>NC_087556.1:23234455-23856955 GCF_036250125.1 Pseudopipra pipra
ACATGATCTTCTCCAAAAGTGGCATCTCCTCTTCCCTACGCAGCCCGGCCTCCTGGGAGCTTCAGCTGCATCAGTTCTGCATTTCAAAGCAAATGGGGTTGCTGCAAGTTGAGATTGTCGCTGATAATGTCTCAGGTCATGCCTCTGTGTGTGCTGCCTGGGTTCCTGTGTGTTTAATAACAACTTTGGGATTTGCAATCGGCTTTGCTCCATTCCCTCTGCTCCAGAGAAGAGGAGAAAAAAGAGATGAAGGCAGGGTTGTGGAGGCAGACCAGGGACTGCTCCATGTGCCTCTGCCTGTCCCAGTCACTCTGAATACTTCTCCGTGTTTGCCTCCCAGCCTTGCCAACTTCCTGGACACCAGGCACTGTCACCAGGTGAACCATGTGATTTGAGTTGCTGCCCTGCACCCAGCCCCAGATAGCAGCTTCCTGGATAGCACCCTCCCACCAGCCATGCCAGCGGGACTAGGCTGGGAAGATGTTTCTTGCCACTATCACAGCTCCCACACCCCAGCGAGGCAGCCCTGTGAAACAATGCCGCTATTTACACTTTAAAGCCTCGTTAGGCAGCCAGGAAGCAGGCACAGAGCATGCTGGGAAGCACTGGCTGCCTTTAGCGAAGGCTGGCCTCTCTTCTTCCCGGACTGCTGGGAGGAGCAGGATGCTTCCTGGCTGAGCTGTAACCCTGTGGCCCCTTTCAAGCCCTGCTTCTTCATTTATTTTTATCATTTACGTTTTTAGCCTCTGCCTTGTTGCTGAGCTTTGCTGCTTGCACAGAGCAGCACTGGCTGCCCGGCTGGGGATGGCTCCTCTCTGGGATGGGGCGCACTGATTCCTACCAATGGCCACAGGTGTAGGAGTGAGATGTTGATGCTGCTTTGCCTTTGTCCTCAGCAGTTCTTTGCTCTTTACAGGTGAGCTGAAGTGAGGAGAGTCCAAGCAGGGGCTTTTCTTCCTGCTCTGCATGTCCCCTGCCCAGGCAGGCAGCTGGCGCTGGTATCGGCTTATCGTGTCCTACTGTCTCCTGTCTATGTTGGCTCTGCAAGGTGCCCACTGTGCTTCTGGTGCCCTGATGTTCCCCAGCTCTGGGAGCTTGGTTAGGGTTTCAGTCATTCCTGCTCCAGCAAACCCACCAGACAGTGCACTAGAAGAGCTTTCCCCGTGGGGCTGATAGCTCACAGGCAGGGAACACAGAGGAGAAGGCATGTGGAGGGTTGGGCAGTGCTGGGCTGTATGTGAGTCATGGGTAGAGCACCTGCCTTCCCTTCCCTGGGCGCCCGCCTGCCTGGAGCTGTTTACTTGCCCGAGCTTTTGTGGCAGGTTCATCCTGCCCATGGCCGTGGACCTGGCCTTATCAGAGGATGCTGAGGCGGGACATCCCTTCACGGAGTTCTCTTCTCCTGCACCTCCACGCTGAGGAGGAGCCGTGAGGCCACCCAACTGGCCACAGGCACTGTGCTGTTTGCCCAGACCTGCCTGGGCCAGTAGCTCACCAGCTGCAGCATTAGCGTGATTCTTCCCCTTGCTGAATGTTTTTGCAGTGCTGGGCTAGCACTGAGGGATAGCCACGGGAAGCATCTCCTGTTGGTTCAGAGTCCACAGGGGCATCGCATGCTCAGCCACCGGGCAGCATCCCTGTTTGCATCAAGCCTGCCCAAATCCTCTGTGCTCAAAGTAGGAGGCAGAGCAGGGTCATGAAAAAAGCCAGCTGGGGTCAAACACTGGGCTTGACTTGGGAAGGGCCACATCGTGGAGCTCTGGGTCATTTCATCCAGCTGGACAGGGCTTACAGGCAGCTGGAGCAGCATAAAGGGGAGAGGTGGTGATGGAGGGATCTCCCAGACCAGGTGGCATGACCCTTGTGTGAGTAAAAGTTGTTTTGCTGCTGCTTTAAAGTAATTATGTTATTTCATGTAAAGTGTATAGTGTGTCTACAGTAAATGTAGAATTTGGACAGCCTGTATCAAATCCTAAGGCTATTGTTAGCATTGTTTTAAACCACCGAATCCAGTGACATATTTTACACTGCATTAAAAATAACACTTGATCAAGATGCCAGTGGTGCTGAGGTCACAGACTCCATTCCTCTAGATCCTGAGATAGGTCACTCAGAGGAGCTCCAAAAGCAGGTCATGTCCATATTAACGTGCTGGGGAAGGCCCAGGATGGAAATGGATGCTTGAGTAGGAGTGGTGGCCTGGCTTATCTACTGTCCCACTCCAGGAGCAGGGAGCTAGGGAAGAGCAGGAGAAGCAGAACGAATGGAAATGTGTCTCCCTAGTCTCCCCACCCCAGGAGACCTTCCTGCACCCTGAGAAAAAAGGTGGGGACTGAGGACAGCAAGAAGCCTCAGGGACTTAATCCTCCCATCTCTCATCGGTGAATAAAAACAAAGAATTGAAGGATGAGACCTGCTGGGTCCAATTTTTTTCTCCTCCCCAAGGACAGGGCGACCAGAAACAAACAGTTCTCCAGCCACTGCTGTCCCTGCCTAATGAATTGGTTCGTTTTCAACAGAAGACACACTTTTGGGTAGTTTCCCAAGCATCAAGTAACTTTGATGTTGCGTTGTTTAACAAAAATGTGGAGGAAATGGAAATGTTCTGTTTCTAGTGCAGTTTGGGTTGAATTATCATTTCCATTAGGTACAAGGTGATGTGGATAAAGCAGAAAGTAAAAATTTTCTCACAGCACCGACCAACCAGCACTGACCTCCCTTTGAAAAATTTTCATATCTATGAAAACATTAGGTAAGAGCAAGGGGCTGACATTGTTAGCAGCTGTATGAGAAATTGTGCCGTGCCCCACTTATCTTCACTGCAGGCGGGCAGGAGCTGGAGCTGTGAGCCGTGTCTGAGCGGCTGGGCTAGCTCCAGCCCCATGGGACTGGTGCATCCTGGTGGGTGCTGGAGAGAGGCTGGATTCAGCTGCTATGGGGAAACATGGTGAAAAGGCCCCAAGAAAACAAGAATCAAGGAGTAAAACGCAGCTTTCCCCTGTTGCAAGTTGGATTTAATGCCGAGGAGGTGACTCCCTCTATTTTTGACCAGCCCTTGCTTGCTCAGCAGTGTGTGCAATCCCTGTGACTGCTGACTTGGGGTCCCAGGAGGCTTTACAAGGGTGAAGGTGATGCCCTGGTCATTCTTCTGTGTTGGCTAATGGATTGCAACAAGGTGGACATCTTGGGTTCTGGTGCTGATGGCATCGCTTTCCTTGACCTTGGTGCTTTTTGCTCCCCTCCTGTATCCATCACAATTGAACTGCTGCTCTGATCCTGTCCCTGCACTGTTCCTCACAGCCTAGCTGTGCGTCAGAGCCCAGATGGGCAGCAGTGTGCCTGGTGCCTCCAGGACACTTCCCTCCACTGCTGGGCTTGCTTTCTCCAGTACCGGCTGGCAATCCTGGCGGTTTGTGGGCGTTGGGAAGTGCCCGTCCCAGGGCTGTGTGCGGGCGGGCACCGATGGGGATCCCGCCTTGGCCCTGATGTGGCTGGCTTCGGGGCCCCTGCCTGCAGCGGGGCGGGGGGAGACGTGCCCGTGTGCAGCGGGGCCGGCTGAGCCGGTGGAGCCGGAGCTGCCTGGCAGCTCGCCCACTGCTGCGCCCCATCCAGGTCAGCCTGTCTGCCCGCCTGCCTGCCGGGAGGGAGCCGCGTGCCTCGGCAGCGCCTGGGCACAGCGTGCTGGGTCCTGCCAGCCGTGGGGTGTGCCGGGGCTCCCGCGGGCCTCGGGAGGGGTGCTGGCAGCTGCAGCTCCCAGGAACCTGCCCCTGCAGTGGGAGGGGGCTAGTGAGTGTGGGAGCCCCCTGCTGCCTCTTGGGAGCCTGGATGGGTCTGGCTGTGCCCAGCATGGCTGGATTCAACAGGCATCCCTGTCTCCCATTGGCAGGCTGGGGGAGAGGTGTCTCCAGGTTGCTTTCAGGGATGTGTGCTGCTTTGCACACGTTGTGTGCTCCATTGCAGACCCCATCACACCCCACGGCCCTCCACGGGCTCCTTGTCCTTCGCCCTGGTGTTGCAGTGGGCATGAGGCTTTGGGGTGTTTTGATCACAGCTGGGGGCTGGCGTGTGGAATCTCTGTCCGCCTGGAGCTGGGTGGCCACTGGTCTGCCTGAGCGGCAGATGGTGGTTGCCTGGGGACCTGCCATCCATGCCTCCGGGTGATTATTCACCCGTCACCATGACGATAGAAAGGTCAGCGAAAAGATCCCATGTGATTCCCGGGTCGGTTGGTGGGATTAGGAGCAGCGTGCAAGGGAGGGCTATGGGGAGGATAGGGTCCAGCTAGCCCCTCCTCTGGCTTACCAGCTGGATTGTCCCCCTTGGGCACATCCCCAGAGCCCGGCCAGCTGAGAACTGACAAACTCTGGGCACCAGTGGCGAACCCCTTGCATGGGGCCGGGCCCTTCTGGCTGCTGATCCTGAGTTCAGCCCTGACCCTGTGAGTCACATCCTGCACAGGGGAGGCCTGGAGCTGTGTGTGGAGTGAAAGTGCTTGGCTGACATTGGGGGGAGCAGTGGAGGGATGGGACTGTGGTAATGGGGTCTTGGCTGGTCCTGCATCCTTCTTCCTCCTCACAGCAGCAGCCTGGTGTCTCCTCACAGGGTGCTCCTGACTGACTGGTGTCCCCTCTCTTTACAGGCTGCTCCTCTAAGTCATTCAAGCTGTACTCGCCAAAGGAGCCCCCGAACGGCAACGCCTTTCCCCCTTTCCACCCGGGCACCATGCTGGATCGAGATGTGGGGTGAGCTGGGACCCTGGGAGGGGTCTGCAAGGTTAGGGATGCTCTGCAGTCTGCACTCCAGGATCTCTGTTATGCTTCCCAGCAGCATGCAGAAAGTGGGGTGCTGGAGTTCAGTTAGCACAGGGGCAGAGAAGGGGTCGGAGCAGGCACAGGTGGTACTGGGTTGTAAAAGAGTGATATTTGGAATGAAGGAAGCCCCTAGGTCCTGAGCTCTGGGCTCTCCAAGCCCTTTTCCAGGCCAAGCCCCTGGGGTGACTCTGGACAGGGAGCACTCCCAGCTCCTCCCACAGCAACCTCTTCTCCAATTTCTCCTGCCTGGCACCAGTCCCAGTTGCAGAGGAGTTGGGCACATCCCCAGGGAGCAGTGGGCCAGGTCCCAGGGGTGAAGCAGCCAATGATGTGAGATCAGAGCCCAGTTTTGGGGTACAGGATGCCCCATGGGGTTGTCACATGTGGGTAGCCAGAGTGCAGCCTGCACCGCGTGTGAGGTCTCACCTCCAGCGAGCCTGACCACCTGCTGCTGTAGCCAGGGAAGAGGGAGCTGTGGTGGGAGATCCCCACTAGGACTGACCTACCTGCATCTCTTTCCACCCCTAGACCTACTCCTATGTACCCACCGACGTACCTGGAGCCTGGAATCGGGTAAGCATGGGGAGCTGATGGGGAGGCAGCTGGGAGGGAAACTTGTGCCCATGGTGGGTGTGCCTGAGCAGGGCCAGCACACTGCTGACTGGGACTTGTGGGAGGATTGCTCAGACTCTTGCCAGCCCTGGAGAGGCTGTGCATACCCCCACCATGGCTCAGGACCCCTCCCCACCCTGTGGCTGCCTTCCCCTCTGATGGCTTTCTGTGCTCTCTGGGCAGGAGGCACACGCCGTACGGGAACCAGACCGACTACAGGATATTTGAGCTCAACAAGCGGCTGCAGAACTGGACAGAGGTAGAGAACTGGGGCAGCAAGGGGCAGACAGGGGTTGGAGGATGCTTCTAGGTGTGTTTTGAGGGTGGGGTCCTCTGTGCTGCCTGCCCTCATGAGCTGCCTTGGCAATAGGAGGAATCCCCTTGGCCGCAGGGTCCTGTCCCACTGTGGAGGTCCCCAAGCACCTTGTCCCATAAGGACTTATTAACCCCATCTCCAAGCACTCAGATCGGAGCACAGCCCTCCATGGGCTGAGTGCGTTGCTGCTGTGCCTGGCAGCCAATGGCTATCTGTCTGTCTGTCTATCTCTCCTCCCCATAAACTAAGTGTCTCTCCACTATCCTCAGGAATGTGACAATCTGTGGTGGGACGCCTTCACCACGGAGTTCTTTGAGGATGACGCCATGTTAACAATCACTTTCTGCTTGGAGGATGGACCAAAGAGATACAGTGAGTACCAGCTTGAGCCCTCCTTCCTCAGGGCATTGCCCTCTGGCAGGAGAGAGTTGTGTGCTCAGGGGGATGTGGGCAGGGTGTTGGAGGTTGGCGGTCTTCAGCCAGCAGGGACGAGAGGAACCTCTTCATGTATGTCCCAAGGCACATCTGGGTGAGCCAGGTTTACTGACCTTATTTTCTTTCTGCTCCAGCGATCGGCCGGACTTTGATTCCCCGTTACTTCCGCAGCATCTTTGAAGGGGGGGCCACAGAGCTCTACTACGTGCTCAAGCACCCCAAGGAGTCCTTCCACAACAACTTCGTTTCACTGGACTGTGATCAGTGCACCATGGTCACTCAGCACGGCAAGCCCATGTTCACCCAGGTACTGGCTGTGCCTACAGCTTCTGCTGCCCCTCACATCTTTCTTTTGTGTGCCCTCTTGGTGGCTGTGGTCCCACAGGGCCATGTGTTGTGGGCTCATGGGTTTGGCTTGGTGCTGAGTCTCCTGGGAGGCAGAGGCAAGCCACTGGGAGGGTGTCCAGTATGCAGCAATGGGCGCCCAGGGGATCTGGGCTGGGGGAGACTGGAGCAGCCTGTGCCTGACCCTGTGCCCTGCCCAGGTGTGTGTGGAGGGGCGGCTCTACCTGGAGTTCATGTTTGATGACATGATGAGGATAAAGACGTGGCATTTCAGCATCCGCCAGCATCGAGAGCTCATCCCCCGCAGCATCCTTGCCATGCATGTGAGTACAGCTCCAGGAGCTCCCCCAGGCACGAGTGACGCAGGGCTGCTGAGCTACTCAGGGTGCTGTGCAGGTTGGAGGGACCTCAACCCAGTCCCTCCACTGCAGATCAGGGCACATGAGGGCCCTTCCCAGTCTGGGTGCAGCTGAGCCATCTGTCTCTCTTGCTCCTAGGCACAGGATCCCCAGATGCTGGACCAGTTATCCAAGAACATCACACGCTGTGGGCTCTCAAACTCCACACTCAACTACCTCCGAGTAAGCATGCCAGAAGAGGAGGGGTTGCAGCTCTTGGCTGCCCCAGGCTATGGGGAGACAGCGAGGCAGACTTTGAAAAAGGGGTCTTGCAGGGGGGCTGCAGAGAATTGTGGGGCAGTGGGTCTGCCGGATCCCACAAGCTCACAGCGTGGCTTGGGTTGGTGCAGTGCAGATGGCTGCCTAACAGAGGGGTTTTTGCTGGGGCTTAGAGCATTGCGATCTAACCCCATGTCTGTCTGCTCCCTGCAGCTCTGTGTAATCCTAGAACCAATGCAGGAGCTCATGTCACGGCACAAGACCTACAGCCTCAGTCCCCGGGACTGCCTCAAGACTTGCCTCTTCCAGAAGTGGCAGCGGATGGTCGCTCCGCCTGGTGAGTCTCACACTGCCTGCTGTGCTGCCTTTGGGTCTCTGGGGCTTCCTTCTCAGGCCCTGCCCTTGGCACAGACTTCTCCCAGCCCCAGAGCTGTTCTTGGCCTCATTTTGTGAGGCTGGGGGTGGTAAGCCAGGCAGCTGGCTTCCTTCTTAGTTAGCCTACCTTCCCACTGGGGCAGAGCAGGGCTGCGGACAGCCAGTGCTTCCTGCCTGGGGGCTGCCAGCTGTTTGTGGAAAGCAAAACAGGGATGGTAATTTTCCTGTTACCTCTCCTGTCCCCTGCACCAGGGGGACAGCAGAGCTGTGGAGGCGAGTAGGGTGGTGATGCTGCCTGGGAGGGTAATGTGGTCCTTGCAGAGGTGGGGTTTGCAGAAAAGGGTTTAGTACTGACCATGTATGTCTCCATCCTCCACCAGCGGAGCCAGCACGGCAGCAGCCCAGCAAGCGCCGGAAAAGGAAGATGTCAGGGGGCAGCACCATGAGCTCCGGCGGGGGAAACACCAACAACAGCAACAGCAAAAAGAAGAGCCCAGCCAGCACCTTTGCCCTGTCCAGTCAGGTACCTGTAAGCATCCCGTTTCCATTCTCTCTTCCCCCCTGGGGATGGAGGGGAGGGTTCTCTGCCCCAGCCCCTGGGAGTTGCTAAGGGGAGACCCCCAGGGACTGCCTGTCCAAGCACCCCCGGCTCTTTCCATGTGATGGGAAGAAGAAGCAATGGGTGTCCCAGCAGCCTTCCTTAGCTCCTTTGTGCTCCTGCAAGGGAGTGAGGATGTGTTGTTCCACACAGTGCCCGAGCTTGGGACCTGTGGTGGAGACGAGGAAGTGGCCCTGCAGCTGGGGAAAGGGGCTGCAGTGTTGAGGGTGAGATTGGCGGCCCAGGCTCCCCCCACCTCGATTATGTTTCGGGACCGTCTCCCCTTTCAGGATGTGATGGTGGTAGGCGAGCCCACGCTGATGGGGGGGGAGTTTGGGGACGAGGACGAGCGGCTCATCACCCGGCTGGAGAACACACAGTTTGACGCCGCCAACGGCATCGACGACGAGGACAGCTTCAACAACTCACCGGCGCTGGGGGCCAACAGCCCCTGGAACAGCAAACCGCCCTCCAGCCAGGAGAGCAAGTCAGAGAACCCCACGTCACAGGCGTCGCAGTAACGGCTCCCCCACCGCCCCGTGGACTCAGTCCCAACCAATCTACCTGTACATTTGCAACGGAGAGTGACTGGGAAGTGGCAAGGTCCCGGGGGCACACCGGCGCCGCGCGGATGATGGGGTGCATGGCCTGGGACATGCCAGGCAGGCAGCCCCCAGCCCTCTCCCCCTGCCACCTCCCCGCACCCCCATGCCTGCCTCTGCAATGGACCCCAGGGCAGGGGTGGGATTCCGGGGCCATAGCTTCGTTATTCCCCCTTCTCTCTTCCTCCCTGCTTCTTGCCCAGAGAGCTTCTCATCCCCGCCCCGATGTGCCCAACCCCTCCCTGCTGAGTGGGGGGAATTAGGAGGGAGGTGTTGGCAGCAGCTGGCGTTACCAGATGCCACGTGTTGGGGTTTGGCACAGCCCCGAGACCCTCCTCCTCCCTGGGTCCTATGGCTGGTGTTTCCTGAGCAGCCACCTGCAGCAGGGTTGCATATCCCCAGTCCAAACTGGGGCTGGGTGGGGGAGACAGTGATGGAAATCTGTCCTCATACCTCAGGTTCTGCCACAGAGCCTCCTCCGGCTGGGGTCAGATCCTGCAGCGCTGGGGTGGTGTTGAGGATAGGGCCCCATCATATTTCCCCGCTCTCCTGCACCCTCCCCTTCCCCTCGCTCCCCGGAGCGAAAGCGCAGTGTGGCCATGGGGGGACTCTGTATATAGCAAATGTGTGGTGGGGGGCCTAGGGGGACACAGAGGACCTGCAGCTCTGCTGGAGCAGCCAGTGCCCTTGCTCCCTGCCTGCAGCCCCTGTGTTTCCCTCCACCCTGCGTGAGTCTGCCTGGGGCCCCTTTGCAAACTCTGGCTCCTGGTACCTCCTACTTTTGTCTTTTTTTAAGAAAAAAATAATATTATTAAAATTGTAAGTTTAAAAAAAAAGAAAAAAAATGGGAAAAGCCCCCCTCAGCCCCCTTGCCGGTTCCCCCCTCCCTGTCCTGAGCCCTCTCACCCTGTCCTGACTTTTGTACAGGCTTCTTCTCTTGGAAGTCTCATTTTATATCCAGTTCAGAGAGCTTCAAACCAAGGAGAGACTTTGCAGACTTCCTTTCTAATCCCTCCAGGGGTCGGGGGGATCAGCCCCCCGCCTCCCTCCTCAATGTAAATCTTGTGTGCTGTTGTTCCCACTCCCCCCCTCGGGTTCGTGTACCTCGTGCTTGTACATTTCCGCGCTGTAGACAGTGTGTACGATACTGTTCTTTCAATGTGTTATCACTAGAGCAGGTGCCTCCATTGATGTTAGGGGAAACGATGAGAAAAATAATAATTTTGGGGGTTTTTTTTGGTTTAAAAAAAAAAAAAAAAGAAAAAAATAAACCCTTCCAAGGCTTCTTCCAAGGAGAAGATGGGAGGTGCCGGGGGAGGGTGTTTGTGCTAACCAGTTCACCCCAGCAGCCTTGGAGGGAGGTTTTGGGGTGAGATGGGAGTCTGGGCTGCCCGTGGGGGCCCCCTGGCATGTCCCAAGGTGGGGTTGCAGCAAGTGCTGCCATGGGGGTGGCCAGGGTGGGGGGACTGCCCTAGTGGGGGGGGGTATGTGTGTGTGAGAGCGTGTGTGCGAGAGGTTTGTGTGTCTGTCTGCATGTGTAAGGAAGCCCAGGGCAGGCATAGCAGCCCTGAAGTTTGGGGGATAGGGTGGTGCACCTCATTGTCTCGACTGGCCCCCCCAGCTCCCTGCCAGGGATCCCACAGTCCATGTCCCACTGCCCCATGGGGCGGGGGGTTGGCAGGTGTCGCTGAGGGGCTGTCCCTGCCCGGGTGCTCTGGCTGCAGCAGGGGTGCTGCGGGACCCTGTACCTTGCCTGCTCACAGCTGAGAGTGCAGGGGGTTGCTGAGACAGGATGGGGGCCAACCTGTGTGCCCCCTCCTTCTGCTGTCCCTGGGGCTGGGCAGGGAGATGAGAGTCCTTTGAGTCAGCCCTGGTCAAGCTGAAAATATCTGGAGAGATGCCTGTGTCGGCTCCTGGGCCCTTCCATGGGCAGAGGGCTTGGCCGGTCAGACCCACGGCTGCAGGCACAGGGGTCCCCACAGCCCCTTTGCAGGTGGGGGTAGGATCCCAGGGTGGGAGCCTGGTGTGGCAGGAAGGGAGCGGGGCTCTGAATGAGTTGCAATTAAGGTACAATTCTCCGCGCCATGCCACAGGGCTGCCGTGGAGGGTGTGGAGCCCTCGCTGCCCCAGGCACACTGTAATGCCTTTTTGTTTCTTTTTTTTGTTTGTTTGTTTTTTTGGTTGGTTGGTTTTTGGGGGTTTTTTTTTGCTTTTGTTTTTTTGGTTTTTTTTTCTTCCTCCCCTCCATAGTTTGTGCCATTTATGAGTCATGTATGGTACCAATAAAATGACTTTTCGGTTTGAGGCTGTCCCGAGCACTTATTTCTGAGCATGGGACCTGGCCAATGTGGGCAAGACAGAGAGGGGTCTCCTCATGTCCCTGGTGCCCTGGCAGAGGGTGAATGCACAGGGCTTGCTGTGCTCCTGGGATGATGCTGGCTCGCCTCAGGCTGCTGGTTCCCAGCCAGAGCATGGCCAGCTCCTTGCCACACCATGGAAAGTAGAAATCTCAGCAAGCACAAGGTACAGGGCAACTGGGAAATGGCCCTGTCCCCAAGCCAGAGCAAACAGGCAGCTCAGGGCCTGTCTGGACACCAAGGTGATGGGCATATTCCCTGGGGAGCAATGGGGGCAGTGCAGTCCTGCTGTGGGAACAGGGCAGCAGCAGCTGAGCAGCATAGAGGTGTCCTGGAGGGACAAAAGGGGGACAAAGGAGGGACAAGGGCCCCCCAGAGTGCCAGCCTGTATGGGGACTACCCCAGTCTCCTTCCAGAAGCTGGGGTGCCCTATGCCAGCACTATGGGCAAGATGCAGGCCACCGGTTCCCCCAGACCAGGGCAGATAGCTGTCCCCAGAGATGGCATCTTGCTGTCCCCACTGGGGGAGATGTCTGGGGGTAGCTGGGTCCAGCCCCCAGCCATGTGGACACTAGGCTTAAACTGTGGGTGCCTCATCCAACGCACACACCCCACTGTGGCCAAAAGTGTAGGGCAAGGAGCCTGTGGCTGTGATTAGTGGTGGGATGAGGGCAGATCTGGCAGTAATGGGGAGGGAAAAAAGGGATGTGGGGGAAAACGGGCTCTTAAAACAGGGCTGATGCAGTGGAGGGTGAGGGCAGGATGGGCCCATGTCTTCAGAGCAGGGGCAGGGCTTGGATTTACACCTGCAGTGAGGGATACTACCTTGCCATCCTTACCCCTGAGGGACTGAGGTCAGTGGGGCTGCAGGATACAGGTGCTATGGTGGGAGCTTGTGGCCGGGCAGGTGTGTACAGAGTGGCCCCAATGAGCCCATGGTGCAGTGGCACCCAGAGCTGAGATGTCAACACCCTTGCTCCTGATGTGCATTGAGCTCTGGCAGCCTCAGTGGGATGCCCTGGGCTGGAAGGGAGCAATGCTCTACAGAAGCAGATCCTGCCATCTGTGAAGGATCCTGCAGATCTAACCTGGTTGGATCCTGCACGTGCACCTGGGAACTGGTGGAGGGCCCCAAGGCAACACTTGAAGTCTGAGTTGGAAAGCCCAAGTCTACTATGAAGCCTCCAAACCTCCCTCCCCACATCAGACCCTGTGAGAAACTTGCTAGCTCCTGCTTTTTATCTTCTTTGGCAGGATGCATCTGTGTCCTCTGCTGCCCTGCCCCTGTGCCAGTACTGAGCCAGAGGGTTCCGAATGGCACCCCAGCACCTGGTATGGGCCAGACCAGGAAGAAACCCTGAAGCAAGACTGCCCTCCTCCCCATGACACACCAGGAAGAAACCCTGAAGCAAGACTGCCCTCCTCCCCATGACACTTTTGCCTCAGGTCACAAAGTGCAGTGATGCCTGCTCGTGCCAAGGAAAGTTAAGCAGTAACTAGGAGATGACAGCGAGCAAGCCATGGGTGCTTGAGGGGACAGGAAGCCCACTATGTAAAGGACGTTTGGGCACAGTTCACCCTGACTCCTCACTGGTGCCTGTCCAAAAGCTCATGGTGCCCCATGCAGGGACACGGAGCAGGGGCCAAAGACCATGCTGGGGGCTCCAGCTGCTCGGGGGCGGGAGGTGAGGGGTACAAGCACAGCTGAGGGCTGGCATAGGAAAAAGCTGGGCAGCAGGAAGAGCAGTTCTGGTCAAGGGGGTTGTGGCAGGATGGGCTGCCAGAGGGGCCAGCACTGGGTCTGACAGTGTGGGGCGAGCGCTGGGTCTCTTGGGCAAGGAGGGAGCATCACCTGGGCACGGGCATAGGGCCTGGCGGTGGCGGGCTCTCCCAGATGGGACAGGGACAGGGGTCTCCAGGGCAGATGCAGGATGTCAGGGTGGAATGGGGCCAGGAGCGGGGTTCAGGAGGGGTGCCAAGGTGCGGCGCGACGGGGCGGGGCGAGGCGGGGCGGGGGGCCCCTCCCCGGCAGAGGTGGGGGCCGAGGCGGCCGCACGCCCCGGACAGACCCCGGGGGGTCGGGGCGGAAGGGGCGGCTCTGTCCAGCCCTGATCGCCCGTGCCGGGGCCGCCCGCGCTGCGGGCTCGGTGCGGAACTGTGCCGAGCTGTACCGAGCCGGGGACCTCCGCCCGCCGCCGCCCCCCGCCGGGACGCGACCTCCGGGGCACCTGCCCCGCGCCCGCCTGGTGCGTCCGCGGCACAACCGGGAGCGACCCCCGGCCCCTCCCCGCTCCTGCCCCCATTTGCGGCTCCCGGAGTCCCGGCGGCGGAGCGGGGGTTGAGAACCACGGGGCGGGAGCAGGGGTAGAGTCACCCGTGGCCCCCGCGGCGTGGGAAAGCTCTGCGGGGAGCATGGATGGAGCCAGGCAGGCTCCCAGCCTCGGAGGAAGAACCCCGTTAGGGGGCCTCTGAGACTTGTCCCCCGCTTAGGGGGACCGGGGCGCGTTTGGAAAACGCCAGGTTTGCCGCAGTGCCCCGCTTCGGAAGATTTTTAGATGCAAAACCTGATTCTGTGGCTAGTGCTGGTTTGTGCCGAAACTGTGGCCGGCTCAATGCACCCCATCCCGAAGGGATGCAGGTGGTGTGGGCATGGTATGGGATGGATCACCCCGGGCCACCTAGCTCATGGGTTGGGGCAGGAGGAAACCAGCAAGAGCACGGGAGCTCTGCGCAGGGTGAGGAGGTGGGCTCTCTCCGGTGCCTGGGTCGGGACGCGTCGGTGGTGACCCGCTACGGAGAGGCGCCCGAGGTGGCTGGGTGCCAAGAGGTATAGTGGGCAGGGTGGGGCGATCCCGGTATCGCCGCCTTTCCCGGCAAACACCTTGTCAGCAATCACCGCTGAAACTTAAACAAACCACAAACCTGGGCGCTGGCACTGTGTGGCTGGACCCTGCAGCAGCTGTGGACGCACAGTGGTGCCAGAGGACAGGGTGAGTGCTCCTCTTCATCCCCCACAGCCCCTCTGGTCCCTCGTGGGCACCTCCTGCCTGGCTTCCCACCCCCCTGTTCCCAGGACTCCCCATCACTACTTGGTGCTCTCCCACAGCTTATTCCTTCCGGGCAGGAGCTGGCAGGTGCCTGATTTTTCTCTCTGTATTTCCTGGTTGGAGGCAGGGCAGGCTGGGTGGTCCTCTGCTCCGACGACACCGACAGCTCCTCTCTGTGCCCAGGTGTCCACCGGAGCTGCTGCAATGGAGCTGGGGAACATCCCACAGCCTACTTACGGCCCTGGCCTTGAGGCACCAGGGAGCAACACACCGGGGCTGCTGGCAATGGCACACGGCTTCCTGAGGCTGGTGCAGCCCAATCCCCTGCCCGTAGGTGGGTACACGACAGTGGAGGGGCTGACAAGGGGGTGGGGGGGCTGCTTTGAGCTTCCCGGTCCCAGCTGATCCTGAGCCTTCCTGCACTGGTGACTGTCCATCCAGCATTTTAACACCGGGGTACTGGGTACGGAGGGGTATGGCTGGGGGAATCAGAGTGGGGTCCCCAAGGATTGCTATCTGCATCCTACCCATATCCCATCACAACTGTCACGGGGGCTTTCTCAGCTGGACCTCAAGACAGGCATTGGTGGTAGTCTCACCTTGCAGACTCCTGCCCTATCCTCACCCCACTCTGCCTGCAGAGTCCTTGTCTGACTTGCAGTTCTCTGTGCTTGCTGACCACCAAGAGCAGCGTGTCCCAGTGCCAGTGCCCGCACAGCAGCTCTGCGGGCACTCCCTGCTCACTGCCCAGCTTGCCAGAGCTTGCTCTTGCTCCTCCACATCTGAGGGGACAGGGATGTGTTGCTGGCACAGCTCTGCCCTGAACTTGCCACTATCAACTTGCAGGCAAAGGTGCGGCTAGCAAACTCCTCAATGGCCTTGTGGCCTTGTTCATGTCACACAGATACCGGGGTGCAATAAATGGCAGCCTGTGTCATCATGGCTTGTAATGAGTCCGTGGGCCATGGGCAGGGCAAGCCCTGGGGATGAAAGAGACAGCACGTCAGGGGGACTTTGCCCCTGCAGCCATCCCACGCAGGCAGTGCCCTCAGGCATTTCCCTGGGGCTGGGTTGCAGGAGAACAGCCCCAGGGCAGTGCCTCTGATGCCCAGTGGGCTGAGGACCCCCTTGTTCTGTGGAACCCTGAGAGTATGGGGGCTGGCAGCACTTTTCCCAGATGCAAAAATGCTGTGCAGCATGTGGGCTGGGGAGGGCAACTGGAAAGGAGAAACATGCCAGGCACTTACAGCTGGTCTGAGCCACAGGTGATGCCTGGGACTGGGAGTCCATCTCTGAAATGAGCAGAGTGTGGGGCCTGCCTGGAGAGCCCCCCAGGGCCTAGCACCTGCTCACAGCCCTCTCTGCTTCTTATTCCCCAGAAATGATTGATTTTGGGCAGTCCCAGATCGAATTCAACCAGGAGGATATCAAGGAGGTGAGCAGGCAGCCAGGGCAGAGATCTGGCAGCCCCAGACCACCATGGACTGGGGGATGCTAGCAGATGCTGCTCTGAGGCTGAGCCCTGGATGCCATACAGCAGCAAGGGGAGATATGCAGCCCCCTGAGGGGACCCATTCTGCCCTGTGTGGGTTTGGACAGGACCCTCAGAGCTGAGGAGTCTTCAGGGGCACCACTGTTATGCTGCCTCTCATTCTTCTTATCCCAGCTGCTGCTGTACGAGCTGGGTTTTCTGGTCTGTGTGGCCATTGGAGTCCTCTTCATCATATTCGTGCCGCTGGTGGGATGCTGCTTCTGCTGCTGCCGCTGCTGCGGGAACTGCGGGGGCCGCATGTACCAGAAGCAGAAGCCAGGGATGGGCTGCCGGCGCTGGGCGCTCTGGGTCTCCGTCCTGCTGGTCACCGCTCTCCTCCTGTGAGTACTCTGGCCGGGACGCTCCGGATGGGATCCAGGGGTGGGTGGAAACGCCGGCGCTAGGCGGCCGTGCCAGGAAACTGCCATTGTTCACATGAGTAGATCCCGGCACGGTGGGACAAAGGAGAGGAAGCGGCGGCGGTGGGAAGCTGGCCCCGGGGGGCTGCTCATTGGCAGGGCACAAACCTTTCCAGACAGCTTCGCCACGGGGAACTGGAGGTGCACTGGGTACTGGGCTCCCCCGTGCCTCAGTTTCCTGCGTCCCTCTTCTCTGGTCCCTTAGCTCTGTGCAGGGCACTTGCTGGGATGCACTGGAAGGGGGGGTTCACTGGCGTGCTCCAGACCCTGCAGGCTGGGCTCGGTGTGGGTGGATTTGGAAGGTACTGGGAGGAGAGCATCAGGATTAAGTTTCCTGTGCACTGACCCTGCCACCCTTCCCTTTAGGGCTGGTGGTGTCTGTGCCTTCATCAGCAACGCCCGCTTCTCCCAGGCCGTGAACAGCACCTTCCCTAATGTGAACAACACTCTGGACAACATCCGCACCTACCTGGCCTCCATTCCCCAGGCATGCCTGGTCCTCCCGCCACGGCTGGGGTGCCTGATGGGGGGCAAGGGGCCAGGTGTAGGGAGCAGCCTAAATAGCCCCCTGGGGAAGGGCAACAATAGGGCTGGAGTGAGGGAAGGGTTCCCACCCACACTGACACCAAATCTCTATCCCTACAGCAAGTTGATTTTATCATTGACAGCAGCGACGTGCCGCTGGGCCATGTCAACAGTAGCCTCCAGGGTGAGTGTGTGTGGTGGGCGGGGCTGGAGGTGCCCCTGTGGTGAGCTGATCCAGGGCTGGGGATGCTTGGGCAGTGGGGGTATTGTGTGGGTTTGCCTTGCTGCCCTATGGATGGTTGCTGACCCTGAGGGTCACTGGGCTGGTTCTTATGGGGGTGTCCAAAGGGATTAAATCTGGGGGCTCCTTCAGGCTTCAGCTCTGCTCGAGCAGCTGCTTTTCCCTGTTCGGGCTCCTCTCTGGGAAGGGTGATGCAGGTGGTGGCAGGGTGGGGGTGCCCCCTCTGACCCCCACCTGAGGGGTGGGTGAGGGCTGGGATGCTGGGAGGCATCAGTGTTTTCACCAGCTTTCCTGCAAGCGGAGGTTCTGTGAGTGACACCACCTCTCCCATCTCTGCAGACACTGGGCCCAACCTGGGCAGCATGATCACCTCACGCATCAGGAACAGCACGGACGGGGCTCTGGGATCTCTCCAGAGCCTCTTACAAGGTAATGGCCCCACCCCTGGGAGACTGACAGGGGACTCAGGGACGCTGGGGTGAGAGCTGGGGTAGGTGCATGTTTGGGTAAGGCTCCCAGGGAGCGGGATCCATCTGGCCTCCCAGTCGCACCCTGGGACAAGTGCTGGGATTTTGGGGGTGCCCCTATGTTGCATTTTTTTATGGGTCCCTGAGGTTCAGCTTGGTGAGAATAAGTCCCTGCCACACTGGCAGGATAAGGCCCTGAGCCCCCTGCTGTCTCCCCAGGGATGGAGAAGCTGGAGGCCACCTTCTACAACATCACCACCAGTCGCTCAGACCTTGAGGAGCTGCAGAGCAAGTTCGGGCAGCGGCTGGACAGCCTGCGGGACAGCCTCAACCAGACCCTGCAGCGCTGTGGCTCCCCCTGCAACAGCGTGTCTCTCAATGGCCTCGCCTTCACCGCCAACTTCAGCACGGTAAGGAGGGGCGAGGTGCGGGGTGAGGGGCCCCGCAGCCCCTTCTCCAGCCCCCTGTGGCCCTCTCACCCCAGGCTCTTCCCTGCAGATCCCCAGCGTGCAGCAGCAGCTGGAGGCACTGCGTGATGTCTCTCGCTCCAGCATAGTGACTGATTTAGAGAAGGTAAGAGGTGTCCCTTAGAGACAGGCTATGGACTGGGTGCTCGCAGCACTGCTGGGGCTGTGCTGACAGGGGTGGCTTGGGAAAAGCCCTGTGGGGAGTTCATTGCTGTGACATGGAGGGAAGGGCTAGCTAGAGGTCTGTTCACTGTCTCCACCACCCCTGTGCACTGGTGGGGTGGAGTGGGTGCTCTGGGGGTCCCGGCTATCCTGTGCACTGGGATCCGAGGCCAAGAGGATGTGCTGCTCAGCCCTGGGTTGAGGGCAAGTGTGTGAACTGTATGCTGTGCTCCCTTGCTGCAGGTTAACGGAACACTGGACATGATCTCTGAGAAGGTGCAAGAGCAGGCCCAGGATGTGGTGGCAAGTAAGCAGGGCTTTGTGTGCAGTGTGCCAACTTCTTCTCTCCCAAGACTCCCTCCTCCCTTTTCAACCCACCCCTGCCTGGTGGACTTTACCTGCTGCCAACCTACTGCTTGCAACCCTGGCTTTCCCCAGGTGCCATTGTGCCAATGCCATCTTTGGCCGTGATTGTCCCTATCCCATCCTCTCCTGGTCTCCGCTGCCCTGCAGGACCTGGGCAGCAGCTTGCAGTGCCAACCTGTCCCTGTCCCCTGCAGAAACACAGGACCAGCTGGGCTTCATCAGGCAGGAGATCAGAAGCTTGCAGGAACAGCTGCCATTCCCGGATGTGGAGGAGAAAGTCGGGGCCTTTGTGGGCAACACCACGTTGGTGCTGGAGGAGTACAGGGGGCCAATCATCGCCTGGGATGGGCTCAGGTAGGTGAGGGGCTGCTGCATCCCCAGCTCTGTTGTCCAGAGAGGCTCAGGTTCCTGATCCTGATCAGGACCTCCTGGAGGTGGGAGCTCACTGGGTGGTGGAGCTGAGGGTGCAGGGTAGTCAGAGCTGTACCTTGCAGCTGCCTGTGCCCCTTCACTGCTAGAGTGCCTGGGGCCTTTTTCATCCCCAGGAAAGCAGCCAGTGGACTGTTGGGTGCCGTTCAGGGTCCCCGATCCTTCTGTCTGACTCCTGCTCTTTGTCTTGCCCCAGGTTGATTGTATGTGCCCTCCTGTGCTGCACAGTGCTGCTGGTGGTCCTCTGCAACGTTTTTGGGCTGCTACTGGGGCCCCTGGGGCTGAAGGAAGGTGTGCTGCCCACAAAGCGCAGCGGCCTCTCCAATGCTGGCGGGAACTTCTTCATGGCGTGAGGCTCCCTTTGTTGCTGAGGATGTGTGGGAGCGGTGGGTTGGGTGGGCAGGGCTGGTCGGGGAATGCTCAAGCTCCTAAATCATCATGTTACTGCAGTCCCATTATATTAATGGCCCACCCCATGGCAACTCCCCATGCAGCAGTAAATGTGAAGGTAAAACATGGTGCTGGTGAGAGGTGTTCGAGGGGAGCCCGTTTGCCCTGTGCTGGTGGGGGCTGGCAGTGTGTGTGTGGTCCTGCGGCTCTGCAGGGGAGTGCTGGCTTGCAAAGCTGTGGGAAGCTATTCTGGAATCCAAGCTCCAGGTCGTACTCTGGGGGCTGAAGGTGGAATGGAGACGTGCATGGAGGAATGATGGCGTTCCTGGAATTGTGGAGGGCAAGGGTTGTGCAGCCCCTGGGCTTTGTGAGCTGGGGGCAATGCCAGCATCAGCACTGGGGCACAGGGCCACAGGTGCTGACAGCATTTCTGTCCCGGCAGAGGGGTCGGCTTCAGCTTCATCTTCTCCTGGCTGCTGATGCTGGTGGTGATGATCATCTTCGTGGTGGGGGGGAATGTCTACATGTTATTCTGCGAGTCCTGGCGCAACCAGCAGCTCTTCCAGGTGAGCTCCCTGTGGGGAGACACTCCTGCCCAGAGCCACTGCTGCTTTTCCGAGGGCTGCTGTTGGAGCTGTGGCAGCACTGGCCATTTGAGATATCCTTCTGAGGTGTTCTGCCCTGCACTGTGTCTAGTTTTTCCATCTCTTCTCTTGCTCTTAGCTCCTGGACACTCCCGGCCTGATCCCTGGCTTCAACCTCTCAGAGCTGCTGGGCCAGGAGGGTGACACGACAAACTTCTCAGAGATGTACAGGTGGGTCCCAGCCCTGGCACTGTGTCTTTGGGGAAGGGTACAGCTGCTCAATGCCCTCAGATGCTCTCCAGGAGGGGGGCAGCTTGCCCTACCTGCTGTGCCTGTGGGCAGGCACTGATGCCAGGGAAGGACCAAGGTGCGACCTACCTGCACAGGTGAGGACATACTCGTGGGAGGGTGTAGCCTTTGCCTGCCCTGTTTTCAGCCCACGCTCCCATCCTGCAGGCAATGCCAGCAAGATGCTTCTCTGTGGAAAACTCTGCACTTGGACCAGCGTGTGTCCCTGGATGAGCTCTTGAATATCAACCAGGTGAGCCTGGGGGTGCCAGGTCTGGAAGGCAGGGATGGGGGCACAGAGCTGAGGGGACAGTGAGGGGCCAGCACATGCTCCATATGGCCCCCTTTGCTCTGGCAGTACACAGGAGAGATCTCCATGGCTTTCGAGGAGATGAACATCACCCTGAGCCTCATCTCCCTGCTCAACCAGACACAGGAAGACATGCTGCTGCATGCCAGTCAGGCTGGGCAGCCCCCCGACTTCACCCTCACCCTGGAGCAGGTGGGCTGAAGGCAGCCTGGTGTTGGGATGGGGGGGTTTGGATGTGGGTTGAGGATGTCCACTGTCACCTACCCTTTCCTGCTGTGGTAATCCTACTGCAGGCTCTCATCCATGTCACCCCATTTGGCAACCAAGCTCATCCTCCACCCAGAAGGCCTTGACTCCACTCTGCCCCACAAGGATGGCATACAGGAGCCCCATTCTCATGGCTTTGTCTCTGCCTTTTCCAGCTGGATCAGAACATAACCCAGGGAAGCCTCCTGGATCTGGCCACAGAGTTGGAGCAGCTGGCAGAAAAAACGGTGAGAGACCATGGCACTCCAGGGCCATGGCCACCCTGTCCTCAAAGCCACTGGCTGCGGGGCTCCTCTGTCCCTGCCTGGGTGTTGAGAGGAGGCGATGCCCTTCACCCTTGTCCAGCTCTTTTCCCCAGCCAGGCCCATCAGCTGGCTATGGTGGGGCCTGGACCTTGTGCCTGGGGCACTGCTGACTGTAGCTTCTCCAGGACATGGATGTGAAAACGGACCTGGAAGATGAGGCTCGTAAACTGAGGGAGATGGACAAGGAGATGCAGGCGAACTTCTCTGGACCACTGGTGAGCGATGCTGAGGGAGGTCCTGGGGGTGCTGGCTTGGGCTTCCCTAGAGCTTGGAGCCTGCTGGCATGGTCTTGTCTGAGTTGTGAGGTCCACACCTCTGACCTCCCTCTCTTGGTCCCCAGCAAAGCCTGAAGAAGAACATCTACTCAGTGCAGAGCGGGGCTGCCCAGCTTGAGGTAAGCTGCACAAGGGGACTTCCTGAGTGCACCCCAGTCCAGGGCACCCTGCAAAGTGCCCTTGAGGTCCTGCAGCAGAGATGGTGGGGGTAACCTGCAGTCTAGGGGGCTGGTGGCTGCTGTGGGACTCCCCAGGCATGCGCTGCAGGGGCTGCTCATGGGGCAAAGGGAGGGGGCCCATGTCATGGACCCTGCCAGGCACGGGCTCCCTTCACCTGAAGTACTCGGGCACTACCAGTGTGTGACTGCTGGGAACACTACAGCTCAGAGAGGCTGTGCCCCAAGGAGTGCTGCTGTGCAGGGTAGGGACCCCACTTTCATCACACTGCTGAGAGAACCTTTCGCCCCAGGGACAGACAAGAACTGCGCTGGACAAAGCCAACAAAACCGAGAAGTTCCTGGAGAGGGAGACTCCTAACATCATCAAGAATGTGAGCTTGCCTTGTCCTGCTCCTGGGCCACACTGTGGGGATGTGATTGCACCCCCATATCAAGACTTCCCTCTGCACAGGGATGCCAAGCAATGTCTGGCTGCTTGTCCTGCCCTGTTGTCTTCCCTGGGGGTTTCCTGCACCCCTGGGTGCCCCTGCCCCTTATGGCACCCCCAGCAAGGGGCTGGGGTGGGGTGAAGCATGCAGTTGAGGTGGTCTGAGAGCCCTCATCCTGACACGGAGGGGACATGGGGCATGGAGAGGGCTGGTGGTGCAGCATCTCCACTCTGTGCTTCCCCCCACCAGGAGACGTGGGCCTACCTGGAGCAGCTGTTGCATTTCTTTGAGACCTACATCTCATGGGCCAAGAGCAGGGTGAGTTGAGCCTTCCTTGGTGGGGTGGAGGGAAGGGGAGGATGAGCTGCAGGGTGCTGACATGTCCTGTCCCCACCCATGTGTCCAGCTGACAGAAGATGTGGCACGCTGCAAACCCGTAGCTCAGACCCTGGATAATGTGGAGGTCATTGGCTGCGACTACATCATGGACTCTGTGGTGAGTGGGGCAGCAGTGTGTGGAGTGAAACATGTGTGTGCGGTGGCTGTGAGGTCCCCTTGTTTTCATCATGCACAGGATGAGAGATGCATAGGAAGCAGGGCTCAGCTTCTCCCCAGCGGATTGCTGTGGCTAAGAGCAAGCTGTGAGAAGGAGTGGGTGGTCATCGGGGAGCTCTGAGAGCAAAAGATATTCTCACAGCTGCTGTCTAGCCCTAATGGCTCTCCTCCCAACCCCCCAGAATGCCTTCTGGTTCAGCCTGGGCTGGTGCACATTGTTCCTGCTGCCCAGCATCATCCTGTCTGTCAGACTTGCCAAGTTTTACCGCCGCATGGACATTGCTGATGTGTACAGGTGAGGAGCAGCCCCACCCCTATGGCCACCCTGGGTCTGGGGTCCCCTCGTGCACTGCCAGCTGTCCCTTCATGTGCCTCATGGTAGCCTGTGGGGCTGATCCTAAAGTAACATGGGCTGACTTGGGACTCTCAGCCTCTGAGGGTGGAGATGTTCTGGAGAAGAGCCTGGCCCTGCCAGCTCTGAACCAGTTCTTTGGGCAGATGAAAGTGCATCCAGCTCCCCTCGGAGGAAGGAGCTGGTAGGGCTACAGCCCCAGCCTGGCTCGAGGGTCCATCACCTGCCTGGCTCTGTTTTGCACTGTTTTTGTGCTGGGGCCCCCAAACAGGAGCTCAGCTTCATGCTGTGCAGAATGCAATGTGCTGCATGGATGGTGTCCTTGCCACGAGGGTGCAGTGCTTGCTCACACACCTGTGGCCACCGGTGTCCCAGGGCTGCCCCCCAGCCCTCTGGGACCCTCTGATCAGCAGCTCCACTGCCACTCCACTGCTGACCCTGAAGGTAGTGAGCAGTTTCCAGTTGGCTTTCCAACTCCTGAGGGCTACATCTTGGCCCTGCAGTGCAGCCAGTGTGCTTGGGGCTCCCCAGCCCTGGTCCTGTACTGAGCTGGCTGGAGACACAGGCTCAGCTGCCTGGGAAACTTGGGGGAACTGAAATTCTGGCATAGTGGAACTGTGTGCTGCTGAACTGGTGAGTGTGGGCCCCACTCTGCCTGCCCAGGGAAGGAGTAGGGAGGCTCTGGGGGCAGCAACATTCAGGGGGGCTGTAGGAGCCCATGCTCTGTGTTCAGGTCAGGCATCCAGGATGGAGGGGACCAGAGCACCCTGAACTCTCCATGTTCTTCTGTGACCTGGGGGAGACCTTGTCCCACCAGGAGATGCTGGGTTGTCCCAAGAGTCTTGCTCCACTGACACTGTCCTCTCTTTTTTCTCCCCTCCAGGAATGAAGAATTTGAGATGTAAGCTATTTGCATTGCCAGGTCCCTGTGTGGGATGGGGGGCAGATCCTGTGGTATGAAGGGGGACAGGGCACAAAGAGAGGTGGGTGAGGTGGGGAACAGGGTGAGTGAGTGCAGGCCAAGGAGGGTGCTGGTACCAGGGGAAGGCTTTGAGGGTGGGACCTTTGCAGTGCACACAGTTCTGGGGTTCCCCCATCATCTTCCCACACTCCTAAGTTTGGAGGTGCTGCTGCTCCCAGTCTCCCAGGCTGGTGGGTTTGGGGAGGCTGTCCCCATAGCCTTTCCTGTGGGACTGGGTGATAGGAGTGGGATGATATTTGGCCATCCTAGTGCATCCTGGGCTGTCCCTTGCTCCCTTTGTGGCTGGGGGTGATGTAAGTGACCTTGGTTTTGCAGGCCACCTGCGTTCAACTACTACATAATCCCCAGGCCATCCACAAGGCATTAGCCCCCGTCGCCCACAGATGGAGGAAGAAATGGAAAGGCCCCCCTGACCTGAAAAATGTGACTATTTATTTTTACAGGGAGCCTGCTTCTTTTCAAGGCTGTGATTTTTGGTGTCAAACAATAAATGGGATGTTTGTGTGCACTGCAGGATGTGGCTGCACTCCTCAGGTCTGGCTGTGAAGGACACAGGGGTAGGGACAGGGAGGGTTCCCCACTGCTGGCACAAGCTGGGGCTGTGCCGGGGACCAGAGGCCTCTTTCTGGGGTTCCCAAGCACGCTCTGCCCACAGCCAGCCCATGGGTTGATACAGAACCACTGCTCAGCATCACCAGGGCTGGATGACATTCCCCTCACCGGGCAGCCCTTTTCACTTGTGGCTGGCTGGGTGTCAGGTCCTTTCCTGGGAAAAGCCACACCAAGAGCCTCCTGTCCATGAGGTGCCACCCCAAGCTGTCCCCAAGACATGAAGCACTTCCCTCTGGCAACCCTGGTATGTGTCATCTGTGCGTTTCCAGTTTATGGGGTACCTGCAGCCCACATGTCCTTCTGTTAGGTATGGTGGCATGGGGACTTCCCATGTCCACTCCTGCACGTCCCGAGCTGCATGCACAGATAAGCCAAGGGTGACTTGGTCTGCAGCCTTGGGGTGAGTGCAGGTGTTGCTTTGTGCTGCTCCTTCATGCAAGCACAGGGACCATCCCAAAAGCCATGTGAGGCACAGGGAATATGCATGAGCAGCTTGACTCATTTCCTTTGTTGTAAAGTCTAAGTCTCTCTGGAGCAGAGTGAGAGGGCCAGGCTGGCCAGCTCACCCTCTGCTACATGCATCTGCTTTATTGCTTTTTCTATTTGCCTTCAGATCTCCTAATCGCTGGTTTTTCCTTTGGGTGTTATCTGAAGCTGCACCGGCCTTACCTCCTGCTATCTCCCCTCAGCACCCATCTGACCGCAGAGAGAGCCCTGTGCTTGCCTATTACTCAGCTGAATCTTGTTCTTTGGAGTGGTTTGGTCACTGCTCCCCATAGGGATGTCTACTCTTTCTGGTCCTTGGGGATTTCCAGCATTTCTTGGAAAGCATTCAGCTCAGTTTTGTCTCTTGCTCTCCCCTACCCTGAACCCTCAGGCTCCCAAGTTCTGACTGCTTCCTGCCTGTCTAGGGCCTGCATGTGAAGGTCTCTTTCCCCAAGCCTCAGGGTGTCCCTACCACACAGCGTTCCCCGCTTCCTCTTCCCTTGCTGTGCCTTGGGGACATCAGCCCACACAGGATGGCTGCTGGCTTCAGTTTCCTCTTGCTGGCTTTACAGGCATTGCTCCTTCCCTGATCTGCCTTTTCTTCTCTGCAGAACTAGTGCCGGAAGGCAGGGAGCTTGACCCTCATTCGCTGTGCTACTGTGACCACCTGCATCCAAACCCAGCCTTGGCAATGAAGATCTCCCCCCCAGTTACTGCACAGCCTTTGCCAAGGTGTGGGCCTTGCTCTCAGCAGCTCTCCATTCAGTGCTGCCTCAGGGCAGCATCCTTGTCCTTGGAGCAATGGCTCTGAAAGGGCTCTGGGTCCGTCCATCACCCTCCTTCTGAGCAGCCCTGGGAGGTGGGTGAGAGCAGTGTCAGGCAGAGCCAGCAGCTGCTTGGAGAGGAGGCAGGGACAGCCCACAGTGGCTGCTGCCAGCTCTCCTTTCAGGCCCGGCTCCCTTGCTCATGTGAGCAGCAGCTGCCAGAATCAGGTGGCTTCCTTGTGTGGGAAGGAAACCGGCAGCATCCCACAGCCACAGCACCCCCTTCCCAACAAGGAAGGTCTCATCAATAGCCAGCCAGCCTCTAGGCAACCGTTGCAGCAGTTCCTCTTCCTCTTTGCCAGACCTTTTTCCACCACAGGGACTTTCTGCAGCCAAGCCCTTGTCTGGGGGAGGCCCTGCCGCATCTTTACAGTGGTTTCACAAAACAGGATCTCTCCAACAGCAGCTCTGACACTGAGTGCCTGGCAGCAGGCTCCTGCTGGGCCAGACAAGTACTTCCCACTGCTAGTTTTCCAAAAAATGTACAAGTTGCAGCTCTTGAGGAAAAAATCCCCCATCCTCAACTCTGTCTTGGGCCCAGCCACAGCTGTGCACTGCATGGATGGGCCTTCTCTGCAGCATACACACTTCTGCCTGCCTGTGCAGACTCCTGCCTCCATGGCTTCATAGTGGTAAGTAGCTGAGGGAATGGGCTGTCTGGGCACACTCTCTGAACGCGGCTGTACCAACAGTGAGCCATGCTGGGCAGTACCAGTGAGCTGAGGTTGTCCACTTTTCACCAGAAGCAAAACACAACTGCCTTCCTCCCGAGGGCGTGCACCCTCACAACATCCACCACCACCTCAGCATTGCTTTAGAAACCTTTATTTTTAAAAGGAGTCTGTCTTCCAAACTTCAGACCACTCTCAAGAGGACTAATGGGAGGTGAATCTCCCCCAGCCCAACAAGGCAAGAGACAGCTCCTTTACACCACAGCCCAGAACACAGGGGCAAAGCCATAGCTAGAGTCTCCCTCCTGGTGGAGGGGGCCAGGCAGAGGGTATCAGAGTGAGGCTGGAACCTGGATCTTCCTGCACAACTGCTCTCAAGTTACACCGACTTTGCAAACAGAGGCACAATATGAGCCAGACAACCCTGACAAAGCCCCTTTGTGTGCAAAGGGCAAAGGTAGAGGAGATGGGAACAGAGGGCCTGGGTGTCCTGCAGCATAATCTAAGCTTCCATAAAGGAAAGGGAGAGGCAGGGCCAGCCCCAAGCTCACACAGGCTGCTGCCAGCTTCTCAGCTCAGAAGAGAGTTTGGGTACTGTCTGGGATAGAGAGATAAGGGAATTAGGCTGCTCTCTTCAGCTAAGTAGCTGCAATCAGTCACAGCTACAGGATTGATCCCAGAGGAACTGTGGTGAGACAGTGTGCAGAGTGCTGCAGCTGCCAGCACGTGTGCTGGGACCTCCAGTGCCACACTGGCATTTAGCATCTGACTGAGCCCAAAGAAGCAGGACTTGGTGACTCCACTGCAAGAAACATGCCCCGTTTCTCACAGGCACAACTTAGAGGCACCACCCAACTCACTGAGCAGAGAATGGGGAGGGAAGACTGTGTGTGTCCCTGCCCATCACTCCACCACCAGTCCTACAGGATCAGGGAAGTAGAAGTGGATATATAAAGGAGCCAAGCAAACTGAAAACAAAGTGCTTTGGGCAGGGAGCAGTTCTGTAGTCCTGTAGTGCAACCAGCATTTTCATCTGCAAATGCACCTGGCATTTGCTCCTCCACTGGGCACACACAATTGCACTTGATAGGAATAGCCAGAAAGCCTGCCCTGGCTCAGAGGAGATCCCCCAACCCCAGCCACCCAACAGGCTCTTCGAGATGCTGCTACAGGGAGGCTTCAGAAAGGAGCAGGCTTCCATACTGCCACACAGGGTAGGATTTCCTGGGGTGCATGTGGTTTTCCCTTCCTCGTGCACCCAAGGCTTGGGATACGTTGTCCTTCCCCCATCACACACTGTCATCCTGTACCAGTGCTGAGGGTGAGGAAGTCCTTGCTATCGGTGGCTGAGGGACATCATTGGCTGCTGCTTTCGAGGGGACTTTGTGCTCTCGGGGTGGGGTAGGAGGGGGGAAGGTGGGACTCTGCAAGGCATCCGAGTACATCTCGTGGA
Source organism: Pseudopipra pipra (assembly GCF_036250125.1). Taxonomy (NCBI): domain Eukaryota; kingdom Metazoa; phylum Chordata; class Aves; order Passeriformes; family Pipridae; genus Pseudopipra; species Pseudopipra pipra. Next base: position 23,262,139 of record NC_087556.1, read on the forward strand.
CACTGGGACGCTGCGCAACCCTTTGCAACAGTGGCTTAAGCAAGCCCACGGTCAGCTGGTTCCCCTCGCTGGAGAAAGGCACTGGGTCCTCCTGGGAGTGAGGGAGGTGCTGCAGGACCACGGTGAGGATGTCTGAGGCAGTGAGCTCAGCAGGGCACAGTGGCCACAGCCTGTCCAGATATGGGTCCAGCTCCCGGTGCTGGGCAAACTCAGCCAGCAGTGTGGTGAATATCTCCTTGTTAAGCAAGGGGCTGAGTTTGGAGAACTTCTCTGCCACCTCCACCACCCGCTGCCACCGCTTCAGACGGATAAGAAGGTGCAGAGCTTGCAGCACAGCCTTAGGCCTCTTGCTGCAGAGCAGCAGTTCCAGCTCCATCTCATTGTCTCCCTCGCTGTGTTTGTTCTTCCGGGCCAGTACTCCCAGTGCTCTCTTGTACAGTGGCACCCGGCCCTCTGGGCCCTCCTTGCTGCTGTATGCCCAAGACATGCTAACGTACTGCTGGGTCAGCTCCACAAAACTGGGCAACCACTTGGGTTTGAACCTCAGGAAGGAAGTGCAGATGAGCTCAAAGAGTGGGACCATCCCATTCTGCCCCATGTCGTCCAGCTGTGGCCCTCCCAGAACCTTCTTCCACACCTCTGGGGTGGCCCTGGCTACCAAGAGGCCGTCCCCATTCTGCTGCAGCTGCAGGCAGCTCCTTGTGGCCTTCCAGGCAGCCTTGGGGAAAGAGGCAAAGACAGAATTGAGGTAGGCCAAATTGTCCTTGTCCATGTCAGAGTGCAGAATGCGGCTGACCTCCTGCTCCACCAGTTCCTTGCAGTAGCTTTCCACCTCACTCTCTGGGGCACACACCACACAGGTCTTGAGGAGCTCCAGGCTCATGTAGCTCTGCAGCTCCAGGCTCATTGTGCTCAACAGCTTGGCATAAGTGTCTTGTAGGCCTTGGGCTGGCTTCTGTTTCTGGTGGAGGCTGTGCTGCAGGATGGCAGCCAGGGCCACAGGAGCCTGGAATGCACCACCTTTCTTCAACTTCTCCACTGTCAGCTTGGAGCTGCTGAGGCTTCTCCTCTGGTAGTATCTGCAGGCCTCCTCAAACACCATCTCCACCAGGCATGGTTCAGGTCTGCTGCTATCTTCAGGTTTGGAGAAACAAAAGCTATAGATGCCAGCTTGAGTGAGGAGCTGGACACCATCCTCCTCTCCTGAGGACTCCAGGAAATGCACCTCTTTCATGCTCAGTACTTCTTTTTCTATGAGCCTTCCACTGTTCTGGTCGACAAGGTAGAGGACTCCAGCCAGCACACAGGCCAGGATGCTGCCAAAGGTCTTTAGCCGGACAGGACTCCCCTGGGCCAGGGAGCCCACCTCCAGGTCAAAGACATGCCTCTGTGTCCCATCTGGCTCCACCATGTTCACGGCACCCTTCGTGCTCACCAGCAGCAGACCCCCACTGTTAGACACAGCAGATGTGTGAATGTCCAGGGGTGTAAAACCTGAGAGAAGGCCCACAGAACCCAGCAGGAGTTTTCTGAAGTCTGACTCGCTGCTGGAGTGCAGCACCTTGCTGTGGATGAAGCCTGCAGAGGGGGCTGTGATGGTGAGCTTTGCTGTCTCAGGATGCCAGATGAGGAGGAATTTGGAAGTGGTGGCAAAGCTGGCAGCAGCAGGCACCAGGAAGATGTGCTGAGGGGAGGCCAGGACCTGGTACTCAGGGCTGTTGTGCAGGACCATCCTCACGGTGCCCAGCCTCACACCTTGCTCCCCCACCTCCAGAGCACGGGCACAGACACAGAATCTGAAGGCACACTTGCTCATGTCCGAGTGGGCACCCAGGGGCGGCCTCTCCTCACACCACACCAGGCTGGCTCCCTGGCTGCACACGGAGACAATTCGTGCCCGGGCACCCTGGCAGAGCTCCAGTGTCTGCAGCAGCTGCCAGCCCACGGCCACCACAAAGTGCCAGACCTCGGTCCGGCCGTGTTCCCACACCATGGCCAGTACCCAGGAGTCCAGTACCACAGGGCTCTGCAGGAAGAGCAGTCCCACAAGGGCTGGCTGGGGCGGCTGCCAGTTCCTCTCCAGGTCGGTTCCAGCGATGCTGTGGCGCTGGAAGGCCACCACCCGGGGCGCGGGGGGCGGCCCGCTCTTCTGCAGGACCAGGAGGTGCTGCCCGTCGGGGCTGGGCTGGACATGGCAAGGCTCTTCTCCGCGGCACAGCAGCTCCCGCAGCCAGTGGCCTCGGCTGAAGTCGCTCAAGTCGGAGACCTGCCGCAGCGTCCCGGCGCGCTTCATCCTGGGGCGCCCGCCCTGTCACCGAGAGCGTACACCAGGGCGAGCCGGGGCACGGAGCCCCTGCTGCCGCCCGGTCCCCGCACGGAGCCCACCCGCAGCTCCACTCCCCAGGATCCCTGCAGGCCCCCAAGGACCCCTCGGGCACCTTCCCCCCGCGGCGAGCCGGTTCCGCGGGCGCCAACCCCCCGGGGACCGGCCGCGCCCCCAGCTCCCCGGACACCCACCGATCCCCCGGGCACCCGGGGGACCCCCTCCCGCCGGGACCCACCTGCCGCGGCGGCGGCTGCTTACCGGGGCCGGGGTGCCCCTGGCCGGGGCCGGGCTGGCGGCAGCTCCGCTCAGCGCTGCGCAGTCACGGGGCCGCGGGTTTCCGGGCGGGGCCGCGCCGCCCCGGGCCGCCCCTCGCCTACTTCCGCCGCCGGTACGGGGAGGGCGGCGGGGTCACGTTCTGGGGTTGTCCCGTGGGCTGAGGGGCCATTTGTTGCCGCGGGGCGGGCGCGCCAGTCCCCGCGGGGCGAGCGAGAGCCCCGGCCGGCCCGGGGAGGAGCCTCCCCCCGCCACCCCCGCCCACGGGAGCCGCGGCCGCGCGGCGGGACCGGCGGGCGCACGCGCGGCGCGTGCGCGGTGTGCGGGGAGCGGCTGCCCGCAGGTGAGTGCGGGAGCGGCGGGGGGGACGCGGGACTCCCCCACCCGCGGGGCCGGGCGCGCCCCCGCCCCGCCGCCCCTCCGGCACCGGGGGCTCCGCTGCGCCGGGGGCTCCGCGGGGCGGGCGCGCTCCCCGCCGCCAGGGGCCTCGCCGGGCACCGGCAGGCGGTGGCAGGGCCGCTGCTCTGCCGGCCCCGGGCGGCTCCGGGAGCGGCCGCGCGCAGCCCGTACAGCGGGAGGTGCCGCTCCGCTCCTGCCGGTGCCGCCGCGGTGCCCCGGTGCGTGCCTCGGGTGCCGGCCCCGAGGAGGCCGCGGGGCCTGCGGCAGCGCAGCCCTGGAGCTGCCTGCGTGCCGCGCTGTCCCCCGGCTGCGGGGGACTTTGGGCTCAGGATAACTCTTTCTAGGAAAACAATAAGCGTTCGCTGATCATTCCAGTTATCCGGTTTGCCTCACGGTCCTACAAGCACTTGCATGGGCAGAGCAAAAGGAAGTGGTAAACAGTGGCAAAGCAGTGGGAGCTTGCAATGTTTACTCTGCTGAAGGCAGAGGTACTTGCTACATGAGCAAGCTGCGGTCAAACCCTGTTGCATATATCACTGTAGGAAAGTTTGCTCTTTAGCAGAGACCGTAATCTGAATATATGATGAGAGCCAATTAGGGTGAGCAGGTGGGTGGAATATGCAAAGCAATGAGGTAATTTGGATCATTGCAACGATGCGCGGTGATTGCAGTTCACCAGCTGTTTGAGCTCTATCAGGAAGTGTGACAAAAATGTTTAAGAGGAATTTCGAGTGGGGAAAAGGGCATCAGTTTGGTTTTCCAGTAATAATAGCTGCTCCTCTGTGTCATTTGGGGTACTTTTTGCTGTGTGCAAAGGGAGGCTGTGGGTAGGGTAGTATATACAGCGTAAAAATGTTTAACAGTTATTGGCAGGCATGCACAAAAGCAGCAGCGAGGCTTTAATGAGCTACTAGGCTAAGCATTCATCTGCTCACCCCCCCTGCTAACACACCAGGCAGCCATCCCTCAGGAGGGGAAGGGTCAGCCTCTGCTGCTCAGAGTTGCTGAGTTGCTATATTCTGGCTTCCTTGTGTGTTTTTGTTGTTGTTGTTGTTTGGTTGGCTTTTTTGATTTTTTTTTTTTTTTTTTTTTTTAGAACTGAGACCTTATTATGTTTGTGTTTTAACTTCTGAGTACTTGTGCTGCTAATGGTCCATATCTCAAAGATGTTACCCACTCTTCAGCTCTAGCGTTCTTATCTTGGCATGACTTTACTGTGCAGCTTCTTAGAACATAGCAGCTACCTCAGAAGTTGGAGGCAAGGTCATGTAGCTGCACTGTGTTCAGCATGGGCCTTGGATCCACACCGCTGGCTGAATCCATGGAAAAGGGGCAGGGGAAGGTTACAGAGAGTGTTTTTCTTCAAAAGGAAGGCATCTAAAAAGGCCTGCAAGCAATGTGAGCATTTAGGTGGGAGTGTAAAGGCAGTGCGGAATATTTCAGGCTAAACTATGTGGGATGGATTCTAAAGGGCTCAAAAAGTGAAAACCCAAAGAGACTTTCTGACATGGGAAAGCTGGGTGTTGTAGCCAGGTATATAGAGAGAAAGAGTGGTGAAATGAGAAAATGAATTAGAAAAAATGGTGTGAATATATGCTGGTGGAAGCACGCGACACTTATCTGGATGGACTTGACAGGAAGAAGTGTAACTAGTTGGTGGTGTGAAGTTGATGGATTGGGTGTTATTTTAACTGGACAGATAGAAATGAGATGCAATTATGGATGAAATGTTATTCTTTTACATTACTGCTAAAGCAGATGTAATGGTAGGTAGTCTGTATCTGCATTAGGAAGCTGCTTTTCCTGTTTTTCAAGGGGGCAAAAATAGGTCAGTCGTGGTATAACTTTAGTGTGTCCTATGTAGAAGCACATACATCGCTCTGCTCTAAGTGGGATGGAAGGACTTTCCAGTAAAAATGTATGTGACTGTGCTGGAGGTTGTTGCTTGGCACTGCAGAAAAAGAAGTAGGATCTATGTGGGCTTTTGTCATCAGCACACCCTCAGAATATATTTCTCATTACATACTGCCTGAAGGCACCTGGGAATTTTGCCACATGGATCCAAGGCTTGTATCCTGTGAATGTTATTGTTTCCCTTGTTGGTGGGTTGAGCACCTTTCAGTTGTAAAGGAGAGCACAGTCAAAGCAGTTTTCATTGCAGTGAACAATATACAAATGAAGTTGTAAAGAATGGATGCAATACAAAAGCAGTGTGGATGTACTAGCACAAACTGTAACCGCCAACGCAAGAGTTGAAGAATTGGTGGAGAATAAGCTGCAGAACGGCTTATAGCAGAAATTTGGCCATGATGGTTGCTAAAGCCTTGACGAAATCTAATCCAATGTGTTCTTCTCTCTGTTTTCACTTGTGGTCTTCCAGGCTGCTGCTGGGTGATCCTGAGGGTTTTAATACAGGAGCTTGAACTGGGTCCAGGCACTCTCTGTGAATCAGGATTCATGAACTTTTGTGCTGGGTACAGGTCGTCTATTGCTTCCAGGGATGAACGAGTGCTGGAACCTGTGTTTTAACTGCCTATTGCTCATGTCTGGTATTTGCGCTGCAGATTCATCACGTGGATTAAGTGCAAGCTTTTCCTGGTACTTCAGTGAAGAATTTATTGAGTATATGGCTTATAACACATTGCTTTGAGAGCCGTATGTTAACTTTGAGACAGGGGTTTATCCCAGCCTCTTGCATGATTGAGATATTTTTGAACAACAACTTTATACTTGAGTGACGTACCTGCAGAACATCTTGAAAGGCAAAGCATCGTCACACTGAGTCCCAAGAGCATACACTCAGGGAGGGAGGAGGCAATTAATAGCCTTGAAATATTTGAAAAAGTGAGTCCAATCTTAGTAGCTCTGGCAAGTCAAGAGATATTGGATTCTAAAAGGACACGTATCTCAGTTCTTATTCAGAGTCTTTATAAATATTGATTGAGGTTTGGGGCTTTGACAGTGACAAACTAATACAGATCACATCATTTGCACAGCCTTTTTCAGATAGGATTTGCCAAGTAAGTCAGTGTGTGAAAATACCATTTTCTGTCATCTGTATTCTTTTTGCCTAGCCAAGAAGTGTTACAATATATTTTTTGAGGAGTCACACTGAAAAAAAAACTTATTCACATTTTATTGTATGTGGGTGTTGCGTATGTGCATCTCTAATCTTGAAAACTTATAGGTTTGTTAGCCGAGGCAATTAAATGCAAAGTGCTGTGCTTGATGGACTGCATGCAAGACTACACAAGTTACAAGTTTTGGATCCTGATGTCATTATGGTGTAGATGTGCGTTAGTGTTATCCTTTCTACGGCATTTTTTGCTATTAGAAGGTGGTCTATAGAATACTAATAAGTCTGTACAGGAGCTGAATGAAAAAAACTGTGGAGCATCCACAGCCTTCAATGTGCATAAGTCTGAGTAAATCTCAGACTCAAAATGTCAGCATCATTTTTCCTGTGGCTACTCTAATGAAAAGCTAACACAGTTGTGTTCATTGGAATGTCATATGTTTGGTTGGAATCTCCGTTACGAGTTCTGGAATGAAACAGAAAGGAGGTGGATGGTTGGATGTGCTCATCCCTTCCTGACTTCATCAGCTGATCTCAGGGTTGATGAGAGATAAAGCAAGAGTCTGCCTGAACTTCTGTCTGCCATGGCTTTTATCTTCCTGCCTTTTGAGCTGCCAAGACTTGTGCTTTGTTGAGTTTTCTTTTAGTTCAGATGAAGCATCTTGTATCTTCTGCTGCACAGCAAAGTACTTGTTGTTCTAAAAATCCCCATGTGTGTGCTTTTCTTGGCCCTGAGGGGTAGTTCTCCTATGTAGTCAGTGAATACAGCAGGATTCACTTAGCAGCATGTGTTAATGGGAATGACCTATTGACAGAATAAATTATGTTTGAACCTAAAATGTGGAAAACGCACTGATGCTTTTTAAATGTGATGTTTAAAGGAAAATTGTTAACTGTGTTCAGTGTCATAACGTTTTCATAAGCATCACAGCATCCGGATAATTTGACACCTCTACAACATATTTATAAATGTTTTGTGCATTTCGCTGTTGGTTTCTGCAGCTGCCTGGAAGGTCTCCATTAGCAAAATGCAGTTTTCTGTTTGTCTTTATGACATCTAGAAAATGTGATTGCATAAAGTGAAAAGAAAAAGCCATTTGTATGGCCTGATCATCATAGGTCATGAAACAAGCACAGCCTAATAAAGCATTGGCATGGAAGGCAACTTCTACTTTTCTCTCCTTGCTCCTTCATATACTCATTTGTAGAATAGCAAATTAAAAGCAAGAACATTATTTAATCCTTGCCTCTAGAATTGTCTTTATGTGTGCTCTGTGCAGCTTTGGTTGAGAGAATGTGAATCCCAAGTCCTGTGCTGACAGACTAGAATTTTCACATGATCATGCGATCCCTCTGATGCTCACCCAGCATCAAGCCTTTGTGTCCTGAGGGACTTAGATTTTTCTGTCTTTCTGGAAATGTAGGAGAAGGGTTAAAACACAGCTCTGAAAGTCCAGGGACTAAGCAGAGCATATTGATCCCCTCCCATTCACGTACACATTTCATGTGAGAACGCTGACCTAGAAGCACTGAGAGTTAGTTTATTAGTTTTGACATTGGGATTCGTTAGCTGTAATTCAATTAGAAGCACACTGATGGATGTGTTTGTATGCTGGGGCTGGCAGCTGCTCTAGGTTCAGAAACTTAGAATTCTAGTAGGAAAATTGTTTTGTGCAGTCTTGGGTAGGATTCGTATTGCTAGGCTAAAAGTGACATCGTACTTGATTTGGTTTTTAATAGGTTTCTCTCTGTTTCCAATTATGTTTCTAATTAGAATAATGTCTTATTTCCCATGACAGTTTAAAAATAATGCAAAGTCTGTAAAAGAGAAGCTATCAAGATGATTGAAAAATGTTTTCCTTTTCGTTTGTTGGTTGGAAACCTTTTTCCGTCTTAGTTGGATACACAGGCCTACCAGGCTACAGGAGTAATTTTGGTTGTTTACAGGATGTTATGGTGCAGTAGTTGCTTTCTTCTGTCAATGTGTCTCGGGGCTGTTTCCATTCTCACCCCAGCACACACACCAGCCCATAACCAGCCAGCTGTGCATATTCCCTTTCTAGTGGGAAGACAGAACACCTCTCCACCTTTCTGTGTAAATGTTGACTTTTCAGGTATGAGGTCTGCTGTTCTGTCTTACCCTTTCCCATCCAGGCAAAGCTCCTTCCCTTCACACCTGAGGTAGTGTCTTTTGCAGCAGCATTGTTTCTCCTAAAAATGTTTTTCTGCCACTTAGAGCCAAGATTTATGCCTCAAAGGATGGAATTTTGAATAACTGAGTCGGGGAGCCTGAGAGACCAAGTTGAGAACATACTTGTAGCTTAAGTCAAATAAAAGCTGTCTGCAGTGGAAAGAACATGAATGAGGTCTGGAACTTGGTCTTTGAGGGAAAGACAGATCTAAATCCACTGCAGTTGTGGAAGGGGTTCAGGCAGTCTGGGATTGAGGCTACATCCCAAGCTGTCTCCATGGCTGCCAGCTCTGGGGTCTTAGATTCGACAGCAGTGAACTTACCTCGCTATGCGTAATTTATCATGGCTGAGTGCAACTGCCACAAGACCCTGCCCATGTTTTTCAGGAGCATGACTGAAGTCAAGCCTCCGTGTGTGGTATGCTGCTGCCATGTGTGTAATTACCTTTGGAGGGATGGGAGAAAGGTTGGGAGCTCAGGGATATGAGAAGGGATGGCATTCCCTTTCTGCTAAGTACCTCTGACATCCTGCAGTGATAGAGGAGGTTAGGACTGTGCCAGAGGTGTGGTGCTTGCAAGGAAAATCTGTGATTGCAGATAAATATATATTTGCAAGGTCAGAGTGGTGCTGTGCTTCGTAACATCAGACACAAGGTTGAGAATACATGGCAAGTCGTGTTCTGACTCTCAGCCCCTGGAGAGGGTTGTCTGTCATAGAAGGCTCAGGACCACAGCTATGGATGTTACTTTGTGTAATGGCTCATTTTGTAATAATGGTACTTCCTTTTTTCTTTTTTTTTAATAGTAAAATCTGTAAGACACCAATTAATGACAGTAAAACCTCCTTCTGTTTTTAGAAAACCCTTTACTGTCAAATAAATAATGAAATTCATCTGGTTTAAAAAAAAAATAAATCCCTGCAAAGCTTCTCCCCAGTGTTCTTCCATTCTCTTCTGAAACCTGAACCACATGGGATGCTTTAGAGGCTGGGGTTCCTCTCTGGCTTGATTTGCAGAGCAGCTGCCACAGATAAGAGATGCCAAGATGCAGAGGTAGGGATGAATAAGGGTGGCAGGAGTGCTTTAGAGAGGCTTTCCTAGTGTTGGATGCCACCTCAGAGTGCAAAAGCCGAATTTGAAGTGCTTTGGTAGGAAGCAAATTAAACAGGTAAGAGAAGACTTTTTCAAAGTTTCAGGAGCTTTTAGTCACCAGATGCCCTTGAGGCTTGAACAGCATCAAAAAGGACTGGGTATCCATTTGATATCAAGTATCACAATTCCTCCAAAGATATTAAAAAATATGTAATTTTTTAGATGTAAACTGCATTGGTCTGGATCGTGAATCAGTTTCTAGCAGAGAAGAATTAAGAAAATTTATCCATAAGGAGCTTATTCTGTTTCTGCCTGTGTCTGGACTTTTGCATATGTCTTTGAAATGGGATATAGGACTAGGTGGGTCCTTTGATCTGATTTCTTATCTGGTATAGTTATAAAGCCCCTACTTGCAGCTTGTCAAAAAGTCTCATGGTTAAGGCAGGCCAGATATGCCTTGAAGAAAAGTTCAAGTTTTCTGAGCCCTTTTTGTCTGTTCTTACCTTCAGGGTATACAGCATGGCCCAAACAGAGAAGAAAGGTGGACTGCTCCGGAAATCTTCAGCCTCCAAGAAGCCATTGAAAGAGAAAGTTGTGTTGATGTATGATGAGATTTTTACGGTAAGGAGTTGAGCATCTCTTCTTTGAAAATGCTGTGTTAAGTTTTCTTGGTTTAGTTTGTGCTGAGGGTTCTTTATGTGAGATTTGTTTCCCAAGGTAAGGCCTGCACAGTGTAGGCACACGCTTCAGGCTCTTCTGCTGTCATGCAGAGCTCTGTATTATGCTCTCTTAATGTCACTTTGTCCTGTTGTTTACCAGAACCATTTGTGATCTGTGGGAAGCCATGGCTTTTCCAGTATTTCTCAAAAAACATCTCAGTAAATAAACAGAGGCATCCCAATTGAGAGCTACTTCCATTGGTCCTTCTGTTTCTGGGAATCCCTGTAGCCAGAATTCTGCACTGTGAGACTACTTGTTCATCCAGTAGGGTGATGTTGACTCTGAGCTACCCATGATAATGATTTTCTTTAAATTCTGTCTGAATGATTTTTTCTTATTTGCCTTCATGGCTGTTCCTTTTCCTTTCAGACAGAGGACCCCAGTAAATGCAACCCTCGGTTTTGGGAGGAGCTATTTCTCATGAAGGTAACCAAATTTGAACATCCTCTGATTTACTGCTGCTGTTCTGCCAGTGGCAAGGACTTGTGTTTCTAAGGTGTCAGTGAGGGTGTAACACGCATGAACTGCTTCTTAACCTGACAGGTCAACCTGGAGTATCTGGAAGGCAAGCTGGAGGCTTTGGATGGGGAAGAGTTAATGAAGATAAAAGATAACATCAACTGCTTGTTTCAGCACTGCATCCAGGCCCTGGGTGAGGAGCACCCAATCAGAGTGGTCAATGCATTACAGGTACTGCTGGGAGACAGGCAATGCTGTCTTTTCCTTCTGATGAGGCAATGTATTTGCTGCTCATTTCTTTGCTTCTGAGAAGTGATGTCTACAGAACAGTTGCTACTTACTGCCTGTGGAGGTTACAAACATTCATAGTCTCTTTACTCTTTGCAGAGCAATAGCTTGTTTCAGAATTCAGGAGGATCTGGTGATAGAGGATGAAGCTTATGGCAGTGAAGAGACAAGGGGGCTTGTGCACACTGCAGACTGTCAGTTTGACATCTCAAGAGTGTTTACTCTGTGTAGCTTTGTTATTCTACTTTCACCTGTTCTCACTCATTTCAGCTGCATTTTTGAATTTCCGTATGGGTCAAAAAATAAATAAACCTCTGGAGAAGTTAGTGTGAAATTTATACAGGAAACTGTCCCAGCTGGACACTTCCTAATTGGAAACTGTGAACAATTGTCACCCAGAATTAACAGCCATTTTCCTGCAGGTTTTTCCTTACCAAAGTTCTGCTGTCCCATGTCTCATATGGGAGACTCCCCTCCTCAGTCTTGATGTTTGATGTTATTAGTTCACAAGCTGATTCTTACAGTCTGATGAATGCATTTGCTTCTCTCAGCTATAGGAGTACAGGATATGAATGTCAGGTTTGAAGAAGTTATCTGTAGTAGACATTGGACTGACAGTGAGCTGGGAAAAGTTGGTTTAAAACAGAATATTTACACCTCTGACATACAATCTTGCACTGTTTTATTATTATTTTCAGAATTAGTTTGAAAGGATGCTGTTAAATATTGTAGTTATAGCTACACAGACAGCTTAGCCCAGCCTTGAATTCCCCAACTTTTATCCAGACTCTTGGAAAAAGTTAGGGCAGGGCTAAGTCTAGAATACTGCTGTGTGTGTGTAAACTGGAGTGAGGCAACATGTCCTGAGCTTGAGTTAGGAGACTTATCCTTTAATCAGACTTTGATGTGGAAAGTGATCCTGAAGCCAAAACTTATTTAAGCAATCATTTCTTGAGAATGATTTTGGTGACCAAGGGCTTGTTTAGCCCAATATCCTGTCTCTCACAGTAACAAAAAAAAAGGATGTCTACCTTATCCTTTTTCTTCTGTATAGTTCCAGACGTGTGCTAATTCCTTCAGGTCTGCTTGTCTCCGGCTTTACATCTTCTGAAACTAATTACTTCTCACAGGTGAATTTAAGCTGGGATCTATTGGCTATATTGCTGCTCATTCCCCTCTTTGCAGGCCTGAGAGGTGCCTGATGACAAAAGTCACCACAGACATTTCCCTCTCTTGGGGCAAATTAGTCATGTCCATAAATTTTCCAGGGGGTCTGTTGGAAGCATGGTGTGCTGATACCTTTGTGTTGCCAGTGATCTCCAAGAACTTGGTATGATGCAGTAATCCAGTGCCTGCAACAAGAAACGTGAAGGAGGGAGTTAGGAAAGCTTAAGCTGCCTAATAGCCTTGGAGACATTTCTTTTGGTGTGTTTGTTTGCTTTTTTGTTGCTGTTGACAAAGAGACAGTTTACTGGTCAGGCTTGGTTATAGCACTGTGGTAACCAAACAGAAATTTATACTCAAAGAGAAAAACTATGATCAAATGCATTCTTCTCCAATTTTTTTGAGTCTTCAGCATCCAAGATCTTCCTTAGAAGCAATAGAGGTGAAGGAGAGGTCAGACAAAATGTATGGCTTCCAGGCTGCTGGTATTAATTTCAATATCTGGGCTTTGCCAGTGCTAGGAGAGCATCATGCTGCAGGTGTAGCTACTGAGTTGGAGCTGTTGCCTTACATCTTACATCTTACCTTCTGTTTTTTCCCTTTGCAGACTTTGTGTGCATTAATTCGGGGTGTCCATCAGAAGAACAAATCCACTTCTGGCTTTGACATCATCAACATGCTTGTGGGTTTTGATAAGGCAGAGCTATGTATGAAGGTGAGGCCCTGGCAATGTAGAGGAACAGTTTGCACAGCAGCTGTGTTGCAGGGGCAGTGATTTGTAGACACATGTGCCTACCAAGGTGCAGCTTTGGGGGGAGATATTCCAGCCACTTACTAAAACCAGCTGTCCTGAAGTTCTTTACCTGCTGGTGGCACAAAGACACTTGGGCTCCCTCGGTTTGTTAGTAATATGATAGAATAAATACACTGTGCAGTCACACAGAAATTAAGAAATATTAAAACCAGAAAAGGCTGCCACAGGCCATTAGTACCTAGTATTGAACCTCATACCTTGCACTTAGTTTTTATCTGAGTCATATCCTGTGTTCTCACATTCCATCAGCACGTGTACTGCTTTAAAATTATTTGGTGCTCTTCACTGTAAAGATGTTGAGTTTGGGAACTGACGAAGTAATCAGTGATGAAGCTGAATCCTTTTTGTCTCTTTCATCTCTCTACAACAGTGGCAATTTTTCTGCTCTATACAAATTGCAGTACATTGCGGAAAATATTAAGTAATAATTTACCTATCAGAAATACATTTTTCCATTAAGAAAACTGTATTACCTGTAACTTAGTATTTGGAAAACAGTGTTGATGAATATCTGTAAAACAGTTATATAGGATCTATTTTTAATCATAACTTATATATGTACTGTTAACTGGAGGTGTGCTGCTTACAAAAAAAGTCTTTATTCCTATAAGTAAAATGGAATATAGAAAAAATAAAGCAGTGATATTACTGTCTTGCAAACAAAAAGGAAAATCATATTTTGTAGATCTCAGAATTACGTTGTGAATAAAGTAATTTGTTCTGTGTATACAAAAATCTCATGTATCTAGAGAAAACTCTTGGAAAATGATCATGATGTTATGCCTGTCATTAAAATGTAGTTAACACAAAACAGTGTTGAGAAACAATAGTGTGAATATGGCCTGTGTAGCAGTAATAATGGCTCAATTACTGATTGTGGAATAACATGGCTTTATATTGGTGCTCTTGTGTTTGAATCTTTCAAAAAGTTGTTTATAAAAAAATATTTCAGATAATTTAAAATACTGCTTTTAAATAATGCGACTGTTGTTCTTCAGAATCTGATGGAGAGCTTGGACTCACTCCTTTGTGCTGAAGGTTCTGAAAGTCTCAAAAGCTTGTGTCTGAAGCTACTTCTCTGCTTGGTGACTGTAAGTAAATACCGGCTGTATAATAACTTCAGGGATTATATGAGCCACATCTTGAGGGATGGAACTGTCTCAAAACTTGAGCAGAAGGCTGCAGTGTGAAGCTTAAGAAGGGCAAAGAAATTGTGAATGAGAACAAGGGTCAGTCCAGAATATGCATCATGGCTCTAACCACAATGCCAATGCGGACTAGAATCCTGTAAGAGAGGTGCCTGGGGCAAAAGGGGAGAGGCAGGAGGAAGTGTCAGTTGGATTCACAGGTGTGGGTTTTTTTTAGGGAAAAAGATATTTAAGAAGTCTCAGATAAATGGAAAGAATGGGAGAGGGCTTGAGGAAAGACAGAAAGTGTGGAGTAGACAAGAATGGTGAGAATGTGAAGAATGAGGAAGTTGTAGTAAATGGCCACTCATCAGCTCTTGGACATGGTCAAATGTGAACTATTTTGACTGTGATAAGAGATAATTGAGTGTGGAGGAGGTCTTCACTGCCCTCTTCATGAGGGGGAGAGTTCTCAGTGGAACATATGTGACCTGTTTTTCATTTTCTGCCTCCTGTGTAGAATGTGCAAGAGCTGATGGCTGTTGTCATGCAGCTGTGTAAGATACCAATGTGTGGAGGAAAGGGGGAGCTCTTAGAACGTGGGGAGCTCTTAGAACGTGGGTCGTGCTTCTTGCCAGAGGGAGGGGTGGGAGGCAGGACATATTTCTTTTATTTCTTGTCTAGCTCTACTGGTGGTCACACCTTGACTTGCTGACTAAGTGTGAGATTCTGGATAAATGTGTCCATCTGGGAGTAGAACTCTTGTGCTCCCAGTGTGTGCCAGAGGCAGCTGCAGCATCAGTGGAGGCTTCGTGTGGGATTTTAAACCTTTTGTTTGTTCTCAGGTGACGGATAACATTAGTCAGAACACCATCCTGGAGTATGTGATGATTAACAGCATATTTGAAGCTATTTTACAGGTAAGGGTTCTTCCTTCACTGCAGGAGCTCTTCTTCCATAGTGAGAGCTTTCAGTGATGTATTTGCTTTTCAGCTTTAAGCAACACAGCTCACTGGCACTGTTGTTACTTCCATTCATAAGTCAGTCATATATATTTCTTTTAATGCTGTCTCCTCTGTACTCTAGTCTGCTGTTTTTAGTCACTACTGAGTATTTATTTTCACTTGAGACATTTCTGCACAGATAGAAACCGAACAGATTTCTGGGCTAATTTAGCAGAGAATTTCTGTATCAGAGAAACTTTCTTTCAAAAGGCAGTGGGGATATATCAAGGTTTTTTCTGCTCTTTGATAAAATATAGTTTTTAGAAGTGGAACTGAGCTTGCACAAGTAATGTTGGTGATTCAGTGAGATACTATTCAGTGCTGTTGAGAAATATATTTGCCCTTTATGTCCTGAAAGCCTATGTTCATTCTTTCTGTGATAAATAAGCTTCTCTGTGTGCATAACTTCCTGGAGATGCTGACAATCCCTTGACCTTAAGTACCCTTTTCCAGATAGGACATAATTTGCTCTTACACATACATTTCATGGGTATGCACTTTCTGAGAGTCACTGCAAGCTCCCTGAAGCAGGCCTGAACAGACCAGTGTGATTGTTTATTCCAGATCCTGTCCAGCCCACTGAGTCGCAGGGAACATGGCTATGATGCTGTTGTCCTTCTGGCCTTGCTGGTCAACTACAGAAAGTATGAGGTAGGTGCCTTCTGGATAACAGAAACATTACTTCTCTCAACTTTATTAATTTAGGCTGGATTATTATTAAGGCAGCACACAGTACAGTTTTAGCACTGCACGCTGTAACATTTATCAGGACATCAGCACGGAGCTGCAGAAGCTTTGCAAGGCAGTCCTGTTATGCTGTATTTGTCTCTGAGGTACATCTATAATCAAATGTGTATGATATTCCTACAGCTCATTATGCACCAGCATGAAAGAAACTACCTAGGGAATTTGCATTTCCTTCGTAGAAACATTCTGAGGAAAGTTCTTTTGGAAGAGTTACTGTTGTGCCAAACCAGCGTGTTTGCCTCTGTGTGTGTGAGTGTGCAGTTATACATATTCTCCAAAGTTAAACGGGCTGTCAGTCATCTTGGGCTTCAGACTGAATTTGTGATTCAGAACCTGACTAGCAGACTGAAAGAGCACAGATTCCCAGAAGAGATGGTGAAGCTGTGACCAAAGAATGAACTGAAATATCACAGCTAGTATTTCCAAGAGAAGTCTCTCTCTGTCTCTTTGACAGATTCCTCTTTGAGGAACTTTATTCATCTTCCTTTTTCTAAACCAGTTGTACTGCTTTGTGGTGTATTCCCATTTTTTCCTGCTATTCATCACCTTGAAAAAGAAACATTTTGACTGTTGGAAAAACACCTGCTGTTGGCTTTTCTTTGCATGAGGCATGGTGCTTTAATGGTCAGTTGTTTTTTGTTTTCCCAAGCAGGAATACCTTAATATACAAATGGGAAAGTTCTGGAATGCCCCTTCTTGAACTGAATTACTAGGAGGGACAGGCTTCAAAACCTACCTGTTTTTATAATGGATCTTGTTTTGAATTATGAATAGATCTAGAGAATATGCAAAGACAGGAGCTATACTTGGTGTCAAAGTAATGCCTGCCAATTTCTCATTCCTGTCAATGTTGTCAGAATTGTGAATTACAGGTTCTGTTCAGCGCATGGAACAGGAGCATGGAGTTTGATTTCATTTTATGGCTATGAGGGAAAACTGTTGGCATTAACATGACTAAGGGTTCTGATGGGGGCAGACTGGAAAGACCAGAGGTCTCCTTGCAAAGTTCAGACCAAAAGGTGGAGAGCTGTGTAGTCCCATCCCTGAGGTATGGATCCCTGTGGAATACAGCTTATGTCCTTTGTAAGGTAGAATGCAGTGAGTACATGAGACTTGTCCTCTGCTCTTTGCCGTAGCTTTCTGTGGAGTATTGAGTTGGAGTTGAGTGCTTTGGAGAACACTGTCCTAGATGTCTTGAAATTTGGCACTCAAAGGAAATTGTGATCCTTAAAAAGTACAATTCAGCTGAAGCAGATGTGTGGCAAGGGAAACTTCAGCTTGAGCAGTTTATCTGGCAAGGTTGAAAGCAACTCCCAGAAAGGTTTTATGTGACAATTGCCCAACACTGCCCTTTGTAGCAGTGCTACAAGCAAAGCCTGTAGTAATGCAGTCAGACTCTTTCTCCTTAAGTACAGTAGCTGCTTTCATTTGCTGTTCTTTGGCCTTTAGAATCATTCTGGTGGTTGCCTGGTTGTCAATGTATTGTAGCACACTTTTATGCCTCAAATGCTTTGAAATTTTCTTTTTAGCTAACTGTGCTGCAGCTGATAGGTTCTCTTTTTGTCTGAACTCCATTGGTTGCTAATTAGCCAACTGATTTCGTGTGTGTTTTTAGTGTGAATACCAGTGTGTTTTGCATCAGAATGTTCTTTCATGTTTTTGGGATGTGAGTTTTGTAGTCTTCTCTCGAATTGTCTGGCAGCATGGAGTGTATCCAACAGCTCTTTGTGTCTGGTTATGTGCACTTGCCTCTCCTTGGTATAGACAACTGCGGGTGCTGAAGAGACACAACACTGGAGAGTTGGAAAGTTCATGGGTTTTTTTGTTTTTATTAAAAAAAAAGATCATGCATAACTGAAATTATTTTAAACAAATCTCTTTAACAAAAAGAGTAATTACTCAAGCTTCAGTTCCCTGCAGAATGACCTGCTGAATCATCTCTAATGAGTGTTCAGCGAAAGCTCTTGTGAGGAGTGATTGGGTGGACTCTGGCCTTCGTTTCTGTTACAGATGTGAAGATAAGTTAAGCACCCAAGTAGGGATTATACATAATTAGCTTGGGTTTTTTCGGCTTTCTTTACCTACCTAAAAAATTACTTCTCATAGATTTGTGTTAAAGGTCTCAGAGATGTGTTTGGGGGCATGGAGGAGATATCTCTCTCTCTGCCAGACTTGTGTACTTTCCCATACAATGCTCACTTTGTATGGCGTGTCTCACCTGAGGATTACTTTAAAAATGACCTGGTAATGATCCCTCTGCAGCTTTATTTCTTTGAGATTGTTGGCATCTAGTGATGGGTAGTTCAAGTATTCCCAGATTCCAGGAGTTTGTGTCTGTGTGTCATGACTGACAAGAAGATCTCTATGCTATTTTTTGTTTGTTACCTGATGGCAGTCCTGTGCTGTCTGAAGAGCTCAGAATCATATTTTTGAGTTCTTTCTGTCTGCAGGTAGAGGCAGAAACTGACAATTTGAAGCTTTCAAAATGCGTATTAACTGCTTTCCAAGGCTGTTGCATGTCTGTGCATGTTGTGGAGTGGCAGGTGTAATTTTGACTTTTCACATTTCTGCTATGATTCCTGGTGAGAGGGGAACTGAACTCTGAAACAGCAGGATTAGAACAGGAAAGCAGGCAGGGAGTATGGGGCGGGTTTGATTGTGGTGCTTGTACAACTTGCAGGTTGCTGACACTCATCATAGATGTGCAGACCAGTGCTCATGGACAGTACCTGGAGCTGTGGGCTCTCAAGGAGGAGCACGAGCAAACTGCATGTCCTGTGGGCAGCATGGGAAAGGTTCCCATCACACTGGTACAGACTTGCATACCAGTGCAGTAGAGACTGCCTTGTCCCACACACCCCATACGGTGTGTGAAATACACTGAAATCTGCCTGCTGCTTGAGGAGTTAGGAAAGCCTAGAAGGAGGCATGGAACGTGTCAGGGGAATGGAATACTTCAGAGAGGAATTGTTAAAAAGACTTCTGCAGGTGTGGAAGTGACAACTGAAAAGACAGAGGGCAGAGATCCGTAGCAAGCTGGGCCAGCTTCATGACCCTCTCAACCGTGCACTGCTGGCATCTTGCTGTCAAGAGGTGGGAGACATGGAGCATGCATCTTGGAAAATCAAGGACAGTGGGAGTGTGAAAAATTGTTCACAGGCTGGAGATGACAAGGAACAACCCACTCTCCCTCCCTCTCTGTTGATGGGACTGAGTGTATGAGTAGGTGTCAGGTCAGCCTGATGGTTTTGGTCAGTGTAGTATCTCCCAGTTCGCTTATTCCCACATCTGGGAATTTGGGTAACCCTGCAGCCTCTAATCCAGGGTAGCCAGGGGCCATTGCCTGGAAAAGCCCCATCACTTTTATTGGTCATGAGTCACAGGCTGGCCTCTTCTGTGCATGAGCTGTTGTGTGGGAAGTTTCTCCCTGTTGAATGACTGAAATCAGCAAAACTAAGGTATATTTACAAGGATGGATTTTAATCCATATTTAATTATGACTTTGTGATGTTTGCTTCTGCTCCACAGACATTGACTAAATTTAATTTCTGAAAGGGAGCATGGTTGTACAGAGAGGACCCCATATTGTTACTCCATAGGAGCCTTTACTCCAGCCTCAAGGAAATGTCTTTGCATGGTTCATGCACGGCTGGGTTCTGTGTGAGTTTTGTGTCTTTTTCTGAGACACTGGCAGGGCTGGATGCTGCTGGAGGCAGCTCAGAGGTTGGCTGAGCTTTGAACTGTTCTGATCGATTTCTTTTCTGATCCAAAGAGAAAGACTGATCCTCCCAAAGCACCAGAAAGCTGAGAGTGGTGTTTTCTGATCAGCCTTATTTTTACTTGCTGTCAAGCAACTGATGCGTGTTTTGTGTTTTATTCTTCCCATCACTTTGGGCTTATTACACAGACTGAGACTTTTCTTCCGTGTCTTGGTTTGAAATCAACTTTTTCTAGTTTTGCACTGACACATATAAACCAGGAAAAACAAATGTGCGTTGCTAATCTAAAATGCTTCCTAAATTATTAGCATTTATCTTTATAGATGGAGTCTGCATGCTTTGTTCAGCTAAGTTCAAGGAATTTATATTCTCCAGAGACTTCCAGCTCTCAGTGGTGTAAACAGTGTTGATCTCTAACCCAGCAGCAGATGAGTGTCTAACATTGCCTTCCTGGGTCCTCCTTCCTTTAAGCAATCTTTGCAAGGTGTTGCAGAAGGGAGATAGCAGAACGCTGATGTTCCATCGCAGCTTCACTGCCTGTTCCTGCTGCATAACAGTGTGTGTGTCACAGATAACAAGCTTGCAGGACAGCTGCTCCACTTTCAAGACTGACAGATGAGCTTGCAGAGGAGCAGAAACTCCCGTTCTCAATAAAATCGGGAGACTGCCTGGCTGAGCCAGTAGGAGAAGGTGTCCCAGGCACAGCAGCCTTAGCATGTGCCACGACTCCTGTTTCTTTGTGCGTGTTCTACTTTACGGGACAGGAGACAGATTCTTCCCAGGTGGTTGGGTAAACTTGAAAAGATAATAGTGGTTTTTTTCCTGAAGGCTGAACTTACAAGCAATTTTCTTTCTTCCTTCCCCCCCTCACGCTGAGCAGTCAGTGAATCCCTACATTGTGAAGCTCTCCATCGTGGATGATGAGGCCACGCTCAATGTGAGTACTTGCCTTGATTCCTCTGTGCTGCTGGGGATGCTCTTTCATGTGTGCTGTTAGTGGAATGAATGCAAGCACAGTGTATTGTAGAAATCAGATCTAGGAACAGTGCTGCTCTGAGAAACACCAGCACAGGAGTTGTTCAGCCCTAACTGTACTCTTGCAGTGGGTTAGGGCGCTCATGATTTGGACAGTTTGATCACCAGTAAATGGTGGGGGTGGTTAAAAAGCTAGGTAGCAAGAAACATGCTTAAAGTTGATCTGCTATACATTTATGAACTATCTATACACTGTTTGCTGTCACATGCCAAAGGCACACGATGGCGTATGCCAGAGATCTCATTTCCAGTGCTATGTCACGTGATTTTACCAGTCCACAAGTCAATTCTTGTAGCTCAGTGGAAGCTTGTATTTGAGTCAAAAGTCCTGCAACATATTTTGGGTTGTAGCCACAGTCTTAAGTTTTGTAGCCTGGCCTGGATAAAAAGTGACAGCACACTGAGCTATGGAGGTCTGGACTTGGAAGCTGTTCTTTAGGCATGAAGTAAAAAGCAAGTTCCGTGCTAACTAAAGGGTGATTCTGAGTTAATTAAATTGGCTTGACAGAAAGGATGTTCCGTAGTTGTGGAATGGTGGAGGCTGTTTGCAATAAGTTAAAGGTTACTAGTGTTTATGGCTCTTGTTTTGAATTTTTGGATGTCTTTCCTCTGACACCATCTTCCTTCTGAAGCACTTGGTGTTTTAATGAAGCTTCTTGAGTGAGTAAGCTGTCTGGAGATCCAAGGAGAGTAAATGGTCTCTGTTGAACTTAGTAATTAAATATATAACTTTAAATTTTGGTGTCTTGATTTTTGGTTTGTAATTTTGTTGTATCATAGCATGTCTTAATAGTTCAGACATCTACAAGGGAAATTCTTCATAGCATGCTAGGTTATCTGGGGGGGCAGCATTGCTACGTGTGTTCAGTGTGTGATTTCCTCCCTTTAGATTTGTAATGTGAAGTTTTTTTAACACTTTTTTCAGGGAATGGGACTTGTAATTGCCCAGGCTTTATCGGAATATAACAGGTAAAACCTAATTGTGTCTTATTTTTCAGTACAGGATAGTTGCTGTACATTTTCACAAACATTTTTTTGTGTGTTGAAGCACTTGTTTATCACTTAATAGGCTTGATGCACCCAGAGAGGCAGGGAATAGTCCTATGCTTTAGGATACTTTGGCTCAGTTGTTGCTGTCATTGCAAGAGTGAATCCATCTCTACCAGCTGGGCTGATGTGCTTCAGGAGAGATCTTGCTCCAGGGGAAGATATCTGTTGTATGTTTTTATTGTCATGGATTTTACCTCTCTATGAACCTTGTGTAAAATCTTAGTTCCAAAGGAAAAGATCAATGATTTGCTGAGAACTTCTCTGTTAGAAAATGGATTTAACTGAAACGCTATCTAAAACAAACAAACAAACAAACAAATGTATCCAGGCCTGTCCACATGCCAGATCAGAGGTGATTAGGGCATGCATGTGCTTCCAAATGGTGGAAAGCAGTAACTGCTGCTGAAGAAAGAGCCAGAAAGTCAGCAGCAGGGTGGCATGTTCTCAGCTTCATATGCAACAGCTCAAAATGTGTACATTTTCCCAAGAGGAAAGTGCTTCAGAAGAATTTAGAACTTACAGCAATTTTACCGGAGGAACACATGACATTTTTTTGTGCAGTAGGATTCTCAAAGTGTCCAGAAAAATGTTTTAATTCCTTTGGAAGTCTGCTGTTGCAGTTATGCAGGTGACTTGCAAGATCAGCAAATCATGTACGTAACAGAGTAAATTATCAGAGTAAAGCAGAAAAAGCTCACCCACCCAACTTCCTTCATTGTGACAAAAGCTGTCTCAGACCATGGCCTGTTTTGCTGAGCTCAGTGCTTTCTTTCCCCCTTTTCCAAATATTTAGAATTGCTTACTTTGCATATTACGTCGTGTATGATGAGATTCCTGTATGACAGACACCATAAATGGCCATGTGAGCTTTTCTAGTGCGTTTGAATGCCAAATGTAGCAACGTAGCTTAAATCTGAGGTACCCAACCTATACCTTGACTTCAGTTCCAGTCTCTTCACTTGCTCCAGGAATGTGGGATCAGGCAAGACCAGGCCATGAACTATAATGGTCTGCGTGGTTTCTGCTGGCCCTAGGGTGGCCAACTCTGATTTGGTCTGTAGCAGATAATTGAAATGAAACTGTTCTGTGGTTACTGACTCTGTTGCTTCATGTGGTTTATTACTGTTTTTCCAGTGCAGGACAAAATTTCCTAAGTCACTTGAGTCCTTTCCTTCAGTGTTAGCCCAGGCTGCCCATGTCCTCTGTAACAGCACAAGCATTGTTCAACTCTCACGTCTTTCAGCAACCCCACCTCAACTCTACACAATTTACAAATATTTTAATACCCTTTGCATCTTTTGTGAGTTCTTGAAAAAGGCTTGTGAATGTTGAAGCTTCTTCCATCCTGTATACTTATCAGATAAGACTATCTTACAGTGATTTAGGTAAAATAACCCTAGTTCCATGTATAACCCTGAAACTTCATCCTTATTTCTTTTTGTTCAGGCAATACAAAGATAAGGAAGAGGAGCATCAGACTGGTTTCTTCTCAGCCCTAACTAATATGGTAAGCAAGGAAGCAGTGTTTTTTCTACTCTTAAAATAGGTGTCTTCATGCAAGTTCAGCAGGAGGGCATTTCTGTAAACTGTGAGTTTGGGATGTGGGTTCTGCAGGCATGGGTTGAATGTATCCAAACCAAATACAACTGAAATGGCTGTATTCTGAGCACTGTGTTGTTATCTGGCTGGGAAAGCTCTTTCGAAGGACAAGATCTCTATTCTGGTGTTGATAATTGAAATTGTTTTCCTGCATCATTGTCATTCTAGTTGACTTTATTTTAAAAATCACTTGAAAAAACCTTTTAATCAGTTTGTTAAACTTCTTAATCACTTTTAAACGGCTACTTGTTTTTTAAAAAAAGTTGCTGCTCTGCTGATGTGGCCTAGAACAGAGTGGCACAGTCTGGGCTGTCACTAGCTTTAGAGGTTCTGTTTCTTTACTGTCTTGTTTCTCAAGTATGGGTGTACTGAGTGACCATGGGGTAAGCTTGGATTCCGCAGTGGGCACTGTCTGCATTTTTGGAGGGGTACCCTTCAAAGACAATTGTGAATTTCTTCCTTGTGAAGAGTATCCACTGTTACCCTTGTTCAGTTTGGCCTTGCTTTCATCTGACATTTAATTATAGTCTGAGATCTAACTGACAGGAAAATTTCCTTTAAGTAAGGATAATTCACTGTTAACAACTGTCTGTCAGGAGTGACTTGGGTGAAACTGCTACCACTCTGGGGCAAGCAGATAGGAAACAATCTCTGTTGTCCTCTTACAGAATGGCAGACTAATCCAGGCCGGGATCCAAGGTCCAGTCCTTTTTTTTTTCCTTTTTTTGTGATTTGACAGGTGAAGAATTGGTCAGTGACAGGACTGCAAAATCAAATCTGTTTGTATCCATGTATTCTCTCTTGTTGTCTAATAGCTTTCCCGAATTCCTGCTGTGCAATGCTCTCTCTTTCCATAGGTGGGCAGCATGTTCATAGCAGATGCTGATGAGAAGATCTCGGTCCAGTAAGTGCACAAATGTTAGTTACACAATGAGCTGGTCAGCGTGATCCACTCTGTCATGGAGCTGTTCTAATGTCCCACAGCAAACAACAGGGGCAGGTTCTCTTGTCACTAAAATAGTACCACACCACTGCAAACTGGATTCTCCCTTCAGTGGGCAGGGTGCAGCAGGAGGACCCACAGCTGAATTGCTTGTAATGAAGTCTATAAAAAAAAAAGCAGTGGTTTTTATGGGGCATTTATAACATATAATAGGCATGTTGGAGGTGGCACATGGAAAGTGATAATTCACGTACTCTTGCCCCCACCAAAATATTTTCTAAATCAAGGGGGCAGGTGATAAATATGAGGGGTTTTGGTGTCTGCAGGACCCTCTGCCCTTAAAACAAAGGACTTTTAAGGGAAAGCACTGTTTGAGCAACGAGGGACACCTTCAGCAGGAAGGGAACAAAGTCTGTAGTTGAGCTCTAAAAATAGCTATTGTTATGCATTGCTGAATACTACTAATAATCGGAATACAATACAACTGGATTGCAGAGGCAGAGTTTTCTGTAGTTAAAAAAAAATTTTCCTTTTTCAGATAGGCCTTGCTTCTGAACAACTTGGCTTCTGGTAATTTGATCACTAACTGTGCCTTTTGTCTGTATCCTTCCCACAGAACGAATGAAGCAATCCTTCTGGCCCTCTATGAAGCTGTTCACTTAAACCGGAATTTCATCACAGTTCTGGCACAGGTGAGTTTCAGTGGAATGTTTCCCCATTTCTTTGTAGTGCATGTGTTTGAAATTAGAGAGTCAGAAATGGAATCGGTGAAAAGATGTACGCCCCTGGATACTTGTCACAGGATCAGCATGAAAGATCAGACTCAGGCCAGGGCCTGAGAAGCATTTTAGGAAATGCTTCCTTCCTTGACAGAAAATCAGTAGAGTTTTGAGGTCACAGTTCATGCTGGAATTATTTGTTTTTCCCACTAAATGGGAAGGGCTGCATGGAGTCCCTTCTGTACTCTATTGAGTAGACTTAGGGGGAAGATGGAATGAGTGAACTAGTAGGGATAAAGTAGGGATAAGGTAACTGCAGCTCTTAGAGGAAATCACACTTTTGTTAAGTTAGTATTGAGAGAAAGAGACTGATTCAGCTCCAAGCTTGGATGAATTGTCCTGTATGGGTGTACACAGACTGTGTGATGTTGTCTGTTTTGCCCAACCCGTTTTGCTTGGGAAGCTGTTGCTGGAGCATAGCACTTGTCCTTGTGCTGTTTATGGTGGAGAAACAGCTGTGGCAGCCTTCTGAGCAGCAGTGGGCTGCTCCATACCTCTGATCACAAAGCTCTGGATGCTTTCCTAAACACTGTGTGAGTTTGCAAAGGTGGTTGTTGCTGGAAAGCAGAAAATGAGCCTGTCTGATCTGGTGATCGGGCTGTGGCTGGCTGCAAAAGTAGCGTGATGTGTTTAGGTAAACCTTCAGGTTTAGGCTTTTAATTTTGGTTTCTAGGTATTGGTATTAATCTGCGAGAAAAACATCAGCAAAACAGTTAGCACCTTTCCCCAGTTATTTCAGGTCCTCAGAGAGCAGCCATACATCACAGGCTAGACACTTGGCATGATGGAGGAGACCTTTGAGGACTCCTGACAGTAGTGGTGATGGAAGAGGTCTGATAAGCAGATCTGCAGCCTCTGAAGAAAGCTGCTGTTTCATGGACGGTTAATTTGCTGAGGTTCCCTGCCTGTCTTTTCCCAGGTTATTCATTCCTACCACTTGTGAGAGATTTCTGCTCTTTCAGTTCTGTGTAGTACCAACTCAGGCCTTTCTGTGGTCAAGATATTCCTGAGGGAAGAGAGACCTTTGATAGGGAAAAGAGTAGAAGCTCTACGAAGCTCTACATAGAGTAAAAGCTCTTAAAAATAAAAGGATAGACTAGTTATTTGTGAAAGTAATAGCTGAAGCAGCCACTGATCAGTGGGTTTAATTGATGTGGAGGCCTGATGATCTTGGGTGGATTGTCTGTAATCCTTCATTTAAGAGAGGGCAAGGCAGGTCATGTCATGTTGGAAAAAACTCATAAAAGCTGATGAATGCTCTTGCCTAAGTTGGTGCCCATTGCTTGGCACTGCATGAATGGCTCCCTGCTGCTGTGTGACACATGGGAAGAGCAGGGATTCAGTTGTGTGGATGTACGGAGCAATAAGGTTTCCATGTGCTCACCAGCCGTGGGTGCTCGGGTTTGCTGCTGGGTGGCACTCTTGTCTCTCAACTACCAGGTACTGTTCGGGATAAAGAAGGAAAACTCCCAAAATCTGTGGAAGCAAACCTGGCTTATGTAAGACTTACAGTGAAAAATTGTGTTTTAAAGTTTAAGTTAAGACCTATAGTGATGTAAAATTGTCTTTGAGTTGTAG
Organism: Pseudopipra pipra; assembly: GCF_036250125.1. Lineage (NCBI taxonomy): Eukaryota > Metazoa > Chordata > Aves > Passeriformes > Pipridae > Pseudopipra > Pseudopipra pipra. The sequence continues at coordinate 23,288,521 of NC_087556.1, forward strand.
TATGTGTGTCCGTGCTTCCCATAAATTACATGCATTTATAGTTGCTCATAAATGAGATATTCAGAGGCAGCGTGGAGGACATCCACTTGTGAAAAATCCTATGGAACGAATGTCAAATCAGCAGTTCTATATCTTTCTTTTATTTTGAAATTGTGATGATATATTAAAGCAGATGATACATTTATGTAAAACTTGCCCTATGAAATGGACACTTTGCTTGGCAGCCAAACTCAAAAATAGCAGATTGCCTATGCTCTCACCAGTGTGTGGATAGATCCGGAAGCTTGCAAAGAGTAAAGTCAAAGCAGCTGGGCAGGCAACTATTAGCAAAGATGAAATGGGGAGAGTAACTGACTGATGGAAGCTGAGAGCATTGATAATGATGGTGTTATTTATGTTATCCACTCCTGTCCTGCAGTGCCTGGGCTTTATAGTGAGACAGGAAAGTAATATATTGCCATCATCTTTGAATATGAACAGGTGAGGGGGGCAGGAGTGAGGAGAATTTGCTTTTAGAAAGAGAAATGACAGGATCTTGGAGGAAGACTTCAAATGCACATCCTTGGGTTGTTTTGGAGGAAATCAGAAGCTATAAGCAGTGTAGGCTTCTGGAAATCTTTTCCCATTCTACATGGGAGTATTTTCTGTCTGCTGGGGGGAGCCACCACTTTCTGATGTATTTTCGTGTTTTGGGGAATAAAGAAATTGATGTACTGTTTAACTGTTAGATGTCCAAGGTCAGGAAGCATGGCCTGGCATTTTGGAAGAGACACTGAAGTTTGTTGAGACTTCATTAGTCATGTCTGTGTGAGACTATGGAACAGTACAAGTGTTTCCAATGACTGGGGAAGCTACTGACTTATGCATGTGTGTTTCCTGTTAGAGCCATCCTGAAATGGGCCTGATGACAACACCAACAAGCCCAATTCCAATGACACCCGTCACTCCGCTTGGAACCACCCCGCCTTCTTCAGATGGTAAGAAATGTAATGATCTCCTGGGGAAAAATTATTGAAAACTGTAAAATAACTAGCAAAGTATTTTCTCAAGATGGCAACTAATGAGATCTGTCTGGAGCAGATGTAACGTGATGGTCTCCTCCTGAAGCGACTTGCCTTACTGAAAATGGGCAAGATTTTTGACTCAAATTTATTTCTGTTTCATTGTATATTGGCCAATGAAATTATGCTGATATTCCTTCTGAAAACAGTACTCTTCCAATATCTGCATGAAGATACAGCCAGCCCATTAGTTATTCTATGTGGGCTTTTACTTATGAATATTTCTAGTGTCAGGTCCTTTGCTTGGGATTATTTGTCATTGGAACAGATTTACAGAGAATTGCAGTGGATTCCTGCTTGTCATTAATGCAGTTATCCTCAGCTTTGAATTAATTGGGATTTGAATTCTGTTTGGGTGTGGAAGTATTCCTCCCTCTTACAGCCTTTTCTCTGATGGGCATTGTAAAAGACTGCTTACCCCAAGATCTTTCTTTGAAATGAGAGTTACAAGTCCACATAAATATGTATTGCAATCTCCTAAAATAAAACCCTTGCAATTTAAGGTACGGATAGATAGAGCCTAGTTTAAGAGAAGAAATTAAATGGCTGTTGTCATGTACTTTAATGGCACACTCTAGAGCTGAAGAAAGTGTTTAATGAAGGAACAGAGTCAATTTGAATAGAGCACAGCTTGGAAATATTTCTGGGGAAAAGCAGCCTGGGTTACTCAGTTACATCAGCTATTCAGGTCATTTGATACCCTAGTTAAGGATGATCCTCCTCGGGATGAATTCTGTCTGGTTACCATGGATAACAGAAGCTTCAGATAAAGAGTCCCCTATGTCTCAGGTCTCTGTGTGCATGTAACATGAAATGTGGAGGGACGGGCATTTTGTGGGCTTGTGTTCAACGTGTTCATTGCAAATGTATCCGCCCACACACCGTATTACACAACTGACAGAATTTGTGCTTACCTACATCTATGGCTTGCTTGCACTCCTTTTTTTTTTTTCTTTTTTTTTCATTTACCAAAAGACAAACCAAAATCAAAACAAAAACTCCATCCTGCTTTAAGCAGAGGCAGTGATCTTGTAAAGTTCAAGGCTTCTTGTGGCTTGCAAGGCTACTAAATTTAAGAAGAGGATCTGATCTTCATGTGCAGCAACTACATCGGGAGGCATTCTGTATTTCTATTTACTGTCACCTTGCTGATCCCTGCTCTCAGTAATAATTTTTTTTACGACTCTCAGCTTGGTTTAGTTTGGCGATGCTTCAGTATTGCTGTTATTTTAAAAATATGTCAGAATTTTCCTCATTTTCTAAGGTCTTGCAACGCAGATGTAAAATTTGCCCATGGCTGAAAGTTAGCAAGAGGCTTTTTGGCTTTGGAATGAAAAGACTGCTTTCTTTTTCCTGCGTTAAAAAAATGTGTAGCTGAACTGTTTTCAAGTTACAATAACATGTAGAAATCCCTCTATGGGTTTCAGGCACTTTTCTTTTATGCTGACTGGGATTAAAAATGGGTTCATATTCTGGTTTGAAATTTCTTTCGCTGTTAACCTGTAGTGTGAATTAAGACCTTATAAAGTTTCAAAATGTGTGTTTAAAAAAACCCACCAAGGTCTGTAGCATGAACCAGGATAAGCAGGGATGTGTTCTTCAGAGTGATTTCTTCTTTTTTTTTTTTTTTTTTTCCCAAAAATGAGACTTGCTAGAAACTGTTGATCCATAATATGTAAATCAAGTGTGGCTGTCACCATAGTTATCTAAATGTCAGTTTGCTTACTGTTGTTAAATATTCATTCACTATGTTCATTGTAACAGCTCAAGAAGGACCCACTGGGGATATAAATACATTTTTCAGACTTTTAGCTGAATCTTTGAGCTATTCATAATATTGGGAATGAAAAAGCTTCCAGTCTTATTACATAGACTTTGCCAACAGACCTGGCATGTTTGCAATGTGTCAGGAGCCCCAGGGCATCAAGCCTGAATGGACTAAGCCAGCTCACACTTGGGGATGTGCAACTTTTAGAAGTTCAAAGCCCCATTATGATTTTTTTTATGTGGTTCAAACAGTGAAGTTACATTGATCTATTTGACCTGTTGTTTCCAAGGGCTACAATTTTGTATTCAAGGTGATTGTATAATCCTAAGTTCCATGAGAACCTCTGCTGTGTTCTGGGCCTCTCTGTGCTCAGTTTAAAGAATACTGTATTTTACTGCTGGTTCGTCTCCTTCATCCTTCTGTGCCTGTCATTGCCCCAGTTCCAGGGGGGTAAATAAGCCTCACTTGCCTCATTACAGGGTTATGAGATACAAGCCTTGAATTGTGAAAGGCATTGCATGTTAAAGCTGACTTTTCTCTGAACCAGAACACAGTTGTGTACAGGATCAAAGTATTTCCCTTCAGTGTTCCCAACCTAGACATCCAACAATCATTTATAAGTAATTCCTCACTTCTTGCAAGGTTCAGTCTCATCATAAATACCTTTTTCTTTCCTCAAGAGTGAGAAAAGCCTTGGGTGTTCCTGAGGATAGATGGAAAAGAGATAATATAGTTCTTAAGATGTGTCCTAGTGGTCTGTAGATCTGTTTCCAGTGCAAAAGGAGCCCTATCTCAGGCTATCTCTATAGCTTGAGAAGAGAGAGAGCCTTCTGACAATTGTAATTCAAGCCACCTGTGACCTCCTGCATGTGAAAACCTGTGAGTTTGAGCTCCTAAGCAGCCAGAACAGCCATGTTATTGTCATGTACGTAGAGCTGGAAAAGATCCCCTAGACTATTAGTGCCCTGTGCTCGCAGGCATATCCATCCCTTAAATTTATTGAACTCTGACTTAATTTGTTTCCCAGTAATTTCTGTTGGGGGCAGTTTCAGTTTTGGTTAGAAATCTTCAACTTTGCAACCTGCATTTCTTGTCAATTCATACCCATTTCTCTTGCTGTTAACCTCCCTTTGAAACACAGCTCTTTTTCGTACATTGGGTAGTTTCTTCTCAGACTAATAATTTCTCCAATTGCTTCTCCTTTACCAGATCTTTGATGTACGTTAAATTTAAGTATTGCTTCCCACTTATCTGCTTCACTCTTAATTTTTCATACAGAACTGTATTAAGTACTTTACTGAAGTCTTCCTAGACTACCTCCATCAGTTCGGGGTTTCTTTTGTCTGAGCTAATTTACCTTAAATGGTATCAGACTGGCAGGATCTGCAGGTAAATGCATGCTGCATTTTTACCACTTACCTTTTTGCTCCTCCCTTTCAATATTTCTCATAAAGCTTTCTGAATGGGAAGGCTGAGAATGGCCCTTTAGGACAGCTCGGGCACAGTCATCAGGAAAAATGTGGCTCAGTCACGTGATAGGGGTTTGACAGCTCGTGAACTCTGTGCTTCAGATGGTGTGCATGGGGAGTGAGCAGGAGGCACATTGTGCAATTAGCTGAGGAATTGAGATGGCTTCTTGTGAAGTCTAAGGCAGATGATGTCCACTGTTAAGATGTCAAAAGTACAGCTGGTGTCCCAGAGAAATGCCAATGAACTGCTGCGGGTATGGAAAGTACATTTCTGCTCCCTGCTGGGTTGTGATGTATCTAGCACAAACTGTGACTGCTTTTGCTTCTTGATTTTTATAAAGCTGATCTTTCTGCATCCCTTTTCTACGGCTTTGGTCAATAATTGTTACATTATATCTTGTGTGTCCTATCTGCTTTGTTCCAGTTATAAGCTCTGCAGAGCTACCTTTGGATGCTGATGTGCAAACCAGCAACCTGCTGATAACCTTCTTGAAGTACAGCTCGATTGTGATGCAGGACACAAAAGGTAAATGAATTCTGTGGATGCAGCAAACAGTGCTTCTTGATGTGAGGAGGTCACAAGAACATGTCTAGTGACTCCAGAAATAGAAGTGAACTGGAGTCCCTTTAAAGGAATTCCACCTTTTGGGAAAATTAAGAGATTTCTTATTGCGAGATAAGAGTTATGAGACTAGGAGAGACCTAATGCTGGCAGGAAAGATGTCAAGTATGGAAAGAATCTAATAATAGATTATAGTACCTAATAACCAAGCCTGTCCAAATGCAGGAGGTGTGAGCATATGATTCCCAACTGTCAGAGAGGGGAAGTCTCAGGCACCAGAGAACTGTACTTTAAAGAACACTTAGAAACTGACACAGGAGGTAAAGCTCAGCATTGGGAGGAAATATTTCCTTTGTCCTTTAATATTTAGTGGTTAAACATGTAGCTATGTAATTGTAAAGAGAACAGCAGTAACTTACACTGCACTGGCAGTAATTTGCTTGAGAAGTATCTTTCCATCTTTCCATCTTTGTTTCTCCTGTAGTACTGTGGTGGTTAATTTCAGCTTGCTGGAGTTGAAGTATTGGCTCATCTCCTGCTCAGGGTACCCAAGGGTGCTGTTTTGCCCAGTGGTTCTATGGGCAGGACCATAGTGTGAACATAACAAGTGATCTTTGCACCGTGTTTCAGCCCATTACTGACTTTTGCTGTTAAGTTAGATGTAACAACTGAATGAAAATAGGATGACAGCTGCAGAGCTATGATACATCAATTATTGAACTTCGTGATTGCTTGGCATTGAATAAGAGAACAGGCAGGAGAGTTTCCTTTTACCTACTAGCTTACAGTGAAGTTACACTTGGCTGCCTTGTTCTGTAAGCAAGCTAGTTGGGGAAAAAGTGAATAAATTAAATTAGGACTGAAAGGGACTTTATGAAAATGTCTAGTACACCCTTGTCCTGATTTCGGCTGGGACACAGTTCATTTTCTTCTTAGTATCTGATACAGTGCTGTTATTTTGGATTCAGTATGTGAATGATATTGATACCACACTGATATTTTGACCCTGACTAAGAAGTGCTTACCCTAAATCAAGAAATTTTCAGTTCTCATGCTCTGCCAGTGAGGAAGTGCACAAAAAGCAAGGAGGGAGCATGGCTGGGATAGCTCACCTGAACTGTCCAAGGGGATATTCCACACCATAGAATGTCACACCTAATGGATAAACTGGGGGAGTTACCCAAAAGGGGCCATTTGCTGTTCAGGGATGGGCTGGGTATTGGTCAACAGGTGGTGAGCAATTGTATCGTGAATTGTATTGTGCATCACTTGTTTCTCTTGGGTTCTGTTACCTTCTCTCACTCTGCTGATGATTATTATGGTTATTATTATGACAATGTTTTAATTATTAAATTGTTCTTACCTCAACCCGCATGTTTACCTTTTCTTTCTGATTCTCCTTCACACTGGGGGAAGAGGAGAAGCATTGGAAGTGAGTAAGCAGGTGCATGGTATTTAGTTGCTGTCTGGGTTTAAACCTTGACAACTCCTCAAAATCAAGGCAGAATCAGATTTACCTGAATCTTTTCTCAGAGGTGTTGCTGACAGGTTGGATGAAGACGCTGTGATAGTGGAGCACCATTTCCAGACTGTCCATTCCAGTGTTTAACCATCCTTATTATGAGAAAGCTTCATGTGCTTCCTAAATTCTTTGCTATGATTTGAATTACTGTCTATCTTCTCCAAGATAGATATTGAGAATGGATTGTTTCTTTTTTCTTTGTGTCAGCCTTTATGTATTTGAAGTCTGCTTTCATGTTTCCTCTAGCTTTTGTCTTTTGAACTAAACCACATCAGTCTTTACTCAGTCATTTCCAATAGGTTGTACACATGAGGAGGGCTTACCAGCTGTCTAATCATTCTCATTTGCTTTTCTCAGGGTCTGTCTTGCTGATCCAGATCTCTGATGCAACAATTTTGTGTTTTTCAATTTAACTTCTGCACTTATTAGTCACCGTAACATGAAAAGTCTGCGCAGGGATTCGGGAACTGCCAAACTGGATTAGTTTCAGATGGAGTGAAATCTGATAGAGGGGATTCCTTACTAAACAAACCAGTAAGAGATGAGTTTATTATGTTATGAGACAGGAGTTGATGTTTCTCTCTTTGCTTTGGTTCTAGCTTGTGTAACGTTTGAAATTGGTCTGGCTGATAGACCTAATCTCCCTCCCACCACGGCAGTGTGTGGCAATGGGCTCCACTGATCGATCGTTTAAAGTGTGCCCTCCAAACCTGAACTTATTAGTTCTAGTGGGTATGTTCCTGTCCTTATATTTTGATTCTAGATGGAGCCCTGCCTAATTTTTTTTTGTATAAGATCAAGCATGGAGCAGACTGCGCAGGGAAGTGCTCGAGTCACAATCCCTGAAGGTATTTAGAGGACACGTAGGCACTTTGGGACATGGTTTACTGGTAGATTGGCAGTGCTGGGTTGACAATTGGACTCCATGATCTAAAAGGTCTTCTCTAACCTAAGCGATTCTATGATTCAATGTGACACCAATATAGCAAAAAAGATGAATAATTCCAATTTACTTCAGGTGTCTTGAGACAGCTGGGAACACTTAGAGGGGAGACTGGTTTGTTCCACATCCAGGACTAGACAGTTGTTTTGGTCCTGTCCTGGAGAGCATAATTTAATAGATTGTTTTTCCTAGATCCTCTTGTTTTCCTCTTTTGTGTCAGTCAGAGGCAGCCGCCTTGGGAGAAACAAAACCTCTGTGTCATTTTTTCCCATTGGTGAAGCAGGGTTTATAGTGGTACACCTCCCCTTAGAAAGTGGCTTGCTTTGTTCCTTTAGTGAAGGATGCTGTGAAATACAAAGTGTCTGTGCAAGTAACTGCTTGCATAGTTGCCCCATTGCTGCTGAAAATGGCGTGATGTTCACAGAGCGTCGGCGGAAGGCAGAGTACTTGGTGTGAAACGAGCCTTTACAGCATAATCCCCAGAGAGAGAAGTGGTAGCAGCACTTACAGAAATATACAGGGAGGCCTTACAATATGAATATAATAAGACTCTTGTGTATCAGTATTATTTGAGGCCATTTCTCCTGCTTTGCTGGAGTACAAGACTTTATAACATTTTAGCTGAGGTAAGAAAATAGGAGAGACATTTAACTTTTCCATTCCAAAATTCCTCTTCATCTTACTTAGTGCAGCAAGATGAAATCAGCATACTTCAGGGCATATCTTGTTATAAATATCTGTCCCTCAGCAGCATAGTAAAGAAAACGAGGCATCAAACTAGACAGAGCAGCTAGTTAAGCCCATTCTATCTATTTTTATAGATTACCATATACACACCAGCTAGCAAAGTGTTTGTAGAAGTCATCTGCAAAGATGCAAGGAGTTTGGCTGTCTCCTGGTTTATATGAAAGTGGGTCTCATGTTTCCATCTTCTCCAAGTTTAAGGCAGATGCCTGGGATGTTTAGTAGTCTTATGCTTTAGAAAAGCTGTTGGAGGTCTCAGGAATGTGCAATTTTAAGCTTCCTCAGGATTTGGTTATAGGTATGTTGTTGTTGTTGGGTTTTGTTTGTTTGTTTTTGTGGGTTTGGGGGTGTGTAGTGTGAGCGGTTTGTTTTTTAGAACAAAGATTTTTAAATGAGCTTGATTGGACAGTGCCTTCAGCAACCTGGTCTTACCTGACCCTGTTTTTATAAAAGATTGAACCAGAGGCTTGTTCCATCCTGTGGTCCTCTATGACTATATGTATCTTGAGGGTTTTTTATATTCAAGGTTAAAATTGAGAGAGGAGAGTTTTAAATAATCCAAGTAAAAATTGCATTCTTCTGCCTTAGTCCCTCTCTATTAGTGAGTCTTTCAGCCCTCCAATTGTCATTCAGGGCCAAAGCTGCTTGAAAGTGTAGGATGAATAAGAAGTTGTTGGAACATGATCAGTGTGAAACTCTTTTGGCTTAAAATGCTAAGTCTTTGCAGACTTCCTTCTTTCATAGTTTTGCACAGAGCAAAGTAGGTCGTGTCTCTCAGTATTGGGGTTAAAACTTGGAACTTTGAGCATAATGTCAGGAGTCATTCTGCTACACCGTGCTGTGCGTCTGACAAAGCTTTGCCGCTTGTTTCATAACCTACAGCAAAGGTGATGTTTTTCTTTCCATCCTGTCAAAGAGAGGGAACAATGTGTCTCTGCTGTGACAGAAAGACAGGGACTAACCCCAGTATTTAGAGTATCTGTGGAAGTAAAACTGAATGAGATTGGAAGCCCAGCGGATAGTTACAGTGCTGTTGGAGGTTCAAATCTGAAACTTTTGCTCTTGCTGCAGACTGTGGGGTGGGATTTAGTGGACAGGCTGGAGGGTGAATGCCTAAGGGGAATAGACTATTAAGTGTCACAGAGGAAGTAGGAGTATGAATTATCTCCAAGCTGGGCTTTTCTTTTGCTGCAACAGCTCTCTCTCTTCAGCCTTGCTAGGCTTGTGTGGCTCACAGAGGACTTGTTTTTCTTCTTTGCAGATGAGCACCGGCTGCACAGTGGCAAGCTGTGCCTGATCATCCTGACATGCATAGCAGAGGTAAGTTTCTTGTGTGAAGCTGCTCAGCAGATGGTGTGTTACAGGGCTCTATCTACCTGCCTCTGGTGGAGCAGGAGTTTAATATCCACAATGGAACTGAGTGGTTAGGACCTCAGGCACTTAATGTTTTGCTAATAAACCTGGTTAAAGTTGAATCAACTGTTAAAGTTGAATCGAAACTTGAACATTGGCTAACCCAAATAAGATTATCCAACTCCCAAGAATGAAGAGAAAAAAGAGTGAACCTAAGCCTTTTCTCTCTTAGTTGTCAAGTGACCTTGTGATGTGGCTTTTAGATGAGTAATGTGCTAATGGCTTTCAGCACTGTGCTGTTCATGGTAAACACAGGCTATGCCATATCCCTTCTGCTGAAGAAGGGTAGAAGTCTGAAAGAAAGTCACATGGCTGTAGGTCCCTACAAGGAAAACAAGTAGCAAATGTGATAGTAGGGTGAGAAAGCAGCATCACAGAGCTAGGTCAGCAGTCCTGGCAGAATGTGGTCCTGTCTCATGGGAAGTATATACTCATGGTCTGACTGATGTCCTGAATGGGGATTGTGTTTGCATGGCATTTGCATTTTGCTTGCTTGCAAATAAAGACCTTTCCTTCTTAACAAAGAATGAAAAGGTGTAATGTTGATAGCAGGGCAAGGATTCTGAAGTCATGTTTCTTCAGGGTACAGCCTGAAAGCTAATCATCTAGATTTTAAATTTTTCTAATTAAATGGGTTTGGCACTTTTTCTTCAGGTGGATGCATAGATAACACAAGATAAGAAATTCTGTTTCTCCATAACAAGGGCATGTTTTGGTTCTGGTATTAAGGCAGGTTATATTTATTACCCATCCTGGCCATGCATTATCTGGAGAAGTCTCTTTAATTTAGAGATGGTCTTGGAATGAGCTTTGCCTGAGGGGTGGAACATCTGCTAGTACTGCAGTAACTTCTGGCATGATGGGTCCATTAAAATGCCAATTTAAACCTTCATCCACATAGTCACAGAAACTGGTGTGCTGGAGAACCACCTTCATATATTATACATCTGGAGCACTTGTTGAACTCTTGACATAGTGATGTGTGCAGTCCAGAGTTTGAATGAGCAGAAGAGGAGAATGGAAAATAAATTGCTAACCAAACAAGCAGTAGTTCAGGCTTTAGTTAAAGTGGAATTGGGATCAGGAGGGGTTTACTTTTGTGTGACTGGAAACATAGGTGGGGGCAAGAAGTTACAGATGTCTTTTTAACTTTATAGTTATATGTTGGGAGTATTACACTGAAACACGTGTGATTTGAGAGGCAACTGTAAGATGCTGGGCTGTTCACATTTCCTCCCTCTTCTTGCCCTTTTCAATAGGATCAGTATGCTAATGCTTTTCTTCATGATGACAACATGAATTTTCGTGTAAACCTACATAGAATGGTGAGTCTTTTCTTCTAGATTGTTTTCTCTTTGGGATGCAAACTGAGAGGATTTGAGACCCTGTATGTTGAAAACTGTGTCACAGACATCTAACCTAGATTGCTAAGGCATGTAGAAATACTGTGAGAAATGCAGTAGTTGGGGAATGATTTTGAAATTGCTCTCAGAATGTCTCTTCAAAGAACAAAGAGCTGGTTGCCCTGTCAGTGAATTCAGAGGCCTGTGTAGCTGGGGAGGAGCTGCGTATTATGAGATCTCTGAGGAAATCAGTGGCAGAGGGAATGTTCTGCCTTAATCTTCAGCAAGCATGAGCCCTCATGTGATATATAATAGCCAGCTGGAATTACACTGAGTGCTCTCATTTGGCTTATGCTTCATCCTGAAGGTGATTTCTTTTCACCTTCAGGGAGGAAAGTATTTTTTCCAGAGCTTTTTCCTAGAGATATCTGTGGGGGGAGTGTCATTACCTGGCTCATGAAGCTCTGTAGTTACAAGTAGCTTGAATGGTTATGCTAACTTGATGCATTCTGTCTTTGTTATACTGGCAAATTCCACCTTATCTGACAGTGAAACAGCACTTAAAATTGTCACTAATCCAGGACAGAAACAAACATCTTACTTTATAGTGAGCATACTTCAAGGATGCCAGTCCTTACCACTTAACAACAAATTTGCCATCTAGTTAGCCTTTCTGGTCTATTACAATAAACACCAAAGCCACTGAATAATGCACACACTGTTAAGAATGCCAATCAGACTTCTGGGTCAGGAACAAATCAGTATGTTAACCAAGGGGGAGGAATTGCTGTGTGATTTGTTTTTGTCTTGTGGTGTTCACAAACCACCCCCCCCCCCCAGTATAACAGTGCCCTCCAGTTACACAGCTAGAGAAACAAAACCCCAGTATGGAAAAGCAGGCACAATTTTGCTCCAGCCACAGCCTTTAGGGTTAATATAGGTAAGACAGCAGTTGGAGAAAAGGACAAAGGGAAACCTGTGCTGATGATACTACTTGCTCGAAAAATACAGTAATACACAGACTGTCACTTCAGGCTTCTGCTGATTTCTTTTCATCTTTGTGTGTTTGAAGCCGATGAGACATCGTAAGAAAGCAGCAGACAAGAACCTGCCCTGCCGCCCGCTGGTGTGTGCGGTGCTCGGTGAGTATTGTCACAGTACCTGTGTGCTTGTGGTTCCCAAGGCACCTCTTGTTGTGCAGTAGAAATATGAGGTTTGTGGCTTAAGTGGAGGGGTGGTTGGACTTAAAAGGAGGACAGTTACATACTGAAGATGTTTCCAACAATGGAATGTCCATCTCCATACCATACATGGCTGCTTCACAGACAATTTAAATCCAAGATTGCAGCTCTGTAGCAAGAAATCCTATATATATTTACAGTAAGCTTTGCAGAAGCCAGTTGGTCCCTTTGATATGAGCTAGTAACAACAGGGAGGACAGCTGATTAATAAATTCAGTTTTAGGTGAGTGTGGTAACAATTAGCCCTAAGTACTTTGTAGGTGATATGAGGATGGCAAACCTATGGAAAGGACATATTTGTGAATGTGTTTGCTGGGTATTTAGCCTTTTCTGGGTAAAAAACCAATAGGAATGTCAGTAGCTAGGATTGGTTTTGCCTGTGGATATGGAGGCATCGCTAAAAGCTTTTCATACAACACATGATTAAATTGTGGCTCTCATTACTGTGGGGGCCAAAAGAATAAATGCGTTCAGAAATGGATGAAGCCTGGATCCCTGAATGACTCTTAAGCAGGATGGTATGGAAGCAGTCTTAGACTTCCAGCATTTTCAAACGTGGGCTTGTTGAAGCCAAGACACAACAGCTGCATGAAGAGCATTTCTAGACTTATCAGATCTTCTGCACTCTTTCTCTAGACTGTTTTTAGTCACTATTGAGTCATACTGCTGGGCTATAAGTGCCCTGGGAGGTTACAGCTCACAATTGTTACCACTGGCATGGGATAAGCATTTTTTGCTGAAGTTGTGTTGAGCAAACACACATTTGATTATCATTTATTAGCTGAACCATCATAATTTATCTCTTTCAATTGTATTTCTATATTCTTTGCCTCTTATCCTCACACTGGGAGCCCTTAAATGGGCAGCCCATTCTCCTTTTTTCTTTTTTTACCCCCCCTGAATTAATCTTAAGCAGAAGCCTAGTCTATGTTGAGATCAAACTAGCTTTACTTCAGAATTTGTTTTAGGGAAGAATAGGTGTTATCTACAATGTCTCTTTAAGTAAACTTCTAGGTTGTCCATTGCAAGAACAATTTTCTAAAATTTGCTTCTTAATGGAGTTTTCCATTAGTGACAAGGCTTGAAATACAAGAGCAATTCTAAACATCAGAATTCATTGTATAGTCTTTATTTGACTCTTAGTGGGGGAAAGTATATGGGGAAGCAGTGCCTCAAAGCAAAAGGATACAGTATGTACCATCAGTTTGCAGTAGTTTCTTTTCTAATTCTAGAGGATGTCCAATGCTCTTTAAAACAAACAAACAAAAAAGTGAAATTCCTCTCATATAAGCAGGACTGTTGTCTGGTAGAGGTAGGAAGGTGGGGCAGTTTGATTTCCTCATAGTCTACAAGATGTTACCAGTAGCCAGCTCAATACTTACTTAATCATTTTCTTTTTTGTCAGATTTGATGGTGGAATTCATTGTAACACACATGATGAAAGAATTTCCTATGGATCTCTACGTGTAAGTATTGTGGGGTAACTCACTGTGATTTCATTTGAAGTTTGAATTCGGGTGGAATTCTGCTCACAGAGCGATCTTCCTGCTGAAATAACGCTGTGGCTGGTGGGGAGCAGGATGGCGTTTCATGAACTCTTCCAGTAACTTTTTCTAAAATCCTCTGTGTGCCAGAAAATTGAAAGTGAAATGATTTTCTACCTTTCAGTCTGTTTTCCTAATCTACTTGATCTAACACAAAGAGCTTTTCAGTCTAAAAGAAGTTTCATAACACAAAGTCATTGCAAGAATCCCCACTTCCCAGAAGATGAATCTTGGTCTAGAAACAGAAAAGACAGTTTTAAGAACCCAAGGATGACTGATGTGAGGCCTGGAAGGCAATGTGGAGAGGACGAGAGGTTTAAGCCTGAAATAGCTTGCAAGGGGTAAAACTGAGCAATGGGCAAAAGGAGACAAGAGGACAGAGCTACTCATGAGCATTCCATGTGTCCCACGGGGGCCCCTCAAATGCTTTTGCGCTGCTTTAACCCGGAGGGCAGAAATAGGATTTAGGCAGATTGTTGGCTTTGCTCTGACTGTTTGTACAGTGCTGAATTTCCCCAAGGCGTGAACAGCACTATATTCTGTAGAAAAGATAAAGACACATAAGATGTTTTCCCTTAAGGTAACTTTTCACCATGTTCTGATTTTGCCCACATAACCCTGCAATTACAGTGCCTTTTCAAAGGTTGTATAGTTCAGTTGAGTTTGTTGTTTTTAATGACAGTTTCAGAATTAGTTGTAGATGGGTATAATGCACTGGAGTTTCACAAGAAAGACGTGAACTGCTTGGGCTCAGAAGTAATGTCACATCCAGAAACTCCATGAGACTAAAAACAATGAGTAGTAGCAACCACCAGTGGACATCTGTATCCATTCATTTTGGCATGTTTGTGCAGTCCTTTCACTATGCTCCTGTCTGAAACCATCCCATAGCAGACACAGTTATTGCAGACAAAGTGGGTGTTCTGAATGCACAAGTAGTGTCATACTTCTCTGCAGTACATTTAAAAGGTGACAACATAAAGCTGCTCAAGGGCGGGCATATTAATATTTAAAAAAGAAATCCAGATTGCTTAGAGTAAGGGTGCTTTTTGTCCATTGTATGTATTATGAATCCTCAGCATAAAACTAAAAACCAGAAATACCCCACCGGGATGGATGTCTTCATAACTAAAGCAGTTTCACAACTAAAGCAGTGTAGTTTGGGAGTCTAGGCAGGGGTACTAGGACTATTATGCCCCTTCTAATCCCTTTCTGTCTGTGCCTTGATTTCACAGTAGCTGTATGCTACTGTATACAATCACAAGGTTTCAGTGATGAGATGTGTATGCAGATTATTTTGCATTAACAGCTATTGTTATTATAAAGAAATGTTTTAGCCATTAGCAGATTCTCTCTGGTCAGCGTCTTAAATAGAGTTTGGCTTTTTTTTTTTTTTTGTAGAGGCCAATTTTAGACTTACAGCCAAGCAAATATGTAGGTGAAAAGGTGCTGGGCATTGTCTGGTACCAGTAACATCAGAAATAGGAGGTCTCTTCCCAGAGTGATTACTGTTCCTGATCTGAAGACAGCTGTCTATCCTAGCTGGTTTGCTTCCTTTTCTTGGTTGAATTTATGAGAATGCTATTTGAAATACAGCACTTACTGTGATGCTCAGCGATTATAGATGGGGTTACTTTTGTTCATTCAAAGTTAGTTTTAGTTCTTACCTCATTGTGGTATTTTTGGGATCATCTAAAGGTCTGAAAAGAATAAGATACACCTTCTGCATATTTTTTTCTACAGCCTTATTTTTAAAGCCTGCTGTTGAACTCTTCACACCATTTTGAATAAATTCCTTGCAAATTTCTAGGATTTGATTTCTCTATGTTTATCTGATGTGTAGTGTCTTTCATCAGTGTCTTTTCAGAAAGATGTTTACATTAATGAGATGTTTTTGACAAATAAGAATTTGGGGAAAAAGGAATTTTTCTTTTTAGAAGCCTTCCTTCTATTTTTTCTAAATGTTAATAACTAAAAATAACCTGACCTAAGAAATTGAAATTTGTATAAATTTTTTGTCTTGTCCGTAATGATAGCTAGTGAATTTACTCATTATACTGTATATTTGGTTCTGATATTATTTGTGAAGAATGTTTGTGCACCTGAAAGTTTGTATGAGTGCTAGATGCTATAGAGACCTACAGGATTATTTGGAGACTTGACAAGTACACTGGCTGTGTTGGGGGATTCCAGAGCTTGTATGTGTAGTGCTTGATCATTCCAAAGCTCCACCTAAATTACTTTTTAAGGAGACTGGAAAAATGAATACAAATATCTATCTTTTTTTAAAAAATGTAATTAAACCACACACCTCAGTCAAACTAAAAATCCTGTAGTTTTTTTTACACTCTTACTTCCTTTAGCCTCATCATTTGGGCCAAAGAAACTGAGAAACTCCACTGTGTCCAGATTTCACAATAACATGCAGTATCTCATACATATGGAGCCTACAAGTAACTCATTTTGTAGAGCTTATGAGACTCTCAGGTAAGGGTAGCAAAGAGTGGAAAGTGTTAATTAAACAATGAATATGCATTTGTGTTCAGTCCAATCCTGTTGAGCTTAAACTGACAGACAGGCCCCTTTCTTTCATTTTGTCTGATTCTTTTTTCATTCCCTTTAGGAGCTCAAAGCCACAAGTCCCATCCTCCTCTGATAGTCTTTGAGTTTCTCTGCTGCTGATTTCGGAGACATTTCCAGGTTCGATGTAGAATTCCTGGAAAATGCAATGTCATTAATCCTTTGCCCTCTCTTTTCCAGACGGTGCATTCAGATTGTGCACAAGCTGCTGTGCTACCAGAAGAAATGCAGAGTGAGACTTCATTACACCTGGAGGGAGCTCTGGTCAGGTACTTTGCATCTGCAGTGACAGTCAAATAGGAAAAGCCCAGAGCAGTGGCTGTTTGGTGGCTGTGACTGCTTGTTCCATTGCTACAGGGTTAAACAGCAAGCAGCAGTTCTGTTAAAGCATCTTTATTTTGCTTCTCAGTTGCTACATGCAAATTGCCTCTTTTGGAAAGCCAGTTCATTATCATAATGGTAGCTAATTTACTTTCTTGTCTGGCCATGATCACCATGGTATCCAAATGTCTTTGTTTTTCTGTTTCATTACCTGAGTCCCTGTTCACCTGATTAGAGAAAGGGAGTAATGTTTTATGGAGTAGTGTTTCTCTCAGGTATTTGTGAGTAGAAGGAAAACAGGCTCTTGGGTAAAGGGAGATGGACCTTACTTTTCCTTTTTACTGTCAGAGCTGCATACACACAGAGTAGTGCGTGCAGCCCCTTCTGAAGAGAGCAGCTTAGAAATGTCACTGTGAGGGAAGAGAGGCTTTTAACTCTGACCTTTGAGTTGATGGTAGGTAAGTCTGTTTCATGCCACTTGTATCCAGAGATAGATAAATATTACAGGGTTTGACATAATCTACTGGACATAGCTTTGTAGGACTCTGACATGATGCAGTTATTGCGTGGGAGGTCTGAGGAAGGGAGTAGCAGAATGGATGATGAGACCTAACAGACGTTTTTGGTGGTTAGGGTGTGTGCTTCTGTTCTTATCTAGCAAGCAGTGAAGTAGCTCAGCTAGGAAAGTACAGTTAATCCCCTTGCTGTTGTGGCTTAAACAAGAGCTTTATGAAAATTCAGGGGAACATGGCCCTAATTGTGTATTCCTGGAGCTGTGCTTGAGACCTAGGATCCGTGACTTGCCTGGTGTAATGCAACTCCCATCAGAAATTTGGGAGAGGAGGCTTTTGAAAAAGGCAGTGATGAGTGGTTTGTGAAGCTGTTCTAAGTTAACACTGAGTACTTGCCTTCAGTAGCCTTCCCCAGCTAGGTTGTAGGTACAGAGAAATGAACGGACAATCTGAGTCACTTTCAGTTATTAAATTTTCACTTTGTGTGACATGTGGCCCATTCAGACTGTCTAAATTATTCCTGCAGAAGGTGAAACGAGTGCCACTAATTAAGGGATTACTGATTTCTTTTCAGTTGTTTTCATCAGAGCAGAGCCCCTAGAGGCATGGCTGCAGTGTAGTGCCAGTAAGGAGAAGTGTGTGTACAATGTGGATGTCTTTTGTGAATAGAAACTGCATCTGATAGCATGTGTGATATCCTCTCTAGTTACCAGTTAACCAGAGCCATTTCTGTTTGGCCAGGCTGGGCTGGATTTTTCCTACACACTGGCAGTATGGAAGTTTCAAATATAACACCTTTTTGCTTGAAGGTATTGTTCCACAGTTCAGCACACTTTTAGGCATCTTTCAATCCTTAGTTTTACCTATTTATGGGGGGAAAAAATAAAAATCCTTGCTGCATGCTGAGATTCAGTATCTTGGGATATTCTTGTTAGCTGTCTCTAATTAAATGGTGTTTGTATAGTGCTTTGGAAACGTAAAGGGCCTCAGAAGTGTTGAGTACTGCACACGCTTTGAAAGCAAAGCAGTAATGTAAAAACCACTCAGGTTGATCAGGTTTCTGTGAAGGACCTGGAATGTCTGCACACCTGATGTAACTGAAGAGCTTCGTGTGTACTATGGATTTCTGTGTGTTTTAGGGAGATCCTCTCATGTGGGAGTAAACTACCATAAGAATATTTAAAAAAAAAATTTTATAGGGAGTTGAGGTGAACAGAAAGATTCTTTGGTAGCTGCCAGGTGATTTATACAGGCTGGAAGGCCCTGGACAGAATGGTACATACACCTGTAAAAGGGCACATCCTGGCTGCTCCAGATGTGCTTCTAGAGTGCTGTATGTTGCAGAGTAAACACTAATTGCCAGCCCTATCTTGAGATCTATTTCATAATTAACTCTTATCCTTGTCAGGGTTGCTCTTTGATTACCCAGAATGCTGCTGCCTTTGATGTGAAAGAATGGCTATTTCTATGGTCTTGATCTAAGTTACAGAAAATTTCAAACCAGAGCACAGGGACTTGCAAATTAATTTCTATCCTTCATATGACCATTGGGTTTTTATTTTGGATTGAGGAATTAGTTATAACTGGATGAACAACTAAAAGAGAACAGCTGTTCGCTCTAAGGTCTAAGATCTCATGTTGCCCCATCAGGTGTGCTTTACAGAAGGTCTTCAAGCCTACACTTGTCTTCTAGAATGACAAGGTGTGTGATGAGTGAAGCAATGCCCCTGTGGTGCAGTTTGGATAATAGCAATGGAGGCCCCTTGAACAGGACTGAGTGGAACAAAGAAGCTGGAGGGAATTGGTGTAAGGAAGTATTGAAAGAAAGGCAGGGAGTTCTACCTGGCACGTAAAAGAAGGAGAGTTTTTTCAAGCAGAAAATTGAGTGGGAGAAGAAGACAAAGAGACTAGTGTGGGGTAGGTAGTCAGTATAAGGTGCGGAGGAACTGAGATAAAGGTTGTAGGTGGAAGCAGTAGCAATGTATGGAGCCTTCTGTTCACTTGCCAATTCTAATGTTAGCTAGTCTCTAATTAAGGAAAGCCACTCGTGTGTCATCTGATTGATTGATGCTCTTCCTTTGTGAGTGCTTTGTCTTCAGTATGGAAGGCCAGCAGCACTTCGAGAAAGTTTCTGTATTTACTTTTCTGATATTAAGTTGCAGTGATGGCAGAGAAAAGCAGTAGAGCCAGGTGTTTGGCATCTCTCAGGACACATATAAGGCTTTTTATGTAGTCTGTAATACTTTATACTTTTTTGGATATGCCACTATGTGGCATATTGTTTACATATGATCTTATTTCTGTTGAACTTCCTTTTGCAGCATCTGAGCTTAAGAGGAACAATATTGTTAGTCTTTGGATGTGATCCAGCCTTAGCTCCTTTATTAGAATAATTTTTTCATATTAAGTCAAGGGGCCAGGACTATGGCACTTAAAGCAGTGTAAGTCTCTAGCCGTGCAGACCAGATGACCAAGAATGTTTAGCTGACAGAGAAAGATGCAGGAATTTGAGAGCTGGAAGCAGGACTGACAGAAAGGAAAATCTGTGGGTGGCAGAAGTTGTGTGTATAAGCTGACTTTAGCTATAAGTAGTGTGAAAATAAATACCAGATCACTAGTGGAGCTAAATTCCAGAATATCTAAAAAGGAATGCTGGAGAGTAAAAAGCAGTTGTACTTTGATTAGCCTATGAAACTGATTGGCAAGTGCATTTACTGATAGGTAACCAGACATTTAGATTCAGACATGTCTGTTGATTTGGATTCTTCTTTATTAGCCCTTTTCAGCAGACTATTCACTTCAGTTCCACCATCTGTGATTAGTGTGCAGCTGTATGAGCACTGTAGAAAACATTCGGGTTTTTCATCTGTGACAGTGCACCATTGCTGGTGACTAGCCTGGAAATTTGACCAAGGTCAGAAACTTTAAGGATGTATGTTTGTGTTGACCCATTCCCTTGCAGACATTTTGGCCAATTGGAAATCTCCTGGACAGTTATGCCAGGTACCTTATACTTTTTAAAATCTGATTTACTGCATGTCAGTGTAAGGTACTTTATATAGCTGATAAGGAAACTTGACTTGGTAACAGCCAGTTCCCTGCTCTCAGAAATAGCCCGTTATGCCCAATGTTTTTGGGCTAGTTTGTACAGCACTTGAGTGATGGATGGTGCTATATATATGTTGTTGTTGTTGTCAAGCATGTATAAGCTATGCCAAAAGAGTTTTCATGAGTCATTTAAGCTTTTTATATAAAAAGACCTCATTTCTACAACTCCTCCCACCTCAAAATTAGCAATGCTTGAGCAATTCACTCTGAGCTTAGGGGGTGCAGGTAACTTCTTTGCAGTTGCTATGGTTCACTTAAAGCAAAACCCATGTTTAAAGAAACAGAAAAGCAATTCTAATATAGACTTATAATAGCAAGACTAGAGCATAAAAAAAAAATCTTAAACATAATGATGAATAATAGTGAAATTGCATTCAATTGCCCTAATAAATAGCTAAGTAGGATTAAAAGTGGGCTTGCCATTAGTAAGTATTGAAGATGAATATCCAAATCATTTTAACATGTTATAGTTCCTTATCTTCTAGCTTAGTTAATTTGATGGATGCAGAATGCACTATTAGTAAAGGTGCTTCAAATATGTAGCACTATCAAGAAGCTAATTTTTCTTCTTTTTCAGTTTAGAATTATCAAAGTAGAGTTTTGCAATGCTACTATACAAAATTACTTTTTCCTTTTTGTAAACTCTTCAGATCTTTCTGTCAGGTTCTGTGTTTATAACATGAGGGTAATATTGCTTTCAAAATGTTTTTGGGTGAATACTAAAGAGGTAAAAGGTTCCTCTGTGAAACATTTTAAAATAGGCAATTTTTTGTGGGGAGTAGAACCTCACCCTCACACAACTTGAAGTATATATAACTCTCTTGCCCTTATGCAGTGCATATTTAAAGTGGTATTGCTTAGTCACTTTTCAGTCACAGAAATAATAAAGCAATATTGATTATTGATAGTAATTGTTATCTCTGCCATTTCTGGTTCTAAACGGTTGATCAGGTCTGCTTCATTTATGTTGCTGAACTGGAAATCAGGTGATGTGTCTCACGTTCATCTCTAATACCGCCGTCACTGTCACGTTCTGCAGCAGCTACCTGGCAAGGGAAGCTTGTCTTGCAGCTCTTGTGGAGGCAGGATTCATATACTGATGTACCAGACAGTCTAGTTCACTAGTAAAGTGCCTGATCACTAGATGCCATGAGAGTTTGCAAGATCATAGAGCTTGATCATTAGCAAATGACTTAAAAGATTTTAGGGAAAAGACTTAAAAATATAAAATTTGACCTTCTTACAAACTTGCAGAATGTCTTTCATGGCTTTAAATAATGCTGCCAAGGTTCAGGATTCAACAGTGCTGTCTTGTGCATGCTTGTGAAGTCTTTGAGGTTCAGAGGAAGCAGTCATGACTCAGCTGATGGTATAGATAAGGCTGCTGTGTTAATTTCCGTGCAATGAGGAATTCTCTAATGTTCTAACAAAGAAAGAAATGTCCTTAAGCTTTGAAGGATGTTGAAGCATAAGAGAATGGTCTCTTCAGCACAGCATCTTCAAAGGTAACTAATAAAGATCATGTGTAGGAATAGCGTAGAAGAAATAGGGTGCTTGTGTGTTAAGTGTAAAATGCTTTCATAAAATGAAGTCTAGGGTGAGTACAAAGGACATCTGTTTGTTAAATGGTTCTACTTGAAGAATAGAACTCTCTCTACTTTGGAAAGAGAAAGAAGTAAATATATGAGACTTGACCTTTCAAATACCTTCCAGCAGAAATGCATTCTGACTTCACTGCACTGCTTGTAAACTGTAAAGAGACCTATGGAACAAATGCTAGAGTTTGAATGTCTTTGTAGGTCAACACATTCTACCTAATTCAGGCTTTACCTGGTGCTCACCCTCTCATTTCTCCATGCCTTTTGAAGTGAGAGGCTGGCCCAACTTTTCAGAGTGCACATCAGAATCTCCATGTGACTGAGAGCTCCCAGCCATGTGCCATATGCCATGCTGGAGATTTGGGATCTCATGAGCCCTTTGAGTACAAGGTGATGCTGGCTTTTTAGAGTGCCACCTGACTGAGGGATGGGGCTGGAAGTGGGAAGGATGGGCTCTCTCTGCTTTTCCCAGTGGTAATGGCAGCACCAGGAACTGAGGAAGGAAGAAGCAAGAATAGTGTTCAGGCTGGTTAAAGATGCAAGGGGAATGGGAGTTCTGAGTTAATGGAAAGGGGAGGTCTTTAGAGGTGGAAAGGATCTTGACCTGGGAGGATGGAGAGTCTAAGGTGAAAGGGAGGTTATAGTGGCTTAGGAGGAATAGTCCCTCCCTCAATACAGGAGGGACTGGGTAGAGTGAGATCTGGGATTAGAGCATTAGGGAGGCTGGCAGGTGTTACTGGGTAGAAGCTCAGTGTTAGAAATCATTGCATGATACAAAGAGGGAGTTGTTCATCACTTTTAACTTTCAGGGATGGAACTAATATCCTTTTTCTATTCTCTTATTTGAATGACTTGCTAGGACCATTCCTTGGTTTAGGAAACTGAGGAATGAGAGCTAGCATCTAGCTTAGTTGTGTATCCTAGGTATCTATAATCTATGGTATGCTCGAAAGAGGAAAGAATCTTTTCTTCTCAGAATGATGTTTTGACAGTTTCAGATGTGCTTATGGCTTCTTTTTGTGTCAAGAAGGACTAGACACAACTTCACAGGTCTCATTAGCACCCTGAGGGCAGAGATGCTTACCTCTAGGATTGCAAAAAACAGCGAGCTCTTTTAGTATTCTGATGAACTGGATCATTAAGTTGAAGTTTTTGAATTAGTGTTTGTTTTTTAAGTGCCTCAGTAGATCAGTATAAAAATTGTGATTAAGTAGCATTTTATGCAATGTCCTTGCCTATGGCAACTTACCTCCCCTTTACTTGTAGATGAGTGACCAGCAAGCTTTATATCCTCTTCCTTGTCTTTGGAACTGAAAGAAAATAGATAATGTTGACCAGCTATTTAATAGGAAGCCCAACAGGTTTACAAACGCTTGCGCTTGTTGACTTTAGTGAAGTTTCTGAGGATGTGGATTAATTCTGAAAACCTGTTGGAAAGAATATAGTTTCTCACATAAACTAAAGACTGTAACTGTTATGTGCCATGGAATATGTAGTGGGAATTAGCAGTCCTTAGAGGGTCCTTTTTTCTTTACTCGTAGGAGTGCTGATGCTTGGAACATGTGGTACTGTGTTAGCACAAGGTTGGTGCAA
Source organism: Pseudopipra pipra (assembly GCF_036250125.1). Taxonomy (NCBI): domain Eukaryota; kingdom Metazoa; phylum Chordata; class Aves; order Passeriformes; family Pipridae; genus Pseudopipra; species Pseudopipra pipra. The sequence continues at coordinate 23,311,843 of NC_087556.1, forward strand.
CTGTTATTCCTGTTACCTATTTCAATGAATTTAGGAAAGGAATGACACTGAAAGGTAGTTTTATAAAATAATTTTTGTTTGTAGTTGTGGTATGTGTTGTGGGTTGATATTCATCGATTTATTTAATTTGTGCTCCTGGCAGCACTCCCATGTTGCCCCAGAAAACCCCAGTCCCATCTTACAAAGCCCACTTGCAGGCAGAAGCATATGTGAAGGTCAGAAGGAAGACTGCAAACATCTGCTTGTAGTCTTCTGCTGCCATTCTCACCCGATGGGCCAATTTCATGTTAACCTTTCCACATTACCTTCTTCAGCCAAAGCTAGAATATTTCTGTGGTAAGAGCACACAGCCCTTTGGTGAAATGTCCCAGTATAAATCTCTTAAAGAAGATTGTGTAAGAAATGCAAAACCTCAGTGAATGTCTCGTAAAAGAGGATGTTCTAAATTCCCTGTATGTGTCATTTTTGGGAAGCATCTGTTTTTACTTAAATCTTAGTGTTCTGTTACTTAATTCTAGTTACCTTTAGTAATGTTAACATATTTTAATACTGATGATAAAGAGCTTTGCCCTGGTAGCTGGTGGACAGAAAAAGAATAATACAAGAATTTGTGGCTGTTATTGGTCACCTGGCAAGAGTGAGGATGGGAATTCATCCACAGAGGCTTGCTCAGATGAGCACAAAGGGAATTTAGTCGTTTGTGTGGACAGAAGTCTAGCAAGCTTTGGTCATCCTGCCTCAGCCTGGCAGGTCTCATCCAGATATATTGCTCTGTCCTGCAAATTACTTTTAAAATAAAGTTAGCAAACGCTGGAGAATTTGATTGTGAATCCCTAACAGTTTGCAGATCGTAGGAGATAGTGTGAAAATTTCTCCTGGGAAACGATCCCATTGATGATAAAGTGTTACAGTCAGCTGTTCGCAGCCCTTTCTTTGTATGCATGGAGGGGTTGCAGCATTCAGAATGCAGTGATTTATCCCTGCCCTCTTTTTGTGTTCAAACAGAAGCACTCCTGGCTTCCTTACCTTGCTATCTTTCCATGTTCTCACACAATGTTTCTGCTTTTTCTTCCGATTGTCCTCCTTTTTTGTTTTAAAACCCTGTGCAAAAATGTGCAACCTTAACTCCCAAGACTACTGTTTAACTAACAGTGTGAACCTACACTGTCAGGCAAAACAGAACTGAGCTCAATACTTCCCCTTTTCTCTAAAGAGGAATGAAGTTTGTGGGTGTTATTTTTTATTTTTAATAAAAAAGGCATATTGTTATCTGAGCTTTAGCTAAAGTTGGAAAATTTGCATTCTTTCTTATTGCTAGCTGGATTGCCATCAAGCAGCATTGCTCTGGCATCAGCAATCAGCATTTCCATTAAGCTTGCAATTTTCACACTGTTGGCTCCATTTAGGTGGGAACAGTGAGTACCAGGGATGGGGGCTATAGAAAGAAAGTAAAGGGTTGGAAGTGAAGTGGCCTGCTCGACTGATCCTGGGAGTGGTGGGTTATGCCAGCATGTGCTCCAGCCCTCTGGCAAGCTGTTGATTCTCATTTATAAAACAGGCTGCTTCCATGCTTGTACCCTGAGAGTCATGGGGAGAAGAGGGAACAGCTGCAGAGTGCTGGTGCTGTTGATGGGGAGCCTGCCAGTAGCCAGCTGCTTTCTGCCACAGAGCTGTGGTGGCCTGGAGGAGGAACCTGGGGCAGTGGCTGTGGCAGCAAGCAGGGGGGCAGCACGGCTGTGGTTAGAGGAGTGTCCAGCCAGGTAATTGTTACAGGGGGGTGCTGGGTGCTCCCTCCTGATCAGAGCAGAGGGAAGGAGCTGAAGCATGTTGACTGGTGATGTTGGCAGAGCTTTCATTGCTTCCTCTGCTCCCCTGAGTGGGGACTGCAGCATTGGTGCAACAGTCTTGTTTTCTAGTGCTTTGGCTGATTGACAGGAAGCTGCAAGTGCTGTCAGTGAGTAATTGGTTCAGTTGTCCAAGAATGCTGGGATAGTTTGTGCCTCAGGGAGTTCTGGTGCATTAGTTTGTAACAGCAATGTAACTATTTCTTGGACACGCTTCCTATTCCTACAGCTCTATCTGGAAATTACCTCTGTTGGTTCTTTCCTGTCAAACCCAATCTGTAGATACTCATCTCCTGCTGAATTTGTTTTGATCACTGTTCTGCTGAGTGCCTGCCAGTGCTGAATGTGGCCAGATCTGCACCTTTTAACACTCTGGTCATCTCACAATGTTGTATTTGAGCCTTTTGCTGCCCTAATTCTGAATTGCCTTTCAGTTACAGCATTTACTACAGGTGATTAGTCTGTGCTGGGGTTTCTTCTCACAGCTGCACATTGGGCTATATGGTTATCCTAGCTTAGCCCTTGTGACTTCCAGTGTGGAACAAGAGAGTGGACTGGTCTGTTTTGAGAATTTGTTATTTCCATATTCTGTGCTGTAGTCTCTCTCATGTAAGGAAGTCATGCTGTATTTTGGAATCTGGAAGAGCATTATGAGAAAGAATTGTTTGGCCTATTACTTCTCAACAGGCTTTTGATGTTGACCAGTTAGAGACAGAGCACTGTGCATAGGTGGGCCTTTCATCTGGCCAGGTACAACCAGGGCTCTTCTTGTTGGTCTATTGATGTTTCCAGTGCTGTTGCAGGCAAAGTAGTCCGGTTTTCTCTTTTATGTTGGAGGAATTGAAGTACAGAAAGACCAGTGCTGCTTCCTGAAGAATTGAATCCACTTTCTTCTCAGTTCCAGTCTAGTGCACTAAGCCTTAGCAGATCTGGCTTGCCATGTGCTACAATGAGTGGAATGGACCTTGCCTTCAGAGTATGTACGTGTGGACAGGCTGGCTATGGGAGGTCCAGGGTGGTTACTGTGCTGCTGGGGCACTCATAGGCAGATGATTTCTTTGTGGCATGGAAGTGTTGCCCAGATGTCATTATCAGCTGCCTTTTAGTGACATGTGGGTGGAGAGCCTCCTAAAGGTGTTGAGACACGTAGAGGAGGACACTGAATATACTATTGGTACAATGGTAATTTCCAGAGAGAATGGGAAAATCACTGTTCTTCCCAGTGTACCTTGCAAGTTGAAGGGTAGAAAACTGGAGGATTTTAGTAGAAACACAGGATCCTGCTAATGGATGTTATACTGCAGCTGAGGAACCCTCGCATCTTTCTTTCTCCCTTGCTCCTTTGTTGAGAGCCATTATATGCACCATTAGAAGATTTTTGACCTGTAAGCGCAGCAGATGCGGTGACAGAGGCCTCCATGCTGTGCTGAACCCATCCAGGCTCTCATTGATGTGTGTCTCAGGGCTGTTCTCTTCTGCTCTGTTGTGTAATAACACATCAGAACCTTCTGATGCTCCTGGCAGAATCTGTGCTACATTCTGACTTGCCCAAGGGATGGTACTACTATTTTTTTTTATTCTTAATCTACCTCCACAGTCCTGTTGCATTACACATGATCCAAAGAGTGAATACTGAGACACTAAATTAAACGAAAACTTTGCATGAATCCCAGTTTGGCTGGGGCTGAATATACTTCTGTTTGAAACAAGGTTTACAGGGCGAGAACCTAAATCTGCTATAGGAATAGGAATAGGGGAAGGAGTAAGTGAAGGGCATCTGTCCTTAACTGGAATTACCTCCTTTCTGGTAGAAGAGGAGATTCTGGCTACCCACAGTCTTCTCACAGAGGATTGGCTTGAAGAAGGGCAGCAAATAACTGAGTGGAAGTACTGCTGCTCCTTGGCAGACAGACTGGCCACAAGAGCTGATAAGGGAAAGTGTCTGTCTTCAAAAGCAGCTGTGCAGTGGAGGAGCTAAGAGCCTCTTTCTCTGCAGTCACTTCAATTTAAAAAGCAAGGAGAGTATCTGTAAAAGCTGGTGATGTTGCTTTTCATCCTTTGGCTATAATAATCCTCTGGAGAGAAAATTGCCTAAAAACCAACCTGTATGCTTTACACCACTTTCACAGACAGCCAGTCACATGACTCTGTGTCCACTCACCATGCTTTTCTACTTGGTTTTGAGGCTATAAATGTAGGTGTTCAAAGCTGTGTTCTCTTCTTATTGATTTAAGAAGCATAGTCAGTGTGCTCAAAATGAGGAGCTTGCATGAAAATACTGGTGGCTGCTTGTTTAGTTTAGATACAGCCTCCTGCTTTTGTTGCCAAAGAAGTTCTAGTGACAGTGTTGTATTGTGAAATTATGGATGTTTCGAGGCTCACCATAGTGGGTGTATTGGGTCCTGCCAAAGACAGGTATCTATAAGGGGAAAAAAAAAGACTCTAGAGGCTATTGCAAAAATGGTGCTGTTTTCCAGTTCATGTTGAAATAGATGTCATGCCCAAACTATCCATCACTGTTAATCTTGGATTTGGGATAAGGTGGCTGAGCCCAAGCAAGGGTCACAGTGCTGTCAGCTGCTGTGCAGCTGAGAGACTGAACGGCTCCTCTGTTGTGGAAAAAAAAAAGGGATAATTTCCTGGCTGGTGTGAGAGGGTAGCCTGCAGATGGGCTATAAGAGGCAAACAGTTGATTGCAGCAGAGAAAAAGTGACACATCTGGTTTGGCTTCAGGTTGCTCAGGAATAGTAGCATCAGTGCCCTGTTGGAGCTCAAGGGCAGAGGGGTTTTCAGCCAGTTGGACATTTTCTCTAATGGTTCATTTTATGTGTGTAATTGTTGCTGAAACGCACTGGGCACATGAAGCTGGATCTAAAAGTTGTTGATCCTGAAAACTCCAGGGCATAGCTGTCCTCATTTTCAGTATAGAGTCTGCCTTAGAAGCAAACTACAGAGACACAGGAAAGAGATTTAAGGGTTCATGTTCCACAGTGATCCTGTTCCTTAGAGCCACTTCAGCACAGGCTGCTGCAGAATGTGCTGGTGTGGAAACAGATTGGTTGCTCTTTTAGTATTGATATAGTGCATATCCTAATTAGGAACACTGCAACTTTTTTAGGAATGTGTGGTTTCCAAACAGTTGGATAAATTTATCTGTATAGTGCACACAGTGTCTGTAAACCTGGTGGGTTAGTTCTCACCAGGCTCTGAGTGCAGCACTGAGTTTCCTCTTCATGTGAAGGCACAGCCCTCTCCTTCCTAGTTCTTAGGGAAGGACCAGCACAGATCAGCTGTGAGTAGTGGGCTGTGATGCAGTGCAGTTCAGGTATAAAGATTTATTTCAAGCTGTGGTAATCACTTGTCTTCTTTCTAACTGGAGCAGGAAAATGAAACATAAGAGAATTCTTCACAACAGAAGAATTCTTCTCCTTTTATTGTTGTCGCCAATATAGAGCGGTGCAAGTACTTCAGAAATACTGCAATAGGCAGTTGTAGGGTGCTTTTCCTTGTCATTTGGTGAGTGCTTATCCTCTAGACAAATACACTTGTTCTTTTAAAAATAGTGTCTCCCTATCGGGGGCATCTTTCATGTTGACTGTGTTTGGATGTTCAGCGGCTTCTCGTCACGCTGTGCAATCACCTGCTACAAAGGCCGTTCAGCAGGGCTCTGTTGGGAGAGCAAGAGGCAAAGAAACGAACAAAAGACTTCACACCACTTGTTATAGGAAATCCAGAGCTCTGCTACTCTGCTTCCAGAAGCCCAAGGTGCTGTTTGTTAAACAGCCCCACCTGGTCACAAGCTGTGGCCGTGTGGACTTGCGGGGCCGGGAGAGAGGTAAAGTTATGCTTGTAACTGTGAAATGGGGAGACAGTCGATGAGCTGCTGTGACAGAGATGCAGGGCAGCTGTCTGCAGTCCAAGGCACTGACTGCAGGAGACTCTACTTTTTTGCTGTGGAGGCTTGGTTACCTTGGCAACCTGTTTTTAGCTGGATCTCTGCTCCGGTGGAGAGCCCATCTGTACCTGCTACTTCTTTGTTTTGAAATAGCTATTTTACAGAAAAATAACTGACAGGAGTTATTTCTAGAGCTAGTGTATTGTGGAATCTGGTTTCTGCTTTTGGTCTCAGGAGTTTGTCTGATGATGGGGTGATAATGGTGTGGGGAGTTCTGTGGCTGGATTGAATAGGTGTTAATATATCTGCTTCGTGGTGGGCCGCTGTTGTGGAAGGGAGAGATGTTATTGCTGATGGTTAAATCATAGAAGAGCTCTGAAAGATAAATCACTTGCATATCTGGAGTTTGCAGAGAACTTTGTTCATTCTGGTTTGCAGTTCAGCATCAGCCACCCGCTGGTAGATTAAACTGAGGTGATTCTGTCTGTGATGAGTAAATAGCCACCCTGGACCTGTAGGCTTCTGTTTTGGGGCATGTATAAGCTTTTGATACTCATGGTAAACTTCTAATATTGGAAAACAGAGGTTGCAGGACTGCATTCAGAATCTTACAATTTTGTTTGATTCAAGATCTGACCACTCCCTTCACATCTGTCTTTATACTGTAGGTTTTTTGGTTTTTCCTTTTGTGAATACTTTCTAATCCTAAAGGGGGCGGGTATCTAAAATTTGCCCTTATCTCATTCCTGTTCCTTGTGTGTGTTCTCCTTCTCTTACGCAGCCTGTACCTTTGGGCTGAAAGGAATGGTCTGTTCTGCATTTGCTGTAGAGTTCTCCCAAACCAGAAATGATTTTCTCACAAGTTACTAGGTAGTGTGTGACACTTATGTAGTGGTGGGGGAAAAACAGATTAACAAATTCTACTCATGCCTGTAAGAAATTGGAGTAATACCTGGTGTTGTTCTGCTAGATGCAGTTACCAATTAGTAGATAATAAAGAACTTCTTAAAAAAAGCGTGTATAGCACTCTATCTTGACTTTGCAGGACATCTAAAGTCAGATATTTCAAGTCTTGAAATCTGTTGACTTCAGAGCAGAGAGTACAGTAAGAACCTGTTCTAGGCAGGCATCAACTTTCAGTCCTGAGCAGCTATAATGCTGAAGAAGAGAAAATAGTTTTCTCTTCTAAAAATTTGAGCTAGAAAAAAGAAGATAAAGAACTTTGCATTTTATTCAAGCACATGGAATGCGATTGTTTATTGTGAAGTCGGCTTGATTAAAGCATTTTTAGTGAACCTTTTTGTTAATTATCACTCTTACTAACTGCTTTTGGGTGGTTACAGCAGGAGGTTTTGTTGTTTCATTATTTAAGATGAGTGTGAACCAGATCTGTAGTCTCTACCGCACAGCCCCAGATAACTGACACAGTAAAGTACTACATTCTTCCTTTACCGGTGCAGCAGCATTGACACAGAGCTACAGAAAAGCTGTGCTGTGGGGTTTTTGTTACTTTTTTTAAAAACTCTTATGTATCAACAAGAGTGACAGTTTGGGGCTGACTATGCATACATCATGGTGGCGATATATGAAACAGAAACGAGACAGTCAGATTCTCCAACCTGAAAACTCACTCCAGGATCTAGCAGACGGAAAAAGCTCCATGAACTAAGCTAACAAGAGACTTTGCTTGAGCCTGAGTGGATTTGATTGGGAAGTCAGTGAAATAGAATAAAGGTGGAGTGGTAAAATAGCTGTCACTTACCTGTCCAGCAGAGTATTTTAGCCACAAAAACCACTGCCAACCCCTACAAGTAAATTGATAATTTCCAATAAATTATGAGGATAATTTCTGCAGCTGGCATTTAGGCTAGTTTACACCCGATAATGTACATGCATCTGTATTTAAGTGACTTGTTGAAAATGGCTTTGTTTTTTATATTATTTTAAAACTACTTATTTTCTCCTAGCCTTGATCAACTTGTTAAAGTTCCTCATGTCTAATGAGACTGTGTTGCTGGCCAAGCACAACATCTTCACCCTTGCTCTTATGGTGAGTACACAAAAATCCTCTTATTTTTACAACTTAATAGTGAATGAATTTTAAGAAAGAATTATAATGCTGAAAGGATTCCAGAAAGGATTTCTGGCCTATTAAGGAGATATGAGAAGATGACCACAAAGCAGAGGGATATTATTGTGTTTGGTTTTGCTAGGTGTTTTGAAAGGGCAGTGCTTGGACTCACTGTAGGGTCTGCTCACTGAAATAAAGAAATCTATGTGAGGAAGGGCCTAATTTAATTTTCCAGATTTGACAATACTGTTTCTTCTTTTGTGTCCCTCTTATGCAAAATAGAAACATGTTTTTCTAGCCCCAGATAAAATAGTATTTAAGTGTCTTGTCTGTCTCTTCTGTACTACAAAGAAAATAATAGATAAAGCAATGAAGTAGTGTAATACTGTCTGCTGCAATTGTGAGCTATTTCTTTGAAGGTTTGGGACATAGTTTGTATTGTTTCTGTTGCAGAATAGATTTGGGCTAAATATTCTTGTAACTTCTTTTCACTTGTCTAGGTTGTGAACCTATTCAACATGTTCATCACTTACGGAGACACCTTCCTCCCCACTCCCAGCAGCTATGATGAGCTGTATTATGAAATCATTCGGATGCATCAGAATTTTGACAACCTTTATTCCATGGGTGAGTACCTCCTGACTTGTCAGGACTGCTGCTGACTGGAAGTGAGGGTGGTGGAGGAGGGACATTTGTGTCTGGTGTTTTCAGTCCACCTGCTTCTGATGTGTGCCTTACTGACTGGACATGTTTTGTGTAGTAGGACATGTTTAGTAAATTAAGAATTGAGGAACTGAGAGAAGGATAAACTAGTTAAAGGGATAAGGTATTTTTTTAAGTCAGAAAAAAATAGAAGCAGACTCCTTGCCTCTGTATCAGTCACTTACTGTGGTTGGAGATATAAATTTGTTGTCAAAACAGAGTATGTGGTATGTCATGCATTTTCATGTAGTTTGCCTCTACTATATTCAACAATTTCCAGTCATGCTGCCAAACCAGCCAATACAGAGAAACACTCAATGCAAATAAGAATTTGGAAAAGAATTGGAGAAACTTATAGCAAAAAGCTTGCAGTGCTAAGCAAATCACATCTACTGCACTCATTGCCAAAACAACCAAGAAAACAGCCCTCACAAACCTGCTTGCAGTGACAAGTGAATCAGTGGACTGAAGAATGTGCCCACTGGCAAAACAGGGAGAAACTGCCATCCTTCAAGGAGAGGCAGACATGCTGGAATGCTACCAAGTGACACCCAGCAGGGAAAAGACAAACAAAGAAGAGCAAGGGATGCATGGAGCTTAACCAGGCAGCATATACACAGGAGCCTGTGGCCCAGGGGAGCTGCAGCAGCACTGGTGTAGTGTCTGCATACTTGAAGCTATGAAGAAAAGGAATATAGCTGTGTTCTTTGTTTGCTTTATTCTAGAAAGACCTTTTTTCCATTCACCTCCTGCTTCCTTCTCAGTGCAATCACCCAATGAAAAACAGGAGTCAATTATAAGCAAAAAAAGGGGAGTTAAAGGACAGACAATTGGCCATAACACTCTTCTGACATGGGGGAGAACCATGCTCACCCATATAAAAGTAGCTGAATACCCCCTGTAACTGCAAGCAGAAATGAACTGTTCTTTTATATAAATTTCCTACAGTTTTCAGCCATTACATAAGAGATCACTTGGCCATTGTTATGCCCTCTGAGCGCATAAGATTTTTTGCTAACCCATTTCTTACTCTCAAGAATTGTAGCTATTAAGATTTTTTCAAACCCATCCCCTGTGGAAGCTGAAGGCAAGTGGATAGGAGAATAACATACTCATATAGTTCCTCAGTTGGGTTGCAGAAGGCACACCTAACTTGTCGAAACAGTTTGTCACATGAATGTTTTCATCCTGCTACGTAGAGCAAACCCTTTTGAATTACTGTTGGAGATACCTGAATGGAAACCCTCTCTGAATACATTACTTCAGATATTCAAAAACAGTACCTACTGTTTGACAACATCATGTTATTTGGAGCTGACATCTTTTTTCTGCAGATGACGTGTAATGGTAGACTAGGAAGTGAGAAGGTAGCACTGTCTCCAGCTGGTGAAAGCCACTAGGTGTCCTACAGCTTCCTTTTGCTTGTCGGCCTGTCTCTGAGACTACAGTGACCCTTCTGTCCCTTGACCTTGGGGCATTTGTTAGCACAGATGAGAAAGCTACTCTGTCCTTTAGTTTTCTGTTAATGTGGTTGAAACTTTCTATTTTGGGAGTGGAGGTAGAATCTAATTGACTTGGGTTTTTTTTCTTGTTTTGAAACTGAACTTTATGCAGATCTGCAGGACTGGAAGCTTCTGTACTGCAATTATAGGCATGAGTATGCAGCCACTGTGCTTATGGATTCACTTGTAGCATCCATGTTTCTAGATGATCCTAAATTCCGATGATGAGCTGTTCCTTCACTTCTGAGTTGATGGTGAACCATTCTTGTGGAATCTAATTTCCAGAAAACTCTGTATGTACAAATTCATAGAAAATTCCCTTTTATTCAGGCAATATGGAAATTAATCCGAACATCTGTTACAAGATCTGTTATTGTTTTGATGCATACCAAGAGATGTGCAGGTAACTACCACCGTAGAAACACTGCGTATTTTGACCTAAATAAATATTTTTTGTACTCTGGCAGAAAAGAATTGGATTCCCAGAAGTTCTTCCTGTTGCAGAATGTTTTCAGATCTGCTCTTAAGTCTGTCAGAGGCCATCTGTGCAACAGAACACCACCCTTGTTCCTACAGGGAGTGTTTTGTCCTAGGCTGGTGTTTAATTCCGCTTTGCAGTTCTGGATAAATTGAAATGTAAAGAATCCATCATTGCTGGAGAGAGTTCAATCTTCAGGATGTAGTCTAGCTCCAATGGAATCTTGCATAAATGGAAGCTGGAGGACAACAGAATGTGGAATAATAGTTATTCAGACATGGGTCACTGCCCTGTTTCTGGGGGAAATGAACTGTATATGTGGTGATGAAAGCAGGACCTGGGTTCTTCTGTCCCCTCTGCTTCCTATCTCGGAGTCATTATTTTGTTCTGTTCACCTCTTCTGTGTTCCTTATGTTTCTTAGATGGGCTTTGAAGGGAATATCTGCCCTGGATCACAGGTCATCTTGAAGAAGACCTTTGTTTTGATGTGATTCCTGGACTTCCATCTCGCCAAAGCAGATTTATTTTTTTTTCCTGTTTTAAATTAGAAAATTGCCAGTCCTGTGCCAGCACTGTTAACTGTCTTCTCCTTTCAGTTCTAAGGCTGTCTACCAATGCTGGTCAGTGGAAAGAGCCTGCAAGCAAGGTGACCCATGCATTAGTCAATATTAGGTAAGGAGTACAAGTTAGTAACCATTTTGAAGATTGTGTCCTGTGCAACTACATTTTTATCATGATTCTTTCACATTTGTTTTAATAAGTTTGGGGTTGAATTTATTCTCTTTGTTGGGCTAAATTGTTCCTCTAAACAGGGTCTACTGGGATAAAGAGAGTATCACCAGGGTTTGATTGTCCTCTCTAATTCTCGGCTCTTCTGTTGACTGAGTGCTTTCAATGCATGGCACAAACTGTAATGAATTAATCCTCACAGCATTTTTGTGAGAAATTTTACAGTAGGGAACAATGCTGTGCTGAAAGAGCAGTTGTGGACCTAATGGATTTCTGTAGCGTGATTCTATTGCAATTCCGTGAAGCTGCGGAGGGGACTATAAACCAGCTCTAACAAGCAGATTCGAGGCCTGTTAACATTGCAGGATTTTGTGTGTTTAAAAGTGATTATTTAAGGACATTTCAGTGTTCTCTTAAGCCTCTTTGTCCTGTTCAAGGGCAGAAGTTATGCTTTACTTGTAAGGCTAAAGAGTGTAAATCTAGATGTGTACTCTTTCACAATGGCAGTAATTTATTTTCCTGGCACCTGAAGCAGCTAGTACTGACCAAGCTGAGTATTGGGCAAGAGGATCATGGATCTGATTGATTGGAAAATGAAAGAATGTTGAGAGAGAGTATTTACTGCTTAACTCTGGCTTGTAAACAAATCATAAAAGATGTAAGTATTTATACTGAAAAAATATCTGTCCATCACTTCCCTGATCATCCCAGACACTTGGTGTCTGCAACACCAAGCCACTCAGTACTGTTGCATTGCTAGTGCTTGTCATTTCCCTCGGTACAAAAGACATTGTGTAGGACATCTTACACGTTTGTAAATCACCTTAAAGGTTCCCTTAGTAAGCCTGTAAGCTTGGTAACATCACGTATGATTCCAGATTTATTTTAGTCCTATCCTTGTTTTTGTTTGTTTGTTTGGTTTTTTTAAACAGATGTAAATGAACTCTTGTGGGTAGATAATGCACTTGAAGTGAAGCAGCAGAACAGGTAGCTGTTGGCAAATTAATGGCACTTAATGTGACACAAAATGTCTGCCCTGGGAATTCTCTGTATACCCAGGGAGAGAAGTCTAAACTGGGAAGAGATTAAAAAAACAAGTGATTACAGAGGGTTTGTGCTCACCCCTGGTTTGTGAAACTAAGATTTTGTGTGGGCTTATTTCCTTTTGGCTTAACAACTGCTTTTATGAAGATCAGCTTGCAACGGAGATAAGAATCAACCAAAAAATTGTCACTGTGATACCCCTCCCTGGACAGCCTGTGTCAGACATGTCCAGATTACAGTTTTGTCTGGAACCAGTGAAGTCTCTAACGTTTCCCTGATGGACTTTTGGTAGATTTCCCTTGCTCCACCCAACTGCTCATCTGTACTGAAATTTCGTGAATGACTGCTTTTCATTCACTGAAATTTGAAAGGTCTAAATTAGAGATGATTCAAGGCCTAGGGAAGGATTAGAATTCAGAGAAGTCGGTCTGTTTGATTTATCCCATTTCCTTGCTCTCAAAAAAAAGAAAAGGAGGGGGTGGGGGAGAATTTTGTCTTCTGATTTGTTTTCTTCTGATGGTAAAAATACTGCATTTGATGGGTTCTTTAACTAAATAGATTTCAGAGCAACCAGAAAAATCCAAAGGTACCATGCTTTTGTGAAGGTGATTGACAGTGTGATGTTTCAAAGGGACTAGAACCTGGTTTAGCTCCTTGTTATCTGGATTTTCTGTTTGTTCATGCCCCTTTGTTTCCCCTTAGAGTGGTCTTAGCACACTGTGTCTTATTTGGATGCCTTTACCATGAAGAGAATGAATTTAGAGAAATCCACTTCACATTGGATTTTTCCCTCACCTTGCTCTGTTGTTCTGGAAAGTTTTTATGAGCAATGAACACCTTCTTCTTGCTGTAACTCTACAGTGCAAAGTCATGCTTTGGTTTATATCTCCATCTCATTATACAAGCTATTTAAAAAGAAATAAACCTTGTCATTTCCTTATCCTAAGGCTTTTAGTAGGTTTTATAAATGTAAAAGCATCTGCCTATGCATGCATGTGGTGGGCTTTAACAAGTGCCTTAAATCCTAGTGTACAATTTTATGTGTGTTTCTGCCAGGAGAGGAGTGGTGAGTGGCTGCAATGCATTTGTGTTACAGGAGTAACTCTTGAGGAGACACATAAAACAGTCCTGCTTGCACCCACAGCGCTGAGCTGGTGAGCTGGGCTGATTAATTGCTGTAATAGAGAGTCAGGATGAGTAATACTTAGAGAATCTTTGACATGTTCTTGTTTAAACTCAGCCACAGAGAGAGATCTCTCTTTGTGTATCCTATTATGGTATGAGCACTACTTTTGACTTGGACCTTATTCTTCACTAGGCAGTCTGATTGAGTTTTGTTGTTGCTGATTATTTGATTTTTCTTGTCCTTATGTTCTTTGATTTCTCCAGTGAAAAGAGCAGTCACGAATATTCTTTTTTAGTATTGAGAGATGGGGAGGCTATTCCTGCCTTCTCTTTTTTATAGATAATTCATAATTTCTGTCCAACCTAAAGAAAATGAAATTTGAAGAAGACAGAATAATAATAACCTTATCTATCTGAAAATCTTACGTACCACACTGGAATGAGTGATTTCAATTGCTGTCCTATCTCATAATAGTCATTATAACTTCGGTCTGTGGATTTGTCTCTGGAGTTTTCATAGATAATTGAAATGTGATAGACTGCAAGATGTAGCTGCAGCACTGGTGGGGTTGAAATAGGAAGGTGCAGCAGTTGATGGTTTGAAAACTCACCTTCTCACCTATGAGGAAATAAACACATTTTGAGACAAGTTATTTTTTATTAAGCTAATGAGCCTCTTCAAGATAACATTGTGCAGGTTTGCATTTAATGAGAATTTTATTAACGCAAGGTTCAAAGGGGCATCTCGTGGTTGTCTATTCAGTGAGAAGGGTAGCAGCTGAATCCCTGTGTTCTCTTAATAGACTTTCTCCTGATCAGGATTTTTCCAAGGTGAATAAATAGATTAACTCAGTGATTACTTAACTGAATTTCTTCATTGTCTGAAATTCAATCCCATCATAATTTTTAAAGTAATTTTATTTTTCTCACTGAAACATTTTTAATAAGCAGAGAGTAAGTTTGTAGTATGGAACTAGATAGGGTTATTTTTTTTTCTAAGGTGTTTTATGTGCTGTTTTAGCATATGCTGCAATCCTTGCTTGAGTGTTTCATTCACTCTTCCATCTTGCAGCTACTTTTATTCCACTTGAGACACCGTGTGATGCTCTTTCTTTGAACAGGAGGTACTGCTTCTCCCAGGGCTGCTTTTGGGGTTGTAAAGGAGAGACTGGGAATTTGGGAGGAGCACTTAAAACATCACATGGATATGTATAAAATGGTTATGCTTGCTGCCAGTCTAGGCAGGAGCATTCTGAAGGAGCCCTTGCAATTTTACCTAGGTGAAAGAAAGCCAAATCAGGCTGTGGTTGTTTCTTGTAGGACAACAGACATCCTGGCCCTGAAGTTATGGCTCATGATAAATTACCAGCACTCCACAGAACTGCCTTTATTGAAAACCTTGACAGTGAAGGAGGCTCCATTGCAGATATTTGTTAGGAAGTGAGCAGCTGCAGGCAGTCCATGTAGTACCTTCAGCATTGTTCCACCAAACTGCAAGGAATTTAGCATCTATTTATGGGGAGAGAAGAACCAAATGCTGCTAACTTAGTCATGTTGCAATGGATGGCTCTAGCATTTATGCAGGATGTGTGAATGGGGACCTGCTGGTAGAGAAGGGCTTCAGTATGGAGTGATGACCTGTGGGTTACAGTGAGCTGAAACTGTATAAGATAAGTATTTATATATATATATATATAAATATATATATTTATATATTTATATAAATATATATTTATATATTTATATAAATATAAATATTTATATATTTATATATTTATATAAATATAAATATTTATATATTTATATTTATATACTCACACACACACTTTCTTCCTTCCCTCTCTGTATGGGTGTAATGGACACACACATTTCTTGCCAATATGAGTAAGAGAGTGAAAAAGGGAGGGCAAGCTTAAAGCCTGTTTATGAAAAGAAATGGTCAAGAAAATATATGTGCATATATATAAAATATGGATATCTATGTGTACATTATAGATATATGCACATATATGAATGTGTATATCCATATATGTATATATGGATATCTTTGTATATATAAAAACATATACTGACATACTCACATGTATGCACTTACAAATATATATGTATTTATATGTAGAACACATACAAAAACATGCTGCCTTTGGCAATGCGCTAATCTGAAGCCGTAATCTCCAAGTTGAAAATACCAAGCACCTGCTTGTTTACATATTCTCCAAGATGAACCACAAGTATGGGCTAAGGATGCTCAGGTGTTGCTCCTTCCAGCAGCACGATTGCACTGGGTGTGTACCGTGATCCCCCGGGACTTGGGGGACCGTGTGGAAGTGCTGGTTTGGGCCAGCCAGTGCTGAGCAGCAGAGGGTGCTCAGGCATGCAGGTTAGCCCAGAGTGATCTGGAGTTCATTCCCTGGGATTCTTAAACCCACTTGTGAGGGCTGCCACTGGTGGAATAACAACTCCATTGAATTGTTCACTGAGGTGTGCTTAATGATAATGACCTCTGACATGCTGTCACTGCTAATCAGCCTGATTGAGCTCAGATCACAGAATAGCACAAGATAGTCAACAATTACTTTTCTTAATAAGAAGAAAGCAACAAAACCCAAAGAAAAAGGCAGAAATGTATTTTATTGGTACTTTTAAAGTCTAAAATAAATTTGGTAAGCTAAGGATCAAATTGTTGCTAAAATGCTGTAAGAAAACTTCTGAGCTTTATGTATCCAAGCTATTTGAAGAATTAGTTCATTGCAGTTTTTGAATGGTAGGCTGAAAAAATGATAATGCTGAAAAACTGAAAGTGGATTCTAGATGAGGATTCTGGATTTGTTCTTTTTTAGTGATCTGTAATCAATCCTCATTGCACAAGCAGAACTAATAGACTCTTCTTGTCATTTCATGTGTTTCTTATTGCATGCTTTTCTGGTTGCACAGGGATTCTGGCACAGCAGAACAGTTCTGAAATGCCACAGTGGTTATAACAGAGCTGGGTTACTCAGAGTTCACCTGCTAACTCTGGTTGTTTTTCAGTTGACCTTGCAGTATTCTGGTAAGGAAAGTTCCTTTGCTAGGAGCAACAGATCTTGATGTGAACAGATTCTGGCATTAGCTGGCACCTAAACAGAGGAAGCAGGTGGACTGAAAGGGAAAAACCTAATGACCAGCAACATATTAACAGAAGAATCAAAAAGAATGAAAGAAGCACTCCTATCTCCGGTTGCAATGTTTTGTTTTTTCGTGGCAGTCTACCCGCGTTTCCATTATTTTTATTAGTATTTAGTCTAGTCCTGTAACTTCAGCATTTCATTTCTTGTACATTATCTGATTTCTTCTTGAGACAGTGTTGTTTTCAGTTATTGCTCTTTATTTACAAGCTGATTCATCTCGGTGTGTTTCTCTTACAGAGCCATAGCCGATTTCATTCTGCTATAATTTTCTTTCATTCTTTCTCATTCATGCAGTGGCTTAATTAAATGTTGTCTCTACCACTGGCCTAAATCCAAATAGCAGATCTGTTGGTTGAGTGGCATTGTATGGACTAGTTCCATGAACATAGCAGCATGGTTCAGCAAGTCAGGCACGTCCCTGGTCACCTTCCTTCTTTCTGCCATTTACTTTCATTTCAGTCATTACTGCCTGGGAAGGGACTCTGACAATGTCAAGCCTGTTTTCTTTTTAGTGAACTTTTTTTTTCCCAGTAGGTTTTTGGAAGGATTGATTTTTTTTTTTTTTTTTTTTTTTTGTGGTGACTTAAGATTTCTAGAGCTGATGCTGATTTTGAGCAAAGCTGTTTGTATGGCAAAGAAATGCCTCTATCTGAGATGCCATTGCCACAGCTTGCTTTCTTCAGTACACTTGAATGTCATTCTGCAGGGATCACTTTTGCTCTAAAATTTCATCCTCAAAGTAAGCAAGGCTTTTTTGGATTGGGGTAAGGACAATCTTGAAGTGATTTATTCCTGGGATGGCAGCCTCACTTAACTGACTTTCTTTGCTTCTTTTCAATGTCTACAATTTTATCAGCTACTTTGATTTCCTTTCCTTGAGTCACAAAGGCAACAGGCTGACCTCTAAGAGGGAACTGGCAGCAGGATCTCCCTGTGTATTTCAGGTGCTCTGTAAGGTTTGCTATGGAGGTGAGGTGTCTGTATAAGAGAGGATTGTTTGCTGGGCCAAAAGGAAACTTTTCTGCAGCACAGCCACTGCTTGGCAGTCTCTTCTGGAGTTCAGCAAGTATCTTAGTTCATGTGATTCCTGTAAGGTGAACATCGCACTGCAGTTTGCCCACTTGTGAAATTTTATCTTTCTGGATGTTTTGTTGGAAACATTTCTTCCTTGAGATCTGAAAGTTTTGGAAAGTTAGCTGGGATCTGTAGGCTACTTAATAAAGTTTGCTGAGAAATATTACTTCCATTACTGAGGTATGGCAACCCAGATTTCGTATGCTCTGTGTCAAATGCAACTGCCTTGTGAATAGGGAATTTGTGTCTGTGGGTCTTGTTTACTGGATTCATGGGTGCAGATTGTGGGCTTACAACATGGACTTAGTTAAACTGTAAGCAGTTTTTTTCTGAAAGCTGTGTATTCAGCTTTGGAAATGTAATGTTGGCACATCATTTCAGCTTTTGTGCTAGTGAATTTGGGGTCTGGAGCTTTGTGAGAAGAGACAGTAGAAAGGTGAGAGACTTGTTGGTGCAGTTGTGTTTGATTTATGTGAGTGACTGTGCACCGCCTGGTCTGAAGGAGTGTGGCACCGGGCAAGAAATTCTGTCTTGTTTTGCTTGCCAAATACTTTTCTCTGTAGAAACATAAAAATACTGGAGAATATATGTCTGCATGGGGAGTAGTTCTGGTTTGTTTCAGAAGGGGATAAAAAATTTATTGGTTAGAAGTTATTTTTCTATCTCATTTGCAGATATTTTGGTCTTGAGTCCTGTTGCTGGAAACAGGCAAGTTGTGGGTGAGCTCAGTAATACATTAAAGCATGTACTGCAAAGCTAGAATGCAGACTTGTAAACATCTTGGGTTTTTTGTTACAGCTCAAAATCCAGAGAGGTCTGCTGTTTCTGGATTTCAATGATTGTATTGTTTCGTCCTATTTACAAGAACAATCTTAATTATTCTGGTACTGTGGCTGGCATGAGTTCAGTTCCTAATTGATAGATTTCAACCTTACAGTCAGTGTCTTTGTTGGTAGCTCTAATGCAGCCAGGAAGCAACCAGATTCTCTTGGCCCCAAGAACTGGCTCTACTGGAACATGACTGAAGCACAGTTTGAAACAGCTGTTTGTAGCTTGTCAAAACTTTGCCCATGCTGGTTTTATTCTTTGGGTAAATATAAGGGACGCTGATCTCCACTGGTCTCAAATATAGCTTTCAAGATTTGCTTTAATGGAGAAAGAACATTAAGCAACTTTCTTCATAACCCAAACAATGTAAAAATCATTGTGAGCTTAAATAGCACCTTTTTCCCTTGAAAAATGATGTAATATAGAGCTGTTTTGCTCTTTCTGTTTAAAAGAAATCTGTTGCTCACAGCAGCAGCCAGAATTATTATTCCCTCAGAAAATCTGGGCTGTGGGATGTGTACTTGGAAAAAAAAGCTTTTCAAAAGTCAGTAAAATGTATATCTTATTATCTTATAATAGTGGGGGGCCTGAAATTTGGTTTTGCTCTAGAAATGTAAATGCCCTGTTCTCCTAATTCTTCCTTTAGGACTAAATTGACAAAGTACCCACTCATTAAGTACATCTGCTCATTAAGGTAATGAAGTACCTACCTTATTTTGAATTGAAAGCAAGGATAATACATTGTTAGCATGACTGCAGAACTGCAGTCTGAAGATTGCAGCAGAATCTGTAGCTCAGTTCCTAGGGAACTGTGAGAGGAAGACACTTGTTTGTAAGACTTTGTTCATTAAAAAAAACATGCATCCTAGCTTTTAAATTTAAGATGATTTTTCTTAGTGGCTCTACCCACCAAAGGCAGAGAAGGTTGTCTCACCCTACCAGCACAGCTACTGCAGCTGCCAGTAAATACCAGTTGGTATAGCCAAAGCTAAGGTGAAAGTAAAATGCTGCTTGGAGCTAGGGGGTGGGGGGAAGAGAGCTTAAGTGAGTGTGAATTTTTTTTTTCTTTCCCCCTTCCAAAATGCCAAAGTATTTTGGACTCTAATATCTCTGAGTCCAGACAGAGGCCATAAGATACATCAGTTTCAGGTGGCCTGAATTAGATTGACTGTTTCAGAATCCCAGAATGCAACCTTTTGTTGTTACCCTATTTAGTCTTTAAATTTTTTCTCTGACCCTTGTAGCTAGGTGAAAATTCGGAAAATGATGGCATAATACTCCAGAAGTAGCAATTTCTCCCTTACCTTTGAGGTCAGATTTCTGTTGCCTGTCCCAAGGGATGCTAGCTGTGAAGATTTGGCAGTTGCAGATGCCCATGTGCTTGCCTGCTTCTCAGCAATCAAAGCCAACCATGTTAAGGTAACAGTGATCTCATGAAGAATTCAAATCTGATGGGTACCAGGTTCTGATATCTCATGCTGGAAAGGGTTTAGTTAAAGGATGTTCCTCTGGCAAAACTGCCCCAGTGTGCTTCCTCAGCTTGTGCTGTGATCACTTGGAGCAGGTATAAACTGAGTGTGGCTGAGCAGGAGGGTTCACCATATTCCTGCTGTCTCCTCTGTGGGGAGCAGCCTGCATGTAAAGGAGGAGGCTGGGGACTTGACCCAGGATAAAACTCTCTAGGCAGGAAAAAAAAAAGAACAAATCAATGTGTTTTTAGTGTTGATCAGTTCTCAAGCCTTTGTTGCATACAGATATGTGACTGGTTGTGTCAGCCCGTAGAGGATGTGAGCACAAACAGCTCAGTCTTAGGGACAACAGGACAGTCTCTCTTAGCAGCACTGACTTGTTAAACCAGTTTTAAACTAAAATGCTGCAAAGTGTTTTCCTGGTTATGTCCAGCATCATCAGTGGTCACTAGTGTGACTCTTTGCAGGGGTCTAAGCACATGTTCTCTTTCCTGTGCTGATATATAGTGTAGGGTGGTTTATGGAAACTGTTCTTGCTGTTAGTATCAATATAACCATTGCCTAAAGCTTTGCCTTAGGTATTGGGCTTGAGACAATAAATACTACTATGAGCCCAAAAAATGAGAACTTGAGTGTTACTCAGCTGGGAGTCTGAAGTAGGAGACCTCTGACACATCAAAGGCATCTCACTGCAGTGGAGTCCTGTTTGATAGGATATAAAAGCATGGTCTCAAACGTGTCTTATTTTGAGGATGACCAAAACTGGAATGACCTTAAAAGCTCCCTGGCAATCTTTTTGCCTGACTTTTCTAGAAGACTTTGAAAGCCTAAAGCTTTTTCATGTTGCTGCTTTAGTGATTAATTAGGTCATCACTTTTTGTGTTAATTACAGTGACATTTTTCTTCTCATTAGTTGGATTATGGAAGGTTTTTGAGTGTGTGTGGGATGGGAAGTAATGCAACCTCTGTGGCCGAGGGAAGGATGATTTCAAACTTTATAACACTGAATTTCAAAGATGGCTTTGGGTACTGTAAAAAAGTTGCTTTTACCCAATATAGAAAATGTGGCTGGTAAGTGCTTTGAGGGCAGGATAAATGCCTTTTATTCTAAACAAACTTGGGATGTTTCCCACATTTTGGATGAGGAATTTTAAACTGGATCCTTCTTCCAGAAGGTTGTATGTTGTGTTAATTAATGTAAAGCTCTTGCTGCTGACAGCAGGGTATGAATATGATGTACTTTATATAATGTCCTTCATGGGGTATTTGAAAGGACTTTACAGGGAGATTGTTAAGCAGGGCAGTGTACGTGAACAAAGGCTGACTGCTTCTACTTATACTTTTTTCTAATCATTTAATGTCCTTCTTACAATTTTGCAATTCTGTTTGTTTGCTTTGGAATCTGAGTTAACTTTTTATGGACATTTGAGATGAGCTTGTCTGACACAGACGTCCCTTGTAAACTTAGAAAGCAATAGGTCTGCACTATGCTCTTGATTCTTTATTGAATTAGTCCATGTGTGATATCTTGAGCCATGCTGAAGGACCAGACTGCAATTTTCACTGAGTGGCATGTATTTTTCTTCCTTGTTTGGCGACTTTCACTCTAAGCATAAACTAATGTCAGAAATGAAGAGTCACAAAACAAGACTGTCCAGGATCTGAAGTTTGGCTGGGAAATAAAGTAAGTCAGATTGCAGTGAGGGAGGTTCTTCTCAACATAAGTGATCCCATACTGTAACAAATAGCTCAGTGCAATCTCCATCCTTGGAGTTATTCCTGGCTTGCCTGAAGACAGCTGTGAGTGAAACGGCCCAATGCTGAGTGCAGAGCTGGACCATGTAACCTCCCAAAGTCCTTTCCAACCTAACCCGTTTGATTTTAGGGAGCAGTCTCTTCACTACATGGTCAGATAGTAAAACAAGCAAGAAAGCTTGTTTTCCTGGAGTGTGTTGTGCTAAATGTTAACTCTGGGCCCATCTGCTAGAGATGCAGAGTAGAGCACTTATTTAAATGAGAAGAGCTTGTAGTGGTTGGCATCTAGTTTCTTTCCCTGGAAGATCAGTAAAGGATAAAATCTGAGGAACTCACAGTACATGTTGTTGCAGATGCCCAGTGTTGTCTGCTGTCTGTGATCTTACCATTAAATTGGATCCTGCCAGTGAGATCCAACTACGCAACTCAGTCATTTGTGAGGAGAAACTATTCTGAGTATGATTAATGCTGTGGTTGATGACAGGGATAGAAAGCACTGCTTTGAATAATGCCTATAATGGCATATTCCCCTGTGTGTGTGTTTAAAGGAAGAGTCTATGGTTATATGAGATTGAGGGCATTTAAGAGGCAGTTAATGACAAGTGAAAATGATAGCTAGGGTAGATTAATTGTTAAATGAATTGTGCCTGCACTTGCTGTCGTTTTAATGTGGTATCGGTCTAAGTATGATGTTATGTAGCAGGAAGGCATCAGGAAACAATACTGAGCACTTCAGGTCAGAGGAGTTTAAAGGCTTAGCCTTTAAACTAGAGTTCTTCTTTAGTGTAGCGATCTTTTTGCAGTGTGGGGTTTTTTTCTTCCCTTTTGAGAATACAAAAATCTTTATTTTGATTAATTTTATAAGGTTTTTTCCCCATGCTGCTTTGACAGTGCAGTAAAGGAGTATTTTCTCATAATCAGTTTAATATGAGCTTTGTTTTAACTGTTTCTGGAATTAGATGATACTAACTGAACTTGGTCTGAGCATAGCTTGGGGATTTTTATTTCATTTTTTTTTATTGTACTCTATCTCCAGTACTACTTATTTAACTTTGATTTGGCATGGGGCTACTTTATATTCATGCCTTCAGTCTGAGTGGAGCATAAGGGAAATTATCAGGCTGGAAGAGGACTGAAAGCAGCCAGGCATAGGTCTCATCCTGTCATTACTGTGAAGAAATCTGTCTTTTGAATTGATTTGGAGTGACAGTGGGGCAGGAAGGCACTGGCAGAAGCTGTATGTCTCTTGCAAGCTTTTGTTCTCACATGGCCAATAGCCTCATTTGAGTGAATTTTGTGTGCTTTCTGGATGAAATGTTGCCACATATTTTTCGGTAAAGTTTAGTGGTCCCTGTTAAGACGTAGCTTTACTGAATGGTTCTTAGGGCCCTTTTTTTTGTCTGCTAATATGTTTTTAATTTTTAAAGCATTTTCTGTGTTCCAAGTGGAATCAGTTTGGGCCCAAGGACACTTGGAGGACGTGAGCTTTGATTGCTTTCAGCCTACTAATCTTCATGATCCGAACTGTGCATTCAGGCAGAACTAAAATAATGCCATCTACAAAGCAAGATAGGAAAATAGTCAACAGAAAGTCTTTCCTAGGAGGAGAGGAGGCCTTCAAATTCATCTTGTAGAAGGATAAACTTGGATGGGGACAGGTTCAGACAAGCACCAAGAATCATGATTTCCTTCCCAAGGACACATGGCTCATGCGTTGCCCCATCCAGCAAAGTGAAAACCAGTGGATACTGCTAATGTGGTGGGAAACAGAAGTGATGTAGAGCAGCTTCTGAAGCTGAAGGGTAGTTTGTAATGGGAACAAATGGACAGGGAGTATCATAAATAAATAAAAGTTGGAAGTGAAAGGTTTTCTAACATTCAAAGCACTGAGAGTCTGGGGCAGTCTTGTAATCAGTTAAAATGATGCAATCTAAGCAGGGAAGGATTATTTTGTAGCTGAGAATATCAGAGGATGGGGAGAGCCAGAATGCCAGATGTGTCCCAGGAGGAGCCCAGGTGAAGGATGCCTACTGATGTTCTCAATGAGCAAGGAACGTGTGGGGTGTTTTTTGTGGGTTTGATTGTTTGGTTTGGGTGTTTTTGTTGGTTTTTTTTGTTTCCTCCTGCCTGCATCAGTAATGTTATCAGTTCCAGAGTGTTACAGACATGGGTCAGATCATGCTGGTCTGTGGCTTAGGACATAATTCAAATAGTGTGTAGTGTTTTCTACAATATAAGGCTTGTAGAAACTTGTAGCTGCTTTTTGTAAGTTATTTGCTTCCTGCATCAGTGATTGAGAACGTGTTAGTGCTAATAGGGTAGCCGGTTCAAAAAGACTGATGCCACTCCCTCCTGTCAGTCAGGAATCACTTTTCCACTAAAGGAAGACAGTAAATGTGTTCGGTAAAATTCAGAGGCTGGCTAACAAATTGCACTTTAGAATACATTACAGATGATGAATGTGATCTCCTTAAAGGGAAATCTGTTCGTTTGACTTAGTGCTCTTACGATTAATTGCTTGCCAGATTAAATTGCTCCATAAAACGCATGCTACTTTATTCGATCTCGTCGTGATGAGATTAGCTAGGCCATGCTGATTCTTTGTATGTTAATTACAGTGGTGTTTTCTTCTTCAATTTAATTATTAAATTGTTTAGCACAGCGTGCTTTCTCTAGCCTCAGGAAAGATGTCTGTATTTTTCTCTTGACCACTGTTTTATAATCATACTGTCCTTTTTCCGGAAGTATTCTGGGTTTCCTTTAGAGAAGTGTCACACACTGTAAAGGATGCATTCTGAGATTTTTCTGTGGGGTTTTTTTTGTTGTGCTGCTGAAACACAGAAGTGGTGCTAACCTTGCACAGGTTCATCATGTGACAGTCTAGGGTGAGGAGTGAGGAACATCTGAACTGAAGCTGTGGAGGCATATTTCCAGAATTGCCACCCAAACAGGAATTTGTCTGGGCACTGAAGTTTAGCTTTCTGCTTCTACTGAGAAGTGTAAAGGTCACTGAGTGATCAGGATGTTTGCTTTTTGTCTTACCTGGGAAATCATTGCCGGAGCAGTTCAGTATTCTCTATGCTGCTGATGTTTTGGGGCAAATTTGGAGGTGATGTCTCAGGGTTTTTTGATTCTTCTAAAATTTTTATAGATTGTATAGAAGAATAATATGTGCTTTCCTTGCTCTTGAAGGAGTTCTCTGTACTCAGTGACCATACCCAAGACACTTTTTTTTCTGAAAACCTGCAAAATGGAAACATAAGAAGCTGAACAGCATGGGATTGTGATAACAGCCTACAATTACTGAAGGAGGCCATCGGTAAAAAAATTAGGGAAAATTTAAGAAAAAACGATTTTAAGTTCTCAGTACAACACTTGCCCCAGCCTTTAGGATATTGGTTCATGCTCCCTTCATCAGTCAGGGTCCTGATTGCATGTGGAACTACCTGCCACACACACAGACACACAGAAAATAACCCCTATCCTTTTGCAATGCTAAGCCTGGGATTTGCACATAACCTCATGTTCCCACAGCAACGTACAGTGGCTCTGTTGAAAAGCTGTTGGTTTTCTTTATTTGTTTTATTTTGTTTACTGTTTATTTTGCTATACCACTCTAGATAAAATATTTAATATGCATTAACTAAACTGTTAGCTGTGGTGTTTAAAATCATTCAGATCTCTGGGTCTAAAATGGAGCTTCTCTCTTACCTGGCTATAATAACTTTTTTTTCAAATTTACTTCTCAATTTAACCCCTCTCCCTCAGAAAATAGTGTATCTTTTATTAGAATTGATTCCCAAAGGCAAGGCAAATTTTTGTATTGATTAGCCTAGTCTTTCATGTGTATCCAGAGCTTAGAAAATTCAAAAGAGTGTAGCAGAACTACGGAAATTTCAAAAGGGGCAGCAAGAATGACTGAAGGTATGGAACCAGATGTGTTGTGAGGAACATTTATATACATGACAAGTCCTCAGGCTGGAAGAGATGGCAGAGAATATGTAAAAGACTTAGTAAAAAATATCAAATGTCAGAGAATATGAAGAGGAACTATAAGAAGAGGGTGTATCAGAAGATCAGATAAGCTCAAACCAAAGAGATACTGCTTCATGCAATACTTTTTTAAGCTGTGGAATACCTAAAAGGTTATGTGAATTTAAAGCAAGGATTATACAAATTAATCGAAGAGAATTTCATCAGGGGTTACTGAATCATGCAGAAGTCACCTCTGCTTCTTGTATTATCTTGAACTGCATGTGGCTGGAATTAAGAGTTGTTTCTGGGGCAGTATCATTTTATTCTTGTCTACTTTTAAGCTGTAACCGGAGCTCCCATTTCTGGACAGTTTTGAAGTAGAGACATAGAGCTGGCCTTTGCTACCTGACTCAGTATGGCAGTTTTTAATGTTTACATAAATTTTATCTGTCAGCAGTTTCTCAGGAATAACTTATGTGCTACAAAGCCTTTACCCAAGGGTAAGGCAACATGCCAAGCATTCCCATCCCACTGCTTTTAGGGTGGAAGGATTGCAGTTTACTTACCCATCTAGGTTATACATGTGATTTGTTCAATCTGTCACTGCTTTCAAGTTGAGAAGGCTGAATTCCCATGTTGAGTGTTTGTAAGGGTTCATTGTTATATGAAGGAGTCTCAACTTCATTTTGACCCACACCCTCGTTGTATACAGAAGAGAGGGCCTCCAAGCCTTTCTGTGGCTTTCTGCTGCTGCTTGTGTGTGCACAGGAAATACTGCCTGTGGTAATTTAGAAGAGGGATGTCTGAGGAAGAATATGATGAGCTGGTCTCCTATCTAGCAACCTTTTGCTCTTTTCTAGGAGTAGTAGAGAAGTGTGTGATTTTCTGGAGCACTGGTGAAGAGAAGAGTAGAATGATTAACCATGGAAGATTTTTCTCCCCATGTGATTTTACTTGAGAATTTCAGTCATTATCTTCACTGTTCCTTTTTTCTCCAGAAGGACCTCATGGAGAGCTGTCAGGATCATGTACTCATAAATCTCATGAAAGTAAAACCCGTGCCAGCTGAGCAAGGCATGATTTTAATTAAGACTTAACAGGATTTTTTCAACCCCAACAAAAATATAAAACTCTTCATAAGTTCAGTAGCCTGTTGTTTTTCAGCTGAAGGTTGAGTTGCTGGGACCTTTTGAGACTTCTTTGATTTAAAAAAAAGAAAATTAAAGGCCCTAACGTTTTTAAATTCGGTTAAGGGGCCAAATCCCTTTACTGAGCATTTGTAGAGCAAGGAATTGAACAGGAACATAAATCAGTTTTTTTCTGTTGCAGGTTACTGTTATAAAGGAAGTTTGTGTTGGATAATTTATCATTCATTCCTTTTTCCTTCTGGCTACTGCAGATCCCAGTGCACTGCTCTATAAATAGATGGTTAAAAGGTTCTTTTGCCAAAATCTCTGAAGACAACTCTCAATTTCACTAAATCCAAAGAAAAAAACTCTTATGAATTTTCAGTGTACAAGTAGATGCATTAGGAAAACAGAAGGATCAGGGTGATCCGATCGCTGCGCTAAGTGCGTCAAATAACAATCTGTTCTTTGTGATGAGCATTTGTCAATGAAGACCAACCAAGGTGAATTAAAAGAACATTATCTGAAAAACAGGCACTTGTGAAGCCATATATATATTACTGTCATCTGCTGTCCCATGTTGGCCCAGCTGGCCATATCTGTATGGAGGTGGAGAGGGTTTTTCCCTCTCTGAGGAACTAAGGCTTTGTAGCTCCAGCTACAAAGTTCTCCTGCCCAGTGCTGATCTCTCAGGCCAGTTCTGCACCTCCACCTGTGCTGCCTACAAGCACCAACACAGTGGAAGCTGAGAAGGGTCTCCTTTGGAGCACACTGCTGACATGACTGAGTGCCAAACTGAATTTACCTCCTATCTGTTTCTTCCCCAGCCCATGGTACCTCTGACAGGGAAAGCCATCTGTGTTACAGCCTTTTTATCTTAGCTTGGGGAGGGAGATGAAACGGAGCCATCATGATGCTTGCAGACTGATGTTACGAAGCACTTCAAGCACTGCCTACTGCATGCAAACCTAACCCTGCCTGTTCAGGCTCTGAATGAGGCAGGTACAGTTCTGGAAAGGATGGGTGCTGAAGGTGTCTCTAATTCCTGACTTCCTAAGCAAACCTTTCTTCTGTGTTACCAGTTGCTCAGTTGAAAGAGTTTGCTCACTGTGGAACGATGCTGCCATAGAACCCTACTAAGGCCCCATCTGCTAAGAGCTTGTATTGATTTGTGTCTTCATTTATAAAAGCCTTCAATTCACCTTGTGTAAATGCCGTAAATAATGCAGATGTACTAGATGAAATGTGCTGTAGGAACATCCCAGAAACGATTTTGGTCTGGGTTGAACTGAGATAATCTAATCATGCTTAGGAGGTTCTCAACAGCTGTGAAGCAAAAACTGTATTGTCTTATTCTAGCTTAATGTATTAGTAAATACACAGGGGCAGGAAGATGGGTATTTGGAAGTGGAAATCAACTTTTATAAAAACAAGAGTTTTCAATGTTAAAATGTTACAAAACTTCATCTGAAAGTGTTTGTAGATCATATATATACACATACAGTGGAAGTATGGTAGAGTCCAGTCCTGCGCCTGTGATTTATCTGCATAATCCTCACATTTGTATGCCTCTTTGTCACAAGGATTGCAGTGCTTCATAGGCTATATGTATATATAACAAATAAATCATTTTGCTCACTCATAGCAAACAGCCATTTTGTGCTAGCAACATTGCAGAATGCATTTTAGTACGCAGAGGACACTGATGAATAATTTGTCCTTTTGAAATTCCATGGGCTTTAGGGCACCAAAATGTATTTCAGGTTGGACTAGGTCCAGATCTGTATGAGAACTCCTTGGCAATCTTGTAGAAAGTGTATGCGAGTTTGAGAGGTGACCTCATTTTAGAAATTTAATTGGATTTTTGTTCTGTGCAGTTCTGTGTAAAGAAAGCAAAAAGGTGGAGGGATGTGGTATTTGTTAGATTGTTCTGTTGGAAATATTCATCATATCAAGGCTGATTTTTCTTCAAAATGGTCTGTGGTAATGGCAGCTTGAGTTCTTCTCTGCATTGGAGAGATCAACTTATGGACAGGAGTTCCTGTGGAGGAAAGAGAATGTATTTGTATGCTAATAAATTCATTCTAATCAATGTTTCCCTGGCAGTTACCACAGTTGCAAGATGAAGAATGCCTCTATGTGCTGTTAGCATTGTTAATTGAGAGGAAACGTGGATGCAGCCTATTGTCAGAGCTGACACTTGTCTTCCTGTCACTTTTCTGCACTTGATGGCCCCAAAACTGCTGATGTGATCGAATAGCACGTTGCAGACAACGGAGATAAGACAAGATCAGGACTCACTAATTCGGCTTCAAATTGTTTGGCATCAAGCACTTTGTCTTGGCTAAAGCAGACAAACCATACAAATAGTTGTCCGTTGGCTGAGAGTTTTTAGGAATTTGGGTTTGAATGTCAGCATTCATCACCAAAGGAACACCACGTGCCTAAAGGAACTTGGAGAGCTCTTCAATGTCAGCACAGGGCAAGGCTTCAGAAGTCATTGAGATTGCTGCTGGTCAGACTTGGCTTGACATTGGCTCTCCAAGTATTGTTTGCTGACATGTGTACGTTGTACCTCATCTGCACAACAGAAAACTTGTGACAGAGAAGTATTTAAGAACCTTTGTACATCTGTGTTATAGCAGAGATTACTGAAGCTCTAGGGACAGGTGAAGCTTGGTGTTGCTTTTGGATTTAGTGGTGGGCATCAATAACAATGCTGGAGATTCTAAGAGTAAGTGATGTAACAAATCCCTTGTCATAGAGCATCCCCAGAAGGATGTTGAGGGTGCCTTTCTCAGGCATGATGAGCATGAAAATAGGGCTACATGATAAGTTTTTCAGTGATTGGAAAGGACATAAAGAATTTCTGATGGATGCTGCAAGTTACTGGAAGACTGGCAGAAGGTTAAATCCTGAAATACATGAGGCAGTGTGATCTGAGTTGCTTTTTTACCTCTCAGGCAGTGCATTTGATGAAAAAGCGAGTGCCAGTTTGCAAGAAAGGGCTGTATCTTGAAAAACAGTGACTCAAAAAGCATAGACTGGCAACTTTAGGTCTTTTGTGAAATGTTCAGCTAAAAAGGTTTATTTAACCCTTGAAATATTAGCAGGAGACGGAAAGTGATAGTATATATTTTGCAACTTTTTCTGATGTCTGTTTCAAAAACTATATTAAGAAGTTGGAGAAAGGACAGAGAAGTCTCAGTTATGAGAGACCAGTAAGAAGACTTTCAAGATTTTAACCTGTTTAAAACAAAACCCAAAGTATGCTCTTTAGAGTGTTCAAACATCTTTGAGAAGATGAAATACCAAAGCAGAAAACAAATGTAAGGCTAGACACTGAAACCAAATTGAAACTACAAATTAGTACCCATTTTTTAATAGGTAG
This sequence comes from Pseudopipra pipra, assembly GCF_036250125.1. Lineage (NCBI taxonomy): Eukaryota > Metazoa > Chordata > Aves > Passeriformes > Pipridae > Pseudopipra > Pseudopipra pipra. The sequence goes on from NC_087556.1 coordinate 23,342,019, forward strand.
TTAACCACTGTATTAAATGACTGAATGAATGGGTTTTCTTCTCCTGTTCCTATCTAAACAGAATACCTTGGTGAGATGTGCTTTAGCAAGGTACTGATGTGAGACTACATAGTGCAAGGGTAATATTGAAAAATGCAACAGCCTGTGATATGCTGAAGTTCAGATAAGCTGATCTACTGGCTTTTAGTGTCATGAATCAGGCAGACTGGATCAAAGATCTCACTTAGCAAATTCACTCTGGATTCCTGTGCTTTGGGCTTTTATTTTTGCATTGAGAGAATTCTCCTGTGCATCAGCCTTAGGTATACTGAAATTTATCCATGGAGCAATTAAACAGAAAGACTGACCTGAGAATTATTTTGAGGCATTGTTGCTCTTAAGACCTCAAGACAGGGGTTAGATTTAAGAAGATGTCAGTGGACCACAGGCTTTTTGTTCTTCTGCAGTTTGCAAGACACCGTGACTGCTGTGCTCAGTGAGTGTGAGTCAGGATGGAGGACTTGTGTTGCAAGGAAGTGTGGAGAAATTATTCACTAGCTTAACCTCTGGGTAAAAATATCATATCTGTAATTTATATTTTCAGCTATACGTTTTTCAGGTTTTTTATGGGAGCAGGGATTTTGCCCATTGTGTTTCAGAATAGCAAGAGTTTTGTACTCAGTCGTAAAAACAAAAGACAGCTAGAGTGCTTCAGAGATTACAGAGCCTGTTTCTTATTTTAAAAGTAAGATTTTACTGAATGAGTTTTACTCAATCTTCCATGTTTAGTTGCAGAATTAATGGACAGAACCAGTAAATCATGCTGGAAATTGGAAGGGTTAAGTTTGCTGATTATTCAGCAAAGTCTTTTTCTTTTTCTTTTTTTTTTTTTTTAAAGTGCATACATCTAGAGTAAGCTTTAGTGTAGTGTTGGTGTTCTTAGATGATCTGATCTTGAGGACGCTGGCGTCTTTAGGTCAGGATGTCAAGATAGCCTTTGACACAGGAGGACCCACTTATCAGCTTCAGGATCTGCAGCCTGGCACTCAGGCCTCCATCTCCATGCATCCAGACACTCTGATCTGAACACGACTGGCACTTCTTATAGCAATGCTTTATGTGTAAAGATAGGGCAGGAACTGAATCTTAATGATGCCCAACCATCAGGGGAAAGTCAGCTGTGCCAAACTGTGCTGCAGTGAATTGTGGTGAATCCCAACTCCTGTTAGAGCTGGAAGTGAACTCGATCTTTAGCAGCTGTCTGACTGTAATTTTTCTGGAATGGTTGAAAACACTTAAAAGTGATGATTTGATTGATAATATGTTAAAAACCATTTAAGAAAACAGGAAAGGCAGTCAATACTTGATGCAGATCTATTGCTGTGTCATGAAGAGCTGGTCTGAGGGAGAATCTTAAAAAGCCCCGGACAGCCTGTTTTGGAGCTTTCATTAGCTGCCCCAGCGTGTAACTGCAGAGAATCTGCAAGGTCTACTGGTCTGTCTTTTCATGCCATCTCCTAATTCTGCTTGCTGAATAATGGCAGAGGTGTTTTGGGGCACTAAGTCATTATGGTTTGTTGACACTCAGGTTTGCCATTGCAGGTCAGGAGGTTGAGCACTCTGCTTACTCTTGCTCTCCTGTGCCACCTGCATTGAAGCAGGTTCTTTGTTTCTCTGCTGTCTCTCCCTGTTCATCACTATGCAGAATGAAACATGAATATTAATTTTTCAGGCTTTCTGAGAATTGTGGGAAGTAGAGGTCGGGGAAAGTATACTGGCTCCTATTAACACAGAATAGTGAACGTGCTGAGCAATGAACAGGCATCCCAGCCCAGGATAATACTCCCCAAACTTGATCCTGCTGCCAGCACCTCTGTCCTCCTGCCAGGGGCCTTGAAGTGACTTGTACAGAGCAGTTGTACGTCTCCTCCAAATGTGGGATGTTGTATCTGAAGTATTGGAGATGCATAGATCTTGAGATGAGCTTCCTGCTCCATGGCAAGAGGAGCCCTGCCAGAAACAGGAGGCAAACCATTAGTCCTGATGGGTCTGTTGTGTGTATATGTGTACTGTGCGAGGAAATACTCTGTGCTGGACCCAGTGAGTTTATTTTAGAGATAGCTTGGAAAGAACTTGGATGTAATCATTTTCCAGTGGAAGGCTGAAATCAAAACATTTTTCAATATTTGCCAGTTCTTATTTTGAAATATCATTACCTCATTTTCTTTGGTAGCTGGATGCTTTCAACATGTAAGTTTGTAATGATTTTTATCACAAACCTTGTATCTCAAAGTTGAACGGAAATCTTGCATTTTCTCCAGACAAAGTTTTCGATCAACTCAAATTAAGAACAAATACGGGGGGGGAAAGACTTCTAAATTTTGGTCAATTTCTTGTTGTCACTGTGTGACTTGTCTGTGAATCCAAATACACTTCTGCCCTTTAGATAGTGTTCAGGTTTTTGTTTCATTTGTTTGGGTTTTTATCTTTTTTCACTTTTCACATTTTATTTTTTTTCCAGAAAGAGGTTTATGCAGTTTTAGCTTTCTCAAATAAGTATGCTGCCAAGCCTTGGCTCTTGCAAACTAGTTAGTGCTGGTGCTCATTAGCATCAAATGCCACAGTCTGAATAATTTTTGTTGTGTTGCTTAGCTAGCACGTGTTGGCTATTGTATTAGATTTGAGTGGCAAGTGTTTGGTAGTAGAGGTCTACAGGGGTGCCGTCTGTGAGAAGCTGCCAGAAGCTTCTCCTGTGTCCAACGGAGCCAATGCCAGCCAGCTCCAAGACAGATCTGCTGCTGGCCAAGGCTGAGCCCATCAGTGACAGTGGCAGCACCTCTGAGATAACTTATTTAAGAAGGGAAAAAGTTGCTGCACAACACCAGCAGCAGCTGGAGAGAGAAGAGAGAATGTGTGAGAGGAACAACTCTGCAGACACCCGAGCCAGAGGGGAAGGAGGTGCTCCAGGAGCCAGAGCAGAGATTCCCCTGCAGCCCATGAAGAGGCAGGCTGTGCTCCTTTAGCCTATGGAAGTCCACAGTGGAGCAGAGATCCACCTGCAGCCCATGGAGGACCCAACACCAGAGCAGGTGGAACCCCAAGGAAGGCTGTGACCCCATGGGAAACCTGCTGTGAAGCAGATTCCTGGCAGTACATATGGCCCCATGGAGAGAGTAGCCCATGCTGGAGAAGGTTTGCTGGCAGGAATCATGACCCTGTGAAAGGGACCCAAAGTGGAGCAGTCTGTTCCTGAAGGACTGAACCCTGTGGAAGGGAGCCATAGTGGTGCAGTTTGTGAAGAACTGCAGCCCATAGGAAGGACTCATGTTGGAGAAGTTTGTGGAGAACTGTCTCTCATGGAATGGACCCCATGCTGGAGCAGGGGAAGAGTATGAGGAGTCTCAGTACCATTCTCTAATTTGATTAGTAATGAATTAAACTAATTCCCCCAAGTTGAACCTGTTTTGCCAATGTTGGTAACTGTTGAGTGATCTCTCCCTGTCCTTATCTCAACCCACAAGCCTTTGATTATGTTTTCTCTTCCCTGTCCAGCTGAGAAGGGGGATGATAGAGCAGTTTTGGTGGGCACCTGGCAATCAGCCAGGGATAACCCACCCAAGCAGTTAAAGCAGCAATTAATCCCTTTGATACTGAATGGGTTCTTTAATCATCTGACCTATTACTTAGTATAATAATCAAAGTTCTGTAATGACTTGCATGATTTAATTCCTTTAGGAGTCTTGCAACAGATGAGAAAATTTTGCCATGCAAGCTAACTTACACAGTGCTGGAGAGCTGCTGGCAAAGAATGCTTTCTAAATGCACTCAGGAAAACGATGTCTTAAGCAAGAGCACTGTGGGTGAAGGGAAAGTGAACAGTGAGCAGCCTGATTGCTTTCTGTTGCACTAACACGTTTTTTGCTGCAAGTTTGAGTAGTGTTTTTGGAGCAAGATTTTTACACTGTTTTACCAGGCAGTAAATACTGTATCAGTCAGACTAGAGCGGTGTTGGATCTGGGTTAAGTTGTCAGAAAGTTCTAAGTGTGTGCCTATCAATAGTAAGTAATTATGCATATGCTCAGAAGGAATGCTAGTCAAGGGAAAAGAAGCCACGCAATTTTTTTTTTTTACTCTTTAGATGTGGTGGAATCTGCACTATCACAGAAACATGCAGTAACCACTGACGGTTTAAAACTTTGTAATAGTGACCTGTATATATGGTGAATACCTTTTTTATAAGATATGCCTGTTCCTCTATGTTTAAGTTGGGCAGCTTTCCCTTTGTAGCTTATGGCAGCACACTTACCTCAAATGTTTCTAGTGCTGAGCTGATATTGCTCATGCCAATTCACAAGCAACACCAGGAAAAAGATCCTGACCCCTTGTGTGTGGACGGAAGAGTGGTGAGGTGGTGCAGGAGTAGAAATCAACCTGCTACAGTGAGTGGACCAGGAAAGTATTGCCTTCAGTCTTTGAATGGAAGAGCTAGAAAGAACTGAGGAAAAATCAAATAGCTGAATACATGTGCAATTTTTGCCAATGCAAAATGACAAGTCAAGATTTCAACAGCCTTTTAATGCTTAGATTGTTTTGGTGTTCAATAGAGCAATTCTGAATGAAATAGTGCTTAGAGAAATGAATGCAACCAAGTGTGGTGACTGCCTTTTTGATATTAAATTATTTTGCAAATAACTACAACACATTTGTCTCTTTTCCTCAAGTTTGCTTTTTTCCTGTATTTTTATTTGATTATGGGTAACATTTATTAATGTGACTACAGTTGTGGCTGCTTAATTGGGAAGTTGTGTGGTCTTCCCCATCTGCTGAGTGTCTACAAACCTTGTCAACAACAACTGAATATGGTTACTTTGTGTTTCAAAAAGAAAAGGAAGGGAGGGGAAAAAACCACAGTCTTGTGTTGCACAACTCAGAGGTTGGCCCAAGGTCTGAAATGTTGAATTATAACTGTTGGTGTAAGAATTGTGCAGCTTAAGCTTTGCAAAGAAACTAGCTTGAGCTGTCTAAAGCTACTGCCCTGTTTAGAACTGGTGTATGTCTCTGATGTGTAGTTGTGTATTAGCTATTAAAAGGAAAAAGCAGAGGCAAACTTTTAGCTCTCTTTCCACAGAGAAAAGTGTGGGCTTCTTCTTTACTGCTTGCAGATCCTCTGCTGCCTGTGTTGTATTACATGTAACTGATTAAAAAACATGGCTTTTTTTGCATTATGTTTTAAGAGCCTTGAAAAACACTTCAAAAGCTTCTAAAGCATGAAAGACATATCAGTAGCAGAACACTGTAGGAGTTGGGCTTTTTGTTTGACTTGATAGGTAGGAAAATATCAGCAGTTGACTTTGAAATGTTTGGTGCAGTGCTGTTTCTAATACTGGAGAACTATACTTCACTTTTGAAATAGAAAATACACTTTACTGGCCTTGCTTTCACTGACATCCATACAAAGAACAGAGCAGAAAAAAGTGTATGTCTAAATTACAAAACCAAACCTTTGAGGGAGAGGTGAGTGTGGGCTTGTATGTCAGGGATGATGGGTGGGTGAGAGGCGAATGTGGGTATTTGAAAAGAAAATAAATTTCTCCTCTTCCATGGCATGAGAAAGTCTGTTCCCAGAGATTTGCGCTTCAGCAGCCGGTTCAGCTGAACGGGTTTTGTCAACATCTGCCTGAAATTTGGGGCAGGATAAGGATGTGCAAAATAAAAGCAAAACTCAAAAAACCCCAACACCATGGAAGGGATTCTGGAAGCCCTCAGTGAGGCAGATGATTGAAAAAAGTTACCACTTGTCAGTTGGGCTGCGATGAGTTGACCCCAATCCTCCTTCTGTCTGGTGAACTGCGAGTGTACGGGCACGGGCCAGCTTATGTATGGCATTTTACTCTGCAGTCACAATGCATTTACTCTGTGCTTGTTGTGGGTAACTCAGCTGATAACTTGATCAACTTCAGTAAATCACTTCCTTCTCATCATCGCCCCTTAGGTCATAAGAGCAGAGATCTCAATAGAGTAGATGTTTGTGAGATGTGCAGATATCGGGAGGGAGGGAGCTTGGCTTTCAGGGAGACAGGTCAGATTAAGGGAGTTAAATGGGGAAGATGGGTACACATGAAATACAGCAAAGGAGATGAGATGAAGCTCTCCACTGGTCCATAAACCAGGCACCCTGTCTCAGGAAAACAGAATCTTAATCAACTACAGATCCTCCTGCATTTCAGATGTGAAATAAATATAATGAAAAAGAACCATTCATTCAGCTGCAATGCTGTTTGGCTCTACCTCTCCTTGGCATTGAAAACCAACTTCACCTTGTCCCAAGTGATGTGTGATGACATCTGAACTGAGGATGTGGTATTCACTCAGGGTATGTGGGGGTAATCATCAGAGTCCATGCTTCAGTCTTGGTCCTGGGTTTTGGAAGGAGCTGACTTCCATCAGGCATTTTTCAACAAATGTGATTCTCATTTGCACCTGTCTGACAAGAAAATATTGTGAGGTTTGCAGCATCTTGTATTTTCAGAGGATTGGACTGTAAGTAATGGGCTTTGGTCAGTATGGTAGCTGGTAGTGTCTGAAAGGTTGATATTGTGAACTCTTTCAGATTTATGTGGCTGTGCAATTGAGCCATAGCTGAATTTGGTGTAAGTTAATTAAATATCATTGTGGGACTCGTCTTAATTTCCTTTGCAAAGTAAGTTTAACTGCAGCTGATTCTTGCTTAGACAGTTTTCCTTCCCCCCTCTCTCTGTGACATTTAATATCCAGCTACTTCATGACTAGATTGCATTATTCTAATCCTTTACTCACTCAGTACAGACAAATGCTGATGCTTCAGTGCCTTCCTTTCCCTCTGGGACTTCTGTTTGTGGTACAGGGTTTACTGTGGGTTGGTAGAATAAGGTTGTGTTACATGACCTAAAGAGAGAGGTTTCTATCTTGCTGCCACAGTCTACAAACAGGGTGTTCAGAGCCTCATGCAACACCTGCCAACTCACACCTGACAAAATGAGGTAGTAAGAGTCATTTCCAGTGCACTCTAGATAATATGGGGTTGATGGCAAGTTTTCACTAAGTTAATTAGACTAACAGCCTACTCATTGCCTTTCTCAGAGAGATTTAAAAGGTCCCAGGGGGATGGTTTATAAACTTTTCAAGTTTCACTCTTAGCTTGATATGTTTGGAAGCTGGTGTGCACAGTCCGTACGGTGTTCTGCACTAGATGTGGCATCCAGTAACCTCGGCTTTCTGCTTTCCTTAAACATCCTGTGATTAAATACTAATGAAGATACTAAAAGTAATTTAAAATACTTCTGGTTTTGATCCTCTTTGAAGTTTTGCAATGTGTCTTGTGTTTCAGGAAGCTTGGATAGCAGCCTGTAATGTGAATTATTAGTGAAGGGTAGATGCTGACCCACTTATAGCACTTGCAGAGAATAAATATTTCAAAAATTCTTTATTTCAGGGAGGGTGGTCATACAAACCTATATGGTAGACCACTGTCAAATGCACTTTCCCCCCTTTTTTTTCCCTTCTTAGTTTTTTTTTTTCCCCTCACCTTCTGGATTAGTTGTTTCTTCATACATTGCTGTTTGTTTTAGAGAGCAGGTTGCCTTGTACATGGAAGTTAAAAGCAGTTGTAGTGAAGGGCTGTAGTTGGTGTTAGACAGTGTTCTATAACCCATTTCACTGCTCTAAATCACCTGGCTACTAGAGAATATTGTGTGTTTGCATCACAGGGTGCTTAGATACTAAAAGAACTGTAGCCTATCTGGCCCCTGTGTTTTCTGCTTGCTCGATACATCTGAAGAACTTTGGACAAAGGAATGTATATGAGGTAAGAAGACTGGGAAATATGTGCTGCAGAAAAGGTTGGTAAGGCTCTGAAAAAGATACTTTCATATTAATATTATTTGTTATGGCTCTGTGCAGATATTGAGCTAGGACCACAACCCTAGGGCAGTACTTACTAAAAGTATATATTAAGGAACTTTCCAAGAAAGGCTTCTCATTCTAAAAGTTGTCTGAATCAAAACTGGTAATGTGGCTGTGGAAGAAGCGTAGACATTGTGCCTAAAATCCCATATGCTGGTATATCGTGATCAGCACTCACATCTTGAACATGCTAGACTGGGTTGCAGGTTTTGACACCTGACAGCCCAAGCCCAGAGGGCAGACTTCCTATCTGTGGTGTTTCTGTATTCTGTCACACAGCACCAGCTCTGTTTGTAGTTAGAGGTGAGCAGGTGTAGTTAACCTCTGCTCTCTGGAATCGAGGTGTAATGGAGGGCTGGCTTTTTAATGTTTTTACTTTGGTAAAAGTAAACTCTTGCCATGCTCTCACCAGTACTAACTGGCTGTTTCAGAGCAATGAAATGTGCCATAAAATGTCATTTGATGTCTCATAAATTACATGTTTGAGATGAGAAATGTATTTGTTATGAAGTGATAGGTTTGTTGTACAACAGTCAATTACAGATTGGCAGAAAGCTGAAACATAGATCAGGCTGGTGCCCTGTGCTTCAATAGGTATTTTCACTCCCAATGCCTAGGCAATATTTTCTACTTTGTCATTCATATCAGTTAAATTATCAGTGCCACTGGGACTTAAGAATTTTGATACCTACTTATTGAGAAAAGGGAGCAGAAATAGATCTAGTTTAGTTTCCAGTGATGCACTGGCTGCATGAAAATAGGTGAGTGGACAAATAGCCTGAGTTGTAGCCTCCAGTGAAGTGGTTGTACAGCTGTCTCAAAAGAGTTAACTGCTCACCCAGGAGGATTTCCCTAGTTAAGAAGCCAAATAGAAGTTGTATAAGTGTGAGGATGGAGGTATTTGGTTTGCTTGACTTAAATGTGTGGACATAATCTGTACGAAAAGAAAATCAGCGTATCCTGCAAGCTGTCATGATACCAGATTAGTATCCAGCAAATAGCAAGGTGGCAAGATGCACTGCAAAGCTTCGTGGTGGTTCAGAAAGCTCATCCTCCGCCTCTGCCCTTGCAGAGTGGGGCTTGGTAAGACCACACCGAGAATTGCGAGAAGCTCAGTTGCTGTCTGCGCACTCTTTTGTCCCCTCCTTATTAAATAAATAGACCATGTATCTCCCTCTGCCGTGGAGCCTGTCATCCCGATCAATAGGTTTCAGTATGGCAGAATTGAACAGGTGTAGCGGGTGAATTTCTTCTGTGAAATTGCTGCAGTGCTGACTCGGATATTTTCTGTGAGCTGTAAAGCAAGTGCTTTTGACTAAAATATCCTTTTGTCTTGGATTCTTCCCTGCAGTTTATTATTGTGTCTGGAAGATGCCTCCCGCTGTGAGTTGTGGACTTTCAGCTTAATGTCAGTACTCATTAAATCGTAGGAGCAGAAGAAATTTAACAGACTGGAGTTAAACCACAATAGAAGAAAGAATTTAGTGCACCATTTCAGGGAGTTTGCTTGCTTTTAATTGATGCACAGAGCTTAGGTATGGTAGGTATATATACTTTGTAGCAAAGCTACCTGGACGTGTGTTAAAATAACCTAAACTCTCTCACCTCCTGCCAGGCGGGGCTGTACATATGGAGTAACTCAATCTAATTGTTGCAGGCATGGAACAGATGGGATTTTATTGTCTGGAGTGCTGGGAGTGCCTATGAGAGCCATGTCAGCAGGTTCCTTGCCCCAAGCAGCACTTGCTGAGACACAGCATGCTGCAGGAAGGCTGGCTTGTGGCAGGAAGTTTTACACAGGCCTCCAGCAACCATGATTGTGATGGCTCGTACAAGGGAAGAGGACAGGGGATTTGTGTTCATTTGAGTCTCTGTGTTATGTATAATTTACTTGCTACCTTGTGCTTGAGCATTTTCCAACATACTACATAGTAAAACACTATGATCTCTTATCACCTTGTTGAGTTAAAACACTTTGTGGAGGTGATTGATCTTATTTTGATTTCATAGAGGGAGAAGCTAAGGTGTGTGACAGGAAGAGCGAACTGCTGTAGCAAATCAGGGAGAAATTGGTCACTTATTGATTCCCATTCCTGAACAGTAACCACTTTATCTCAGGTCTCCTTTTTGTAGTAAAGCAGCTTTATGGAGTGTGATGAAAGACAACTATGCCCTTTCCTGCTTGTCTGTTCTTAGCCTTCATCATGGTACTACAAGTTTAGTGTGTGCTGAAGTATTTGTCCATCTCAGATAGTGTCAGTTTTTATTGAAGAGGGAAAGTGAACTTGGCTGCCTTTGCCGTGCATTTGGCTTTGTTCAGTGAAAGCTGAGATGCATTCACTGATGCCCTGTGCACTGTGCTGGCATGAGCAGATGACAGCATGAATGTCTGTAGTAAGTATAAAGTCACCCTTGATTTCCTGTGAAGGGGTAAATACCAGCCAGGTTTTGCTGCTTCTCTGTTCCACTGTAACAGGATGTAGGAAGAAGTGAACTTGTGGTGCTGCTTGTATTGTACAAGAAATGTTTGAGTGTCCATAAGAATGTTTTATGCCAGGCACTGCGTACTGGACCTGTGAAGTAGGTGCAAAGGCCAGGTTCATGCAGAGAATGATGGCTCAGCATTACCATCTCTACAACAAACTTTGCAGCTTTTCTGTTCTTTCCTTAGCCTACTTTCAGCATCTCCACAGTGCTTCATTTCACTGCTCAGGACAAGAGGACAGTGTTGTCTTATGGGACTCTGGAAATGTAGCTGCTGTCAGGCAAGAGTGGGTATTAGACAGCTCATCTGCAATAACTTGATGGGGAGAGTCTGGAGGTCAGAGAAAACGTGCTGAAGAAGTGCTGCCTGCCTAAGCATAGTGATTTTGCTTTCCCTGCACATTGGACCCAGACCAGCTTATTGTGAGGTTAAGGAGGGCAAGGTGCATTCCTTGCCACAGTAGATACACCTGGGCTGAAAGATGCTAGGAATTAAGGGATGGGTATCTTCATGTTGCTGGTGCATTTCTCACATCTGATATTACAATTATTGGCAAATTAAATTGAGGAATTACTTAAATCTTTCCGTTCATGACATATTGATTTTCACAGGAGCCCTTCCCTGTCAGCAGACTCTGAGTCTTCAAAATTTCTTTTACTTGGGGCCTCTCTGCAGGGTAGCACTTGTTTCTGTTTATCAAGGAGGAACTCTAGGCAGTTCTTAAAGACTATAAAAACAAGTTTTTAAATGTTACTGTCTGCAGAGCTACTACAGCCACTGCAGAAGCAAGCCCTGTTGCAGGGAACACAGTGAGGAGAGCAGAATACAACTGACGTGGAGGTATTCCTTCTCTCACCTTAGCTCTAGGTGAGAGCCACAGTGGGATTGTACCCATTTGGGGAATAAAAAACACTAACAGGGCCCACATGGATATTCTTCTGCTTCTCACCTTCCAGTGTATGTGCATTTGAGGGACAAAGGGCTAGTAACAGTCACTTCAGGATTGGCCAGTTGTTGCGGCCTCAAGAACAGCCAAAGTAGAAACTTTCCACCAGTCACAGCTTTGCAGTTTGTAGAGGACAGACTGCCCTGGGATCGATTTGCTGTTTCTCTGATCTTCTCTGTTCTGCAGTTTTTCACCTCTGTTTTTCTTGATCCTGTCTGCCCTTCTGTCTCCTTTTTCCTTTCTCTCTACTTCTTCCTTCAGTGTTCTTTATCAGTGTTTTTTTCTATCCATGGTTTATCTCTAACTGAAGTCTTTCGTGATGCTTAGTAAGTAGCAGCACTGTTATGTTCTCTGTTGTTGATGCACTTTTCTGTGGTTTCCCTGTTCTCTTACATTTGAGATCCTTAGCCCCTGGGACAGAAGCTTTGCACCCTTCTGGATTGATACAATACCTGTTACAGTGGGACCCACTTTTACTGTCTGATAACATGATTAATAGAGCTTGTACAAATAAATGATTCATTGGCACTTTTAGGTTCTTAAATCAGGGTGACACACTTTTTTCCTGCAATCATTCCCTTCTTCACAAAGAATTAAATAAATGTAATAAATATGCAATAAATGCAAACTTACATAAAGGTTGTTCATCCTGAGGAATATGCAGGTTCATTTATATGTGTGTCTACATGGCTTCTGGCATCATGGTGTCTAGGTAGAAATTAGCTCAGTTGGTTAGAGCTTGGTGGTAGTAACACCAAGATTGTGGGTTTAATCCCTGCATGGGCCATTCACTTAAGAGTTTGACTCGATGATCCTGGTAGATCCCTTCCCACTCAGAATATTCTGTGATAATACTCATAAGAATAGGTAGCTTGCTTTCTGAAGAGCTGAGTGAAGAAGTAATGTGAGATGTGTGTTTTTCAGAGACCACTGGTATGGCTGGTGTGTATTTACTGGGAGATCAACATCTCTCACTGGGAGACTGAGGAATAAAGAATGTGGAGATGGCCTGTGATCTGCCTTAGAGGACGAAGCATTAACCTCAAAAAGAGAGATTTAAGGAGCCAATTTTTTAGTTCCTGAACCTTCTGCCTATTCAGCAGAATCCTTTCTTTGTCCAGTGACAGTCTCCTCTTGCCAGTTCACTGCTGAACTGTGGGTCTGTCAGAGAAGGCAGTGTTGCTGAAGTGACATGTCTCCAGACATCTCTCAGTCCCTGGAGAATTGTGTCCCAAAAGTGCTCTGAAATTTATATGACAAATGGCAGCCAGCCCCACCAAGGGACTTGGTAGTGTGGAAATGTCTAAACGCACACTATGGAAGGCTGAGGAAGGTGAGGAACTGCAGCGTTTAGTCTTTCAGTTGACACTTCACCATTTCCTTGCTTTACAAATGCATTGAAGATGCTCATGCTTCATGAATACCAAACACAAGGGTTTTATTGCCCCCCCATGATCGATATGAAGATCTCAGTAGAGAACAGTACATCACAAATCTTTTCTAAGCACTTTAACTGTTCTCTTCCCCCTCCCCAAAGATACTGGCCTATGAGGCAATCACAGTGTAAAGAGAAACCATTGCCAAGGCTCAGCTGTTACGTGCGGGTGTGTGAACAAATGGTAGCAAAAATGCTGGCCTGTTGTCCGTAGGGGGGAGACTGTGCTTAAAAGTGCTGGTCTCCTGTTGTCTCCAGGATCAAGTGCCAGTGAAGTGTCACCTTTGGTAAGGGAAATTCTGGCTGTTACTCAGCTGAGTAGCCCAGGAGGCCAGTTGCCTAAAAGTATGCCTCAGGGACAAGATAGATTTTGAGAGATGGAAGAATAGCAGAGGCATATCAGAGCAGATGATGCATAAAGGCACCGCTATCGCACAGCGGGTTGGACTGAGTAGCAGTGGAATTTTTCGTAGCAGATGTGTGAGGAAGAGCTGTACCATGTGCAAAGCCTGGCCTTGGTGGGTATGCTGGACAGTAAGAACCTGGCTACACAGAGCCAGGGTTGAATCCAACCTCTTCATGCTCCTCTGCCCCAGGCTGCCTGAGAGTTCAGGAAAACAGCTCTGCAGAAGATCAGGTTGGGAAGGAATTCTTTGTAGTTAAAACAAATTAAACAGCAAACTTCTTCCTCTAGTAACTGAGGAGCTCTCCGTTCACCTTTAGTGAAATGAGGAAGGAGACTTGAATTCTTTCCCTTCCTTAATGTCTGTTGATTCTTACTGCAGTGGCAGCTGGTTGGTGGTTTTGCTTTCTCTGGGTGAATCCCAGCTGTGATTGCAGGTGCCGCTCCACTAGCTCAGATCCAAGCAGGGACTTGTGAGCAGGCAGCCCATGTTGAAATGCTTCACAGCAGTGGGTACAAATGAATGCTAAATCTGTTCCCTGGTAAATGTTGGAACCATGTGAGTGCACTGAACCCCTCTGAGCTGCCAAACCTTCTGTCAAGCCAGAACTTAAGTTGTTGTAAGTCTGTGCTCCCTTTTCTTTCAATAACTTGTAGTATGTCCTGCAGGATTATAAGTATGACTCCAGCCAGGCATGAAACATGCGACTTGAAAGCCACAGTGTTGGAGAGGCTGGGTAATGGAGAGTGTGATCGTGACTCACAGGAGCTGCTTCTCTGATTGGATTGCAATGGGAAGAGTCTGGGCCTGTCTCTATCTGCCTGCTTGCCCTTCTCAGAGGGAAGAGTGTTATGGGAAGCCTGATAGGTGCCCTGCTGAATTTGTTTTATGGATGTAACTGTCAAGGTTGGTGTGACTGCAGAAGCCTCTCTGTGCTAAGTGTGTACTGATGCTACAGGAGAAGCTGCTGGAGTGACCCTGTGCAAGGACTGCACCTGGTGTGTTGGAAAGGTGTGTGGCTGGGAATGTTTAGTTAATCTAGGGTGGCCAACAGGTCGAGGAAGGTGATTCTGCCCCTCTTCTCTGCTCTCATGAGGCCCCACCTGGAATATTGTGTCCAGCCTGGGGTCCTCAGCACAAGAAAGACATGGACTTACTGGAGCAAGTGCAGGGGAAGCCATGAAAGTGATCAGAGGGATGAACACTTCTCCTCTGAAGACAGATTGGGAGAGTTGGAGTCATTTAGCTGAACAGTAGGCTCTGGGGAGACCTTAGTGTAGCCTTTCAATACTTAAAGGGGACTTATAAGAAAGCTGAGGGAAAACTTTTTAGCAGAGTTTGTTGTGACAGGACAAGGGATGATGGTTTTTAACTAACAGGGTTGATTTAGATTATATATATGAGGAAGAAATTTTAAACAATGAGGGTGGTGAGGCATTGCAATAGATTGCCTAGAGAGGTAGTGGATGCACCATCTCTGGAGACATTGAAGGTCGGGTTGGACAGGGCCCTGATCAGTCTGATCTTATTGAAGATGTCTCTGCTTGTTGCAGGGGGGTTGGACTAGGTGGCCTTTAAAGGTCCCTTTACAACTTAAACCATGCTATAATATGTCTACGATCTGCAAATTCTGTTTTGGGGGATGGGAGTTTAGTTGGTTTTTTTTTCTTTTTTTTTTTGCTCCCACTCCCTGCCCCTTCCACACTGTTTTTCTTTATCTGTATACTTAAAGAAGTAAGGATGCTTCCAGGCAGGTTTTCTATCCATGGGCTCTGATTGACACCTCTGAATACCACTTATTCCTAGACTGGTGCACAAGCTCTTAGCTGTGATGAGGTCTGGAGACAGCAGCTGAAAGCCCTTCTGCAGGGGGAGGTATGGGGAGGAGGGAATCCATTAGAGTATAAAAGAGAGAGCTGGAGTGAATTTTCATGCTGATGAATATGAGTGGAAGCCCTGACTGCTGCCGCAGTGTAATCTGTCTGAGCAAGTGTTCTCCAGGCACAGTCAGCACACATCTGTGCCGAGCACTGACATGGCCTGTTCCCATGATGAGCATTTACCTCAGCAGTGGGTCTCATGAGTAATATCCCAACTAGAGCAGTTGCAAACTCTATCCCAGGGAGTCTTTTCTGTCTTGCCATTTGTCTGCTCAGCTGCACCTGACGAGCAGAGGGGAGGCTGAGGATATAACCACCAAACTGCAGCTGGATTTTTTTCCCCAATTGTTATTTTACTTTCAGTTTTAGATTTCTTACGTCTGCCTCTAGATCTGCCTAGAAGGGAAGGGGAGTGTGTTGGTGCAGGTACTGAGAGAAATGAGGCAGAGAAGCAGAAGTGACCAGCATTTGCTGCCATGTTTGGGATACTGACATAAGTTATCTCTAACAATCTAAACTGGGGCTGAGCACTAAAGTCATTACAGTAAGAAGTCAAAGTGTAGTGGCTTTAGTGATGGATGACTCCAAGTAAGAGCCAGCTACAGCATTTTAAACGTAGTGGAAATCCAAAGCAATAAACCATCGGCTTCATCATATCAGGCAACAAAGTTCCACAGAGCAAAATGTCAAGCAATACTGATTTTGGAAGGGATGAGGAGCTGCAGTTCCTGAGCAGGATGGGGCAGTGATAGCCATGTTTCCCATGTTCCAGTGAAGAGACAGCACAATTTGCATCCTGTTCCCAGCAAGGCAGCAATTCCCTCTTTCAGAGCAGCAAGGACAGCCCAGCATCTGCCGGTACAGATGCATCCATGTGTAGGGCAGTGCCTGTGCTTGTGATTTCCAGCCAGCCTGTGTCTGAATCTGCACTGGCCTTGGCAGGGAGTGTGCCTTTAGCAGAGCAAGCAACACTGTGTAGTGAGGGAGGAACCACTTCTCGCAGGACCGTGGTTCCACGTGCACCTACTCAGACTGGCAGGGAATTTCTGCTGCATCCCTAAGCTGTTCCTGAGGCCTCTGAAAATTTCCCTCCTTTGTTTCAGAGCCATCATCAATCACTTCAACCCGAAGATCGAGTCTTATGCTGCAGTGAATCACATATCACAGCTCACCGAGGATCAGGTAAGCCAGGCGTGTGATGACCTTTGGTCATGTTGACCTCTGGAAGGAATATGGGTTTTTAGGACTACCTTGTGCTCGCTGGGATTGATGATGTGGCAGCAGTATGAGGGGTGGAAGTGGAACTCTCATGTTCCTTGTTCAGATGTGGGCGAAAGAAAAGCAAGGCTTGCTTTAGCCAGTTTTACCATCAGATGCAGAGATTTTGGTCCTGCAAATGCAGAAGGATGGGTATGAACAAGGAAAATATGCAGCATTTACAGCAAGTGTGGTTGGAGACTGAGGATGCTGGCATTTAGAGTGGGACAGGAAATTTTTAGCAGCAAATTTAGAAATTTAGTCATTGGGGAACTGTTGGGCATAGCTTGATTTTTTTTTTTTTTTTTTTTTTTTTTTTTTTTTTTTGGTGATATCAGGGAGTTCTGGCAACAGTCGGTGGAAATTTTCTAGGGTAATTGTGTTCAGTTGGTTTAGATTTTGAAAAGAGAAGGCTTTTCCTGAAAAGGGTGGTAGGGTTAGGTTTCCCTTCCTTAATTTGGCCTGGTTTGGTCTCTTAGTGTCCTGCTTGTATTGCATTAATGTATAAATGTGGCTTTTTGAAAATAGGTACTGTGTATGGTCTCAGGAAGGGAAGAGCTGGCCTATTTCCTAAAATAAAATATTGGGATTATGCATTAATCATTCTTGGAGAGGTAAATGACTCTGCAGGAGCAGGTGGTGGACAAAATGCAGAGCTGCCACGTGAGCTGGGGGAATCATTCCAGACGCAGCTGCGTCAACACCTCTGGACTTTCTGGAGAAGAAATTGTGTATGCAGTCTAGGACAGGCTTCATTGGAGTCACCTTGGATTGCTCCTTCTATTGGATCCCATACTTGTGCTTGTTAAAAGATCTTGACTGTAACCTGCTCTGCAATTAATTTCTCTTTCTGTCTGTGATATTTTTACTATTTCTTGATTACTCCCACTAACCTTTTCATTTATTAACCTACTTGATCTGTAGTATGCAACACCCCAAAAACTTGGGCTGAATACTGTCCTGGTGCAGTGGGGGAAAAAAGGTGGACCTTACTGCTTTGTATTCTCTTCCTTGTATAGCTGTATAGAAGAACACTGGTTTTAATTTACTCGATTTTCCTTATTGTTCTGCCTCTGAGAGTCACTGTATCCACAGCTATGCTTTGTGATGGTTCATGTTATCAATCCTCATTCATTGATGATACACTGATTGCATCAACCCAGGCCCCTTAAAAAAGAAAAGCCTTTGATAGCCCAGTTTAAAACTGGAGGCTTGGATAGAGGGGAATTTTGCATAGTCTTTGAGTTATTCTGAGAAAGGAAATGAGCTTTTCACTGTCAGCTCTGTGTAGTATTCATCCCCCAGCAGTTCAGGGAGGTCAGGTTAAATCCTTTCTTCCTTGTGTGTTATTCTTTAAATAAAATCTCTAGCAGCAGGCAGATAATGAAATCAGTGCTGATGTGTAGAGCATTTTGAGGAAGATGATTAGGAAGTTGAAAGACAGACAGATTTTTCTTTTTTCTTTTCTCCCTCCATGCTTTCTCTCAACATAGGGAGAACATCAAACAAAGTAAAGCAATAATAGGCCCTGGTGAACTGCAGAGAAATAAGGGAGATGTCACTGTGGTGAGGGACTGTGTGGTCTCAGTGAGAGTGTTTAATCAGTGCTCTGCAATTCACTGCACAAGGAAGAGAGGGATGGAGACTTCTTGCCTCCACTTTTAATTATGCCAGTGAGCTCAGATCTGTGTGCTGGACTGTGGTTTCCCCTCTGTCAGTAGCCATCCCACCTGCTATGTTAACGGTAGATGGCCCAGATCAAGCCCAGGGTCTGGATTTTGTGGAGTAACAGAGTTTGTTGTTTTCGTTGTGTTGGCTGTTCAGTGCATGTGGAGGGGGATTTGTGGGGATCAAGCTTGTCTTTTGGCTGCTGCAATCTCTTTACTTTTTTGTTTTTTCTTCCCGCTGTATCTTTTGCTTTTACTCGCGTATTCACTTAATTCACCATCTCTCTGCTGTCCATAAATATTTTCTGCACAGAATCCACCATCCTTTATAGCCCTGTTTTTTGAAGTGTACCACATTGAAATATTTAATGCTGACATTTAGCTTGTGTGTCCACACATAGATACTACATTTGTAACTGGTTATTCTTTCCTTTGAGTTATTCCAGTAGTTTCAGGAGACTGGTATTTCTTTATTGGAAACATTCATTGTTACAGTTTTCAAGATCAAACTTTTTTTTTAATGAGGATTTCCTTCTTAGATACTAGTCTTTGGCCAGATTCTCATATGGCTGCTTATACTCCTCTGAGGTGTCTGAGAATATCCTGTTAATTGGGAAGGTGTGGCTTTGACATAGCTCTCTCTGGAGGGGAATTTCCAACTGCTCTGATTTGTGTCCGATTCACTTGAACCCAAGTTCTGACACCCTGTTCATGTGAGTTAGATTATCTTTTTATTTATTTATTTTTGTATTTTTAATATCCTTAAAAAAAGCTGAGTAATTAGCTGAAAGAGATTTTGCTCTGTCTTTTTCTTTTCCTAATCCTACTGAAGCCTTTATTACCTTGTTAATCACTAATGTCCATTTATTACCATTCTAAGTCTGTCATTTCAGTCCTTTCTCCTTTTTTTTATTTACAGGCATTAATTTTAACAATATTACGTGCTGAGGGGATTTGTAGGTCCTTGAAAATGATGGACATGGGATTGTTTTAAGCATAGACTGTTAATACCACAGTACCTCCTCAGCACTAAAGATCTCCAGGAACCATAGTTTGAATATACAGATCTCTGTTCTAGACAGGTATATTTGTAAGACTTCATGGTACTGCTTTGCTGGCTGTTGTGGGGTTTATCCAATATTCAGATCAGAAATACTGGGAAGGGATGTTTTTTGTTTCATATTCTCTTGAACGAAGAGTAGGAGATTCCCAGAGGCAAGCAAATGCCAGGGATTTGATGATGAGCCACTTCAGTCTATCAACACCATGGCATCCTTGTCAGTGCAGTTCTGCAAAGCATCTACTTGTCAAGGCAAACTCAGAATCCTTCCTAGTCATTAGCAGTTTTACAGACCTTGCTGTAGTTCCTCACCATGAAACAGGGAATTATCTTAGCCAGTTATTGGCACTTTCCCTCACTTGCTCTTTGTTAAACCTGACTTTAGTGTTAATTTGCGGTTTTGTGGTATTCTCCCTCTCAACACATTTAGCTCCTGCCTGCTCATCTTTTAAGGGATCAAAGGATGCTGCATAGTTGAAAAGGTAGGCTTGGCCATTACATTTGCCAGTGTAGTTTTGGCTCTTCCATGAAAGTGATTATTACCATGTCTTCAAAGAGATTTTGGTCTCTTCTTGTGTCAAATGGCAAAATAGCCTTTTATGAAATGAATTCATGGGCTTATCTGTACTTTCTAGATGACTGGACTGCCTTCTACTTAATGCATTGGAGGCAGTAGACTTTCTCTGTGCCATATCTGATCTGAGAAGCTCCCAACGTGTTTTCTAGCAGAAACAGTTGCAGAGAACAGGGTCAAAGCAGGGAGGAAACAGCAACATGAGAGGGCAAGTGCAGACAAACAGAAAGGATAAAAACACAGCATGAATGATCTGGATGGGGTCTCACATCTGCCTTTTCTGGATGTGAAAGAGCAGCTGTTTGTAAGAAGGCAGCTCTCTGCCTGATGGCAATGTAGTACAATTTTCAAGAGAGGGTAAAGTAAGAGGAACCCAATAGTTTTGGTGAAATCTGCTCTGAGTAGGAATGTCTTGTGGTGCCTTGCATGCCAAGCAAGTGTTTTACCAGTTAGAAAATTGCTCACTAAGGTCTCATTTTCTTGTTGGCACTTTTTCTCTCAATGATTTCCTCTCTAAGGGTCTTAAAATTGAAATGGCAGACATGTGGGACTGATGATGCTTGCTAGTCAATAACATTTATGTGCTTTTTCTAATAGAAGCCCCTCTTTCTTCCCAGCTACAGTGGGGACATTATGCCACCTCCAAAACAGAGGTGAAGTTCACTGTGAGAGACAGCTGTGAACACCTGTTTTCTGTCTGATAACTGCAGATGGAAAATGCTGGGAGCCAGAACAGATTGTGATGGAAAAAACAGGACAACTGAATCACTTTTGAACTTGTGACAAATGAATGTAATACTTAGGTTGTTTCACACTGTGACACCTTTATAACTCAGGTAGAATCATAGAATTGTTTTAGGTCAGAAAAGACCTTTAAAATCATCAAGTCCAATCATTAACCCAGCATTGCCAGTAGCTGCAATCCAGTTTGGCCAGGCAATTTCACAAAGCCATTTCCCTTTCATTGGTCATACCTCAACTGTTGAATGGTCTCCATGCTGCCCCAGTCCTCATGGCCTTCTGTTACCTGGTGGGGCTTCAAGGGACTAACCTGAAGTGCAGCTCAGGGACTGTCCACAAGTGACTTGCACAGAAAGACACAAAAGGATGTAGTTGGTTTCGATGTCCTCAAGTGTTTTAATTCTGAGCCATTGATGTCACAGTTTATTCAACTTGTTCTAGTTTCCATAACTAGCAGCAAAACCCCTAGCAGATACCAAATGATGAGCCACCAAATGATTAGCACTGCTGGCAGTGGTGTTAAGAGTTAAAAGCCTCTTGGCATGTGCACGTTTGATATTTCTAAAATGCTGAGTACCATCAGTGCTAGGTACTACTACAGTAAATCCCCCTAATCTCTTACATTAGTATAATGTGTTGTGAGGGCTCCAGAAATACTTTAAAATGGTTTTGGCTACCTCACTTCTGAAATGCAGTGAGCTTTGGGGTAGAAAGTCTCAAGCCTGCTAGTGCCCTGTTGCACACAGTAGTGGGAATGTGAAACTCAAGCAAAGGGATCACCAAGGCAAGGCCTTAATTTAAACTCAGCACATCTTTGCAAATGAGGCAGGGATGTTGGCTTTCATGGTCTCATTACAGACACCTACTCATGACTAATGGCTTGAAACAGATTTTATTGCTTAAATAGAAAGAGCTGAGCTGCACCAGGTGAAACTGGAAAGGATCTATATAAAAAGTCTTCTGGAGTTGGCAAATTGCTGGTTTGCTTAGCTTATGGGGGTTTTCTCTGGTTTAGATATCTTCCTCTTTTTTTTTTTTTCTTTTTGTTTTATCAGAGAAATATCCCTGCAATTTACTAAATGCCTCAGACTGCGTTATGCAGTGTGCCAGACTGAATGGGTCTGAGCAGGCTTCAAGGTCTGATCAGCTTTGCAGCAAGGAGATTAGAAGCTGGAGGTGAGCTTTGGAGCAGTGACTTTGTGCTGTGTAGTGCCTTTTATTAACATGCAGAATACAATAAACTGTGCGTCACTGGAGGAGGGGGAACGACTGTGGCAGGCCCTTAGAGGGACAAAAGAAGGACTTTGATTTTAAAAACAGCTACTGCTGGAGAGATACAACCCTATTCCTGTTTCAATCCCAGAAACTCCAATAAGAAATGGGAGAAACCCTTCAGTTCCCTTCCTTCAGGCTTGACACAAAGGTTCCCCAGCATCCTGCCCATTACCCCGGGTTGCATTTAGCTGCTCTGTGCCACTTGGAGGCAAAGTTACCCTGAAACACCTCAGTTGCTCCCAGAGCAGAGGAGTCTTTCCACCCTTTGTGCAATGCAAATGCTGAGGCATGTCTTGCTTCCACCCCTTCTGTGAGCTGTCCTCTCGGGCAGATTAGGGACTGCCTCGAAGTACAAACTGGTTACAAAATAAGTCCATTAAACTTCAACTTTGGTTCCTACGGCTGTTTTCACATCCTTGCCTGGCTGTTGCCAGTATCACAGGGACTGATGAAGGCCTGAAGACTGCTGTAGTGCAGGTGACCACTGAATGCTGGGGACTTGTTTTGGAAGAGCTGCCTTCTAGAGCTGCTACTGCCTGCTGGCTGCAACTGGGTAAAGTCTCCTGGAGCAAGATAAGTTTCTATGCTGGGGCTGCAGAAGCAACACTCGGGGTGTGAGTTATGACCCTAGCCTGATTCACAGCTGGGAGTGTGCTGAGCAAGAGCCATAGGTTTAACTTTGTAATAAGTTCCCAGTCCATACTGTGGAAACGAGCTGATGTTTCTCTGGTTCCTAGTGTTTGTCCTCCTTCCCAGTGAGTGTGTTTCAGAAAACACTTCTGAGATGCCTCGCAGGTTTGCTTTTTATGTGGTACTTGACTAATCCTAGAAAAGAGGCTGTGGGTAGCTAGAGGAAGGGGCTAAAGGCTGGGATCTGAACTGGCTGTCACTGTGCTGCCTTGAGCAAACCTTGAGCCCTGTGTCCTCCTGAGTGAGAGGGCAGCCAGTGAGGAGCCCTTGGGGAGCCAGGCAGCATTTGAAGTGCTGTGTGATCTGCTGGAGAAGGCTCCTGTGGAAGTGCAAAGCAGTGTTACAGATTCCCATCACTGCTAAGCACTTGTATAGGGCAGGGAAAGCTCCACAGAGGATTGCAACAGGATGATCAAAACAGTCTGCATTTATAAAGATTAAATTGCAACTTTGCACATCTGCAATTAAAGCAGGAGCTGTCAACGGCTGGCTTGTGTGAACACACAAATCAATTTGCATTTTGTAAAACTTCAGATTGAGAAGGTTTTTTAATCCCTTGTGAAACAGGAACAGACGCTGGCTGTTGCCATAATGCATATAGATACCGTGCAAACTTCTTTGGTCATTCTCTGTAAAGCTGGATTTATAGCACTACACTTCGTTGCTCTAGGCTTGAACTCCACCCTAAGCTTCCTTACACTCAGGCATCTCTCTGCTCGGGAGTCCTAAAGGCAGACAGGCTGCAGCCTGCTGTGTCAGCTACAGACAGTGATGTGGCTGTGAGAAACCACTCCTGGAGTTACATTCTCCTATAACAAAAAGGGGACAGGCTTTGCAGTGACTGTCAGCCCTGCTCACTCTGGGGCTTCTTTAGGCTAAAACTTCTGCCTTCAGAGACTGCTACTCTTCCTTCTCTCTAGTAGTATCCTGCTGTAACAGATGATATTTTTCTGCCTTCCTTCTCTGGATCCTCTAACTGGAGCTGCAGCTGTTTCCCAAAAGTGACGAATTGGGTCATCGCTCTGATTTCTAAGTGGGAAACAAATGGAGCTTTGTGGTCTCCATCCCTCCCAGAGCAGGGGAGTAAATGCTGCTGAGCCAAAAGGTGCCGCACCTGAGCAGAGCTCCGCTCAGCTGGAAGATTAGTTTTTCTGGCTCTCTGACATTTGGCATTTGTGTGTTAAGACATTAAGTTCAAATTTATTGTCCACAGTAGGGACCTCAAAGGCAAACCTTTTAACAGTGGAGAAGGCAGCATCCCTGATGTTGTATCTTCTTGATCTTCTTTCTGTCTTCATGGGAGATCTGAGGCAGGCAGTGGGATTGCTCAGAGAGCTGTCACTCAAGGACAGCAAGCTTGGGGGATTGATGCCCAGAGAGATGGAACTGGGGAAGGTGGTTCTGCATCAGCCAAGTGCCAGAGGCTGTAAATCAATTCCACTGCCTCAGTCAGAGGGTGCCTGGATTCCCCCATGGCTCAGTTAAGGCACAAATAAGCTCCTGGGGAGCTAAGTATTGCTAGCAGCACACGCTGTTTGAGCAGCAGCATCTGCCTCATATCTGGCAGAAGTGTAGGCCTGCAGAAAGATATTAGTTCATAGCCCTGTGTTTGCTTTCACCTGAATACCTGTTTGGAGGAGTTCCTATTTCACTTTTTCCAATTCATGGATTTATGTTTTCCACTAATAAGTGCTTCACAGCAGGAATTTCTGACAGGGAAAGTGTTTTCTGGCCTCCCAGACAAGAAAAAGGTAAATTGTCCTGGAGCATTGTCTGACAGTACCTAGGGTTTCTGGAAAAAGCTGATGGGACCCAGAAACCATCACTTGCATCAGCGTTAAATAGTGTGTCACAGTCGTAACAGTGTTAAACTTAGAAGCTTTTGTTTTCCATGAAAACAGATGTTCGTTAGGATAACCTCTGGCAGTAAGAGGATGTATATGGAAAATCTGCTGGTATATCCTGAACATTTGGAGTACGGGGTGATTTCTTGCAGACTGTCACCTAATAACATTGTTTCCAGTGACCCCTGCCATATGCTTTAGCCTCCTAGTTGGAAACTTTGCCAATAAGTGTCACTGTGTGCAGAACCCTGCTAATGAAATATTGCGCCGAAGGCTTATTTGTGTACAAACCCCATCGTGGATTCCCAAGTGTATTTCCCTCAGCAGCTGTAATTCAGCAGATTGCATTTGGTTTTGAGTTGGATGTAAAAACACACACAGAATGCAATTAAAATCTTACTGTAAGGCTTCCTGACTTCCCAGAAAATACTGGTTTGGGGTCCTATGTAAAAGCTGTATAGAGGTGGAGAAGTTCTTAGGAGTGCTTCTCCCACTTGCAATGACATGACAAAGCTCCTGTCCCTTAATGGACTGATGACATTCTGATGTCACTCTGAGACAGTGACAGCTGCTTGCAGTGAAGTGTAATGATGGGGAGAGACAAGGCATCATTCTGGCAACAAGATGCTAACATCAGGCATCTGACTAGCTAACTCTTCTTGGGGTGCTTTGGCTTTAGGGAGGTCTCTGATATCTTTTGCAGAGCAAACTGAGCTGCCCTGGAGCTCCATGAGTGTGTTTAACACAATGGAAAACTGGAAATAACAGTATTATGGTGATACTGTGAAAATTTGTTTCTCTGGGCATTGCTATCAACTCCCCCCTGGTTATATTTCTTCAGCACATTGTGAATCAAACCATTGCTCTTCCTGCAAGTAAGACACCAATCTTTTCATTTAAGTATTGCATTGTCCTTTGCAGCCTTCTAGTTCAGTGATAATTAATGTTCCAAACCCAGGATGAATCAATCCATATGTGAATCCGGAGGTCAAACAGAGCCTGCCCTGAGACGTCTCTCATTCTGTCAGCAGTTCTCTTTCCAAATGTATAAAAGAAGAGTTTGCTTAGCTGGCTAATGACTGCATCTTCCTTTCCAGTACTCTTCTGCACTAGAAATACGTATACCCCTCTCCAAACCTAGATACTAGCCTTTGCTCAGCTGTGTCATATTGGTGATTTGCTGGAGTCGGGCATCTGTCCATCCATCTTGCAGGAAACATTAGCTGTTCCTGTCACCCCAAGGTTTATAAGTGATTTTGTACAACAGGATGTAATACAGAACAAGGATCTAGATGGAGCTTCACGTGACTGTATCTGCAGTTATTTTCGTCCCTTTCATTTCTTCAAAAAGGTAGCTGTGAGCTACAGTATAGACTTTTTAAGGCTGTGTTTTGTTGGCAATAAGTGCTCTCTTTGTTGAACATCTTGAAACACTAGAACAGGAACAATCTTCCAGCTGATGAAAACAGAAATGTGGATTTGTGAGGATAGGCATGCTGGAACCTAGACTTTCTGATTATCTCCTTTGTTTTTTTGCATCCAGTCTGTTTGCTGGGAATTTTCTACCCTGTCGTTAATGCTCCTGAAAGCCAGTGACTTGATGGATGCGTTTCACTACAGAGTCTTAATTCTCACCTCAGCTATAAAGATTTGATTTTCTATTTTAAGTGATGGACCTATTTAATTACAGTACCACCTACAAGTCGCTTTATAGGCATAGAAAGGAAAGTTAGATCTGTTGCTGGGCTAAACTCCTCAGAAGAATAAAAGGAAAGCTGCTGTAATGCCTCATCTCAGCCTCTTTGCAGACACCTGAGCATGACACACTTTTTGCAGGGGAGAATATTAACATGATCTGAACTTAATTTCTCTGGCTGATGACAGTTTCCCACATCATCCAGTTTTTGCTGAGCTTTCCACCCTCACTAGTGCCCAGAGGGATAATATTCCAGGACTGCTTGAGTTCTAAAGTGCTTCTGTTGCTTTTTAGTATGTTGATGCTTCTGAACTAGGACAAAGTGGTACTCGGGCTGGGCAATTAATGTCGTACCAAACGTTTTAGCATAAAGAAGTTGGTCACTGACCGCTCCTGTCCCAGTCACTCATCAGGAAGTCAGTTGTTAACTTGTGATCTTGTCAGCTGCATTATTAGCTTAAGGCATAGCCTGGTCCCTCATCCTCACCCAGCAACCCTTCAGTTGAGTGAAGCATAATTTGAAGATGGAGGTAACTGTTCTGTTGTTAGACATGGACTGAAGCTGCCATGCTTTTCATACATGAGATCATAACTCAATGTAACCTCAGCTTATGTACATCAGGGAGAGCTTTTTCTGAGATGAGCTTGGAAAAGGTTAGGTTAGGATGCTTGAAGAAAAATGGACAATTGGTTTGATCCTGATCTTTGTTTTAGAAAAGAATGATGCAAAAATCTCAGAAGTCAGATCTGGAGAGTAGGAGGTTTTTATTTTGATAGAATTCGTCTCTAAAAAGGGGGTGAAAAAATCCCCTACTGGCGCTCTCCCAAACCCCCTTACTTTCCAGTGCTCAATAGGGATGTGGTTTAAAAGGTGAATCCAGACTCTGGACTGTTAAACCTATTTCTGGTCATCTTACATAGTTGTACCTGGGTGCTCTCAGACCACTGCAGCATCTTCTGCCCTGCTGCTTGTTACTAAGTCAAGAACAGATGCTCAAGAAATATCTACAGAATATTTAAGACAGCTCTCCTCTGTCACGTGCTCTTGGAAGAGGCGATCAGATGGTTCTGATGCTGGGGTGCCCCTCCCTGGCAGAGGCTTTAATGCCTGCTAGGGTAGGGTCAAGTGGCATCTCAGATCACAGGCCTCTCTTGTTCTGTATGGCTCCTGCTGTGTGTTCCCTTCTCTCTGGATACTGAATTGTTGATCTGGCACAGTATTTGACTTGAGTTTTTTCCCTGCCCTTGTTTTTTTCTGGGGGTGGCTGTGTGCCATCATGCTGCTGACAGCGCACACATTCGAGAGGATTCCTTTACATGTGCCTCTTCTGGCATTTTACAATTCTGTCTCTTTCAACATGTGATAACAGAATATAAAGTAGGTCACTTTATTTCTTTTCTGCTTTTCTTAGTTCTGGAGTACTTGTGATATTTGAATTCTTTCTGGTATCAGTTTTGGAGACTCGTGACTGGGAGAGTTCAGTAGACTTCTAAAATCTTGGTAGTCATCTTGGGATTGGGCCTTAACAGGACACTAGGGACATCTTTCTTTGTAGCCTTTTTGTGCCTTGGGTAGCCTGTTAATTAGTGCCCTTGACATGTTTTAGAGAGGTGAGAAGGAAAAAAGATGAACCTTTCCTAATGCACAACCATTGCTTGCTGCTGTGATGCATCCTATGGCTGCTGCCCGCCCTTCCCTACTGTCCTTTCTGAGTTGATTATAGCTGGCAGTTGTTGTCTAGAAGCAGTAAACCAAGTGAACAGCTCTACTTATTGCAATTTGTGAAAATACACCAAATAAAAGCTCTAGGCACAGTCACAAGTCAGTCCTTAAAAAGGCATATGGAAGAAATTTAGTCTTTTCTGACTCAGGCCAGTTCAGGCTACAACAAACCTTTGAAGTACCTGAATTTTTCAATCTGCAGACTTGTTTCTGGATTTTATTCATACAGTCCAAAGTGGTAGAAGTGTTGGGGTTAAATTGTAGCACCATTTCACTGAAACTCCCTTATGTAAATGATTCTCAGAACTGTAAGATCAGAGTCTCTACAGAGTAAGCAGAAGTGTATCCCATTCTTCCCATGCTTCCACCCAAGCTGGCTTCTAGTGCTGTTGAATTCCTGAGGGGGCTGCTGAGCTGATATGCCTGGTTAGTTAGGAAAAGCCAAGTAGAAATTGAACTTGTGTGTATTAGTACAAGGTGCAGTTTCTTAAGAAATTAGCTAAGCAAGCATGAAATCCTCTTTAAAGATACTCAAAAATTCAGATGTGAGAGTAATACCAAGAGGGCAATGCAGCAGCATTTTGGGAAGAGTTTAAGGTTCCCATTTAAACAAAAATAGTTGTGCAAATAAAACTACCAGCCGATGCAGTACAAATTAGTTGTTTTAAAGTCTGGAGAAAAAGCTGCTGAGTTATTAATCCCTGAACTGAAGCCCTTAAGTCCTTTTAGTGAGTGATTTCTGCTTGTCATCTAATCCCTTTGAATCATAGAAAACAGACCTGGAGTTGTTCTCTGTGGTGCGGGAATAGGAAATTTAACCAGTGAGCTAAATAAATAAATTGATTAACTGGCACCCATAAGGAGCTGTGTATGCACTGTATCTAATTGTTTTCTTTATATTGTTGTCCTCAAACTTCTTGGAAGACACGGGTTTGTGGGTTGCACATGCAAAAATATGCTAAAACCCCCACCTCACCAAGGCTTTGAACCTTCAGCTTCAAAGATCATTTGTGGATCACCTCATATTGCTTTGGACAGTCTCTAATGGGGATGTTGCTCGGCCAAGCTGAATTTATGCAGTGAAAATTCAAGCTGAAATTGAACACATCTCAGAATCACGGAGTAAATCAAATCTCATTTCCTTGCTTGCAGACAGCGTGGGCTGTGTGGACTTTCTCCCTCCTCCTCGTCCTTTTCAGTAATTTTTATTCTACTGGGTCAGAACTACCTTTTTCTCATGAGAAATACTGAGTGACTTCACTGAGCTTATTCAAAAACCCATCAGAGCTAATAGTTTTGAAAACGTTTGATGTCCAAGAGGCACTTGGGAGCACTAAATCCTCACAGAGGGATTTTTAGGTTGTGGAACAATGGTGTCCTCCAAGCACTGCAGAAATTACCGTGGAGATGATATTTTCATTACAGATCCTGCAGGTACTGATCCAGGAATACGGCAAAAGAGAAATATAATGTGGAAGCCTTGATGATCAGCTTCATATCCCCAAGAGAGCGGCATCATCTTTGCCTGAGTCTTTAATATATCCCATCTCTATAGCCAGCAGGTTCTGTTTAGAGCTGTGACAGCAAAGGGTGCATGTTTGTAATTCAGAGGGCAGGCATTGTGGGCAAGTAGTTCTCCAGCTTGCTGTTCTGAGTGCTGATCAGCTCAACTTGAGGATTCAACAGCTAATGGTGCTTTGGAAGGGAAGCATAAGTTTTGTTCTTCTGTTCTCCTTATCTTTTGGAGACAACAGGGGCCAGCACAAGTCACCTTTTCCTTGATTGTCAGTGATGGGCATACAGCCAACACTGTAATCTTATCTGGCCTGTTAGCAATAAACCTCCCCTTTGTGTCACGTCCTTCCTGCCCATCCAGCATCTGAACCTCAGTGGACAGAAGTGTCACTGTCACAGATGCCTCTTCTCAGTCTCTCTCAGCCATATATTCTTAAGGAACTTCTCTCCTCTGGTGTTCTGTGGTTGTTGCTGGGAGCATCTGAATCATGAGAACACTGGTGCTGAAGAGGTGGTAGGTCTAATATTTTAAGGATGTAAGTGGAAGAAATATTGCAGGGATAAACGCTACATTCCAAGGCACACAAGCCCTTTTTGTTCTCCGAATTTGTTTTGATTGTAAGATACCATTTAACCATGCCAGGAATCCTTCTTTAGGGGCATAACTATTATCTTGGGCCCTGATAGTTTCTGTTATGTGTAAGAAGAAATTACTGAAAACAACTGAATGTCAGCAACCTTTGGTGTCTCTGTATTTATTTCAGAGAACGCACATGGACATCTTTCCCTGAGAAGGGCTGTAATAAGCAGCAGACAATTTGATTTCTCAGAAACATCTGAGCTGTTTTCTGTGTGTGGTCCATACCCAAGTCTCTGCTCCCACTCAGCTACAACTTGTTGGCTGTCTGCTGACCAGCTATCATGCACATCTCTATTTCAGTCAAAAAGTGTCTCAGCCCACAGTGTTTAGCATCTCGTCAGGCCTGCCCTTGTTAGTGATTATCTTGGATAGTAGCCTCTGTGTTTCCATCTGTCCTGATAGCCATTTAAATGTTCCTTTTAAATTAACTTAACAGTCAAGTTTAAGCAGTTCTGATTTTGCAGGGAGAAAATGTTTTCTATGCTGGCCATGAACGCTTCCAAGCATAAATGGTCTCGTCCTGTTTCAGTTCTGGTCATTGCCCAGATGAAGTTCCAAAAGAATGACACATCCCAACAGCACAAAAGGGGATAATTCAACAAATTAAAATGTTAACAAGCTTCACTCCTTCAGTATGTTGTATCAGAAATGATTTGGTTCCTTTATTTCTGCCCTCATTACAGACTTTGTCCTTTCCTTTTCTTCCAGCTGTGCCATGAAGATTACTGTAGGATCCAAAAGTGTGTCTGGGGTTTGTGAGGAGTCACTTAGTTTGGGGAGATTTGATTTGATCTCATTGTCTTGCAAGGAATTTCATCACTGTCATAATTCTTACCAACTTCATTCTCAGTATCTCAGTCATCTCTGCTCCTTCTTTACCTTCTCGGTCCCTCCTGATGTCAATACTGCCTGGTCATCAGCACCCTCAGTGCTTGTGTATAGAACAAAGAGACTTCACAGTTGCACAGTAGAGTGTCTTATTCTGCTGTAAGTACCTTTGAAGGAGGAACTCCAGACTTTGGATTGCAGTTTAGGTAACCTGCACTTAGATTGACTTAAACCACACTTGGCACTGCAGCCTTAGAGCAGATATTTTGCAGCTGAAGTTAGCTTTTCACTACAGGATTTTCTGTTTGTAAGATCATCCAGCAGCTTATAGCTGTCGTTTCCCACTCCAGATTTGCAAAAGCCTTAAGAGCTAGAACTTTTATATGGGTTGAGTCACATAAACTTATAAGCACTGCCCACCTTTCCTTATTAGCTACCTACCTTAGCATACTGCTACTACAGTCTTTCTAGCTATTTGTAGCTACAGCTATTTGTAGCTAACCAAGTGACTATAGATCTTCTATTTCTTTTGGGCTCTATCTTTAGAAAGCATTTTTGCAGATTGAATTTATAAGTCTCTTAGAATCATTAAGCTGTAGAAAAGTCTGCTAGATATTGCCATACAGGAAAGAACTCTCAGAGTCATTGTGATAAGCCTGGAAATGTTGTCTCAAGGCTCAACAGTGGTCATAAAAGCAAATAGAGAATTAGAAATTATTAGAGAGAACACAAAAATAAAGGAGGAGTACTGTGTTGTCTCTGTGTAAGTTCTCTGATAATCCATGTATTAAATCTTGTATATTGATTCCAATGCCCTTATTTCATAGAAGATACTGTAGAACTGCAAAATTGTGCAATAATCAAACAGCTATTTGCTCATTGTGTTTCTTGGCTATCCAGACTTCTTGCTTGTATTCAAAAGTTCTTGTTTTTCCTATCTTAGAACAGACTGGAGTTCATTTTCCACATGTGGTCAGTTAGTCAGATGGTCTCTGCATTTCCTCTTTCTTAGTTTCATTGCATTTCCTCAGGTCACTGAATTACTGCTTTTTATCACTTCCACTAATTGCTGAAATGTAAGTAGGAGTTATGGAACTGATCTTTCTAACCTTTGCCCCTCCAAACACGTACCTTCCTTCCTCAGTCCTAGCTGGTTGTTTCTCTAGCATGTCCTATATTGTTTTGACTTACTTTAAATACACAGCATCCACTTGGTTTGTAGCCAGTTTTTTGGAATCTTGGTATTTAGTTCTGCTGCTTCCTTTAATTAAATTTATTCATGCTGTGCAAACCAAGTTTAAAAAGACTTCTGATCATTAAAAAAAAAAAAAAGTCATGAGGTAGGTTGGCATCTACTTTTTCTCAGCAAGCATCAGACCCAGGGTTGTACATTCATAGAGGCCATTTGCTTGCTAGTTGCTGTAAAAGATCAAAAAATAAAATCAAAATGCATGGCGAGCTCTCTAGCTTTTTGGAGTGTCTGTGTTCTCCTTTCATTTTTCTTCATCTTCAAGTCAGAGTCCTGGTGAGTTCTGGTTTGGTTTTATTTCTGAGTCAGTCTGTAATCATTATGTCTTGTAGAAGTTCATGGTTGCTGTGTGGGGGGCACAAGCTCTTGGATCCTGTACTGATTTCTATGAACCTGACCAGGTGATGTAGTTCCAGAAGCTTCCTGTGACTGCAGGTGTTTGATTAGACCATAACCAGAATAAACCTCCCCATTGTTTTTCCCATGGGCACAATTAGGTTTTGGTTTCTTCGAACTGGAACAGTGCACTTCTGTCCAGGTTTGATTGAATAGAAAGGATTTTGTTGCATATCCTGTCTTAATCTGTTCTTTAGACAGCCTTATTCCTGAGCCAACTGTCTTCTGGGAAAATTTGAATTTCTTTACTAGGAATGAGTTTCCTCTGGTGTACATCAGGTATCCTGTTGTCACTTCATCCAGGCAATCTAAACTGAAAGCGGTGTATTTGAGTTCCAACATTTGTCAGGATGCTTTCTGACTACTGGCCCTGGAAGAATTTTATTTCAAACCTTTTCTTAAAATCTTCAGCTCCTTTTTTTAAGGTTCTTGTAGCTGTCTTTGATTTCTGTAATAGTTTTGTATGTCCTGGTTTCTCAGTTCATCTGGAGCAGCAGTTCATGACTTGAAACTCTTTTATCTTGTTTGTGGACATCAAGGTTACTGGTCTTGCTTTGGTCGGTTAAATGGTGCTAAAGAGCTGCTCCTGCTTATTTTTTTTCCTTTGTGTTCAGGAGGACAAGGTCTGCTGTAAATAGAGAACTGCACCAAAGGTTGCACACAAATCACAGCATTCATTTGCTGAATGCTGGTTTAGCCACTTAGGCTGAACGGGTGATATGAGTGATAACAGTGAGCATAAGGATGCTCTCGTCCTCTTGTCTGACACTTTGGTGACAGTGGTTGATTTACTGCTCTGCTAGAATGCAGCTGGTAGATAAAAAGCCTCTCCTGGAACAGCCCATCACATTTCAGCACTTAAGTTAATTGTAAGCACAATGGGGAAATAAAAAAATTAACAGTCCAGTCCGTAGCTATCTGCAGTGCATTTCAAGCCTTGGCAGAATTGCAAGTGCTCTTATGTACCTAGCGGTGAGAAATGTTTTCATAAATGCCACCAGCTGGAGATAAGGGTTCACAATTCCAAAATGGGCTGTAACTCCAAAATAGCATATCTATCTATCTCGGGGTTTTATGCTCCTGCCATCATCCAGGCCTTCCTTTTGCTGCCTGCCTTCCTCACAGAATTTCTAAAATCAGGCAAGCTTAGTGGGCCTCATTTAGTTTCTGGCATATATCCCCTTCCAGATCTAAATATCTGCTCTGGAGGCTGTTTATTTTATGAATTGGTAATTTTTATCATTCGTTTCAAGATCTTTGACTTCTTTTTCCCTGCCTGGGTTTTGAAAGTGCCAGTGTTGTGCAGTACATGGATGTTTGTTCCCTTGGCAGAAACCCAGTGAACCTGTTTTCCTACTTGAATGATGCAGAATTGCCCCCTGTATTTCCTCTGGAGAGCCTGTCCCTGCAGTCTGGGAAAGGGTGCCCAGGGTCCCACAGTGAGTGCCAGGTTCTTTGTGCCGAGTGGGATACGTAGATCAGTATAAACCCACTGACCGTCTTGGAAACTGGAAAAGTGAATTGGTCTTGAGAAAAACAGTGTGGGGCTACATGCATTTTTGCTCCTTGTGCTCCAAAACCCGAATGGGTTGAGTAAAGTGTATTTAATGTGTGTGGGAGCTGTCATGTGTCTGTAGATGTGACTTCTTGTAATTACTATGTAGCAAAAGTGTTCATGGCATAGGCGCTCGGTGAGGTGGGCAGGCTTTCACCTGCCTGAATGCTGGAGCTCAGAGGGTGTCATTGCACAAGACTCCTTAGCCCTAGTGATGGCTACAGAGTTGTCCAGGGTTATCAACCACATTCATCTCTTCTGTTTGTCTATATCTCTTACAAATTAAGTCCCCTGAAAGCTGTGCACAGAGACCATAAGTCTCTCTTAGTTTTTGCCTTTGTCCTTATTTGCAGCTTTTCTATTTCTTAAAGTAACTTTTGATTCTTGCAAATGCCTGTCCAATGAGAGCTTGGCATAGGCACTGTTTTTATGCATTTACAGCTTCTCAGTGGAGCTGGATAACACTTTTGGCTTTGGGATGTTCTGTAAGCTGTGTGAGTTCTAGATTGGTTGGATCAATGAGTCTTTTCCCAACATTAGAGTCGAACACCTGAGGCTTCTAATGGATTATGGGTTTAAAACATTTCTGGAGCAGATAACTCTTGTCTCAAAACAGGATGCCATCTCTGCTAGCAGAGTTCAGAGAACAACAGTCATTTTCTGAGTGAGCTCATAAATTATTTATTTTTAGAAGAGGCACCTGTGGGCAGAGTAGAAAGACTGTAACCAAACCCTCCCACTCCATGGATAGAAACTGTCGCCTTTGTAGGCTTGTTCCTTTAAAGATCACAGATCCCTGTGAGATCATTGAACAAACATCTGAGCTACTGTATATCATCTGAGCCTGACAGAATGGCTCTATGCTGAGCTGAGGAAAAGGGGGTGTGAAATGTCCCTCCTTGATGTTGCTAAGTAAAATAATAATAATGATAATCTTTCATGTACGATCAAAACCTTTTGCCTTGCGTAGAGAACTGGAAAGGCCTGGATTTCAATACCACTCAAGTGCAAATATATAAAAGCGGTCCTCAGGAAGGATTTGGGACATGGAGAGTTAGACTTACCTCATGTTTGGCTAGGCACAGAGTAATTCACTGAGCACAGCAGGACTGCCAGGAGTGACTGGCAGGGACAAAGGACGAACTAATGGGCAAAGACTGTTCACTCCCAGTCCTGGCTAAGGCACAGTGAGTTGAACAGAGGGAGATTGGCAAACACAAACTAGCAACTGTCAGAGTAAACCTGATGGGAACTCTGTGCAAGGAGGCCCTGCACCAATCTTAGCAGTGGAAAGCAAGATGGGGCACCTCCTCTCCCTATCTCCTGGCTAACTTGTCTTTGCTATATGCTGCTCAGCCTTGTCCATGTGTCCAACTCCAGGCACTGAACAAGACTCCCATGAGTCCCATCAGCTTTTGGTTCTCCACAGTCAGGACTGGAGCATGTACTCATGGTCCAATTCCGCCCTGGGGCTCGTGGGCAGCTGTGCCCACCTCTGCAGGCCATTCTGCCCCCCAGTGACCTGCAGACCTCCTGTGCCTTGCTGCCCAGCAGTGCTGGTACATCCTGCATCAGTGGT
This sequence comes from Pseudopipra pipra, assembly GCF_036250125.1. Classification (NCBI taxonomy): domain Eukaryota; kingdom Metazoa; phylum Chordata; class Aves; order Passeriformes; family Pipridae; genus Pseudopipra; species Pseudopipra pipra. Next base: position 23,377,378 of record NC_087556.1, read on the forward strand.
GTCCTGTTTCATACCTCAGAGGAGAAATCTGCCCTTGCTTACTTTCGTTTGATCCTTTGGGCTGGCTGAACTTTTTACTATTGGGAAAAAACCTTCCTGCCAGGATTTTTTCCTGTACTCAGGGCAGACGAGATGATGCTTCCTACTCTGGAAGTGACAGATGTGTGAGACGGTGGGGGCTGTCTGAGCAGCCAAATGCTCTCATCCAACACCAAGAGAGAGCCATAGGTCCTTCACTACATGTAGTGCAAGCTGCTGGATGCAGGAGATCTGGGGCACCAGAAGAGGAATGGCAATGTGCTGCATGTCTTGAAAGACACATATGTGGCCTGACTACATTTGCATCTCCAGCCCAGATCTTTGTCTTTCCCACCAGACCCACTACACATCCTCTGGATCCATAGATATGTGCAGTACATGAAGCATGTCTTGGGAATCTGAGTTGTTAAACTATCCTAGGGACATCCTCCTCCTTTTCCTCTTAGCATTCATGAACATGGAATTAATAGTCATGGCTTGATCACCATGGGGTGAGGAATGGTGTTAAAGCATCAGCACTGCATTAGCTCCGGAACAGCTGCAAAGGTAAGGTAGTGCTGGGTCAGACAAAAGCTCTGTGCTGCTGCTGGTCCTGGGTTGGGTCCTTTCCTGGAAGCCAGTATGAATGGCAGCTGCTTCCAGCACATGTGCGTAGCACTGGCAGCCTTAGTGTCTCTGAACTTGGCTCCTGCAGACTGTGAAGAGGAAAGGGAGAAGGAGACACATGCAGCTGGGGTTTGGGCAGAGTCTTTTGGAAAGTGTGGCAGCTGTGTGTGTGTGTTTTTATTTAACTTCTAATTATTTAGTTATGTTCTTTGTCTGTGGTGCTTCTGGGGATTAATTTCAGCAAAGACTCCAGCCTGCATCAGCAACTTTAAAGTTGCTCTGTGAGAAGTGTGATGGCACTTGGAAAAAAAAAGTCATTTTCCATATTAATTAGAAGATAGTACTGGAAAATTGATGTCAATTACCTGACACATTATTATGGAGAGGCAATAGCCTCTTCGTAGTCCAGATGTCAGCAGCCTTTTCATTACGATGAGAAATGTTGCTCTTCAGTTGAATTCATGAAGAGAAATGCTCAGGGACTAGGAGTTGTGGAGATTAGTGAGGGAGAAAAAGGGGAACATTTGTACTAAACCTGGAATAAACAAGCCAATTTGAGGACTGCAGTGTAAAATGTACATTGGGCATTCTACTGGAATGGGAAAACCATAATGTCCTACAGCCTCCATGGTCTGAACTGAGGGGACAGACTGCTGAGTTTGCTTGTGGTGTTTTGGGCTTTGCCTGGGTTTGGGAGGTGGAACTGCCAGAATTCCCTCTGTGTGTGATACACAGGCAGTGACAGGCACTCCAACACCTCTGCAGGGAGGATTGTTTGTCTGTCCCTGGCTGCCCTCTGCCCCTGTGCCATGTCTGTGCAGTAGCGCTGATGAGAGGTCAGCATTACGTGCCCCATAGACTGGCTGCTCCATCCTCTGGCATGGGACAGCTGGGATGGAGCACCTAACTTTTCTGTCCTGTGAGGGCTTGCTAGGCTTGATCTGGAGAGCCTCCCCCCATCCTAGCCATGTGAGTGGCACGGAGCTGGTGTGTGGGGCAAGTGCATTTTAACCTGGGGGTTGTTGGGATGTTTTTTTGCCTTTTACTTGACTTGAGATCATTCAATCAGTGCTGTTCCAACTGCTCTGTCATGGTAGCTAATTACTGTCTTAAGGGCATGGAGAGGCTTTAGCGAGGTACTGGTGATGCTGACTGATTGCATTCTTGTCCTTTCCTGTGCTGATTTAAAAGACAGTGTAGAGACCTTGATTTCTTCTTGCTTCTGTTTTTCCTTTTATTTTTCTGTCGTTACCTGTGCATGCTTCCCAGAATCTACCCAGCACCAGGTCCTTTGCTGGGTGCTGTGAATTGCTGGTGCTCTCTAATTTTATGTTCCAGTAAAGCAGAGAGACTGCAGTTGCAGATGATGAAAGATTCTGCAGGTTAAAAAGTTAAGTAATGAAGCAAATGGTGTCTTTCAGACAGATGGGCCCTAGTGTTGCATGTTGCCTGTTAGATTTCATTGCCAGTTCAGCTTCTTCTCTGGCTTTGCTGCTAACAGTGACCGTGTGCTGGGTAGGATAGGGATAGGAAACTGCCCCATGTTTCCCCAGGACAGGCTCTTCCAGAAGGTCTGGTCTCTCCTGGGAGAGTGTAGTATGTTGGCTCTTGTTGAGGATCGGTCGGAGGGAACAGCTCTGGTGCAGTAAGGAAGGAGCCTGTGTGTAGTGAGTGTTACAGCAAAATTGTGGTCTGTTTCGAATGCTGGAAATTGCAGGGCAGGGGCAATTGGTTCTGGGAGAACTGGTTTAAGAGCTTGTGTCCTCAAGAGCCCACTGACCCAAACAATGGAGGTTGTCCGTCCAGTTTGCAAGGTAGCGATAAGCTGGTGGATGGAGCAAAGTAAAGAGGCAAAAACTCTGCAAAATAATGTTGTTTCTCTAGGTGCAGTGGCATGGCAGGACAGGGCATGGCATGGGTGGGATGCTGTGGAGAGCTGAGCCCCACATCAGCCCTTCTGTCAGAAGCCAGCCCTCCTACTGTGTTGCTCAGGGGATGCCTCTGCTCACAAGTTGTTGATGTTACTGGGGAAGGAGAGTTTGGGGGCATGGGCAGTTGTAGCTGCAGGAGGAAGCTGAAATCTGAGTGCCACAGAAAACACTTGCTCAGAGAGCAGCTCCTGAAAGGTTGGTTTGGGGACACAAATGCAGGGACCTGAATAGCTAATGTTTCCCTGGAATTTCTGGAAAGCAGTCAGTGAGTGAGCGATGGGGCAGGGGGTTAATTTGATGGCAAATTATCTTTAAATTACAGTGGTGCAGCTCCATTGACTTCAGGTTGGTTGCAGTGGAGTAAATGAGCGAATGTAGCCTCTGGGTCTGATACAGGTAACTGCAGGAAGGGAATTTAGCAGCCTTCACTCTTCTTGTATTGACTGTCTGAGTTGCTCACTTCGTCATATTGCTTTTTTAAGACTCCAATCCCCCTAAGGTAACCAACAAAAAGAGGTTTAGATTGTGACTCCATTAGGGTTTTTTTCCACTGTAAAGATCCAGTAAAACATTTTAAAGAAAAATAGATTGCCCTGCGTATTCACCCTTGCAATCTGAGGAGTCACATCAAGCTCCTTTGAAATAATGTACAGTCCAAATTCCTCTATCCTTGCCTGACACTAGAACTGGTGTTTTTCCAGATGCCTGTGAGATTGTAAGAATCTGAATGACTATTTAAAATCTGTTTGAGAGAGTCCAACTAAAAGTCCCTTCTTTTAAGTCATTCATACTTCACTATCTTGGAATTCATGTTTTCTGGTTTAGAGACTTCTAGGAAGAACAGGTTGGACATGACCTTGAAGGAGAAATGCTTTAATCTCAAAATTAAATTCCTCTAGTTCTTTTTGTTTGATGGAAAGGTGCAGATAAAGATCTCGTGTGTTTAACGAAAAGCGCTGTTCTTCCTGCGTAGTTTTCCTGAGCAAAAGTCAAAGCAGCACGTAAGGAGAGCAAAGGATGCTAACACACAGTCTTCTGTTACACAGAGAATTTTAGTTCCTTGTCATCTGTGTTGAAAGCTTTTAAACCTTCATGTTAGATGCTCTTAGTATCTTCTGCTGCTCTTTAACCTGTCCTCTGTCTAGCAGCTGCATCTTAAAGAGCAGATGAAATTGTCTCAAGGATGGCAGATCCTAATCTCAGTAACAGTTTCTATCCATTACAAGGTATGAAGTGAAATTATCTGTGAGTGGGTTTATCTCAGATCCCACGTAGCATTTTTTCTCAGCAGCAGCAAGAAAGGGAAATTATCAGGCAGCGGGGAGAAGCTGTTTATTTTTAACTTACTCTTTCTTTTTAAGTTCTATCTCATTATTAAGGAGTTAAGGAGTGGAAGCCAATGAAATACGTAGCTAAAGGAATAAGCTGATCTCAAGTTCACTGCAGAGACTACGATAAGTAGTGGGTAACACAGTAGAGACTTCGGGGCCTCTTGTTCCTTTCCTGTCTTCCTCTTAAGGTATCAAACTGAGTTCTTAGCTGCCTTTCAAAGGGGATGCAGGAGGGCTGATTTAAAGGATACTGGTTACAGAGCTCACTGCTGCCCTCAGAGTTTATTTCTCTTTACCATGGGTTGAGGATACCTCTGAATATCTGAAGAGATTTCTGCTCAGAGCTAGCAAGGAGGAATCCTGATTCTTTTGTGGAGAAGCATGTCCATCCATTGTCTGGGCACACCTGTATGGCATTGTGTATGGCTCTGCATAAGGGAACACAAGGAGAGTGAAGAGGAGCTCAGGAGTTCCTGGGAAGTGGGGTAGCCCTGAGTAAAATGCCTTCAGCCTTAGTTACTGCTGGAGAAGCCTGTTTGGTTCCTCACCTTTCAAACAAGGTTTTTCCCCTGCAGCTTATTAATCTTAGTCAATTTGGCTTCCTCCAATTGACAGGAGCAAGATGCTGGATTCTTTATTGCTCAGAAGAAGGTGCATTATACTACCGTGCTCTATCCCTAGTGGATAGTTATTCCTGTACCCTGGTGGCTTTCTTTCATCACTGCTTTTGGCTCTGTGATACTTCTTGCAGCTTTGGCACACAGGGACAAGAAGGGCAGGCTGAATTTGGAGGTGGCTGTCATTGCAGAGGGTTCTTTCTCTCTGCCAGTGAAGCTGACAAACAGCATTAGGAAACGAGTCCTGGAGAGGAGGCTGTGTGCTTTCACAACAGCAGGACACTGTCAGGCTGTTCTTAAGTAACATTGCAGAATTAGAATCAGAATTAAAATCAATTAGGTTGGAAAAGACCTCTGAGACTGAGTCCAAATGCTTATTCCTACCCCACTTTGTCTGTGCAGTGCTGGAGGACAGCTGAGCTGCAAAGTGACTGCTGTATGACCATCTCACCTGGGAAACACTTTTGGGACCCGTTCTTTGCCCCTAATCCTTGATTAGGTGATGCCCTGTGGCTTCTATCACCTCAGGCTCTAGCATGAATGTCTCTGTGGACCACTGCCACATGCAGAGTTTGGAGGAAACAAGCTTTTGAAGGAACCCTAAGCAAGCCCAAGTTTCCTGGCATAAGGGGTGTAAGGACGTGATTCAGTCCTGTAAAGGGGCAGGAGCTGCCAGCTGCCTAAAGGGACAGTTAAGGGTAGTGTTTACATTGTTGAGAGGACAGAAGAAGAAGTACAAGGGCTCTTCATTGTTCTAGTCACTGTTGTCTTAAATCCTCTGCAATGCTTTTCTTAGGATCTATTCTGAGTTGTGATGCCTTGGAGCAGAGTCCTTTTCCTTTGCACCTTATCATATGTGTCCTGCTGGCTGAACCTTGTCATAAGTGGGGGCTACTGTAGTGCAAACCTCAGATGCTGATATTCTGTTTAGCTCTCAGAGCAAATAGTAACAGCCTAGAAAGAAGTTCATGTCTTTAAGAAAATTGTTTCAAGCATGTTTGCCCAGGAGTGCTGAGCTCTATGGTTCCTTCTAGGAACATTATTGTTACTAACCATCTCACAAATGCTTTGAGGAATATGTTAGTCCATGCAATGCTTTGAAGCTAAAAATCATCGTGGGAGTCCCTCTTGGTGTTCCCTAGCTAGGAAAATGAATAGTTCAATAGGATAGAGATGTGTAGCTATGAATTTGCAAGTATAGCCTAGTGCTGGGAGCAGAGTAGGGCAGTAATAAAAACTATAGTGCTTTTGTTGCAGTGAAGGCAGATAGTAAAGTATCTCCTGGGCAGGAAGACCTGGATTTGTGTCTTCATCTCTTTCTTAAACCAGAGTCTGTACCAGGGATGGTCTTCTCTTAGTGCCTATCAGAAGCTTGTTCCCAACAGGAGAGAAGTGCAGTGTTCTGTATGGAAGCTGACCTGAGCAGCTGTAGAAGCTGGTAGTTTAGCAGGTGGTGAATGGTGATTCCCAAACCAGGAGGGAGTTGTGCTGGCAAAACTAGCCCTGGAAGGACCATGGGGTCAGGCGAACCCGTGTGTGTATAGTGCCTACTGTCTTGTATTTGTGTGTTAACGGGGTAATTAGCTGCATAATTTACTGAGATCATGTTTACTTCTGGTGACAGAAAACTGCTGCTGTCATACATATAGGCTCCATGCACTATTCTCATGAATGAAGAAATTCCATAAATTTGAGGACTCTTCCTTACTGGCATTAGGAAACATTCAGTGCTCATCTCTGTGTTGTCAGTTACGAGCCAAATATTGGCTGTTAAAGCCATCTATGGTGCAAAAACAACATAGGTGCCAGAGCTGTGATCTGTGTCAGCCTTGCTCCTCCTGTGGTGAGGTATCTGTGGATGTTGACTCTTCTGTTGTATTTGGCTGTCTTTGGCAGGTTTTGGAAGTGGTGCGGTCCAACTATGACACACTGACCCTGAAACTGCAGGATGGACTGGACCAGTATGAGCGCTACTCAGAGCAGCATAAAGAGGCTGCCTTCTTCAAAGAGCTGGTAAGCTGACTTGACTCTGCAGAATCAACAACCTTCTTTCAGACCCTTTGCTTATGGCCTGGGCAGTGGCATTTGGGGTATAGCTGAGGAGCCTTGTCACTTCATTGGGCTGCCTCAACAGACAGGGCAGGAGTAGGATCTGGACAGACACTGCATGTCTCGACAGATCTGAGAGCTTCCTGGAGCTCCCTGTGTGGCTGAAGAGGAACCTCCAGGCTGCTTAGGCCAGCACTGGTTGGTCAGTGTCTGTCCCTTTTGCCATGGCAATCCTCTGTGTTTTGTAGTGGTAAATTTGCATGGGGAGAAGCTGAGTGCTCCCACTTTGGGTTTATCACACAGAGCAACTTCGCTTTTTTGCTGTTGTTAAGGGGAGCACAAAGTATGGGACTGGGCAGAGTATGTGATGCTGGTGAAACATGTTCCTACTCGTTGCTTTCCTCCACCACTCACAAAATAGGGTTCCCAAGCAAAGATAGTGAAGGCATTCCCTAAAAATATCTCTTTCTGCAAGAGGAGAACACTGATGGTAGGAAATCCCACAAAAGTAATAGAGCAAATACAAAACTGAGTCCAAATAATTTGGGTTTGTAGTTATATTCTTCAGCAAGCTGGCTTGCTTCCCCTGCTCCGGAGAGCCCTGATGCAACTTTTCTTGTCCAAGAGCCACATCAGCAGGGAGGCAAAGTTTTTGTAATGTCTGGTATCTGAGGGGAGCCTGTTTTTCCTCACTCTGGAATCATTACAGCTTCAGCGAAGGGAGAGATCTCTAACTGTGGCAGCTTTCTCCACCAGTTTGAGAACTGATTCTCTCTCCCAGTTCTGTCCTTCCTGATTCATGAGTAATTGATGCCTGCCCACTCCATCACGAGTCTGCATTAGTTTGGGAATGTTGTGCATCCCTCTGTCTACTCTGCTCCAGAGCAAGCACCTGAATTGGTTTTGTTTCCTTGTATGGAATGCTTTTGAGGCCATTCCAGACATTGGGTAGTATATGGGCAAAACCACTTGCAATCACTTCCATGCCGTTCTTCTGTGTTCTTTTGTGCCTGTTTTTGTCTCTCTGGCTTGCTGTTTAATACCTTTTCTGGAACACATGCAAAGAAATTTGGCCATAGCCTTATTGTGACACAGGCTTCCTCTATTACTGTACTGTGGAAATAAGGCACATTCCTGTTTCTGTTGTCATCTGTTCTGTCCCAAGGGCTCTCATCCTCAGCCAGCATCTCCTTCCCCAGCCTCTTGGCCACATGACTGCTCTGCTTCCTGCATGCCCCACTTTCCACTTGGCCTGGCAGAAGCTCAGGCTGATCATGCCAATTGATTAAAATGACATTCTCAGTCCTATGATCATCACAGCCACAAAACACTTCAGCTAAAATTATTTTCTTCCTAGACTGATTTTTTTTCTCAAAATCCCAATTTTGTATCATTTAAGAATAGGTTTAGCGTAACCAGCCTGTCAACTCCCTTCTGAAATTGCCCGTCCAGGTACCCCTGGGACCATCTCCTCAAGAGCATATTAAAGCCTGAATAATTACTGTATAAATGTGCTGATTTGACCCAGTTGTGAATCTGTTTAATCCACATCTCTAGATGCCCTGAGAATTGGGACCCTATTAAACGTTCTTTACTCACAGCTACAGAAAATCCCCTGCATTCCATTAAGCCATTCCCTCAACACAGCGGGAAATCAACCTGATATGTTATGATTTGTCTTCAGCAAACCCAGCTGGCCTCCTGGCCTTCTTGCTCTGTTTTTCTCTAGGTGCACAGTAACTGATTGCTTTATTAATTGTTCAAATAACTCATCAGAAAGGTCCTAATTTGCCATGTCCTCCCCATGGCCTCTTCAAACCAGGTACTTTGCTTCCTTTTTGTGAAGCTTTGGAGTCTTTACCTTGGCTTCTGTAGCTGGTCTGATGTTGGATAATGCCCTGCTATGCAATGCTTTGTGTCTAACTACTGAGGTTTGAGAGATTTCATGGAGGGGGCAGAGGGAAGTTGCTGCAGTTCTCTTTGAGGACTGTGCTAAATAAGCAGGGCTGATAGTGAACTAAAGATTTCCATTATGGTTTCCAAGGTCATGCTTGTCCCATCAGGTCTTCCTGAACAGAATCTGTTTGCAAATAATTCTTTCCAGATTCTACCTGGTTTTCTTATCACTATCTATGTGATTGCATTAAAGCAAACCCTTCTTGGGTGGGGAATGACATGCAGGAGTCATTTTTCTTTTCAGCCACCTTTTCATCTCTCTGTGCTCCCATTAAGTGAGTGAGCAGAAGCTTCCCCATGCCATTCTCTGGGCTCCTTTATGCTTAGAAATCTTGTTCTCACTCCTTTGACCTGCTTTGCTAATGCACTGCTTCGCTTCTCTGGCTTTGCCTCAGTGCTGCTCTCTCTTGCTAATCCCAAAGAAAAATCTGCTTTCTTCTCCCATTCCCTTTACAAAGAAGCTTTCAAAGGCTGCGATACTGCAGCCACATTGTGGTGGAAGGTGATGTGCAGATTGTTTTATCAACTGGGTTTTATGGCCTGTTGTGCTGCCTTTGAGGGGCTAAAGGAAGGAAGTTAGGAAGTTTTCTAACACTTTTTATATCTTTTCCTTTGAAGCCTCAGGGATGTCATTTGAGGTCTGTGATGCTTTGATAGAATGAATGGTTTGGATGTGAGCCTTTGGACCCTTGCATTGCAGCTGAAGAAATGTGTGGAAAGAGATTCAGCATCTTTCCCTGTCTTTGCAGTTCCCTGTCTTTGCAGTTGGATAGATTTCAGTAGAGTCTCATTGTCACTTCAGTATAGTCTGATTAGGGATTGATTTCTGCTGAGGAAATTACATTAATTTGACTTTTAATTAGATGTAGCAGTCAGTGTAAACCTTCCTCCCATTGTACAAATATCTTAAGAGCTGCTCGTTGATTAGAAACAGGTTTAATTGATGAGACTTGCTGCGAAGTAGGAGTGTCTGTGCAGCTTTGCACACATCCAGCTATAATGACACAAAACTAGAACTGAATCCTGTTTTCCTCACATGGTTAATGCCATCGCTTCATCCATTCCTTCATTCCCTCATCGTCTTCCAGATGATGTCAGCATTTCATGCATTTCCCATTTCTTCAAAGGTTGTGGGCTAATAGGGAGAAAACAATTTTAAAAGCTCTTCTGGCCCTAGTGCTCCATACAGAAGCAAGAGAGGACATGTAATCTGCTTTTACTTCCCTGCAGAATGAATGTTAAAGCTCTGACCTTACTTTCTGTGGTTTTGGGGCACTTGTGTAAGTTACCCTGGAGAGATCTGGTAGCTTCCAGTCTGGCAGCCAGGCTTGAACTGCCTGCTGCACCAGTGGGCTAGGAGTAGTCCTGGAGTGTAGCCTCGTGAATGAAACAGCTCAGCTAGACTACAGGAAGCTTCTAAAGTTTATCCTTGTTACAGGCTGATATCTCCCTGTGTCACTGTCTGGTCTTCCAACCCCAAAAGGGAAATGAACTCTGGCTCCCTGTGCTGAGTCCTGGTGGTGGAGATAACTTGATTTAACTCTGATCTGAGCTATTCTTACCATTTAAGTGGGTTGGCTCAGGGCTGCCTGATTTCTCACAGCAGAAGAAATGCTGGACAGAGACCGAAACATCGGTCTTGTGTGTTGTTATCATGGCCACTTTTCTTCCCAACTTGTGTAAAAGCAGATCTAAGTCCAGCTAGAATGCTCTTGACCAAAGTCTATGTCTAAAACTCCTCTTGAAACCCAAACCTGTCTTTAAGTGAAAACAGCTTCACAGTAGCCACAGGTGAGCTATTCCACTCCTTCACAAACTATAGGTTTGGAAGTATTTCCTCTTTTCCTGTGTAAATCTTCTTTGTCTTAAATTAGGCTAAGTATTTCTTGCCCCATCCCCGGGGAGCCAGATAAATATTACTCACTGTTCTCTTTCTGACCTCATTTTACATATTGGAGAGTGTTTGCTCTATTCCTCCTTCTCTTTGCAAACTAATCAGGCTAATTAATTTCTTGTGCTCCACTCCATAGCTACAATTTCTGCTAAGCCCTGTGTTCTCATCGTGCCACTCCAGCCTCCCTTCCTGGGCTTGCAGAGACACATCCTTCTTGGAGAACTTGATGTGTATACAAGCTGGGAATCTTCTGCTGCTGGTACCTGCCCCTGGCAGCAGTTCCTGAGGCCAGGGTCACATTCTTGCTTGTTCTTTATGTTGCTGGGACCCATAGAAATGCTTCTGGTCAGAATAAGGCTTACACTACATGTAGCACCTACCCTTTTTCTGCAGGCAGTCATGATCCCCAGGGCAGAGGACTCTGTGAATCTGGTTAGCCATGTTCTTTCCCTCTGGTGAGAACTGACTGAATCCCTGAGGTGGGAGCACTTGGTAGGACTGGGACCAAATCCTGTCGGTGAGACTCCTGTCTCCTGGCAGCAAGACAGCCCAGTGCAAAACAGTGTTCTGGAGACCACTTGCAATGGTTAACATAGGCTGTAACCTGTGGTAATCTTGAAAGACATGATTCCAAACTGTTTCAGGATGGAGTAAATCAAAAGGCACCTAGAAAAGAGAGATGAGAAGGGGGTGCTCCAAGGAACACATGGGGTCTGTGCCAAGCATCCTGATGAAGGAGAATTTGTGGCTTCTGCAGATGACATGAAACTTAAATACTCTGTCTTTAAGCATAGACATCTTTGCTAGCATGCTCAGGTTGTTAGGATCTATGCAATGGGGCTCACTGGCATTCATTTTATAGCTTTCCCTGTTAACCTTTCATGTTTTGATTTCCTTCCCTGTCTTACACATTTGCCTTTTGGGGAGCTTTCTGCCCTTCCCTTCTTTTTTTCTCACCAGGGCAGCAAGTGGGACCCTCAGCAGTATATATATATTTGTGTGTGTGTGTGTGTATATATATGTATATTTATGTGGTTTTCTGTCCCCAGTGTTGGATTCCTCATTCTGCTTCTCTATAATTCTTCCCCCAGTGCTTTTAAAAAGCACAAAACACTAACCAGGTCAGCAACAACCTTATTATCACAGGCTCCGAGTCTCTGGGAACTGTAATCCCGTTGTTTGGATGAGCTTGTGTCAGTTTTGTTTTCTGTCACTGCTGCACAGTCGCTGACACAGATGATGTTTGACTTTGTTTTCTCGTTGCCAAGTGCAGCTGAGACTGAGCCCAGTCTGGGGCCTGTGTGCTCGGCCAACGAGTCTGCAGGCACGAAGGGGGAAGGGAAGTGGCTGTGTAACAGGGCTGCCCAGCTCTTCTTTGTGCTCTGTGGGTGACCAGAAGTCTGGGTGTTATTGAGGGATAAAGGTGTCTCTTCTTCAGAGACAGTCATTGAGCCAGCTGCAAGTGTAAGGTACTCACTCAGAGTACACACAGCTGGCTCTGAACCCAGGGTTTTCTGCCAGCTTGGGTGATAATCTGTGTATTCAGCTTAGTGGCATGGCCTCTGAACTTTCCTTGAGTCTGTATCTTTGGCTCTGGGTTCTGGAGCAGGAAAGAGGCCATGGCACTGCATTAATCCAGGAAAATGCTGGCTGGCACTCCAGTGGGCACTATTACCAATATAATCTTCCAGATGCAACGTGGAAATGCTTACTTTCCTCATCTCTGCCCCAGACAAGGAAACACATCATAGCTCAAACATCCAAACAGAGCATCCTCTCCCACCTCTGTCTCACTGGGAATTTACTCTTCTTTCTGGGATGTCACTGTAGACATTCCTATTATTCCAGGAAACTGCTGAATCTCAGTGTTTTCTTGCTAACCTGGAGTCTCAGCGAGAGCTTACTGCAGCAAGTTCTGTGGAGCTGTAACTGTGCAGAACAGTTTCATGCTGAGCATGGAGGTCACTGGTATCAAAACTGCCAGGCTCATGAGGAGCCAGGAGGAGTCCCTTGGCTAAAACATCTTGTTTTGTTTCTGTCAGGTTCGGTCCATCAGCATCAACGTGAGGAAGAACCTTGCTTTCAACACGCTGAGCCAGGAACTGCTGCTGAAGGAATTCTCTACAATCTCCTGAGGCGGGGACGCTGCTGCTGCGCCGGGCAGAGATGGGCCTGTGTGGGCAGGGACACTACAGCTCTGCAGCCGGTCACCCCCTGCCTTCCGCCTGCAGAAGGGATTGTGTTTTTTTTAGGAGAAAGCCTTGCTGCTGTGTGTTTGATCCCAATGGAATGTGTTTCAACAGAACTTGGGCTGAGGAGTGGTGATTGGCGTGTTGAGGAGGAAGCAATTTTTTAAGGTGACATGGGAGTGGGGAGCCGTTCCTGTGACATAGCAATGGGAGATTCCCTCCACAGGCTCAGGGAAGATGCACTGGAAGAGCTGGGAAGAGCTCACAACCAAAATAATAAAACCAGCCTAGCTGTGTGAAACTGTTCTGGGTTGAGATCGCTCACCTGCTCTATGGGGAAAGCTCTCTGATCCCAGGTGTGGGCTGTTCTTTTCCATCAGCCTGTATGGAATCAACTGTAATGATATAATCAACTGCCCTCCTGTAATGTAAGTCAAATCCGCTGCCATCCCATTGGCAATGGCTTTGGAGTATAAAAATTTCCCCAAGGAGCAGGCCCTTCACTTCAACCAAGCCATCGGATTACTGGAACAGGAGAAAGTTTGCCTCCAAGGCTGTTGGCTTACACGGTCCAGGCTGAGCCAATATGCAAGAACATGGGTCATCAAACAGAGCACTTTGTTACTGGAACTAGCTCTGCTTGGGGTCACTGTTGCTTCCAGTAGTCCCAGCTCATCTGCTGTTTCCAAGGTTGAGGGACATTTTTAGATACTTGGTTTTCATGGGGCAGAGGACAGGCTGACTCCTTCTCCCCACTCACCTTGTTGCCCATCAGAGACCGCACTGCGACAATCCTCCTCTCCCTCACAGGAACGTCTGCCTTGCACATGTTTGCAGGTACCTGGTGACCTTCATGAACGAAGAAGTCCCCATTTTTTCCCTTGTGTGTAGCACACAGTTAAAATGCAGCTGGAGAAGTAGTAACTTCGCTTTCTCACTTGCCCTCCTGTCTTCACCAAGTGACTTACAGCCACAGTCTGCTGATGACTTCCTAAGGAAGAGCGCTGGGATGATCCTGTGGGGCACACCAGACCTTTCTGCTCCAGAGCCGGTGTTTCAGAGGTGCTTAGGCCTGGCAGAGCCTGTTTAGAGTGCTGTGTCAGGCTTCTAGCTCAGGAATACACAGCACATACACCCGTTCCTTGCTTGTGTGTTTTCTGCTCCCGGCAGTGCTGTTAGGATCTGGCCTGACTTGGTGGACTGAAGCAGAGAAGTTATTTATGTCCCAGATCCACTTTTTTTTTTTCTCCCTCTAGAAAACAGTTTTTTTTTAAAAAGTGCCTAGTCCTGCTCTTAGCCTTGTAGGTTAGTGTGAGTAATATGGATGTCATGCTCATTTACTACCATTTTTAGGCAAGGCTTATTCACACTAATGTGCGTTAATTGTGTTAATGTTTCATCTTTACCTGCTATGAGCATGGGTAACTGAAAGCTGTGTCCTTGGCCACCCACTGGGCATGACACCCTATGAAGTCCCTATATTTTCCTCGGGAGCACTGACTTCTCTCAGCAGAAGATACTATGCCTCAGCAGGGAATTGTCTGGCTTTTAACAGCTAAGCCAGACACTTATTTGCTTTCTGCCATGTGAGTGTGTGGAAATGTGTACATGTCAGAGGGACATTGCTTGGGAGAGCAAGCAGGCTCCATAAAATCACTGCTTGGGAACAGGCCAGGACATGTAGAGGAGGCAGCTTCTCCAGTGAAAAATGAGTAACAGTTGTTTGCAGCACATGATGCTTATCTGTCTGCGTGTGGGGGATCTCACCTCTGAGGGTGGGAGTTCCTTCTCAAGGGGACTGGAGGTGCAGCCCCAGCATCGCGACTGTCGGAGCATTGAGTCATCTAGCTGTCTACATGCCTCCTGTTCTCTGATCCCAGTTAGGCTGAGCCTAGTCAGATGCTTGAGAGAGTTTGGGATGAGTCTGCTTTTGCCTCGGCAACCTCTGGAATTTTTAGCTTCTCAGTCTGGGCTCAGCTATTAAGTCTTGTCTCCCTCAGGACGCTTCCTTGTTGGGATGATTATAGAAGCTCAGGCTGTGACTGAGATCTGCTCCTGAGCTCAGCCCTCATCCAAGTCTCTAAGCTGGGGAAGACTGTGACACACATCCTCTTGCCATGCTGTCACCAAACCAAGCACTGTAAATGGATGTACATACAAACCTAGAGCTCAATAAATAGCAGAGCCCTGACTGTCCAGAGTGTGCAATGTTTGTCCTTCCCAGGGGGGAGAGTGGGGTGGTTGTGGGGGTGGCCCTGTCACCATTTGGTGGCACACTGGCTGCAGCAGGGCTGTCACCTGCCTTTGGGCTCTTCCTGCCCGTGCAGGGGGAGGTTGTGGTGCTGCACAGCTGTGCTGCATCCTTGGTCCTGGCTGCAGGTACCAGCCAGTAGTCAGCATCCCTGTTCCTCTTACGTGTGCCTGGGGCTGTCAGTAAGGAAAACATGAGCCAGGCTGAGAGCCTGTGAGCGAGGGACGCAGGGACCTGTCTGTGCACAGTGTGGTGCTCTCTGCTGCTGGTGTCAGCAAACTCCTGCTCACAGATTCTGCTGCACATTTGCCTGCTTTGTTAAACACCCTGCTGCTACTTGTGTTTTGAGGCCAGCTTGAGCTGAGCAGAGAGTCATTTAACTCTAATGTTCAGCATCAGGATGTGGCTGATGGCCTCAAACTTTCCTGTATCTGATCTGAGCAGGTGAGTGTATTTTGTTACATTTAACTCATAACTCAATCTGTTATTGGAAGATCTGTGTGTGAGGCTTGAGAAGTGTTGGGAGATATCAGATTGCAGCCTTTAAATTAGGCAGCTGCTGCAGGGAGACAAATATTCTACAAAATAATGACCAAATTCTGGAAGAGAAGAATTGAATTTGAGCTAAATTTTGGAGGGAGTTACTAAAAATTGGTTTGTAAGTGCCACTGTGATTTTTGGTCTCTTCTTTCTTTGCTCTTACAGGTCCCACTTTTCATGCAGACTTGAGAGAGGCAGCTCCTCAGGAGCTGAGTCTTCCCTGAATGGGCTGTCGGCTTCATGTGATGTTTTGTCTGCTCCTTGGGAGTGCCAGGAGCAGGTAGTACCAAACCCATGATCGTGTACAGCAGCCAGAGGGTAGGGTGCAACTTCACCCACCTACTCTGTTTGGTTTGCAAACCTCTTTGTCTTCCTTTGCATGGCACAGGGACCATACCTCTGCAGGACTGAGCTGCCCTCCGTGTGTCCTGGTG
The DNA here is from genome assembly GCF_036250125.1 of Pseudopipra pipra. Taxonomy (NCBI): domain Eukaryota; kingdom Metazoa; phylum Chordata; class Aves; order Passeriformes; family Pipridae; genus Pseudopipra; species Pseudopipra pipra. The sequence goes on from NC_087556.1 coordinate 23,393,215, forward strand.
CCTGTTGGGGTGCTTTTCTCTCCCTGTTTGAAGAATTGGACACTCCCTGCTCTGGGGTCCTGCCAGACTGTTGCATGGTCGGTATCAGGAGGAGAATTCCTGGAGAGAGCTATTGCCTAGACAGCACTTGCACAGGGGATCAGCCCCAGTGTGCTCCACTTGCTCCCCCACACTTCCCTCCCAGAGTGGAGCTGCTGTCTTTCCCAGTTCAGTACAGGGCAGGCAGGGGGAGTTGCTGTTATCCCTGCCAAGTTACAAGTGCCATCATGTGTGTTGGGACTGGTGTGTGGCCAGCAGTCTGTGGTAAGATTTACAGCTGGCTCTTGGCACTGGAAAGCAGCTCTCCATCTTGGTGTCAGCACCAATGCCAGTGCAGGGTTGTACTGGATGGGAGTGTGTCCCCATGGAGGTGATGGGTTTTTTTGGGAGATGAGCTATTGCAGTAACCTGAAAGGAAAGAAGTAAAGCCCAGCTTTGGGAGGGGTAGAAATCCGAAGGGACCAGGATAAGATGTGTTTTTCCCCTAGTGGGAACTTACTAATGCCTTTGCTGATGCTTTCAGGAGGAGGGCAGACAGAGAAGTAAGTGATGAATGGAAGTCTAGACCAGGAGTCTGGAGAAGGGCTGTTGCAAGGTCTGTGGGACCAGCAGGGCCCTGGGGCTGCTGAGAGTCCTTCTGCTGGTCAGAGACCTGGTTCTCCCCCATCAGAGTACAGTGTGGTTGAGCTCAGTGCAACACTGATCAAGCAGAGGGGTGATCCCAAATATATCTGACAGGCAGCACCCTCGGGGGAGCATCACTGAATGCTCCTGTTGTCTTTCTAAAGCTTCTTTAGACCACCCTGCCAGGTGCTCAGGGATGCAGACCTCAGATATGATCCAGAGTGGCTGTCACCTCTCTGGGTTTTGACTGACTGCAAAGGTAAATGCTCAGGACAGGGCTCCACCAGACTCTGCCCTGCAGCTGCTCACACATCACTCAGGACCAGCTTGTGCCCAGATGAGCCCCTGCCTCTCCTGGACAGAAGAGGGTTCCCCTGCAGCCCCCATCACCTCAGCACACCCCAGAGGGCCAGGACAAGTACAAGGTCCTGCTGCTGTGGCTCCACACTGCGCTGCCCTTTCCCAGCTCGGTAGCTGCTGGAGCACAGGCTGGGCCATGCTCTGCAGCTTCTGCTCTCCGTGCTGTCCCTCCAGGGCTAATTGAATCATGTGGCTGGAAATTGAATCCAATTGAATAGATTAAATGAGTCGGGCTTGCTGCTCACTGCAGGGCAGCTCAGAGGCTTGCCAGGCTGCTGCCAGAGGCTGGGAGCTCCCAGGAGTCCCGTGGGGGCAGGAAGGGGCTGGGGAGGTGGACACCCGCTGTGCTGGGCTGCTTCTACAGCTCTGCTGTGGGAGATGAACCCTCAGTCATTTCTCAGTGATGTGCAGCCTGGCTGTGTCCCAAGGCCCACAGGTCACTGCTACAGGCATACAGAGGTTAGGTTGGCTCGTTTCCCCTCTGAAGCAACTAATGACTAATTAGCTGGAGCTCCCCTGCTCCAGAGTTCAACCTGGGCCCTCCTGGCAGTGTCCAGGGGCAAGTATGCTTTTATGACCTGTGGCTGTTCAGCAGCTCCGATCTGGTTGTTCTCCCAGCCCTACAGCAAATGATGCTCCAGCAGAATCCATCTGTGGCACCCTGGCCCCATGCCCTGCTTTTGACCCCTCTGCTGCGACCATTGCCAGGCTGGTGGGATGGGATAGGATGGAATGGAATGGGATGGGCAGCAGAGTGCTGAGACCACAGTCACAGCAGGGACATCCCCTCACATGGAGGTGAGCTTGGGCACAGGGCCCTGGCAGAGCAGGACGTGTGTCTGTAGTGTGGGCTCACGACAGAGATGCACACCTGTTTTCATAGCAGACCTGAGATGCTGAAAGAGCCCCTGGTGTGGCATCCAGCACAGCACAAGTGAAGGTTGGAAATAGTATCTGGTTCCTCTTTAAATTAAAGCTGAGCCCACAGGCACTGAGCACACAAACATGACATGTTTTGTAATGCTGAGAGGGCTCATGAGACTAGAGGTACATCCTGAGCCGAGGAATGCTCCAATTCAGTCTCAGCTCCCTAAACCAAGGTTTTTCTTCGCACAGATTTTGCATCTGTTATGTAGAAGTGGCAAAGAAACATTCTGGGTGGGCACGGAGTCCCACACTGCCCACCCAGCAGTGGGGCTGTGCTGGGGAATCCCTCCTTGCTGGAGGCATTGGCAGAGGCAGGTGACTGGCTTTCGAGGATACAGAGTGCGATGCAAAGTTTTTTTCTCCCTCCTGCACAGCCAGATTTCTCACACCTGCTGGTTTGCATTTGACAGAGGAGGTTCCCTTCCTCCTGCAGCATTCCTGCTTGCAAGGCTCTCCCAGCAGCTTGCAGCATAATCTGTTCCTCCTCTGGCCTCACAAGATTTCCAGCACCTGAAATTCCCCATAGGTTTGAATCTCACAGTGGGTCCCATCTGCTCTTGTATCTCTGCAGGGTGGGTTAATGGAGATGGGAGAAGCTTTGCCCTGTGTATGTCCTGGGTGATGTCTCCCTCAGGCATCACCTCCCCAGGACCTGCTGCTCTGCCGTAGCTGTTCCCCCAGTCCCCAGGACACCAGAGACCCCAGACTTGTCTCTCTGCAGAGGCCAAGGGGCTTGTCTTGGTCTCGTGCCACCCAGATCCATTTCCTTTGCAGATGTAGTAAATACTGTGGTTTATTCCTGAGTGAGGCTGTTTGTCCTGCCTGGAGCCCTCCTCAGACACTTGCGTGGCCATGAATATCCCTGCTCCAGACTGGGGGGGCTGCGTGGGCCCTGGCAGGGGAGTAGCCCCTGGTGTCAAGTTGCTCATCTCCATCTAAGGTGGCTGTTTGCTAGCATGTTTGCAAGGGGTGGAACTGGTTTAAGGGGCTCCTGTTTCTGCCCTCTGCCCCTAGAACCAGTGCCTGGGTGCTGAGCCCCATGTCCCAGCCCAGAAGCTGCCTGGGAGCTCTCTCTGCTGGGGAAGCAGAGCTGTCCCTTGTCTCCGAGTGTAAATCTGAGCCCAGAGGCACCAGGTGACCGCAGCCAAAATAGGATTAATGGCATCTGCTGGGAGCACATCCCGAGGACTGCTATTGATGACCGTGGCTTTAAAATACTGTTAACAGTGGATAAAGCACCATGATTTAAAGCACTCAGCAATTACATCTCTGTTTGAAATTTCCTAAAGATAGGATCAGACTCCCGAGTCCTGCTCTCTGCTTTTCCGATAGAACTAATAAGAATGGAGATATGCAATTAGAGAACGCGCGGGCTGGTAGGGCAGATCAATGCCTTGTGGTTACCTAATGAAGTGTTAAATTACGTCTTTCCTTCTCCCTGTCCCTCTATAACACCCGCAGCAGGCTATTTGCAAAGAGCAGAGGGCCTGGGGGAGAGGTCCCTACATTCCTGTACCCCAGCCCGGTGGGGTGCGGACCCCAGCACTCCTGCTTCCTCTCCAGGGTCCTGCTTCTGTGGATGGGAGTAGTTTGGGACTGCCCTGGGTTTTGTGTTGAGCCTGGAGTTTTCAGCAGGGCTCTGCGGGGTGTGTGGGGGCATGTGTCCCCAAAGCCAGGGAATCCCAACAGGAAGCTGGAGGCATGGATGAGCTGAAGGGATCAGCCCCGTAATTGCAGGTGAGTGTCCTTGAGAGGAGCAGGGGTGGTTGTGGGTGTGCTCAGCTCAGTCCAGCCTGGGTCTGGACGAGGCTGGTGGCAGGCTGGCACTGCTCTGCCTGCAGCCAGGCTCTGCATCCCGTGCCCCAGACAACACTGGAGCATCCCCAAACCTGTCCCCTTCCCCAGTTACTCGTGACAAGGCTGCACTGGCCACACACTTAGCTGAGGACAAGCAAGGCCCCCGGACAGAATTGCCCTGCCCCTCTCTCCCTGACTCAGAGCCATTCCTGGCTGCAGCTCTGCTGCCCAGCGAGCAGCATTAATCCCATGCAGATGTCCCTTACCAAAGCACTGCTGCGAACAGGGTGACAGATAGGCCACTTAGGAAACATGGCTCATGCCCCAGCTGATGCAAATGGGTGAATTCCATCATGATGAGGGTGCATGGGCAGTCCTGGTGACACCCTGCCTCTGAGAGACAGATAGCCTGGGGTGCACCTCAGGGGGCAGCACCATTTGTACCCCTACCTTGCCTCCCTCCTTGCATTTCCCACCTGTCTCCCTGTTCTCCATCCCCACTGCACCCCACTGCTGGCCGTGCCAAGCTCTGGGGATGGTTTACATGGCCCTGTTTCTCTCATGTCTCTCTGCTGCTGTCCCAGAGATGAGTTTGAGGCCAGGGTGTTTCCACAGGACCCCTGTCTGTCCCATCCACCTGCCAGCCCTCCACACTTCCCTGCCCTGGGCGTCAGAATGTGGGTTTCATGGTTAGCTGTGCCCGTGGAGCCTGTGCCGTGTCTTGGCTGTCTAGGGCATGGCCCTCCCTCCTGGTTACCCCTTGTAACTGGGATCTGGGCTCTCAGGAGACAGCAGAGCTCTTCCCATCCTCTGAAAACAGTTAATCCAGTGTCATCTGCAGCAGTGCAGACCACCAGCCCTGCCTTCAGATGGCTCCTGCCCGCCCTGGACCTGCTGATTGCTTTTGTGGTGGATGAGGCCAGCAGCAGCAGGACTGTGCAAGGCACACTTTGATTAAAGCCTTGGATGCTACTTAGGTGATTTTCCTCAGCCTGGCCCAGCCTTTTTGTATCTGCTGCATGTCACAGTGAGATGTGCTGCAAAAGATGCTCAGCACTCTGGGGTGACTTTGTTGCCGTGCCCATCCCTGGCCAGACATGTTTACCAAGGTGTCTCTTCACCCAGTGCACCCACAGCAGGACCCTTGTCTGGGTCTGGACGGGAGGGTAGAGACCAAACCCATTCCTGCAGCAGAAAGGGCTTCTCCTACCCTGGCATCCTGCAGACCCCCAGCTTCCAGTGCCCAGAGGAACATTTAGGGGAGGATATTGTGTGTTTCCCAAGAAGAGAAAGGCTCAAAGGCTATGAATCCTGGCAGAATGCCCAGCTCTTGTGTTTGCTAAGGAAAGGAGCCGTAACCAGTGAGCAAGTGAGTTGTGTTCCCCTTTTTCTACACTGTGGGAAGTCTGTGTCAGCCTGGCCCTGGGGCTGCCCCATGCTACCCTGTGGTACCCACCAAACCGCCCATCTTTCCCCCTCTCCCCAGCCTGGCAAAGCATCTTTTGCTTGCCTGCAGGAACAGGAGCACTTAGCTGGGATAAAAATAGCTATGTTTGCCTCCCAATGGACCAGGGATGGCAGAAGGTGAAAACTTCCCTGTGCAGCTCTGCTGGGCTTGCCACGTCCACAGCAGGATGGACCTGCAGAAAGCAGAAGACAGGGTGGATGAGCTTGGGCATGGATCACACAGCCCACTCCCCCTTTGCCCCCCACGCTACTTCCCTGGGACACTTCTGGTCCCCAAGAGCCACCATGATATGGCTGAGGACGTGGTGGAGAGGCTGAAGGAAGGAGGTTGAGGAGACCAAGGAGCAGCAGGATGGACAAGCCCAGAAGCACAGGTGAATCGAGGGCTGGCCAGGCTCCAGCTTTGCTTGTCAGGCTAAGCAGAGCAGGCACCGCTAGAGCTATCCCAGGAGTTTTTCTTCAGCCAGTCAGTGCATGCAGGCTCTGTGCAATGGCCGGGCCACAGGGAGGGCTGGGGGAATGTGTTTAGTTCTCCAAGCATTTCTCCACTGCGTTTTCCTCGCTAAATGGCTCTTATTTTTAGATCCAGGCAGTTGCTAAGCATCGCTGCCTTGCTAAGGCGGCTTCTTTCATGGCTTGACACCAAAGCACGCTGACAACACGCTGCCTCGTGAGCATGGCCCTCCCTCCTTGCTGCTCCGGATTCCCTTCTGCCCTGCAGCTCCTGTGGGCTGGGCTGGGCGCAGGGATCGGGACGGGATGCTTTGCCTCCTCCCGCAGCTCCTATTCCCCCCGTCTCTCTGCATGGATCAAAGAATGAAGGGAGGAAGTGCTGGGAAGCGCTGGGAGCTGGGAAGCCCCTGAAATGTGCCCAGGACCAATGTCATGGTGCAGTCAGTGCTCAGGCAGTGGCATAACAAAAGCCCCTGGCTTTGTCCATGGCAGGGACTCTCCAGCACAGTCTGCATCCCCCGGGATGGCATCCTGCACAGATGGCAACAAATAACCAGGGGCAGCAGCGGGACATCAAGTTCCCAGTGCCAGATGTACCGGTGGGCTGTGAGCTCCTCTCTTGGCAGCACCGTGCCTCTGGAAGCCTCTTCAAGCGTGTTGCTGCTTCACCCTTTCCCTGGGGCTGCAGGAGATGGGGGTAAAATCCTGCTAAAGACTCCAACCTGCATGGAAAGCCGTGCTCGGCGTGGGGGGCGGCAGTGGGACCGGCTTCTGCACTTGGCTGCAGGGAGGGGGACCTGGCCGCCCTCCTCAAGCCTCTTCTGCATCTCTTGACCCCTTCCCATTCCCTCCGTCTCGGACTGATTTTACATTCATCTTCTCCCCCGAGGCGGGGATGCAGCAGCTGGGTGGGACTGGGATCTCCCCTTCCTGTGGGTCCCAGGGCGCAGCCGTGGTACATGGACACCGACACACAGGGCTCAGGGGTCCCTTAATCCCCTGCAGTGGGCTGTGGGGGTCTGCGCCCCTCCTGCCCCACGCCTTCTTCATCTCTATCTCCTTTTCTGTCCCTGCGCGGTCCCTGACTCCCGGGGCTCTCCCGAACCGCCGGAGCCCGCACCTCGGTGCAGCCCGGAGCAGCTCTCTCCCTGCCTCCTCACGGGAGCGCTCCCGCTCTCCGCCCCCCCTCCGTGCCTCAGTTTCCCCGAGGCGGCAGTGCCGGGCTGACGGCTCCCGGGAGGAGGCGGGGAAGGACGGGAGGGAGGGGGCGGCCGTGCCCAGCCCCGGCGGCGGCGGGGACCGGGGCGGCTGCGCGCTCCTGCTGCCGTGCCGAGCCGTGCCGAGCCGCGCCGAGCTCCCCGGCACCGCCGGCCCCTTGCCGCGGCCGCGCTGAGCGGCGCGGGCGGCGGGGCGGGGGGAGGCGGCGGCCGCGGGCAGCCCCTGCCCGCCGGCGCAGCCCGTGCGCCCCGTCGCCGTTCCCCCCGCCGCTCGGCGGGGCGGGAAGATGCGGAGCAAGGGCAGGAAGGAGAGCCTGTCCGACTCTCGCGACCTGGACGGCTCCTACGACCAGCTGACGGGTGAGTGCCGCCGCCGGGGAAGGTGCAGCAGCCACTGGGACCACGGCGCGGGGCGGCCCCGGGCACCTGCTTCCAGCCCCGCTGAGCCCCGGTCCCTGCCCGCTCCGCTTCGCCTCACGCCTTGCTCGGGGAGAAGGGGAATGGCCGCGACCCCGCGCTGGAGCAGGGTGACAGTCCCGGGCCTCGCAGGGGGATGCTCCGGGGGCGGTAGGGTTCGTCCCAGCCGGTCAGCGGTTGTCCCGAGGCAAGGAAAAGGCCCCGGCCGGGGGCTGGGGTGCCTGGATCGCTTTTAGCTACCCCCAAGCTTACGCTCCCTCAGTATCACTGTTACTCCCAAGCCCCTCGGGACACCAGTGTCTGGCGTTTGGCTCTCTCCGCCATGTCTTGGGCCACCCTCCCTGAGGTGGCACAGCAGCACCCCGGCAGTAGGTTCCCCAAGATTGGAGAGACTCACTCTGCTCAGAAAACCCCAGCAGCACCACAGAACCTGGTGTCCTCACCCATCACCTGGTGTTCCCTAGAGTATCTCCAGAGATATTCCAGCCCTAGATGGGGTTGGCTGCAGGATGGGGAGGACAAAGATGACCTGTCTGTGATGCTATTGCATTCCCCTCTATCCTCTGTCCCAGAGAGTTGCTGGGCATCCCACATCCCACCACATCTGTCCACCCATCACACTTTATCCCCCACTGTCCGATAGTGAAGCAGCTGGGCTGGAGCTGGCAACATCCCTCCTTCCCCATGTGCTCTCCACGGATCAGGCCAAATCCTGTCCCCAGTCAGGGCCCCTGTTGCAGCAGCTGTGCAGTGGGGCAGCAGTTCCCACCTGCCTCCCAGGACCCATCATGGAGCTGAACCTGTCCATAACCAGTGGGGTTGGGTGCCCCCATTCCGCAGGCACTGTGATGTGTGCACAGACAGCTCCTCTGACTCCTGGTGATGCTTTTCCTACCACAGTCTGGAGTGAATTTCAGGCTTTGCTCTGGAATTTCGAATAGGTGGAGCAGCCCCAGACATGGAAAACACTGCTTACTGTCTGCCCAAACGTGCTTCAAAGAGGATATTTTTGAGCTGTGTAGGAAATTGGAACCCACACACAACTTTTGGTTTCTCCAGTAACTTTAAATGTCCATATGGATTTAAATTAAATCAAAGTTAAAAATAAATTCCAGTCTCAGAGAGACTGAGACCTTTTATGCCTGGACTTACCTCTGAACCAGTTGTGCAGCAGGAGCCTGGGTGGAGGGGAGCTGTGCCACCGCAGAAGCCCCTGTCCACAGGAATGGGGCTGCAGGGAAGTCTCTGGGGAACAAGGCTGGAAATATTTGCCCCATTTCCCGGAACGGGAAACAGGCCCCAACAGGGCATGTCACTCATTTGCCATTGCTGTCAGGTCATGACCTGCCAGGGCAGAGCCTACAGTAACACCAGGGAGGAGAGGGAGCTGGTCCCAGTGGCACTGATTTCCTCTGCATTGGCTGAACGTGCTGTAGCCATTCTTCCCAGTGGAGAGAAAGTTATCTTTCTCACAGAAAGTGTGGAAGGGATACAGGCAGGAGAGGGAGGGTTTACTAGCTTGAGCCCCTGCCTTCTATCTGGCCTAGGCTCTCCTGATACCCTGCGGATGCAGTGAGGAGTCTGGACCACCATGGGGCCATAGTGAAACCCTGACTTGAAACTGGCAGTGCCGGTGTGGGCTTAGTCTCTCCCTGCAGATGGGAGTGTCCCTGCTGGCACCTGCTGTTTGGTAGCACAGCTCTGCTTGGGGACAAGTATGAGCAGTTTGGTGTGTTCCTGCAGCTTTGGAGACCCCCATCCATCAGGGTGTGTCTGGGTCTAGAGAACATCTTCCATACAAGAACTGTTAACCGAGAGATGATTTGGTGTCAGGTGATGTGACAGCCCCACAGCAGTTCCAGCAATTGCTGCTGTGCATAGGGACAGCAGTCAGTCCTGCTCCCTCCCATCACTGCCCAAAAACAGGAGTGAAGGCAATGTGATTCCCATCTGTGCATGCCCAGTGCATAGTAGGGTTTGCAACACTTGTTTCGAAAAGAAGGAGAGGGGCTAATGGGAAGCAGGACCCCCAGCCACACTCAGGAGAGAAACCCTCCACACTGTACCCAACAGCACACTCATTTTTAAATTTAAAAAACTGTTGAAAATGAGGGTGCAGTGACAGCCCCCCCTCCCTGCGGCATCTCCAGCAGTGTCCAGCTGCCCCGGCTGTGTGGGCACGTGGATGTGTGTGTGAGAGGCCCGAGTGAATGAGAACTGCCTGTGTGTGAGCAGCAGGGAGAACAGCACTGCTTCCTGTGCCAGGGGAACACGAGCTGCCTGCGCTGGGGTGAGCTAGAAAGGGCCTTGCCTGTGCTGGCCCAGGTGTGGCGGTGTGGGGCAAAGGCAGGCAGCAGCCATGCCTGGCTGCTGAGTCTGTGACTGGGCTCCCACCTGGGTATTAAGGAGAGAAATGTTTAGGTTACGCCACTAGGAAATTAAACTGGTCCATTTCTGGGATATTTAGATGACGCTAGTGAGAAATAAAAGCCACCCATAAATTACATTATTCCTTTAGCCTCTAATGACATAAGTGATTAGTGTGCAAGCAGAGCCCAGAGCCAGTGTCTCAGGACTGCTCTGGCCATGGCCCTCCGTGCAGAAGAAATGGGAGTCCAGTGCCGCTTTGTCCCAAGAAGCATGGGTACCACATCCCTGGCCCCAAATGCTGGCAATGTGAGAGGTGAGTGGGCTTGGAGAAGGGTTTTGCTCCTGCCTGACACTGCAGGGATGTGCGGACAGCAAGGCTGCCCCAGCCTTAGATGGGGAGCAGGGGTGGATGCCCTGGGACCCCATCATACCCCACAAGACAAGCTCATCCCAGTTGTGCTGTGTCCTGTGAGTGGGACAGCATATGTCAGCATGGGGTCAATACCTGGGCTCTTTGGGTGGGGGCAAACCCCCTAACTGCCTTTCAGAAAATAAGGGATTCACCTCCAGGGCTGTTGGGTTCCCAGAAAAGGGTTAGCAGGATCTCTTTTCACCCCTGCTTTCTCACCCCTGCTTTCTCCCTTCTGTTGTCATGATGTGGGGACTTGAACAACCACTTTGCTCCACCTCAAAGGCAGCCGCAGCATTTGCAAGGTTGAGCAATTGCTATAGTGATCATCTGCAGAGCTTTGGGATCCTCCTGTTTCTGGAAGCACGGCTGATGGATGGGGACTCCCCACCTCTTAGCACTTTTAGCAACCCGCTCTGGGAGATGAAAGCCTTAGGTACCAGTGTAGTGGCAGCACAGCATCTGACTGAGCTCTCCTTCCTACCTGGAGGGAGAGTGTTTCAGAGGCATTTCTCCCCATGGCAGTAAGAAAGGAGAGATGGGGCCGAGCTGTCTCCCATAGACACATCAAAGGGAGGATGGGCCAGTCGGGTTGTTGGAAGCACAGTGGGAGTAGAGTTCTGGTCCCTGCCACAGGATCAAGCCGGGGAGCCGCGCCCTGGCAACGCATCTGCCGCAGGCAGGTCCCAGGTGATGGGCAGATCTAGGGCTGTGCCAGGGACTTGTTCTGCTGCCGGCAAACCCAGCAGCTCCATCGTGGCTGCTCACAGCCTGTGATCAGCTGGGTGGGGGGAACATCTCCACCAGCTTGCCATAGCGTAGGACTTCCATCTGTGAGGGGGATAATTTATTTCCCAGGGTGTGGAGGAGGTGTCAGTGCTAGCCTGTCCCAAATAATAGTGTGTGTAGGGGGAAACACTGGGATCTGCAACTGGAGGATGGAGTGACAAGGCCATTGGGTGGGAGCAAGGGCATAAGGCAGGCAGGGGCTGGCCAGGAGCCCATCTTCAAGTGTGCATGGCAGGTTGTGCGATGTGCCTGTGTGCTGGGGTGGATCCCAGGGAGAGGGACTGGAATGAGGACTGTGCCCAAGACCACTTCACCCATGCCCAGAATAAAGCTCCTTCTCTTGCCCAGTTGCTTCCTGGAGAAGCACAGGAACACCGCTGGCTGCACAGCCCTGCCCTCATGGGTCTATCAGAGACAGCTGCCTGCATCCCTCTGCTCAGTGTCAGGCATCGGTTGTCCTCTCCTCCTAGAAGCAGCCCCCAGGAGGGGTGGCACACACTGGTGTCCTTCCCCTGGGGTTCCAGCCCATGGGAACCGAGAGTGTTGCCCATGCCCCTGCTCCCCTGTTAATCTGCCTCCTCTGCACTGCCGCTGTTGCCCCACATGACCCCCTTTCCACTTGCCACTTCTGCTCCTGCAGCCTGATGGTGAGGCTGGGCTGGAAGCTGGGCTGACCCTCAAGCCAGGTCCCCAAGCTCCCAGGAAGTCCTCTGTCAGAGTGGGGTACTGTGGGGTTAGGATCTTCCACTCGTGTGCCAGGGCAGAGGGCTCCCATGGATCCTCTTCATGCCAAAGCGCCTTGCCCTCATTGACTGCTGCACCTTCCTGGGGTGATGGGACTGTTGCCTAACTCTTCCTCATCTCTGTCTGCTGTCTTCCATCTTCTGGCATCTGTACCCTCTTTCTCTTCCCTCTTTGCTGTCCTGGCTTGTCTGCAGCTCTTTGATGCTGATGAATCCCCTCTGACAGGGTGTTGTGGCCCTCCCTGACCAGAGGCTGAGATCCTGGGGGTCCCTGATGGAGGGGATGCTACTCCAAACCTGTGCCAGGGAAAAGCCTCACATGGGGCAAGGAGCGTGTGGGTCATACTGCTGGGTACCACTGCCCATGGACAGGTTGGATTTTGCAGTTGGAAAGGCTGGAGCTGAGGTTTTGGCAGCCACTGCTGCATCCCTGCAAGCAAAGGCAGGTTGGAGTCCACAGGGAATTGGTGGCACGGGATTAATTGACAAGAAGTTTGTGGGTTTGGGTGGGGCAGTTATACAACTGATTTCTGCAGATGCTGAAGCATAATTCACAGGCTGTTGCAATTTTGTCCAAGGGGTACAGCTCCTGCTGCACAGGGCTGGCCATGCATGGGCTCTTTCATCACAGGCAGAGTTTTTCCCCACTGTTGGCTGTGTTGCGGCTGGAGGTGCCCGGACTCGGTGGTGCTGCTCTTGTACTGTGTGCTGTGCTGGAACCAGTTGCCCCTAGAGCTTTGGGAGCCCAGACAGGAGGAGGTTTGGTCTCTGGAGCAAACTCTGTTTCCCTCTGGACTGTATTGGGTTTATATGTCCCAGCTGGAGCTGAGCTGCACTCCTCACCATCAGGGCAGCAGTGGGTCACCCAAGTCCTGAAGGACAGGAGAGACCCCATTAGTGGAGCTGCCCCCACCTCGCTTTCTGGCTCTACTCATTAGTGATGTTTTCATTAGGAGAAGTGGTTTGGTTTTGTTTAAGCCAAATTGCTGTGCTTGGGAGATGATAAATCCATCTGCTGGCAAATCACTCTCCTGCCGCCGGAATGGATCCCAGCCCTAGGCTTTAATCATGCCGCAGATGAATGAGCCTCTAGTGAAACAAATCTCCCTGCTGTCCCTTGCCAGGGGGGCTGAACTGGGTGGGCTGATGCCATGGTGAGGAGCTCTGGCTTGGGGTAGAGAATCAAAAGCCTTCACTAAGATTGCAGAGCCCTGAGGGTGGTTATTGCTGAGCAAGTGAAATTCTGGGGCTGTTGCAAGTGGCTTCCCTGGGAGCAAAGGGGGAGAGGAGCCCCTTTCCATGGGGCAGGGGCTGTGGGTGAGTGCAGGGGTCCTGTTCAACCCACCATCCATGCCAGAATGTCGGGGCTGGGTGGGTACCATGCCATAGTGGTGAGTGGTAGGATACGGAGGATGAATGTCCCCTCTCCCAGCGATACCCCAGTGAGTGCTTTGCAAATGGTATGTGGCAGTTGGGCTGTGCTGGGTGGGAGGCTCTTATTGGGGTCCCCAAGCTGCTATGGCTCCGGCTGCTTCTGGCTTTTAAGTAAATTTGTCTTCCGCTTCAAATGAAAACGGGTGGTGCAGTCCCCGGGGGAGCAGTGAGAGTAATTAGCTTGTTTGGAGAGGGAACCCTGCGGGAGGGGAGCTGGGGGCAGGATATTGCTGCCTTCAACAGGAGCTGATGGGGATGTGGGATGCAGGAGGCTGTCACCTTCAGTGCTTCTGAATCTGGGCTTTCTTGAATGTTTCCCCTTTGGTCCAGACAGGGCAAGTCACCTACAGAAACTTATGGGCAGGGGTGCTGTTGGCATGCATGTATGTGTCCACACCTCACATGCCTCTCCTGCCCCTAAGGCTCAACTCCTTCTGGTTCTAGGTGATTCCAACCCCATTTTGGCAGGAGGCACTCTGCTTTTGAACCAGCTGGGTTGGGGTCCCCTCCTGTTCAGGCAGCTGGCACCCCTCCCAACCCTGGGCCAGTGTTGGCATTGCTGCTGGGGACTCTGGGTGCGGCAAGAGGGTCAGTGTCCCATCCGTGCTGCTCCTGCTTACTCCACCTGGGGACGTGGGGGCCTGGGGATGCTGAGGTCTGCAGGACATACAAGCAGGTGCCCCAGCTCCAAGCACTGGTGCTCATCTGATTCCTGCACCAGCTCCATCTGCAGTGAGTGTTTTGGAGGCTGTGCCCTGCTCAAGGCAAGGATACTGCATACCCCTACATGTAGACAAACCTGATCCATGCTCCTCTTAGAGACCCCTGGGCTGTACCTGGGACAAGCAGGTGGCTTTGTCTTGTGACATCTGTGGAGAGGTCTGTCAAGGACCACACTGCAGTAGCAGCGGTGCCTGTAGGTAGACAGGGGATACTCAGAGCCCTGAGGGATGGTGCCAGGATGGCAGTGGAGATGGATGACTTCACCTCTGGCCCCTCTCCACAGAGCAGATCGGGGACAGTGATGGAGAGACTAACTCAGCAGGTGGAGTGGTGGTACAAATCTGCTGCCACAGCTCTGATGCAAAGGCTTAGGGACTGACTGGGTAAGATAGGACCATCCCTGGGCTGTCATGCTGTGCCTGTGAGACATGTCCTGTCCCATGGCAGTGACATTCCTGCAGGGAAGGGGCTAGACCGTCTGAAGCAGAGGAAGTTTTCTTGGCAAGATACTACTGTGAGAGACTGACAGGACCCTGTCACTGAGCCTCTGTGGGGCAGAAAGTGGGACCTTGCTCCTGGCTTCAGGCATTGACCTGAGCAGCAGAGCTGGGATGCTCCAGCTCCCTTACCTGCCCTCTTCCCATCACCAACAACGCATTTGGACACCAAAAAAAGTGCTTTTTAGGGATGGAGCCTTGGTGATGGTCTGGCCAGGATTTGAGTCACAGGGAAGAGGGGGTTCTGTTTTTTTTTTTCCCTTGGCCCAGCTGGGGAAGCTGTGGGATGCAGGGAGGCACTGGAAAACTTGCACAGCCATGGGTCGGGAGCCAGGGAAGAGCCATCCAGCTGCTTTCATCGGTTTCTGCAGCCCATCCAGCTGTGTTGGGGTGAAATGAGAGCTGGCCTGCTCACTAACGAGATTAGACAGACAAGCCATTGCTCCTGGCCCCTTTGGTTAATCGCTTCTTCCTAGATTGAATTTTTTTAAATTGCATTGCTTACAGAAAGCCCCTGAATGGGTTTAAAGGCAATAATCCACCCAGCCCTCCATCACTGCAAGGGTCCCCCTGGGGGTACTTGGCAGTGGGTTGTTGAAGTCCCCAGTGTGTCTCCGCGTGTCTCTGGTGTCCCCAGGAGGTGGCTGACAGGGTTGGCCCTTGACAGTTCTTGATTTATTCCAAGAGGGAATACGCATTAATTTTTAATGGTGTGATTTAGCAAAGCCTCTAGAGGTGGTGGAGAAGAGAGCAGGTCAGATGCCAGGCTCTGTGCTGCAGTACATGTGGCAGATTCCCTTTGTCCCCCACTGCTGTCCTGAGGGCCATGGTGGGCAGCTGCCCACCAGCCCATCCTGCTGCACTCCTAGGGGCATGTTGGAGTTGGAGTGTTGAGTGGTGGGGCACAGCACCCCCAGCTCTGGTTGTACCTGCGTGGGGTCTTGTGTGACCCCAGAGCAGGGAGGGACAGCAGCTGGTGGGAGGTTTTGGGGTCGCAGAACAGGTTGGCAAATGGGTGTGG
This sequence comes from Pseudopipra pipra, assembly GCF_036250125.1. Lineage (NCBI taxonomy): Eukaryota > Metazoa > Chordata > Aves > Passeriformes > Pipridae > Pseudopipra > Pseudopipra pipra. The sequence goes on from NC_087556.1 coordinate 23,408,502, forward strand.
GGCTTGGGCAGCACAGTGAGGGTTGCTATAATATGCTGTGGTTATGACTGATGCCAGCATCCCTTGGAGACATCTCAACCCTCTCCTGGGTGGTGGAATCTGCCCTTAAGTACCTCTTTCTTTCCCCCTTATTCTGCTTCTAGAAGCCACATCTTCCGAGCCCAGCTCCAGTCCTGTGCTGCCCATGCTGACCCAAACAAATTTCCTCTGGAGCCCGCCCTCCCTGCTCGCCTCCCCTCCATCGTACGAAGTGAGTCACTCCCAGGCACCGGGAATCATTCATGTCATTTCCCCCTTTGCCGCAAAGTCATTAATGCGAGTGGAATAATTTGTTGCATAACGGAGAGGATCAGTGGGAGCGCTGCTCCGCAAGTGATTCCTGGCCCTGGCCACCACCACCCGGGGAGAGGGCAGCTTGATGGGACCATTCCAGGTCTTGCTGGTCCCACAGCTGCATCATACTCCCAGCAATGGTGTCGGCTGCCTGAGACATTTTTCCAAAAACCATCAAGTCCTGCCTGGACCCCAGCTGAGCAGGATGGACCTGTTTGTTGGGGCCTTAGTGTCTGCTCACCCTTGCAGAGATCCTCTGAAAGGGGCATGTTCTGACTGCCCCACCGTGACATGGGCAAGAAGTGTCCCCTGCATTGATCAGGGTGTGTGTGTTGAGGCACCCTTTGTCCTGGCCATGTCCCTGCCTCCCACCCATTCCAGCTCCTATGAGCTCCCCAAGCCATGGAGTCACAAATGCTTCCCACCAGCAGCCAAATACCTCCCAGCTTCTTGCTTCAGAGCTGGCGACCCAGAGGTGCCCCAGCAGGGCTGCAGGCAGCTCCGGAACTGTTCCCAGTGAGTTCCCAGCCAGCTGTTGCTGGTGAAAACCCAAGCATGGCTGGGGGTCTCTCCCAGGGACCTTGCAGCCTCCCAAGCAGGGGACTGGCTGAAGGGGATACTTGTCACCTCAGCTAAGGACTGTGGGTGCTGAGATCCCATGCTTGAGTGATACTTGCTGCGGTTATGGCAGATCCAGTCTCTCCCCTGCATGTCAAGGGGGAGAAGGGCAGGGAATAGTGCTTGAGGAGATAAGAGTCATTGTGGAGGCTGCCCCACTGCCCAGGGTTAATTTCCTTCTATCCCACACTCGGCCAGGCATTAATTTCAAGATGCTGTAATGGGAGAGGGAGAGCGTAAGAGGATTGGGCTGAGGGCAAGAGGATTTAAGGAAGGGAAGGGAAGTGGTTGGGAGCTACACAGGGGATAATGGCATCCGATGGTGCAGGATGGGCAGGAGGTGGCTGTGCACTCCTCAAGCCCAAGCTGCACTGATGTGTCCCAACTGCAACTGTGATGTTACCCAGTGGTACCCTCCAACCCCTGGAAAGGAACATGGGGGTGAAGCTTTCCCCCTCCTCAGGGAGAGCACCGCTGCTGGGTGGCTGGGCAAGGAGGGGGCTGTAAACTGCTTGCCTGCAGCATGGCCGTGCCCCATGTTCCACCCCTGCCCCTTGCTGTGTGTGGGACATGAGGTAGTAGTTTTAAACTCCAGCCCGGGGTAACCCAGCAGAAGGGCATCCTGTCCAGCTCAGAGAGGGGCAGGCAGAGCCTCTCTGGGGTGCCACGTCCCAACAGCGACTTTGTCCCTTCTTCTCAGCTGGGCAGCGCGTCCCCTCGGTGCAGAGGGCTGCCCTGAGGCAGTAACTGGAGAAGGGAGATGGTGTTTAATATTTCAAAGTGACTCACTGAAAACCTGCTGTTCCCTGGGGCTGGTCCAGGCCCAGCATCCCTGGAAAGAGGCCAGGGTCACACCCCAGCCCAGTGTGAACTGCAAAGGGAGGTTCTTTTGGGACCACATCCATCAGAGCAAAGGAGCCTTTTCCCTCCTCTGTTGCTCGCAGACTCAAGGGTCCCACCTCTGCCCTGGACTACATTTCCAGGACAGGACCACGAGTCCCCAGGGGATGCTGTGTCTCCCCTGTGCGGTGCACCACCCTGTGCCTCCCTCAGCACTGTTTGTTTTCTCAGCCTGCCCTGCTGTAATTACAACCTGCTGCCACTCTCCAGATAATAGGTCTTTCCTTTTATCACTGCTTAATTAAATAACTGTGGGGAAGTGAGGGGCTAGTAACCCCTTGTTTGCCAGCATGAACAACCCAGTGGTGCTGGGGAGGCCTATTGGGGATGGCACAGGATTTGGACGGGGATGGCTGTGCCCTGTTCTGGGAAACATAGCTGAACCTGGGGTACCTCCATGCCCTTGAGAGGGATGAGGTGCTGACTTTTTTGTTCATGTGTACAGCATGTCTGGCACAAATGTTTCCAGGCCAATCCTTAGAAAGTGCCCTGAATGTGACCACTGTCACCCTGTCTGTAATTCTCCCCTCAGCTTGGAACCTTGCCTGCTGCCAGGCTAGGGACAGTGTGTGGGCAGGGTGTCTGCTGCCAGGCCAGTCACCTCTGCCCACAATTAATTGGTGCTAATGAGTATCCCTGGCAGCTGCTGCTGGGTCAGTGAGCTCTGATTGAGTATCTGCCAGGCTCTCTCCCTGTGGGAGCAGATGCATGGGTCCCACTTCTTGCTCAGCAGAGCATCCTCACTTGTGCAGTTGGTCATCAATACGTACATGGCTCCCTCTGTTCTGTCTGCCTTTGTACCTTTGCCAGGAAGCTGGTCCCAGTTTGGGCACTGCCAGTGGTGCAGCTCCAGAAGCTGCCCCCGTGTCTTGCTCCTCTGGGTGCCCATTTCTCCCCATCGCAGCCACCCCACAAGGTGCTGTAGCAGTGGGAACGGTGTCTGTTATGGCATCCTCAGAAACAGAATGTGACCCTCTTTAAAAACACATGGGCAGGGGTGATAGGAGTGCTCCCCTGGGCACCGCCTGGCCCACTGTGATGGAGTGGGGAAAGGTCTTTGCGTTGGTGATGAGATGTACAACATGTGTGATGGGGGTAGTCTGGGAAATGCCCCTCACTAAGTGTGGACAGCCCTTGGTGTCAGGGGCCTGGCTTGAAAATGATCAGTTGGGGTATGGAGAGGTTTTGGGAGTATTCTGGGTCTTTGTGGCAAGATGTTGTGGGAAGAGGAGCTGTGTAGGGGTTGTGTACAGGCAGGGGAGTATGGGGTTACCTGCAGGCTCAGGGTACCTCTCCTCCTAGTGTGTTGCCTTCCTTGCTGCCTGTCCTCCCATCTGCCCTGGATTTGCAGTTCCAGAGTCAATTTGCACAGATCAAAGCCTGGGGCCATCTCTCATCTTGGCTTACCTGGGTCCTGCCTGCCCCAAGCCCCGAAAGCAGGGGAGGTTTGGAGGTAATCCTTGCAGATGGGATGCTGCTGACTAATTATAGCAGAACCTCTCGCTTCGTGGGAACCACGGTGAATTGTCCCTCGAGCCCTGGCAGCAATGGTACAAATCTTCTGCTAATTAGACTTGAAAGTCCTCCCATGAGCTCAAGCACAGGATGGATATTTGATTATTAACATATTTATTTCTGAGCCTCTCAGCAGATCTTGCACTGGGAGGCTGTATTCCCCCCCACCCCATCACTTCTAGGCACATTTATTCATATCAAGAGTGCTGGGGGGCTCCAGAGGGAGGGGGGCTTCTTCTGCTCTGTGTGCTCATTTTTGGGGTTGTCTCATCAAGGTGTGTGGAACATAACTTGCTGATGCTGGCAAGGTCTTGGGCAGGAGCAAAGCTCCCAGGCTCTGTGCTTCCCACTAGCTTCTCTCTCAGATGGGGTGCTCCTGACCCTCATGACCAGGTGGGAAACCAGGGATGTTTTTTCCCACCTGCTCCTGGGCACAGTGGCTCCAGGAGCTGGATAGGCAGATGAGGGGGTGGCATGGAGCTGGTGCTGAGCAGCCCATCACAAAGCCGCCTGCCATGGCACCCCCAGGGGGAGCATCCCTCCCTCCCTCCAGGAAAACTGCGACGGAAACACTGTCTCTGAAACAACTGAAAATAGCTTTCCTGTCCCCAAAATGTCAGTTTTTAAAAGGCAGTCTCTGGGGGCCCCCCTGGGCTGGCAGTGGGCTGAGCAGGTGCCCTGGAGATGCCAAATGGGTGGCCCTGCTGCCCCGTGGGGCAGAGAGTGCAAGAGTCTGGAGGGCTGAGCCATCTCTCAGTATAGAGATGGGGAGAGGGAGAGTGCTGGTGTCGGGGGCCATCAGCCCAGCCATAGGGCTGTGCAGTGTCTTGGCTTGAGGCTGGAGAAAAGTGCAGGTGAGCTGTGGGCTGTTGGAAGGAAAGTACTTGTGTGTCTCCCCTGCCCATAGACACCCAGGTCTACCCAGCCACGTATCCAGAGGTTCCAGACCAGTGCTGGGGTGCTGTTGGCATGGGGACAGGTGAGAAGCAATGGGTCAGGACCTCAGCCCCATCTCCAGCACCGCTTTGCTCTCTCTACCTGCCTTGTTGCTGTCTCTCTGAGAGAGGGCACGTGCCTTGTTGCAGCTCTGGAGTTATTAATAGCAGCGAACACTCTCAGTGCCTTCAAGACAAGTCCATTTTGGGGGAGATTCCTGCCATTTGAAATATGCTTCCCCTCCCTGGGATCCCTCTGGCATCTTATCTCCCTCTCCCAGCTGTGCAGCCAGCGTGTGCCAGAGGCCCTGGATAAGCGGTGGTGCTAATAGCCCGTGTCACTCAGCCCAGCAGCATCTGCCTGGGTGATGGAGGGTGTCCTGCTGCCTGGCCCACAAGCAGCCCCAGGCTGCCTGCACACGTGGAAACCGAGGTCGTGTCCCAGCCTGTCCCCACTGCACTTCCTCCTGACTGTAACCATCACCCCACCAAGCTGGATCTGTTGGCGGCCAAGCAAGCGCTGATTGCAAGGAAATGAGCCTGATGCCATCTCCCATTTATTGGAGCCCAACCTGTGTGTGACTGCATGGAACGCGTTAATTTGTCACCATCACCGTGGCTTGTTGTGTGGTGATGAGGGTGGAGAGTCTGGAGGGATGCTGAGGGCTGTGTCCTCCCCTGGAGCAGATTTGGGAGCAGGGCTGGCATCACTTGTGGCCAGGCTGAGATTTTTCCCAGCTTCACAGTTCAGGAGACCCTGCTGAGGCTTAGAGTGGGAGTGGGGGTAGGGCTGGGGATGGAAACCCCTGCTGGTCCTCGTCAGATGCCACGTGCATGGAGCAAGGTGGGCATCTGAGGGGCAAAATGATGCCAGTTCAGGATAAGGAGATTCTGTGGCTGTGCTGTGCCCCAGTGTGAGCCATGCACCCCCATCCAGTGATGTGCCTACTTGTGAAGGCCATGCTCTTTGGAGGTCCTGGGGGCTGTGCTGCCTCATTGCCTGATGTAACCTGGGTACCCCCAACATTGCTGTGCTTTGCAAGCCCAGCAAGCTCTGAAATGGCCCCAGATGGTCCAGGCAGGCTGTGGTGTCCTTGCTTACTGCTGCAGCCTTGATGTGTCAGCCCTATAACCAGGGCTGGGTTCAGGTTCTGGCTCTTTTCCCTTCCCTTTGCCTCTGTTTCCCTGCAGCTGTTGGTGCAGTTCTTTGCCCTCCCATTGCAAGATATGGAGAGTCTTGGGGTGCACCCCAGGAGCCTGGGCAGGGGGTGATGAAACCTGTTCCCCCAGTTTTGTCACCTTCTTCCCGCTGCTTGTACCCTGTTCATGGGGGCAATGAATTATTCATGGCCTGGCAGGCAGGGGTGTGTCTGTGACTGCCTGCATGATGCCAGTGGAGCCTGCATGCCACCGAGCACAGAGAGCTTTTCTGCGTAAATCCCTAAAATATTTAGCAGAACGGACAAAAAAAAATTCAGCTTGGGAGCAGTCAGTGCCTCAGTGTAACCTGGATGGTGATGGGCTGTCATGGAGGCACTGGGGGGGATGGACACACCAGGGTGGTACCTTTGGGGCTCTGACCCTGATCTTGGCCTGTCACACACCACCCAAGTTGCTCGTGGAGTTTATGTCTCTTTGTCTGTCCAACCACGGATCCGTTAGGTCTTTCTACTTGTCTCTGTTATCAGATGGTGGGGGTGCCCCCGTCCTTTCCCTGCATTGTGGGGGTGCTTTGGCATGTCTTGGTCCCTGGTGTCAGAGAGCCAGGCTCCTGCCCCACCACCCGCTGTGTGCCAGCTGCTGACAGGTTGGTGCTGCGGGACCGGTGCATGGTGTTGGGCTGGGCTCTTTCCCTGGCAGTGCCTTCCTGAGCAGACAGATCACGTCACATGCATTTTTTAACAGGATCCACCGGCTGAGAACGAGCTGAGCTGTCGTCGCACGTTTGTGATCAAAGCCAGACATGCCCTGGCAGCCCGGGGAAGGATGGCCTTGTGTGCCACTCCTCTCCATTACAGGCTGATTTACAGGGCAGAGCAGGTTGGGGATCCAGCCATGTCACAGGTTGCAGGTGTGTTGCCCTGCATCCCTAAAGGCACCAGGATGGCCAGTGCCCTCCTTCCTGCTGTGGAGCAATGATTCCTGACCCAAACATCTAAGGATGGGGGCAGCCATGATGCAAAGCTGGTGCTGCCGTCAGGCTTCATGCACAGTCCTACATCCTGAAATTGCACCTTCTGCTGGGAGTCAGGGGGAGCTGGGTTTGCTGGCAGCAAAGACTGGGGTAGGAAAGGGTTTGTGCTTGTCCTGGATGTGTTTCAGGCTAAGTTCACAAGGGAGCAAGCAGAGGTAAGGGATGTAGAGAGCTGCGGCCAGCTCCGAATGGGAAAGCACGTGGAGCCAGCTGGCTCTGACATGGCAGGGCTGCCCCGCAAGGCAGGCTGGGCCGCTGGCAGCTTTCCCTTGGCCTTTGCAAGCTCATCCTTTCAAGGATGCTCTCTGTCCCTTGGCAAGGTACGAGCTGTGTGCTGCCCCATGTTCTGTACATCACAGGGCCAAGCCCCGGGGTGTGTGGCCAAGGGCAGTATGAGCTCACCTTAGAGCACTCAGCCCCTCCCAGACTGTCTGTCCTCTCTGAGCCTTCCTCCCACCTCCTTCCTGGGTTTGCTTCTGCCCCTCTTGCCTCCCTGGGCGTGGGGTGGCGGGTGCCAGCAGTGGGTGCCTGCAGCGTGGCCATGCAGCACGGCTGTGCTGTGTGTTTCCCTCTGCAAGCACCAGCAAAGCCCGCGGGCTGTGCTTCGCTCTGACAGCACATCCCATGTCAGACCCGCTGCAAATCCTGCCTGCTAATAGCTATGCAAATTACCTCATTAGTTGCCTTATTTATTTTCTCTGGCATCACGTTTTCAGCACTTCCCCCAGTCCCGGAGGCTGTGGTTTCCCCGGGCTGGGAGGAGGCAGGAGCAGAGCAGCAGCACACAGGGCTGGCTTGGCTGAGCTCTCTTCTGCTGGTGGCAGTGGTGTTGGGATCCCACAGAGCCACCTACCCCGATGCCGTGGGTCTGGAATCCCTTCTGCTGGGATGTCCACCTCCTTCTCCTCCTTCATCATATCCTGGCTCTGGGATGAGTCTTGCTGAGCTCTCCCTCTGGCCAGGAACTGCTCTGTCCCCGCCAAGCAGCTGTGGGTCTGGCATTGCTGGGATGCATATGACCTCCATCCCCAAAAAAGGTGAGTGCTGGATTTAGGTAGAGAGAGAACAGAACATTTGCCCAGTCTCTGTGGGCCTGAATGGTGTCTTGAGGCTTGGCACAGGGCTGCAGAGTGTCCTGCACTCCTTCCACCCTGACTGCCCTTCCTTGGTAATGGAAATTTGCCTCCTTCTCATTCTGATTGCCCTTCCTCATTACTGGAAATGTGCCTCCCACCCTGACTGCTCTTCCTCCTTCAGAGAAAGGTTGGCAGATGATGTCACAGGTATCTGCCAGCCATGGGATGACTCCAGAGAGCCCATAGATGTCCTGGCCAAGGTGGCCCTGGGCTGGAGCACTGATCTGGTACTGTCCCTGGGGTGTGTAGCCCAAGCTGAAACACTTTGAAGCCCAGGCACCATCCAGGGCTGGCAAGAATGGCCCCTGGGCACCAGCTCATGGTGCCCCTTGGTGATGTTCATGTCCCAGGGCATCCCTATCCATGCTGTATGTCCTGCAAGGACCACTATCTCCTGGTTGCATTTTCTAGGGATGCTCATGTGCCCACAACACCCGTGACAGTGAAACAGGCTTTTCATGGACACCAGGGGACCCACATACTAGTGTGATGACTCATATGAAGACCTTGATTTAGCCACCCCATGGGCTTGTCTGTGCCATGCTGAGCTGCCTGCAAGCATTCTGTCTGCTTCCCCTGTTCTGTTTGTCTTTTATTTCCCCCCTTCTCTCGGCGGCTGTGCTAATGAATATTTCATGGCCAGGAACCAGAGCGAATTCCCCCGGCAGCTCCCCGCACTCCTGCGACAGGTACCAATCCAGATGTCGGTGTCTTAGGAAGCATGGGTCTGCTAAGAAGCCATCTCGGGAGGAGAGGGCTTGAGTAGGGAAGGACGCAATGGCTCTGGGTGTCCCCATCCCCGGCGGTGCTGTCACTGCCCTTTCAACCTGCAAGGAACTGCCAGCGGACCGTGGTGGCCACGTGTCCGTGCAGGGATGGCCTTCACGGCTCCCTTGCCCCCTCTCACACGCGTGCAGGGCCACGCTCCGACACAACAGCACGTGTCCCCTCCTGTCCCCCGTGTGCCATCAGCCGCCACAGCCGTCTGAACGAGCCGTGTCCCCGGCTCACCTCCCGCCGCCCTGCCGCTCTGCTGCGCTGTGCCGGGGCTCCTCTCAGCGTCAGGCGGCGGCAGTGACACCGCGGCGGCACCGAGAATGGGGCACGGGGCGGGGGCACAGAGCGGGGGGCACGAAGCGGGGGCGTGGAGCGTGGGCAGGCACCCGTGACACCGCAGGCGCACCCCGTGGCTTGTATGTCCTGCCCCGGGCTTCTGTGTTTCCAAGCTCGAGGTGTCCCGGTACAGTCCTCAGGCAGGCATGGGGACTGGGGCAGGGAAGCGGGAGACAATGTTGGTCTCCAGTCTCCCTGAATTTACCCTTTATCCCCTACAGCGGGGAGCTGGACTGGTTCCCAATCCAGGCTCGGCACTGGAAGATTCAAGGCAGTGTCTCCCCTGGTCAGAGCCAAAGCACGTGGGGGAGCAGAGGTGTACACAAAGCCTGCAGCCATAGTCTTCCTCCTTCCTATTGCTGCAGCTCCAGCAATGACATGTCCTCTCTGGGAGCCCAGCAGATGCTCTGGGGACAGGGGCTGGCTCTAAATGTCTTTTTGGGAATTATGTCCTTTGCCCTGTGAGGCACTCTGGGGAATGGAGTTCCCCTGGGGCTGGGGCAGGGGTTGAGGAACAACTGGCCTCCTGATGGGAGGAGCAGGTCTGGGAGAACCACAGGCTGGGTTATGAGGCAAGAGCAGGCAGGATGCACCCTGCAGTGACACCCTTGGTGGCTGTGTCCCAGGTGATGTCTTCAGCAAGAAAGAGTCTGTAAAGGTGGGTTGCCTGCCCTGCCTTGAGTCTTGCTTTTGATTTGCGCTAAATGCCTGCTCATCTTGTCAGGGAGGAGCAGGGTCAGTGACCAAGTGGCTTTGCTGCCTTTCTGCAAGGGCAAGACACACAGTCCCTGGTGCCAGCCTGGAGAGTGTGTGCTCAAAGAGAGCCCTGGGATGGGAGCAAGCTGGCTCATGTCTGCAATGCACCATCCTTGCAAACTACCTGCTGTGGGTTGCTGGGTGCAGAGGGAGAGGACAGTCCCCTGGCTCAGCTCATGTGGTTCCCATGAACTTCTGTCTCAGTGTCAGTGCATAAGGGCCTTTCTGGAGAGCCAAGGGCCAGCCCAGAGGGGTGATGGTCCTTTGGAAATCACTTTACACTTCTGGACTGGTTGTAGCACCCGGAGATGCTGGTGGGCAGCCAAGCCTGGAGGTGGGATGGGTGACATTGGTGCTGGGCTCTTCTCTGCTGCCATGTCCCTGCAGGCTGGTGTGGGGTGGTCTATATCTGCTGCCCTGGGGGGGGACAAGAGGTCCCCTGTCCCACATGGCCATCACGACCAGGGTGTGCAGGATGGCACTTGCATCTCTCACTTGCCCAGGACATGCTGAGATGGAGCAACTTTCTCTGTCAAATGGAAACTGGCTTCCAAGGAGCCAGATGGTGGTTTTTGGGATTGATCTGCAAACTTTGTTTGCTGTTACGTCCTGTGGGCTCTGGCACCCTCCTGTGGCTGTTCTGCCACCTCTCCTGTATCCCGTGGGCTTTTGGGATGCTGCAGCTGCCTTGGTTTGAGTTGTGCTGGCTGGTCCCCACGGTGGTCCTGGGAGCTGCCCCTCTCCCTCAGAGTGGGGGGAACTGTGCATTGTCAGGATCTGGCCTTGTATCACACAGCTCAGGGGATTTGATTGTTGCAAGAAACTGTCCCCGTGTATTTGTGTTGTGGGGTTAAGCCAGGAACAGGGCTCCTGGACACTGTAGATAAGAACGAGGGACCTAAACCCCAGATCTGTCCCCAGAATGTGGCAGAAGGGGACTGGGCCCTGCTGGCAGCCCAAATTTCTGAGCTTTCAGGTGGGGGAGGGTGGTTCATGGAGGTAGATTCAGTCAGGGCTTTGCATTCACAGACTCTCCCTACAGCTGTGTCTGTCTGCTGAGCTGCCCACTCTGCCTTGGCTGCCTCCTTCCCCTTGTGAGGTCGATGTCCCTTGCAGCACTTCCCCAGCCCAGGGCTTTGTGGATGTAGTATTGTAGGGTTGCCAGTCCCTGCTGTGCTGTGTGTTGTGCCTTTTTAGGATCTCCCCAAACTTGGCTCAGCTATGCAGTGACCAGTGCAGCATCCCCTGGTCCAGGTCCCCTCACCCTGGGACAGTGTCCTGCCATGGTGTAGAGACACTCTGTTGGGGGGCTGCCTGTCTTTTGCAGGAGCATGACCTGAATAAGAGACAGGGAGAGCTTGGTTTGAAGGGGATGGCCTTTCTTCTGGGGAGCAGGAGGTGAGGTTACCCTATACCAACCCTGGTATAGGATTGGTGGGAGGTGGTGGTGCTTCTGCACTTTTCCTTGGGGTTCCTTCTTGAGGTATTAGTAGGGACTGGGCTGTTCCTTGCTGGATCATGGCTCCACCTCCTTTTCCATCCCTGAGGGAGAAGAAGCTGTAATTTCCATCAGGTCCCTTTTTGTTCACTTCCTTCCTATTAATAAGAGATGAAGCTTATGAGATAATAGAACCTGGATGGATTCAGAACTGATAGATATTGCTCGTGTGGGGTGTGAATGCAGTGTAGAGATGGAACTACAGCTGGGAAAAAGGAACTTGGGGAAGAGATGTTGTCTTGAGTCTGCACAGAGCATCTCAGGCTGGCTCTGGGAGCAGGGAAATCCCATTGCCACCACATGTCAGACTCCTTTCTGGCTCTGACATACTGTGCAAGGTAGCAACTCACTGCCAGCCTGAACTTTGGAGTGAGCAGCTCTTAGCCTGGATGGTCTTGGAGTTTGACTTTTTTCCTCCCATTCTTGCACCCATCCTTGTCTCCTCCCCTGTGTGGAGACAGCAGAAGTGGATGCCTGGAGATGCAGGACACTTGCAGTGCTGGGGGACTGATGCCCAGGGATGCAGGATGCTTGCAGTGCTGGATTGCTGTGGCAACAGGGATGCAGGACACTTGCAGCACAGGATGGTTGATATGTGGGGATGCAGGATACTTGCAAAACCAGCTGGCTGGAGAAGATAGTTGATGTCAGAGGATACAGGATGCTCACAGCACTTAGTGGGAACGGATGGCTGATGCTCAAGGATGCAGGATCCTCTCGGTGCCGGCTCCCCTCCGGAAGGAGCATCCCTTGGAGAGAGGCGGCTCTGGGATGCAGCAGGGCCTCATTGGTCAGCGGGACCTGTGGAGTCTGCCGGTTGCCATATCAACCTGCCTCTGGTTCCCAGCCAGCCGGGGCGTGAAGTGCCGGGTCGGTCTGGTGCCAAGGGGCGGACCGGGAGCCAGGGGCAACCCGAGGCTCTGCCAACCAGGGAAGCGTCCATCTGCCTCTGCCGGAGAGCTATCTGGCACTGCCGGGCTCCCCGGCTCCCCGCATCACCCTGACTCTGCTCCCCACCTCTCCCCGCAACTTCGCGGCACGGAGGGGGCCGGCGGCGGGCACGGCACGGGGGAACTCGCCCGAGCACCTCGCTCCCTCTCGGCGGTCAGCTTTCGTGAGCCTGAGCCCCAGGAGGGGCATGGCCGCCAGCCCCTCTGTCCCGCCGTCCCCCTGAACCAGAGCATCCCCGCGCAAAAGTTGCCGCTGCCCGCCGCCGGGTTTCGGGGCCGGCGGCTGCCGCGCTGCCGGGCGCTGTCGCTGCCCGCCCCGCCGGGCTGCACCGGCCGCCCATGCCCGCGGGCTCGCTCCGGGCAGGAAGGCTCTGTCCTCCCCCGGGCATCGCCCGCTGCTCGGAGGAGCAGGGGGGCTGTTTGGAGGCCGGGAAGGGGTGCGGCTGGGTCCCTCCCCAGCGCTGGGAGCTGGAGCCATGAGCCACTGCCAGCAGCGCTGCAAGAGGCAGCTGGGCCGGGTGATCCGCTTCTTCTATCAGTTTGTCACCGGCACTCTCTCCCAAGGTAGGTGCCGCCCTGGAGGACACGGGGTCTCTGTTCTGAGGGAGTGGTCTCTGTCTGATGAGTTCTGCGAGGTTATGTGGGGAGGGGGGAAATCCTGTTCAGGTGCTGAACGCTTCAGCTCCTGGCAGAGGGGTTGCACTGAGCTCCGTGTGGAGCAAAGCTGAAGATCGTTCCAGGAGGCAATGAGAGCCCCTAAAGGCCCCCTGTGGACTTGGGGTAATGAGAATGTTTTATTTGGGGAGGGGACTGGTGCAGAGTGGAGCGTGAAAGAACTGCTGTGCACATAAATGGCAGCTGGTCGGACTCTTCCCTGCCGTATCAAGGAATATGACTCCTCTGGGGCCACAGCTGTGCCCTCCATCCATCTGGCCAGGAAAGCCCTGGGTGTGCCCCACAAGCCAAGGCAGGGACACACCCTGATGCCTGCATCTGTTTGTGTCCTGGGATGCTTGGTCCTGGGGACAGAGCTGCATGCTGTGTGCTCCTGGTTTGCTGTCACAGCCGTGGCAGGACCCTCATCCCCATGCCAGCCCCTGCACAGACCAGCCAGTTGGCCAGGACCCTCTCTTCTGAGTGTGAGCCCAGAACCACCTCCTAAACCCAAAGAGCACATATTGGGCAGGTCATTGTGTGCCTGTGTGTGCTGGGACTCCCGTTGTGCCACTCCCGCCCCTGTCCCTGTGCCCCTGTGCAGGGGGCAAACTGCCACCCCCATGGCCTTGCCCTGCTGAGGACCACTGGGCTGCCCCTCTGAGCAACAACAGTGCTGGGGGGGATGCACTTCCTCCCATGAGTGCGGGGAGGGCCTTATTGGCAGTGTCATGCCTTGGAGCAGGGCTGGGACTTGCACTGCCTTTGCCAGGACCCAGCCTGCCTGAAAACCCCTTGCAAGTTCTGGCCCCTCCTTGCCCAGGGAAACCCCTGTGTCTCCCCAGCCTTTGCCCATCCCTAGGGCCAGGGAAAGGTGGGGATAGCATGGAGATGCACTTGGCACAGCACTGGGGGTTGGGACATGGGAGCAGTATCCACCCTGTGAGCCATGCCCAGCTGGCATGCTACCTTCCTGCCCACAGGGACCTGAGCCCTGGGATGGAGGGTCCCCCTGCATCAGGGGACAGTCCCCCAGGCCCAGCAGTGTGCCAGGCTCTGGAGGCTGGGTGTGCCGCAGGCAGTGCCAGGTCCATCCCCGCTTGTTGGCTTCACCGGGCACCAGCCAACTAGTCCGGAGTGAAGGGGGAAGAGGATGAGTCAGCTGAGTCTGGCCCTGGGCATGAGGGGCTGAGCTGCAGGTGATGAAGCAAAGTGGGGATGGGACTTCTGTGTGTTTCCACTCCCACCACCTGCAAGGACATCCTGCAGATCTTTATCCCAGTGTCCTGGGCTTTGCACCTGGGCACTATGGCACTGGGGCTGTAGTGGGTGTCCCCCACAACTGTGTCTCTGGACTGGGCATGCGTGGTACTGAGCAGCACCCAGGGCTGTCCCTACAGCCCTGCTGGGTGTGCACGGGGCTGGGATGGGCACAGAGGGCATGGCTGGCCATGGGGCACTGACTAGCACTGTGAACCCTCTTCTCAATGTCCTCTCAAATTCTCGGACAAGCCAAGGTTGGGTGAAACCCAAAGCCAGGCAGCTCTGTGTCCCTCTAACTCAGGGTTGGGAGTGGGATATGGGGCTTGCAGAACCTTCTCCACTCCACAGCATCCACTCTTCCCCAGCCGCTGCTCTGGTCCATGGGTGACCAGGATGCTGCCCCCTGTCCAACTGCTATCTTACCCTATGGTCCCCTTTTGGGGGGCAATGAGCCCCTCTGTTCTCCCTGCATAGGTGAGGGAGGTCCCACGGAGCTCACTATGGAAGGCACTGGGTGCCCGACCAGACATGCCCCAGGGTGGGGGCCCCTGGCTGGGTGCCCTAGGGAGCTAACCAAGGACGGGTCACCAGAGAGGAGAAAGAGAAATGACTCAATCAATTAACCAGATTAAAACTGTGACTTCACCTCCCAAAAATAGCATTTCACCAATATTTTAATGTGCTTATTAATAATCTGCTCGTGCTCTGATTAGCAGCAAGGTAATAAGGGATCAGCTTTAACCTAAATTTAACTCTCCCTAATGGATGATGGCCCCGAGAACAAAAAAAAGGAGAAACTCCTATCCATCAGGCTGGCCCCCCAGTGGGTCAGCATCACTCAAGGTACCTGAGCAGCTGCTGCCCAGCTGTGCCTGGGGACCATCACCTCACTCTGGTCCAGCAAGTCCTATGACACATTTTGTGGAGGTAGTGCCCTAACACCCTGCAGCACTGGGTGAAGAGCACTTTGGGGGTAATCACAGGCATGGCTCTCAAGCAGGGCAGAGCCTGGCCATGGTCAAGGTGCATGGTCCCCTCCTGAAGAGACAGGTCCCTTGACGATGGATGATTCCTCTGTTCTGTCCCCCATCTGCTCCCATTCTGCAGCAAGGCACAGTTCCCTATTCCCCGCTGCTGGTGGTGCTGGGAGGATGGAGGTGGGGACCAGCCACCTGGTTACCTGATGGCTCTGGGTGTTGCCCCACGTGTTCTTGTGACACGCTGTGTGTGCGGAGCTGCTTTCTAGGCAAGAAACCTCGCTCCCAGGCACTTCTGTCTACACACAGAGGGTGGCTGGTAGGGTGGTTAAATTTAGCTGGGTGGCAGGGCTGCAGTGCCAGCAATGCCAGACAGCCAGGATGGGGGTGGCTGGAGGGGGGATGCTTCATGGCTGTTATTATCACAGCCCAAAGTGGGACGGGAGGCACTTGGTGCCAGCCTGTGCTGCCTGTCCTGGCATAGCTGTGCCTGGGGCAGTGTTACAGGGCCTGCTGCCCTCCCCAGGGCTGAACCATGGGCATATGCCAGAACCACTTTGCCAGCCTGTCCACTTTCACCTGTGGATGCTCAGAGCAGTTGGTCTTGGGGGAGAGAGAAGGGAGGGAGTGGCAGATCTGGATGCTTGGATTCTGCTCTCTGAAACAGGCACAGCTGGAGCATTTCTGTACTCCTGATCCCACACCTGAGTGGCCACATCCCTTGGCTGTAGCTGTAGAGTGGGTATGGAACATCTTGTATGCAAAGAGATTTTGGGGTGAAACACTTGGGTCTGTCTTTCTCAGCCATTTATCTGTATCCCATGGGGCAGCTGATGGGGCCAAGCGCAGTCCGGGGACCAGAGGTGTCTCAGGCATGGGTACAGCTAATCCCACATGGGTTTGGATCTGTGAGTGTGCCCAGGCCCATGGTGGCACTGTCCAAGTGCACCCAGCATCACAGAGTGGGAAACAGGCTAGTTGGCTCTGACTCCAGGCTGAGAAAAGCAGATGATGATCCCAGACATCCCTGGGGAGGTGCTGTGCTGGTACACAGGGGACAAGATACCAAAGCCTCTCTGCCAGACCCAGCTCTCTGGGATGACAGAACTGCAGACACCTTCCTTCAAGGCCCCATGTCTGGAGCAAGGGCGGACACAAGCATCTCAGCAGAGATGCTGATGTTCACTGATCCTAGGCTGCAGCATCATTCCCTCGGGAGCCCCGTTTCCAGGACTCCCAGCTCCTCCTGTGGGGTGGCAACAAGGGGTTGAGCCCTGAGGATCCCAAGGTCAGCAGGGAACCTGAAGCAGCTCTTGAGCTGTGGTGACGCCTTGCTGGGCCCATGGCACTGACTTGCACCCACATGGGTAATGAGCCCCGTCTGTTCTCTGCCCCCTGCTTCCTTCTCCTGGCTGACGGTGCCACTCTCCCCCCGGGCCAGGAGGGTTATTTTTAACTGTTTGCCATGTGCTGCCTGAGCACAATTAAGGTAATTGGTTTGGGAGCCTGGCTCTCACACAACGCTCCCAATTACCTGCCTGCCTGCCCGTGCAGCCCCCCGCCTCCCTGCCCGCCGTGGCCGGTTCCTCTGGCAGGGGGACTGTCGGGACAGGGCTGCCCCAGATAGCACAGCGGGGCTGAGTGGGGGGCACAAGTGGGCACAGGGGATGGAGCCATGGAGAAGACATCCCTGCACAACGACAGCCTGCTCTATGCCTCCCTGATTGCCATCCTCCTCCTCATCTCCTATTGGTTCACCACTCGCTGCTTCAAAATCATCAGCGGCATTGAAGGTACGGGGTTGGGGACTTTGGGGGACAGGGTGACGCTGGCCCATCCCATCTGCTTCCACAAACCAAGTAGTGAGGCAAGCCAGATGCTTGGTGTGGGAAAGGTGGATTGGGGACCCTCTTTTTGCCTCTCTGGGGCACCTCCATCTCCTCCTCAGTCTCTTAATTTGTTCCTCCTGGACCTGGTCCTGCTCCACTGGTGGCAGCCACCAGGCTGAGCCATGGCAGTATCCAGGGCTGTTTCAGGGTCCACCATGCTGCCGGTGTCCAGGTACTGCTACCCCTCACTGCAAGATGGGGACACAGATGGACTCCCTGGAGCCTCCTGCTCTTGTGGGGTGCCCAGTGCTGATGCCGGGGCCTCAACCTGCATTTTGGGGCTCTGTGTCCCTTTGGGGATGACCTACATCTTTGGTCCTTAGCTGGTATGTTTGGGAGCTCTGGGATGTGGCAGGGGTCCCAGTTGTCCTGGTGAAGGGTCTCTCCAAGCCCTGCTGCAGTAGGATGTGAATGCCAGAGATTTTGCAAGGTGAGACCCCAGGGCTAGGAGCAGGGCAGGAGGGGTGGCACTGGCATCACGTGTCTGAGGACGTGCAGAGCCTCTCCTGCCTGGGGTGTGCATTGCTCCATCCATCCGTGTGACCTCTCTCTGCAAAACTCAGCCATGGCCTTAAGGCTCTTCCTATGGCATGGCCAAATGCTGGCTGGCTGCAGGGACGAGGAAACATCCCTGGGAGTGATGCCTCTTGGTGGGATGGGGGGAAAATCCCTGTCCCATTTCTGGTGGGGTGTGTATACTTTCAAACATCCCTTTGCAGGCAGATGAGGGTCTGGCTCCATAAGTCCCACATGTTGTCCCATGTGTCTACTCCATGCTGGGGGCAGCTCCAGACAGAGTAGCATCCCTGGGAACCCAGCCCATCTGGATCTGCCCTCAGTGGGAGGGAATGTGTTCTGGGCAAGAAACCCTGGGGAGTTTGGGGGTGTTGGGAGCTGGGCTCTGGCGTGGTATGTGGCACTGGAACGTGGGACCAGCACCAGGTGCCTGTGCCAGTCCTGGTGGGATCTTGCAGTCATGCTGGCAGCAAAGAGTGGAGGGTTTTTATCAATGGCTCCACCATGGAAATGTGGAATCCTGACGTGGTGAGTTGGAGATTTATCACTGCTCTGCTGTGGAGGATGGCTGGCATGGGACAGGCACAAGGGCAGGAGGGGAAGCTGTTACCTGTTACCAATGATGGTCCATTCAGGGGCTCAGCAGGTTTGCTTTACAGAGGAACTGCCCCAAACCCTCTTTGCTGGGACAAGCCCTGTCTCAGGCTGGAAGGGCTCCTCTCACTCTGTGTCTGGCCTAAACTAGGTTGCAAAAATAGACCCACAGTGTGCGGGACAGGCATTGGCACTGGGAGCAGCTGGAGGTTTGAGGAGATAATGGGTTGTAACTGGGTTTTAGCAAGAAAAATGGCTTTAAAAATGCAGTTGGCATCAGTGGGAAACTTCCTCTGAGAGTGCAACAGGTCTGTGCCACCCTGGCCTGGAAGGACTGACTCGGGGCAAAACTGGGAGGCAGCCACGTGAAATTCAGGCTCAGTGCCTGGAAACTTGCCTCTTTCCAAGAAAAGGAAATGTCAGATCTGAAAAATTCCAGCCTGAGGGATGTTTCCCCAGGGAAAACTTTCAGCTTTCTCCTCAAGATGCTTCTGATGCATCACTGGCATCTTCTGCTGGCATTAGAGCCTTGGGAGCACATCCCACGTGGGCAGGAGATGCTGAGCCTCATGGCACGGAGCCACTAGATAGCCTGGCTGTGCCGTGACCTGGGACTGAGGCACCAGCCCTCTCTGTCCCATGCCAAGGGACAAGTCTGCAGCCTTCTGGGCTGGAAATGGGGGTTCTTGGGGGATTGGTGTGGGACAGCCCTGCTGGGAGCTCTTGTCAGTAACAGCCAACACCTCTGCCATCCCCTTCTCCCCGCCGGTGTCCCAGGGTGACGTTTCTTCCCCTGGTGACATATTTCCCACCCAGCACAAGGACAACAGGGAGAAAAGGGGATTTCTGCCGCAGTCCTGTTTGCAGGGCCCTTTGTGGAGGCAGTAGGGCCTTAGAGCTGGGCAGGGCATGTGCCCCATAGCCTGGGCAAGGCCACCCCACCTCTGCCTGGGGCAGCCAGCCTTGTACCTGGGGGAACTGTGCAGGGTGGGGAGCAGTGGTAGCATGGGGGCAGCCCTGCTCCCTGCCTGCCACACTGGTGCTGGAGTTAAAACTGATCTTGTTTTGTGTGCCATGTGGGAATTGTCCACCTGGAGATGGGTAGCGCCAGTGGTGTCCCTGGGGGAAGCTGTGCACCCCAAGGGTTCTGAGCCCTGGTGATAGGCAGGGACCAGCGGACACCTGGCTCCCCAGTGGTCCCTGTGGCTTGTAATTGAGCAGCCAGGTAAGAGCTGGAATTGTGATTAAAAAAAAAGCAGAGGAACTAAATTTAGCCCTCTTGGCTATGTGTGAATGTGTGCTCGAGGCACACTGATGTCTGGGTTCACCCTCTGTTTCTAGCTGCTCTGTGACCTTGGCTGAGTCCCTTAGTCCCACTGCATCCCCAGCCCTTGAATCTTCTCCTCTTCTGCTCATTGCTGCACTGCCTGTGGGTCTGGCAGTGTCTTGGGCATCCTGCATCACAGCCTCTGCTCCCACTCGTTCTCACAGCCCTGCTTCCCATCTCCCCTTGGTGCTCCCAGCAAAACAGCTGGACCCATCTGCCTGCTTGGAAATGGGGCAGAGGGAGTTGTTGCCCCACATCCTCCCATGATGCTCAGCCGTGTTGGTCCCCATGGGGCACACGTGTCTGGGGCACAGAGGACAAATCTGAGTCATTCCCATCCTGGATGTTTAGCCAGTGCCCATTGTCCTGCCCCTCCCCATGTCCCCCCCTGGGAACCAAGTGCCTTTTAATATCTGTGGCCCGTTTCCTTAGCAACTGCATTAAGCAAATCGATGGAGGTGGTGTCATTGGAGTGGGAGGGCATGCCTCCTTCCCCCCTCAACCCCCCTATCCTTGCCACCCCCCCGCACGCCTCCCTCCACTTGGCCTCTCTCCACCCTTACTCGCAGGCACAACCCTGCTTTGCCTGGGCTCTCGGCCGTGGCTCCTTGAGCCGCCCGCCACAGCCTCACGCTGACCCCCTGCTTGCCCACAGCCGATGGCAGGTGCCCCAGAGTAGAGGGGTGACAGCCGATCCCCTACCAGGGACAGGGGCAGGTGTCCCTGGGGATGTGTGGCCTGGCGGCTGTGGTGCTGGGGTGACAGGGCTCCAGGACGGTAGCGGGGAGGGGTGGGGGAGTGAGGGGCCATGAGACACCCCCATCATGAACCTGGAAGGCCTTGAGATGATCGCAGTGCTGGTGGTCTTGGTCCTCTTCGTCAAGGTGCTGGAGCAATTTGGCCTCTTCGAGCCTGTGTCCTTGGAAGGT
The DNA here is from genome assembly GCF_036250125.1 of Pseudopipra pipra. Classification (NCBI taxonomy): domain Eukaryota; kingdom Metazoa; phylum Chordata; class Aves; order Passeriformes; family Pipridae; genus Pseudopipra; species Pseudopipra pipra. The sequence goes on from NC_087556.1 coordinate 23,428,599, forward strand.
AATGGGTGTGGGTGGTGCTGGTGCCTTCAGGAACATGAGGGGCAGGCAGTGGGTGTCCAGAGTTGCCTCTAAGGATGCTCCAAGAGTGCTGCATCCATGAGAGAGTGAGAGTCCTCCGACGTGGTGTTCGTCTGCTGCTTGTAGAGGCATAGGATGCAAGGATTGGGGTGTCCTGCCTGTCCCAGTGGCTGAAGATGTGGGGAGGGGACAATGCTGGCAGGGTGTCTGCTGTATGGTGGTGACTTTGATGTGTGCTGGGGTGTTGTGGGCTGGGACTGTGTGTAAGGGTGCATGTGGGCACCAGGGTTTTTTCCAGCACCTCTAGAGGACCCAGATGTTATCAGAGACCATGGTCACCTCACTCTGCGCATGAGGTGTCAGACTTAGCACAAGCTTGCAGAGCAGCCAGGCTCAGGAAGGATGGGTATCTGCTGGGCTCCCTGCTCCTGGCTCTCCCCAGGGACCCCTGTGGCCCTTGGGCAGGATGGAGGGACACAGAGGGGGCTGTCCAGCTGGGGATGGGCAGTACAAGGTGCTGAGCAGTGTGCACAGGACGCACTTGTTGGAATCTGGATCCGCTCGGGGGATTCTATGCATGGTGGGAGGGAGGTCAGGACTGTTTGGCTAGGTGCTCCCTGGGTTCCCAGGGTGATGTTTGTGTGAAGGGTCCCCCCAACCCTGCCCAGCCTCTGCCCATGCCAGCACACACCCACCTGAAGGATGCTGCAGCCTGCCCAGCCCCTGGCATCAGGGCATGCACTGGGTGAGGGCGTGACAGACAGTTTCCCTGGTCCACTGGTACCCTGTAATGCTCTGCTCTGGTTCTCCAGTGCTAACTCTCACACGGGCTGGGCGTAGTGAATGATGGCTTCCCTCCACAAACAGTGCCAGGGCAATCGCTGGCAGCACTCTTGGGCTGTACTTGTGGGTTGGCTGTGCCTGGGGGTGGGGAGTGAAGGAGCAAATGGGGGGTCTTCTGATCTTGCAAACCTGCTTGCAGGACAGGAAAGCATGGTGGGTGAAAGTTTTCGTTACTGCTTAACTGCTTGCTATGTCCCTGAGCTCCAGCAGCAGTACTCCTAGGTGGATCATACCAGGAAGGAAACTGTGGCAGGAGCTGACCTGGCAAGCATCCCCCCTCCCCAGTTCTTCTGGTGATTTGGGGGCTGCCTTCCCCAGACCCTGGTTTCCCCCTTCCCAGTGCTTTTGTTTCCCCGTGTAGCTGCTCGAAGCTTTGGACTAAAGTTGGCATTGACTGCAGCTGTTCTGCATCTCTCAGGTGTGATGGAAAGCATGGAGACAGTGAGCCTCCCATCTTCTGCAGCAACTCTGCTGAGGGCTCAGGACAAGGCAGGGGCCACTCCTTGGCTGGTGTGGCTCCTCTGTTCCCTGGGGTGCACTTCTCATCCACCTGCAAGTGACTTTTCGCTGGCCTGGGACAGGGCAGGAGAATGGAGATGGGGTGCCCTGTGTCCAGCCTTGTCCCCATCAGCTGTCACCCCTCCAGGGGGGCAGTGGTATGCCTGTCCCCAATCACCTACATTCCCATGGTGGGGAGCTGCAGCTCCCTCTGGCCTGGCTCGAGATGCACCCCAGCTGTGGCAGTGAGAATGGGACCCAGGTGCCCTGGATTGCCAGCAGCTGCTCCCATTGCCTAAAGGTGTCCAGAGGAGAGGGAAGCATATTGCTCGAGGGGCAAAAATTGGCTGAGGTTGAGCTGAGCCCTGGGCACTCTACGAGGAGTTCTCTGTGTGAATGGCAGTGTTTTGGCACGCAGGTGAGATCCTGTTGCATGGGTCACTTCCCCCCGTCGACTTGAGAGGCAGGAGGTAGGAGATTTTGCTCTCTGTGGAAGGTCCTAGGCAGTGTTTGGGGCTGAGAAATGCTGTGTCCACTTTAGGGATTGTTTACAAGCCGTGGCTCGGTCGACAGTGACAGCCCAGAGACCACAAAGAGCCTGAAACCAAACACTAATGGTCAGGTCTGCTAATGGACACAGGGCTCCACCACCTGCTCCGGAGCCATTGATGCTGCCTGCTGCGCTTCCCCTGCTCTGGCTGGTCCTCTGCCTGCGGTTGTCTCTCTGCCCAGGTTGTGCTGGTTTTGTCCCGTGGACAGATTGTGCTGGGAGGCATCCTGCCACCACAGTGATGGGCTGGGAATGGAGCACCTCCAGACGGGACTGGAAAAATACCCAAGCCCTGGAGATGGGTTAAGTGGGAGCATCTTGCAGACAGACTCTGTCTGCCCTTGAGGGAACTTCAGGGTTAGTGGGTTCCCAAACTCAGCTGGATGAGGCCCTGAGCAGACTGTCCTCCATTTGGAGCTGGCTCTTTGAGCAAGGGCTTGGATAGAAGCACTGACTGTCTGCACCCCCTTGCCCTGTCTGCTTGGCACTCTGTCCTCTTGGACCCTGCACAGCCTTGGTGGCACAGGCACAGCCATTTCTGGCAGCAGCAATGGAGCATCTCCCCTGAGTGCACTGTGCTCCAGGATCTCCAGGGCTATCGATGCTGGAACTGATGTTGTTTACCAGCTGGATAATCAATGATGGACTGTGTCACTCCATCTCTGTCCTGTGCCACTGTGCCTGTCCCCAGCCCCAAGCATTTCCTGGCAGAGCCATGCAGGGGGGTCCCAGCCCCCTGCCAAGAGCCTGCTTTGGCCAAGCACTTGGGATGGGGCAGAGAGAGGAGGGGGAGAGAAACACTATCAGTTTGGGCTTCTGAAGTGCAGCATCAATAATTCAGAGCAGAGCAATTGGTCCTGGCTGAGAGGGGGGATGGCGGGAGGGAAAAGGCGGGAGAGTCACCCAGCCTCAGATTAATATTAGATGAAGCTGCAGATTGCTGTTGGCCGGATAATTGGTGCCTGCCCAGGGCTGTTCCTGCCTCAGCTGGTCAGGGTCTGTGCAGGGGGAGGCAGGATTGGGAGTGTCTTGGAGAGCCCCCAACACGGGGTGTGCTGGCCTCTGCCTTCCTTTGGTGGGGTGCTGCTGCTGTCCCAGAGCTGAGGATCCGGAGAGGGAAGCAGGACTGGGGATGGTGCCAAACTCCTCTAGGGTCTGGGGAGAAACTGGAGGGGGTGGCAGCCTGCCTGGGTGCCACCAGCACCCCAAAAGATACCAGGCAGGAGGGTGGTGGCAGTGAGCAGTATGGACACCTCCTGATGGCTGGCTCAGGGTGAGGGTTCCTCCAGAGAGGGGAGAAAGTGAGCATCCCTGAGGTGCTGGTGAGAGCAAAGCCCCGTGCCAAGCCCTGCTTTCCTCCTGCTTTCCTCCTGCTTTCCAGGAACCCTGAATAGGAGTGTTGCATCTTGGCTGAAGGAGGGACTGGCCTTTAGGGATGTGATGCTGGGGTCTCTGGGCTCAGGGCATCATCCAGCCTGGTCGGTTTGTCAGACCCCAGAGGTCAAGGCAGGCTGGCTGCAGAGCCATAGATCTTTGAAATCTAGCCTGGGACAGCTGCAGGTGCTCTGGGTGGAAGTTCTGGGTTCCCGAGGGTGCACCAGAGATTTCTCCATGTGCAGTGGATTTAACCCTTGCTTTTCCTTTTCCAAGGGCTAACAGGTTTTTCACCTGGGCTGGGCAGGGTCTGGTGGCTGCATAAGGATAGAGCTGGCTCATGGTGAGGACTTGCAAAGGAGGGGAAGCAGCAGGGATGTATGGTGCCTGTGATCAGGCCCTGAGCTTGGATCCCAGCATAGCCTTACACTCTAAGTCAGGCTGTAGCTGGGCTGCATCCTGCCGGCACTGGGATCCTGGAGAAGAAAATCTCCCCTCTGTGGAGCCTCTTCCACATGCTCCACACCGAGGGACATCATACCTGGTCATCCCTGTGAACACAGGATGGGATGCACTGTCTCACCCTACCTAGAGGGGGGGTGAGAAGGGGACTTGGTCCTAGGTCTCCTTGGCTGTGATTGCCAGGGCAGGGCAGCTCTCCCAGCCCTGAGCTCCCCAAGGTCCCCAAGTACCCACGGTGCACCCTGTACCTCTGCTGCTGCATGGTGACACGTCCTGCTCAGCCCAGCCAGACCTAATTAGCTTGTTGAATCTCTTCTCCCTCCGGCCTTGTGTTAATCACTTTTCACATTGCTTCCCTCTGAATTCCCTCTGGGCTGGCTTGCTCTTGCTGTTGCTGATGTGCCTGGAGAGGGAAGCAAGGGGACCCAGCTGGACATAGAGCAGGGCCCCCACTCTGCTGTGTCCTGCCTCAGAGACGGGCTCTGAGCCAGCGGGCAGAGGGGTAAGGAGATCACTCAGCCACAGGGAGGTGAGAAAATCACAGGCTGGAGAAAAAGCAATAAATCTAGAGAGCAAAGGAGTCTATTGGGACAACCCTTCTCTGAAGCCCTGCTTGTTGGTGAAGGGTGAAACCTCGAAGTCTAATGAGAGAGGCTGGGGCTCTCTAGCACAGGGTTGTATTGAGTGTTGTGGGAGCTCAGTGGGGTCTCCTTCACCTCTTATCTGTGAAGGGCAAGACTAGACCCCCAAACGGGGCACAGGTGGGAATAGAGGTGCACTGGACTGGGATGTAGGAAGTTGTGGTCCCTGGAGTGCAGGTAGCAGGAGGTCTGATGTGCCATCCATGCTTGCCTGCAGCATCGCCTCCCAGGGATGCAGGATAATGTCTCATTCCCCATGGATGCCTGCCCTGGGGCTTGTATTGCTAGGGCAGGCTGTGGACAGATCAGAAGCAGCTTTTTGGGAGAGATGCATAGACATCCAGCTAAAAAGGACTTTCTAATTACCCTTGTTGCCAGGCTGGGGTCTCTGTCCTGCTGCCCACAAGGCAGGGTTTTGGGTGGGCTGCAGGGAGCCCCCATCCTGGCTGTCTGCCTGACCTGCTTCCCTCCCTCCAGGCAGCACCCTGTGGAGCACGTTTCCACAAGCAAGATATGCAGGGCTGGCAGCCCCCAGCTGTGGCTGTGACTGACCTACTGGTGCCCAGATGTGGGTGTTCTCCCCAGGACGTGATAAGGGAAGAGATGAGGGTGGCAGGTGTCCATGGAGGTTATCAGCAGACAAGGCTGAGCTCCACAGCACAGAACTCGTGTCATGCTGTGGGTCCATGAAAGGGGCACTGTTGGGGTGAAGGTTTGGTGGTTTGCAATGGGGCAGAGGGGTTGTCGTAGGCAGGGCTGGTCCCTGGGCTGGGTGGCAGCACTATCCCAGGAGTGAGTGATGAGCTTGAGGGTCCCTGGAACACTTCAGTGCCACCAGAAGCTGCTGTTAGGGTGGGAGTCAGGTGCACCTGAGCCTCCTACACATAGCCATTTGTGCCAGTTCTGCACCTCTTTGTGGGTTCCTGTGCTGTGGGGTGCCTGTGCCATGCTGTGTAGTGCAGGGATTCTCAGGGTGAGAGCTGACTTCTCAGTCTCTTGGGCGGTTCCATGGGCTCTCTCCTCCCCTGCGGCCTGGGTGCCCCAAGGGACTTCAGAGGGTGCCAGGGCAAAAGGAGGGAGGGCCAAGGCAGGTCTCTCCTCCCCTGCCCTCCCCTCTCTTCCCTTGCTGGGTCTGTTGCTGCCAGACCAGCTGCCTGCTGGGGCTTTGCGCTGGGGTGATGTTGACTGCTGAGGCTCCCTGGGACCTGCAGGGGCTACAAACGGTGGGCATCATCCTGCTGCTCTGCTCCAGCCTCAAGCTACTCCATGCCCTGGGCATCACTGACCTGACCAGGGAAGATGGGATGGGGACAGGGATGGGGTTCTGATGAGATGGGGATATTGTGATGGAGGTGCTCCTCCTGTCCCAAGGGCTGCAGGGTGCTTGGGGGAGGTTTGGAAGGATTAGTGTGGTTTGGGACATTTGGGGGCCATTAGGGTGTCTAAGGTGTCTGGCAGCATTAGTGTTAGGATGTTGGGTGAGAATATTTGGGGACACTGGAATGTGTGGTGTTCGGTGCAGGATTCTAGAAAGTTAGGATGTCTGGGGAAAGATAGGGTGGGGGAATTCTGGGTCTGGAGGCACTGTGATGGAGTGATGTGTGGGCTGCTGGGGGATGGGGACTATTTGGACTATTGGAGTCTGGGGGCAATGGGTTGCAGAGGGCTGGTCTCTGTCAGATGATGGGAAAAAGGGCTGCAGGTAACTGGGGAGATGAATGGGAGCTGGGAGAAAGGAGCAATGGATGTGAGGTGCAGCACCACGTAGGGCAAAGCTTTCCCACTGCTACAGGAATTAGTGGCTGTGGGGGGAACATGGTAAAAGAAGCTAGAGCCCCTGTGCCCTCCCTGTGGGGCTGTGCTAGGACTGCAGAGGGAAGAGGCTGCTGTGGGTGTTGAGCTTCCTGGATTGCCAGGTGGGTGTTGAGGACAGGGCTGGATGTGGCCAAAGAAGAGGACCCAAAATATGTTAGAGCAATGGATACAAGACCTGTTGGTTGTGCCAGGTGAGGGTGGGAGTGCAGGGAGCTACACGGTGCTGCTGCCTTGTTTCCTTTGGCTGCCTTCCTCAACTGTGCCACGGACAATCCAGGCTCAGACAAGGGCTGCAAACAGACTTTGTGTGAGTGTGATTTGGGGTTTCTTTGCCTCCATCCCCTCTGCCTCCTTGCTGGTGCTGGGGATGCTGTGAGGTGAATGGACTACAGATCCTATCCCCTTGGGTAGTCAGATCTTGGAATGGGAGCTGTGATAGAAGGACGCGTGGATAGGAGTGATCAGAGGCTGAGCAGAGGGACAGGAGAAGAGGAAGGCACTTTGCCCGTGAGGTGCTTTCAACCCCCTTGTCATGGAGGATGTCCCTGAGCTGCCTGGGATCTGGCTGGGCTGTGGCTGGGCATGTCCAGGTTTTGTCCCTGTGCCTTACTGGGGAAGGTATGGATGGCATCTGTGTAATAGGTATGCAGAGCACCAGTTCTCTTATGAAATATGGTGTTTGCAGCCAAGAGGAGTTACTGCTCTGCTAGGGCATTTTTTTGGGTAGCTCCTCTGGCACTCTGGATGTGCCACTGATTCCTGCTCCTAGAGAGGTTCCTGTGATGGGATGGGGGCAGGATGTGTCCCTGTGTGGGGGTTTTGCAGCAGGGTGATGTTCCAGTCCTGCAGCCTTACCTGCTCCATTTGGAGAATGCCTGTGCTCCACAGTCCCTTGGCACCTCTATCCTGACCCATTCCCTGCTCACAAAATTTTATACATGGTGTGGCCTGAAGAAATTATTATTCTGCCAACATCTCCTTTGGGTACATCCAGGCTGTCTGGGAGCACTGTCATGGGCTGGGGGTGGGAATGGGGACAGCACTGCTGTGAGCCCTGCTCTGCTCTGCAGCCCCTTCTGGCCCACGGCCCTATCTTCTCCTTTTGGGATCTGCTCAGCACAAGGGTCATTCAGCTGCTCCTCCCTCTGGCACTGGGGAATATCTGCCCCTGAGCCTCTGCTGTCCCACGAACCATAGGTTTAACTTGGCAGCTTTACTCCTCCCAGCTCTGGGTGTCCAGACTGAGGCTACCCCTGTCCCACCCCCAGACAAGGACTCTCTGTCTGGCCCCTGCCAGCTCTGATGTCATTCCGCTGATGTCAGCCACAGTGGCTGCTGCAAGGCACCTCAGTTACACTTGGCTCTGTCATTGCTGACTGATGAGGGTCATTTACAGAGCTGCTGCTGGTGGGACCCATCCTGACATCCCCTAGGGTGGCTGGGGGAACTCGCTCTCTCTTTCTTCTGCCAGCCTTCATTGCAGACCCCAGAAAGCTGTGGTTGGTGGCACTGCCTGAGGCTGGGCACTGCCAGGGGTGGGCAGAGCTGGGGGCTGAGGTATCCTGCTTGGAGCTGAGCCTTGCACAGGGATGATCATCAGCCACAGATTTTAGGGGCAGCTATGTTCAACATTGCTGCCCAGATGGACCCAGTGCCATGGCCTGGCAGGGGGAGCCTGGGGACTTGCCTCTGGCCTCCAAGGAAAAGGCGATGCTCTGGAAGGGGATAGAGGCTCTTTTACAGAAAAGAATGTATTCCGGGAACTGTTGACCTCTTCCCTGTGCTGCCAGGCTGTCTGAAAAGGGTCCTCTCGCCCAGCAGCCTTGTGCCGCCCCAGCACTGCTCCTGGGGCAGAGTGCTGTGACAGATCAGCCTTGGGGTACCAGCTCCTCCTGATCTGCTGACTTGACCCGGTGTTGCCCCTTGGAGCCAAGCAGGGTTTGTGAGAGCTACATGACTGGTGGGCTGCTGGTGCTCTGCTCCTCTCCTGGAATGGTGCATGCCTGGGAGCTGAGCTGGGGACACTGCAGGGGGTCTTGGTGCTGTGGGATGCACATTTTCCACCCATCATGACAATGCATTTATTAACAGGTTACTGAGAGTGATGGGGGAGTTTTGGCACTGCCTGTTGGTTTGTTATTGTAGGGCCTTTTCTAGCAGGAGGATGCTGTGGAAGGGATCTGCTGTTAGTCTTCTCAGCCAGCCGTCCCTCAGAGGGCACTGGTGGCTGTGGCTCTGGGAGGACAGGGACATCATTATGCATCAGGCTGACCCTGGCTTCTGCTTTTCATCTGGAGAGACTATGGAGCAGCCCAAGCTTGAGTTCTCTCTGGGAAAGGGGTGTCAGCCATGTACAGCACTGTGTAACCCCCCAGTATGGTGGCATTGGCTGGATCCAGCCCCCAAGGACACATCAGCTGTTGGTGGCTCAGTACAAAGTGGTCCATGGCTGTCCTGCTGGTGATCACTGCTGGGACCAGGGATCCACTCTTATAGATTACTTCAGAGCCAGTGTGCAGCAGCCTCTGGGATTCATTTCAACAGCATGTGGAGGTGGGAATGGGAAATTCCTTCCCCTTGTTGTGCTGCCCAAGGATGGAGGCTCAGTTTGTGTGTGCATATTTTGAAGTTGCCAGGCTGTGGCGTGATGCATGGGAAGTGACAAGCCACTTAACCTGGCAGACCTCCCACCGCAGATAAAACACTGCCAGCCCTTTCCATTGGCATGTTCCGTGCCAGCCGCTGGATGGCCCTTGCAGAAGGGTGGAGAGCAGAGTGGTATCTGGAAAAGGAGCTGTTCCTGACATGGACAGGACTTGGTGCTGCAGATGTCCCTTGTGCCCAGTGGCAGCTCATGGTTGTGCTCCACTCCTGGTCTTTGGGCAGAGCTGTTTCCCAGCAAGGGGGAACCGCCAGATTTGCTTGTGGTTTGGATGCTGAGGACAGAAAGGGGATGGTGTGTCCTACCCAGCAGAGCCCTTGGATACACCAAAGCCAGGACAGCAAAGCCCCAGCCTGGGTCACCCCTCTCCTATTTTTAAGCTGCATGTGCTGAACATGTTCCCTCCCCTGTCCTGGGGACCCAGGAATTGGGCCCCCTTTGGTTTCCTCCTTAAGCAAATGCCTATGTTCTTTATTTTTTTTTCTTTTTCCTTCTTTATAACAAACTAAAGTGTAACTTGCACCTGACCTGACCTACTGCACGTGCCTATACCTGCTGCCCCTGTGAGTCCAACCACAGTTTACTCTCTGTTGCATCTCTCTTGCTGTGTGGTTTCCCTTCTGCCCTGCTCCCTCCCCAGTCCATGACCCTGGCATTGGGTGTCGCTCTGCCCATCCTGTCCCTTCTCCTTCTCCTCCTGAGCAAAGAGGACATTCCTGCCTACCAGGTCTGTTCCCACAGCTCCACTCTGTTGGAGGGACCTGGCAGCAAAGCATCCTTGGAAAGCTGAAAGGTGCAATTTCCCTTTTCCTCTGCAAAATAAGGCCCTGGAAACATATCTGGGACAAAATCATGGTTTATGTATAGCTGATGCCCACTTCTAGGAAGGAAAAATCCTCTTTCCTCTCCTGCCTGCAAACCCTGGGACAGACAGGAGCCAGGTTGTGCTTTTATGCCAGTGCCACAATCCTGGTCCTCACTCTTGCCTGTCATCCCCTGACAAATGCCAGGGGGTGCATTTGTTCATTCCTATGTGTTTGCACATCCCTGGCACCCTGCTGTGGATGCCACTTCCCTGGGGAGAGTTTTCCCTGTCTGAGTGGCTTTGTGTGATGTCCTGCTAGGACAAAGACCTCCTGGAGCTGTTCTCCATCCCCCAGAATGATGGATCTCCCTATCCCAGCCTGCTGCATTGGTGTAATCTCAAAGGGTCCCAGGTCCTGCCTGTGGGCACTCAGAAGCCTACCTGCCTAGCTGCAGCTGCTGGATGCAGACCCACATCCCTATCCTCGTGCTGGGTACCATGCAACACCGTTTCTCTGTCATCTGGGGCTTGTCCTAGCCCCCCAAGGCTAAGAAAGCTGCTAGAGAAGCCCCATCTGCTGGCCCCCTAGAGAAACAACTCCAAAACCAGGGTTTGGGATGCGCAGGCATTGTGACCTGCTGCTTGCAGATGTCCAGGATGCTTGGACCAAACGCAGTTTCACCAGAGCCCCAAAGGGACTTTGCACCTTTCGTATCATTTGTGCCCCATGCTGCTGTCTGCCTCCCTTTGGGGGCTGGAGCCCAGCATGGCCTTCATCCCCTCCTCTTCCTCCCTTCCCCACCTGCAGCATTAGTCCTGTGCTGAGTTTGCTGGCTTGAGGCACTGCGGGAAGGGAGGGAGCGGGTCTGCAGCCATGAGGGAATACCAAGTGGGAAAGATAGGGCTTAGCAAAGTCATTGGGGTCCAAATGGGGGAATAGGGTGTGGCAGGTGGGTCAGTGCAGTGAGGGGACCTACTATTTATGCAGGGCCACTTGAATGTGATGGCCATGGGCCAGGCTGGTGTGGGGAGCCCCTCACCCTGCCCCATAGCCTGGCCAAGGCAAAGCCCTGAGCCTTGTTCCCCTTCTGGCTGTCTCAAGCAGGTCCCTGGACTCGAGTCCCAGTGTTGTCCTGGGGTGGGGGTGCATGCTGCAGTCTGGACTGCATGGCGGGGTTCAGTGCATGCTTTGCCTTCAGCCTTCAGGTGCCAACAGGATCAAACCCAGCCTGAGCTCGGGGAGGATGCAATGCCCTGGTTCAGCCAAAGGCTATTTCTTGGCCTTCATCCTACCCTGTCTCCCTGCACAGCCCTATGGGGAGGGTCCCCAGGGAGCAGATATTTGTCCTCAAGGCTAAAGGGCAGAGTCCAGCTCTGCCATCTCCTGGGTTTCTGGGTGCCTGAGTGTCTCCAGTGCTCCCTGACATGCTCCGATGTGGGGGTGCAGAGGTGCTGAGTGTGGGTAGCTCAGCAGGGTTGCCCCTTTGCCACCCCCATCCTTCCCAAGGAGGGAAATTTGCGTGCCGGGTTTGTCCTGGGATGAAGCAGGAAGGCTGAGCAGAGCCTCGGCTGGGCTTTGCCTTCCTGCTCCTCCAGCCTCACGCTGCATGTGCTGCCTCTGGCCCCACTCACCCCGCGCCGGGTGCCCAACCCTGCTGCCCGCCGGGACCGGGGCCGATGCTCTGTTAACTCTTCTTCTGCTTGGTGACTCCTTCTTTCTTCCAGGCAATCCGCCAGTCCAAACTAAAAAAGCGCTGAAGCAGCGATTCCTCAAACTGCTGCCCTGCTGCCGGCCCAAATCCATCCCCTCGCTCAGCGAAAGCAAGTGCTTCTTCTTGCCTTTGTGTGTGTGTGTGTGTCCCCGGCGGTGCTGCTGCCTGCTCTCCGCCCTGGCCCTGCCTGCGGGAAGGGGACGCCTCCGCCTCTCCCCTGCTCTGGGTTTGGGACTATCAGGATCAATCCTGCCTTGGAGGGGTCCGATCCCGTGGGCTCTGCACCAGCCTCTGTCCTCACCTGCCGACAGGCTGGTTTTCTTCCTCTCCAGCTCCCCGGAGCAGCTCCCAGCGGCAAGACCGGCTTGGGAGCCGGCTCAGGGCAGCCGGACTCTCCTGGCGCTGGTTTAAGGGGTGGGGGGTTGTTGCTCAAAGTTCAATGTCGGTTTGGAGATGGAGGTGTAATGGGGGGATGAAAAAGGCTGAGCAGGAGTGAGCACAGAGCCACTTAACCCCCTGCACTGGGTGTGCTTGGCTCCTCGGTGAGTCCAAGCCCCTGCTCAGGGTCTCTTTCTGCCCACCGGTGCAAGCCAATCGCCCCTGGGAAAAGGTGAGTATGGAGGGGCAGGGGCTGAACCATCCCACGGAGAGGGGGTACTTGCTATGGGACCACAGCTCCTCTTGGCTGAAGTGGGGTCTGGGGGTGCTGGCTGCTGCAGGCAGGGGTTGTGCAGCTTGACAGATGGGTGAGGAGAAGCCATTGATGAAGGTGGGGGCACAGTGGGCAGGATGGAATCTTGAAAGGCTGGGGCATTTGGGGCTGGGAGTTCTGGAGGGGCAACTCTCCTGCTGGACATGAACCCTGGTGCAGCACAGACCTGCAGGACATCAAGGGCCTCAGCTCCACAGGGCAGACACTTGTGCTGGTGGGAGGAGAAGGGCAGGCAGGGAGGGTTTCAGCACTGGAGGGGTTTCACACCCCCTTTCTGCTCAGCCTGGGCTGTACTGGAGGCTGGGGAGGCTGTTGCCCAGTGTCCATCCCTGGTCTGCCCCTAGGGTCTCTGAGTGTCCCCTGCTGGCATAGACATAACTCTGGCTGAGCAGAGCACCCCAAAAATATGTCACCCTGGGCAGGTGTGAGACCATGGGATGTGCTGTCCTGCCCCCTGGCATGATAGGGTAGAGTAGGACAGTGCTGGCCTCAGCTGCCCTCTCTTCCCCTGGGTTCCTTGCAGACAGTGTTGAGGATGAGTTTGAGCTCTCCACCGTCTGCCACCGCCCCGAGGGGCTGGATCAGCTTCAGGAGCAGACCAAGTTCACCCGAAAAGAGCTGCAGGTCCTGTACCGAGGCTTCAAAAATGTGAGTACCCCTTGACCAGCTTTGATAGCCCCACCTCTGCTGCCATGTCCACCTCAGTGTTGTTTTGCACCTGGCAGTGCCCAGTGTTTGTGAAGGCTGTTGGGACCTTGAGGTTGATGTTTATATAAGGCTACAGCCTAATCCTGCCTCCAGTGAGCTCAGTGGGGAGACCTGATCCTGTGCTCCATTTCCTTGGATGCAGAAAGCCCCCTTCCCGGGTGCCTGGAATGCAGAGCCTCTCCAGTGAGGGGTGCAGCCCACAAAATCAGAGAGATGCTCCAAGCAGCCTTACCAGCCACCCCACCAGGTGTGCAGGGCAGGGAGCAAGGCAAAGCAAGGGAGTCACAGGGATTTAGGGTGGTGCTCACCCCTCTCCTGCAATGTGGAAGTGACGCTGTGGCTTGGCCCTGGCAGGAGTGCCCGAGCGGCATTGTCAACGAAGAAAACTTCAAGCAGATCTATTCACAGTTCTTCCCTCAGGGAGGTGAGTGCCCATCCCCATCCCCAAGCCCTGCATGGGTGCCTCTGTGAGGCAGGGGGTCACACAACAGTCCCTCATACTGCCCTTCTCCCTGCAGACTCCAGCACATACGCCAGCTTCCTCTTCAATGCCTTTGACACCGACCACGATGGGTCTGTCAGCTTTGAGGTGAGCTGTGGCCAAGGAGGGGGTGATGGGATGGCAGTGGGGCAGGAAGAGTGCATCTCTTCAGGTACTGCGGGCTGGGATCAGCAGCATTGCTGTTGCAGATAGATGAAGAGCTTTGCAGGAGCTGGTGGAGTTTATTAAATTCCCAGAGGCAGTAGAAAAACAGTGAAAAGCAACAAAAAATGGCTTTCTGTATTTTCTGGCTAGTGTCTTGTATGATATCTAGACTGGCAGAAACAACCATGGCTGGGTCTTGTTCAGGCTTTGGCTGAACAGCAGGTCCTGATGCACAGTGTCCTCTTGGGTGCTGTGACTCAAGGGACCAGCGTGGGACATATACGGGGTCAAGCAATTGTTTCTCCCCAGGCTCTATTCGATACCAATATTTCCCTTCTCAGCCCAGCCCGAGGCCACATCTGGGCTGAGTTCCCCTCTGCTGGAGGGACAAGCAGGGCAGTACCCTTTGTGTCTGTGAGGCCCTTTGTGGCTGTAACTCCCATTTGCTTGCCTTATCTATCCTTGCAGGACTTTGTGTCTGGGCTGTCCACCATCCTGCGAGGCACCATTGACGATCGCCTGAACTGGGCCTTCAACCTCTATGACCTGAACAAAGATGGCTGCATCACCAAAGAGGTGGGATGGGGGGTCCAGACAGGTCCCCAGGACCGGCACAGGTTTGCACCTGCCAGGGACAAGGGCAGGACTCGGGAGTGTTGGCTGAGCCCTGGAGGAGAGCTCAGAGGGTCAATATTTAACTGATCTTAGCTCTGCAAACATGTCCCTCCTGGCTCCTTGGCACTGGTGTGTCTCTGGGATAGAGGGTAGATGAGGGGTGTGCTGCTTTGGGGCTCTATCACACATGCAGGCACACACATGGCCCACACTGTGCACAGAACCAGCAGAAACACATCTGAGCACCCCACAGGTCTTTTGGAAGCATCATGAAAAAGATGTGGGTTGGGGACTGGGTGGAGACAGAGCCCTGTGTTGACCCTGCAACCCTGCTTCCCTTCCCATCAGGAAATGCTGGACATCATGAAGTCCATCTACGACATGATGGGCAAATATACCTACCCGGCCATGCGGGAGGAAGCGCCCCGGGAGCACGTGGAGAACTTCTTCCAGGTGAGCTGAGCATATCCTGGGGAAGCAGAGCTCCAGCACTGAGCCAGTGACTGCAGTGGGTGCAGCAGAAAACACCCCACACTGGGGATGAAGCAGAGCTCTGCTGGTCCTGCTGGGTGCTTGGGGATGGCTGCCACAGAGGTGTGCTGTGTCCACCCTGGGCAGGGGGTACTGGGCTCTCCCTGGGCTGGGGCTGTCCCTGCTATTACCCCTGTGATGTGCTTGTCTGCAGAAAATGGACCGGAACAAGGATGGTGTGGTGACAATTGAGGAGTTCCTGGAATCCTGCCAGAAGGTAAAGCCACCAGCAGCTCTTCTCTGGGCTGGGTCACCACCCTGTCTGTTGGAGACCTTTGTCCCCCACACTTCCCTCCTGGCAGAGAGGGGATGACGCCAGGGCTCCCAGGGCAAGTCTGGAGCTCTGCTTTGGGAAGTGTACCCATGCTGTCATCCCTGTAGAGATGACAAGAGCCATGCATCCCAGCAGGGCTTGAAAACTGCCTGTAATCCCTGGGGCTCTTGACTCATGTGCCAGAGCTGCCATAAGGGTAAAGCCAAGTTTGGGGGAGCTGCTCAGATTCCTGTTCTGTGCCCAACTTGCCCACTTCCCACCTGCTCCCGACAGGACGAGAACATCATGCGGTCCATGCAGCTCTTCGACAGTGTGATTTAGCTCCCGGACCTGCCTCCAGCTCAGCGCTCCTGACACTGGGCCCAGAACCTGCTTCTCTCTCTTGACTTTTCCTTCAAGCCTCCCCTCCACTGGCTGCACAGACACCCCTGCAGGAAGGGACCTCCCTTTCCGGAGATGCAGTCAGCACTGAGATCTTCCCTTTCCCCTGAGCTGGCTCTGCTTTCCTCGGGGGATCCCAAGCAGGTGCTCCCAGACATCGGAGCATGGGCATGGCTGGCACAGGATGAGCATTTCACCTGGATGGACCTCCCTGCACCCATTCCTGGTGCAGAAGCTGCAGCCTTGGGCTGCAATAGAGGGTTTTCCCCATGCACACCACCCGTGCAGCTCCCCTAATCCTGATCCTCCCCAGCCCCAGGAGCCCCCAGTCCTGGCTCCAGCCCAAACCCTCCAGTGATGCTGTCTAGAAACCACTAAAGTCTTGCAAAGGGCCCCAGTGCCTTGGCTTCCTCCCCTGCCCTGGCTGTGTCCTGCCATGGGGAGCATGTCCAGCGTGCCAGCCACCCTCCCTGTCCAGACACTGGGCCAGTGGGTGGGCAGAGGGACCATGCCTGGAGAAGGCAGCCGCATGGGCACCTGGGGCTCATTGCTGCATGAACTGTGGGGAGCATCCCCTGATCCCAAGGGTCCTGGTTAGACCTAGGAGGCTCATCCTGACAAGGGGAGAGGGGAGACTAAAGGAACCCCGAGGTGACTTCTTGTGGCACAGGTCCCCCAGAATGAAGGATGCGAGGCTGGAAGGGCTGCAACCTCAGCCCCTGTCCCTTGAGTTCAGGGTGCTGGCACACAGGGACCTCAGGGAACCACTTTGAGGCTCCAATCAAGAGATACCCTTTCCAACCTTTCCTGAGGACATGGAAGCCAGGGTATGAGGACACATAAAAGAAGGAGATGTGCTGGGCTCTGGTGGCTGTCCTGGCCCTTAGAGCTCCCAGCTATGCTCTTGGCATCGTTTGCTGCTCCCAGGCCCAGGCTCATCCCAGCCCACCTGCTGCCCAGGGGCTGGGGAATGAGCAATGGGACAGAGAGGTGTTCTCACAGGCATAGCCCTGTGCTGGGGATGTGGTTGAGCTGGCAACTCCTGGGAGAGATAGCTGAGGCTGGGGACAGCCAGAAGTCATTGCCATGCTGCTGGCAGGCTGGAGGGTCACCTTGGGGCAGGGGGGCTCATCCCCATCTCCCAGCATGGCCAGGTGAGAGCCTGCATGGGGACCCTGGTGCTCCCCACATCCTTGTCACCATCAGCTCCTTGGAGCTGAGTGTGTGCAGGCAAGGCTGTCCTGCCCACATACCACTTCGAGTTGTAGCTGAGTGATGCCCATGTGCTAATGATCCCATGCCAATGCCAGAGGCCCTCCACAGGCATTGGGAATGTACCCAGCCTTGGCAGTCCCTGACTGTGGCTCTAGCATCTGCATCCTTAGCAGCCAAGGGTGATTTGGGCTGGCCTAAACTGCAGTGTCTGGGATCAACTGGGAAGGAGTGCAAGGCCAGCACGCACGTCAGGCTGGGCCCCAGACCCAGGCTGAGCCCCTGGTGTTGGAGACATTAGAAATCCCCCCTGGGGCTCTGAGCCAAAGCTACGGGGCCACTCCCCAGCGGGACCATCCTTATCCCATCCCTTGTAGATATGATGTGTTTTTTAGGTTCATTCAACACATTATTCACCTCGCAGAAATGACGTGTTTTTTTAGGTTCATTCAACACACCCTTCATCTTGCAGACCTGTTCCCAGGTTTGTTGTGGGGCTGAGCTCCCACTTGCATTCTCTCAAGGGTGGGAGGGCAGGTATCCCAAACCTTACCCCTTGCGTCCCTTTCTCCCTGTTCTCCCTCCTCCCAGGCTCTCTGGGGTGCCCACAATCCCCCTCCCACACGGAGCAGATGCCGCCTTCTCCCTCACGCTGTAGGTCGCATGGAGTGACCCCCTGCCCTGGGGCATGGTGACCCACAACCCGCTTGGCATCTCCAGTCTGTATATTTTGTATTATAACAATTATATGGGTAAAAAAACCCCAAACAAACAAACCAACCAATAAAATCTAACCACAGTCGCTATGCACACCACCGTTATGGTTTTGCATCTGTCAGCTGTCTGGGGTGGGGGTGAAGGGGAAATGCGGGACTGAGTCTCTGCAGAGGGTGGCAGCCTTTTTGGGGTGCTGTGGCTGCAGGGTGCTCTGCAGAGGTTGCACAGGGGACAAGGTGTGAGCTGAGCCTGGCCATGCCATTGATGGTCCTGTAAATACAGACTTTCCCCTGCTAAGAGGCCATAGACATTTAGGCTAAAAAGCTCTTACACCAAGTATGTCAGGTCCCAGGAGTGAGGCTGTAAGGTATGTGAGATGCTGTTGGGTGAACCCGAGCTTGGGACCAGGTGGCCCTTGTTAGGATGTGGCATTTAAGGCTGAGCTAACAGGAAGATGGTCACCTACCACCTTGAAGAGGTAGGTACGGACTGGGGAGGGCTTTACCTTAGGGACATGAACTCATGGGCAATCACTGGTTGTTGGAAAAGTGCAGCCTTGAGAACTGGGAAAAAATGAAGCAAAGCAAAGAAAAAACAAACATGGAAGAAAGAAACCAGCAGAACAAGGTCTGGACCTGATGTGGGACAGCAAAACGCTCCAGCTTTATACAGTCTGTGGTCCAGGAACTGGAAACTCAATGCAAAGAGCTGTCTGGAGACCAAAACATCTTAGAAGGATGAGCTCTGGCTATGGGGGGAATTACCACTGTGGCACTGGGAAAGTGACAAGTCCACTCTTTCTAAAGCCTCTCGCTCTCCAGGGATCTTTCTGAGCTGCTGCCCATCACACAGGTCTGTGTATGGCATTATGAATGGGCCTGGGCGCATCTTCCCCTCTAACCCACTTTTCCCAGTATATCCTATCCCCTGAGCTCTGTTTGGCTGGTTGCTATTTTGGGCAATGATATCCAAGGGTGTGCCCTCTCATGGCACAGGGATGCTGTGAGCCACTGATGGGATCCCTTGGGTCCCTCTCCCCAGGGTGAAGGGCAGAAAAGGGGCTGAGGTGACCAGGGCTGAGCCATGGCTTGGAAGTCCCTTGTCAGGAGGAGGTGGCATTTAAGGGTAACAGCAAAATCGGTGGGTTTATGATAAGAACAGAGATAAGAGCTGATGAGTCCTTGGAAAAGGGCAGCCTTGTGTTGTTTCCAGCCATCTTCTTCCCAGCTTTCAGAGGAAAAAATTAATAGCATCTATGTGGGAAAACAGCTGAGCAACTGAATGAGGCAGCCGATGCAGCCTGGCACAGTGATTCACTCCAGCATCCTGAATACTGCCTAGAAACACAGGCATTTTGTAAAAGGATGAAATCCCAACACTGGGAGAACTGTTACTGCAAGATTAGTTTGGCATGACCAAAGCTATGAGCACAATGCCAGCTTCAGGGTCCAGTCACTGCCCAACTCTCTATAGGGTGGTATGAGAGTCCTGTTTATTTTCCACCCAAATTCTGTGTATTTCTCCTCTCTAATCCCTCTGTAAAGTCTTGTGTATCAATACAATTCAGCTAGTTACTATTTAGGGCAGCAGTACAGTTTATATTTTTGCTCTTTGAAAGGTTTAGCTTGAATCTGGTGGTAACCAGAGATTCTCCTTCACAAGGGGCTCTGCTGCAGCTTCTGGAGCAGGTACAGATGGAGCTGGAAATGCAGGCGTTTTGGGTTTCTTGTCACGCCAGAATGTCATCAGCGGGGATAAGCTCAAACGTGGTTGAAATGTGATGTGTCTGCCGTGATGTGTGCGGGCTTTCTCCAGCCCCTCCTCCCCAGCCAGGTCGTTCAGCAGCTCTTTGCTCACTGGTTCCTTGTTGGCTGGTACCTGCTGCAGCTCCCAGTGCTGGCAGGGCTGGAAGGATGACCTCGCTGGCCTCTCTCCACAGCCACATGGGAGGTCATCTACTCAGCCCTGACTCGTGCTCCCAATGCAGCTGGAAGTTCTCTCAGGAGAAATGCCATCTGACGTTAGACCCCTCCTCTGATTTACTGAGATCCACCTCAGCTTTGTATCCCATCTTTCAGCATCCTCGTAAGCCTCTTCCAGGCATGGAAACACCTCCGACCGTAACATCGGCCGTGCTGTGGGAGGAGGGAAGGAGCGGCCGCAGGGGGTCTCCCATCCGCGCCACAGCCCCGGCGGATCCTGCTTAGCTTGCGGGGCACCGCCGCAAGTAGGTCACGTCTCACGGGAACCCGCGCACCCTTCGGCCCTGCGCACGCGCAGACCCGCCCGCGCGCCGCCAGGCGCATGCGCAAAACCGAAGTAAACACTCCACTCCCCATCCTCCCTCCCCCACTCGGCGCCGCTTCCCTACACAAACCGCAATGCGCATGCGCGTCATCCTCGCCACCACCTCCCTCTTCGGTCCCCGCGGCCCCTCGCGCGTGCGCTGCGGGTGCGCGCGGCCTCCCCGCGCAGGCGCCCTTGGGACTCCGCGGCCTCGCCCCTCCCGCCGCCGGCCCCGCCGAGCACGCGCGGTGCGCGCCCTCCCGCGCCTGCGCAGAGTACGTGCGACGCCCGCCCCGTTCCCTGAGGAGCCTCCTGCGCTCCAGCCTGTTGTTCCCGCTCCGCCGTCGCCGTCCCGGCCGCCCGCGCCCTTTCCCTCCCTTCCCGCCGAGCCGGGCGCTCTCCCGGGCCCTCGCGGCGGCCCCTCGGAGCGCGGCGGCTGCGGGCGAAGCGGCGCGGACCGGTTGGGGCCGGTTCCCCGCGCAGGCGCAGCGCCCCGTAAACAGGAAGCGGCGGCCCCGGAGCGGCGCAGACAAAGGGGCTGCGGAGCGGTACGGACGGGACCCGGTCGGCTCGGCCCGGCCCGGCGAGCGGCGGCGCTGGCGGCGGGCGGCAGGATGGTGCAGAAGGAGGGGCAGGCGGCGCTGGAGGAGCCGCAGGGCAGCCCCAACCCGGCCGGGGTGCCCGGCGCCTCCTTAGAGCCTCCGGGCACCGCCGCGGGGCCCGTCCCGGGGGGCGAGGAAACCGACACGGAGACGGAGACAGCGCTGGGCTCCCGCCGCTTCCTCTGTGGCGTCGTGGAAGGTGGGAGCTCTGGGAGGGGGTGTCCCCTGGGGCACGGGGGCTGTGGGAGGACGGGGGGGGGGGGTTCGGTATCCGCGGGAGACCGGGGATGGGCTGGTCCCAGCTGGCGCTGCCGTCCCCGTCTCCTCCCCCGCCCGGAGGAGCCCGCTCGGCGGGGAGGTGCCGCGCCGTTCTTGGCCGGGACTCCGCCAGAGCGGGGAGGAGCCGCAGCTCCCGGGCGGGGTTTCTGCCCCCGGGGCTTGGACTGGAGCGGGGAGCGCCCTTCGACGGCAGCTATGCGGCGGGGCGAGCGCAGGCCCGGCTCCCAAGCGCGCCCATGATTCCTCAGAGAGGCTGAGGCAGTGCTGTGTCTCGCCTGCTGGTACGTGAGTAAAGGAGGTAGGATCGAGAGAGAGAGAGCAGAGCTACCGCGCGATTATCCCGGCTGTACGTGCTCTTTCTGCGCGCCAGAAGCTCAGATTCGATTTCCTGAGTAGGGAATATGTGATTCCACATGCATGTGCTCTGTAATTAATATTAAATGCCCCTTGTTCTCCAAAGTGTTCTAGCTTATCATTTTAATTCGGCTGTGGGACAGTCCTCTGTCTTTTGACATAGTTGGCATCATTGAAAGGTTTAAACTGTTGCTGAAGCTGCAGAATAAAGTAACTTTTTTTGCATTTCTCACTAGTGACAGAATTTGTCTGCATTTCTGGCAGGTCGGTTAAGGTAGGTGGTTGAAAGCCAGCAAGAAAAATGGTTTATTCCCGGCATAATAGTTCGTTTGAAATCGTTCTGATTCCTGTGATCTGTTACTATTTTTGTACCTATAATGACTTTCCAGTAGAAGAACAAAGTGATTAACAGATGAAATGGAGGGGGAAACAGGCAGTTTATCAAACTCAGTATCTGCATTGTTTTACAGAATGTCTTTTGTTTATATCTTAAAAAGAAAAGACTGTTTGGCTTCTGCAAATGTCTCTGTGTGAGCTGCATCAGGCCCAGTTAAGTCTTTATTTTTTAGCATTTACTAGGGCTTAGATACAGTCAGCATGGAGAAAGATCTCTCTGCTTTGCTAATAGCTTAAAATTCTGTGAAGATAGAGGCTAAATTGAAAGCTTTGGAGACAGATATCAGTGAAGAGAAACACAGGTTGTAACAGCGTGTTTTCTCATATTCCTGCTGATACATGTGGACCATGGATCACCTGTTCATCCAGGTTTATATTGGAACTACTGAGTATACTGTAATCATTTTTCTGGTGGTGCTAGTTATATGGTTGGTCACCTCTGCATATATTTTGTTGCAGGTGTTCTTGAGCTTACTATGCATAAAACAAAGCGAGAAAATGGCCTCTGCCCAATGAAGCCATCAAACAGTGGTTAGGAGTTACCAGTCTAACGATAATAAGTGTACAGGAAAAAAAGGCATAGGGGAGTGTTTTAAAAAAAAAAAGGCAGGCAAACAAAAAACCACCACCGACAGAAAAACAAACCTGTGGTGAATGAGGTTAATGGCAGTGAGTGAAAACATCTGTCTCGTTAGTGACTCAGGGAATTATAAGGTTAAGAGTAAAACAGCAATTAACTTCAGAAGTATAGCTAAATACTGAAAACATAGGGCAGTGGTTAACACAGACTAGAGGGATGGTGAGATTAAAGCAGTGAGGTGGAGAATTTGGATCTTTTGTAGAAAAGGCAGAGGAGAATTGGCCAAATACTGATTGTACACTCTGAGAATGTGAAGAGTTTATGACAGATATCAAATTCACTGTTTTGCAGAGTAATAAGAGCTAAGATTACTGAGTGCAAAGCTTTCATGCTCTGCCTCTAGGATGTCCTGGCTTTTAGTGATGGAGAATGTGGTAACTGGGACGAGGTATTTGGCATGATCTGTTGACTTTGTATCAACCTGACACACAGTCCTGATGGAGTAATACAAAACCAGGTCGATTTTCTGTTGGACAGAAAGATCCAAGAGTCATCACCAGCTGGTGACAGTAGTAACCTAAGAAATGTGGAGACAGATGGAAAAGTATCACTTCAGATTAGCCTGTTCTCTTCAGCCTTGTTTAATTAGTTTTTGTTAGCTGAATTTCCTTTTGTTATAGTAGGCTCGGCTCTGCTTCAGGCTTGTGGGTCTGAAAGAGAAGTATATGTAAAGCGAAACTGTTCTGAATGAGTTATGAGACGTAGGTGGTATTCATTGGGTCCCATATGTTTTTGTTCCTTTTGTGGGTTCTTGAGCTTCTTCAGGGCAGCATCAGTCAAAATGAGTAAGATGTGGTGAGAATGAGAAATTCATTCTGGGTTAAATAAACCTGGAGGTTTTCAGACCTCACAACCACTCTCTTGTTGTTGCCCTGTTTAACTCCTCTGTTTGCCACTGGGCAGTTGTGAGGAGCAGTAGTTGCTTAGCTTTGCCACGTTGTGGTGCCAGGCAGTCTGAGATTGCTCTTTGACAGACTAATTCTTAAACTTGAGCCTGCTTTAAGCTGCTTAAAAGAGCATTGCACACTTAACATGTAATTGAGATACCTGTTAATATGTAGAAAATGCTTCGGTTGCATCAGTTTGGAGTTTTGAAAGGTGATAGGAGCGTGGTTTTGGCCTCAGTGAGACCAAATATTTACAGATTTAGAGCATTGAGTAGCTCTGGAAATGAAGATACTGTCTGCCTTTTGAACTGGTGTTCTGTGGGAACTTGTGAGCTTTGTGTATTAGGAACATCATTCACCATGGAGTGGCCATGCTGTTTGAAAATAAGAGCTTATTAAATTTCATGTTATTTTAGTCTCTGGTCTTTGCAAGGGCTGCCAAGCTGAAGCTTTGTTTTCAAGTGCCCACTTGTGGTTGAACTGTTTGCACATGGGTCTAAGTGAATTGGCTTAAGAGTGCATTGAGGGTGCTTTTTTAATTGTTTCTAGAATGGGAGGATTAGATTTAAAACCAGTAGCAATTAC
Organism: Pseudopipra pipra; assembly: GCF_036250125.1. NCBI lineage: Eukaryota > Metazoa > Chordata > Aves > Passeriformes > Pipridae > Pseudopipra > Pseudopipra pipra. The sequence continues at coordinate 23,451,804 of NC_087556.1, forward strand.
AATTTCTATGGAATTCCAAGACTTTCAGTACAATCTGTTCTAAAATCACTTGTGTAGAGGCTTTTATATATGATTATTCACAGACATAGTATTAGCTTGTAAAATGTGGGAACTTTAAAGTAAGATACCAATTAATTTTGATAAGGAGCCTATAAACTGAATAAAAGGAATGAAATCCTAAGCATTTTGTTGAGTCACTTGCACATATTTTTTTTTTTAATTACTCAGCATCTCCCCCACTATGTGTTTATATACTCTGTGTATATAAATTCTAATCTGTGCCACCAGTTAAGCATTTTCGAGATACTAAATATTTTCAAATGTCTTCAGTATTCACCTTACAATTAAATCTATTCTGTAGGTGTCTGGAGTGATAGTTTAATTAGGTTATGATTGTTCGGTCTGTTGCTATAATAATGCTGACTTGACTTGTCAAGGGCATATGCTCAGGAACACAGGTTGTATTCTGAAAACTGATTGCTTCAGTGGCCAAAACTATGAGACCTTAGATCATAAGAAATGAAACAAGTTATAATTGCATTTTAAATTTAGATCAGTTGAGGTTATTACACTTCCCTAATGCTAACTAATTTTTTTTCCTTTCTGCCTTGGGAAGCTTTTTGATGAATGTAGCAGAAGAGTTTCATGGAGCAGGCATAATCTAACTGGATAATTTTAATCTTGTTTCCCATAGGATTTTATGGAAGACCTTGGGTGATGGAGCAGAGGAAAGAACTTTTTAGAAGGCAAGTCATGCTTCCCCTTACTGCAGCACATTCCATCGCAATGAAATCATAATCTTCCACTTAAGCCTGGAAAGAATTATTGTTCTAACCTAGAGAAACTTTTTGCCTAATATCTGTATTCTTAGGGACTCATGTTCACCTTTTTATCTTGCACGAACCGAATTTGTCCACTATAATTTGTGCTTAAAGTTATTGTGACTTAACAGTATAACACAATGTTCAATGAAGAAAAAAAATAGATCAAGTAAAAGAATAAGATGAAGTGAAACTTAGAATTCCTGAATTTGTAGGCTATTTGAAGGCTTTTTTCCTATGTTTGTAGACTTCAGAAGTGGGGACTGAATACATACCTGTATGCTCCAAAGGATGACTACAAGCACAGGATGTTTTGGCGAGAAATGTACTCTGTGGAGGAAGCAGGTAATTGCCTTTATTTCTCCTCTGTGTTTTCTATAAAGAGACTTTAGAATTAATTGGTTATTGCTATGTATACTTATGTGTGTATAATCACAGTAGCCATTCCCAAAAGTGACTGGAGACCTCTTTCTTAATAGTCTGCAGGTGTATTTTTTGCAGCTTTGGAACAAGCATGGATTTACTTTTAACTATAACTGCAGATGATGTCTGAAATTGCTTTAAGGCTTTGTCTTAGAAGATTTACTTTTTTTTTTCAAGGGAAATTATTCCTCTGGCTCTTGAACATCTGCACCATATTTGAAGTAGAAATTTATTTGCTTCAGAAAAGAGAAAAAAGATTGAGCAAATAGCATGTCCCTTTGTGTGATTCATTAAGCCCTTGTCTCAATGAAGAAAGTACCTATTAAAAAAACAACTCTTGACTAGTTAGTTGGAACATAAGACCTGTTCATGCTCATGTGAGGCTTTTTATCCACCTCTGGCATTTTTGGGATCTTTGGTGTTTTATTAGACTGAGGGGATTGTAGTTTTCCTTGGGTGGGGGGAGAAATTATACTCTTGAAATTAAATAATCCTTCTTGGAGGCCACTTTGAATCAGTGCAGAAATATAATCTAAAGGTTACTGCAAGGTAATTGCCAATAGCAGCAAAGATTGTTAAATATTCTAAAAATAATTCTTATTATTCATTGTATGGAAGATGAAATTTCAAGTTTGCTTCTTAAAGCAACTACTTGTGCACAGTGGTGTTAAACCCCATGTTTTCCATGTGCCCTAAGTTTCAGTGATATGAGTGGTACATGAACCCCTGTCACACAGGGTGATACTTCTGCAGTGAATTGTCTGTTAGTATGTGTGGGGAAAGTGAGTAATAATTCTAGAACTGTTGGTGTGCATACTGTGGAAACAGACTATATCTGTATTTGTCTCACTGTACTGAGATAAAGAGAATTTAAAAAATATTTATAAAACTTTAACATGGAAAATAAGAATACAAGGAGAGTTGTTGCATTCCTTTTGGCATAATTTCTGAGAACTCTTGCAAATAATTGGTGCTCCTTGCTGTGTTAATTTCAAGAAATTCCAGCAATTTTTTAAAAATTCTGATAGAAGAGGCTTCTGAACTTCGTAATTTACTTAAAATGATGCCCAAGAATTTTTTTTAATTGTTGAGTCTCTCTACAATATTTCAATTTGATTTCCAGAGCAGCTAATGACTCTGATATCAGCTGCACGAGAACACGAAATAGAGTTCATCTATGCAATTTCACCTGGACTTGACATCACTTTCTCCAATCCTAAAGAGGTATCCACACTGAAACGTAAGCTGGACCAGGTAAGTGTGACACAAACAGCGCAGTTGCAGCACTGCTTGGTTTGGAAGCTCCAATACCTTGCTTACTCTTGCAGCTTTTCAGCACGTTCTTGAACCTTTTCAGCACCAGTGTTACTTTTGGTGCCTCTGAACAATTCCGATGGGTGTGTTTGGGTTGCATTGCAGAAGTGGCCAGGGATCACCTAGATTTTTAAAAAAGTCTCATCTTGTATGGGATTCTGAAGGCTATTTTTGTCTTCAGAGTATTTTGGAATCTTGAAGCCAGGATGCACTGCTAAAGCAAGAACTCTTGCCTGCAACAAACGCCTTTGCAGGCAGACCTGACATGCACATCTTCTTTGTTCTATTAATTGACTCCTCTCCTTTGTCCAAGAGCTATTACAGAATTAGCTTTTTTCCCAGCTGTCTGTTCTGCGAGATCAGCTTTGGGTTGTTAAAACTGGAACAGATTGCAGGTCTTTAGAGGTCTAATCTTTGAGAGAAGCAGAGCTACGGGGCAGAGATAGGCATTCATTGTGAATAGAAACCAAAGTCTGTCTTGCCTCCACTACCTTCTCTCCTCCATTCCTATAGCTTTCCCTTTAAGATTAAGATTAGATTTAAAAATTTTAGTTTGATTTAAAAAGAAAATGAAAATAATTTAACAAATTAAACCTTTTGCTCTTGTCTCTTGTATTAGGTTTCCCAGTTTGGCTGCAGATCTTTTGCACTGCTGTTTGATGATATCGATCATAACATGTGTGCAGCAGACAAAGAAGTTTTCAGTTCTTTTGCTCATGCTCAAGTCTCGATCACAAATGAAATTTATCAATATCTAGGAGAACCAGACACATTCCTTTTCTGTCCTACAGGTAAAATGAGAGGAATCATTTGGTTCAGCCTCAGTCTTATTGGTTGGAAAGCTGGCTTAGCATTTAATAACTGCCTTAAGGAGTATTTTGGGGTTGATTGAAGAAATTGACTTACAAAGAAAGGTTTGGTTATTCAAATATATGCAAAGTTTTTGCCAAATCTACACAGCTATGAAAGGCTTAATGCCAAGCAAAGAAGGCAGCTTGATAGAATGGTTAAGGGAAGTTTTTTGGTTTTTTTTTTACTTAAACCAAAATCTTTTTGCCTCTTGAATTGGCTGGCTGTTAGTTTCTTAGAATTTTCTTAAAGTAGAAGTACAGTCTGTGCTCACTGCTGTCACTGGCTCCTATTTTTAATAAGATTACCCACTTCAGTAGTCACTGACTTGTTTATTTATTAAAAAAAAAAAGATTACTTGCACTTGGGTCCAGTCATTGCTTTTTGAATTGCAAACTTCCTCTAATACCTTTGAGGTACTGGGGAGAAAATGACTATGTTCAGAAGTGTGGATGGTTGCAAGGAAGATTCAATTCAGTAGCAATGTTGTTATTGTTAATTAGTTTATCCCCTTACACTGTAGTAGTTTGGTCCTGTTGCAGACCTTCAGTTTAACTTTAAAGAGATATGTGTTCCAGTGTTAATATTTTTAGATATTTGCATTTCATAATCAGTCTCGGGGTTTTCCAGTTCTCTTGCATATTGTCTGCTGTAACCTGGCCTTCTGTTTATGGACTTTATTAGTTTTTTTCTAATTTTGACATTGGAGCAATTTTAAATAAATTCTGTACCTTTTGTTTCTGGTCTTTATGTGAAGTATCATTCATAATGTCCTTTTTATTTATACTTTAGACTTTCAGGCCTTACCTGATTAATTTTATGGATGTTTCTCATTGCTTCCCTCAATGTGTTTGTGGGACAGTTGGGTATGTTGTCACACATGTGCATCCTTCTAACAACAGTGACATTCTCTTTTCCTGTGCAGAGTACTGTGGAACTTTCTGTTATCCAAATGTTGCCCAATCACCGTATTTACGGACTGTAGGAGAAAAGCTGCTCCCTGGCATCGAGGTGTTATGGACAGGTAAAAAGTTTGGTGGCTTGTTTCTTTTAATTCACTGTTGTTGTTAAAAAATTTTCTCATAAGTATTTAATAAAATAAACTTTCCAGCTACTTGGGGATTGAATCTTCGAGTAGATGCAAAGCCCGCTGATTATCCTGTTTCCCTCTTAGGTCCAAAAGTTGTATCCAAAGACATTCCAGTAGAGTCCATAGAAGAAGTTTCTAAGATCATCAGGAGAGCACCAGTTATCTGGGATAACATTCATGCTAATGATTATGATCAAAAGAGGCTTTTTCTTGGGCCTTACAAGGGTCGGTCAACTGAGCTCATCCCTCGACTAAAGGGAGTTCTGACCAATCCAAACTGTGAATTTGAAGCCAATTATGTTGCCATTCACACACTTGCAACCTGGTACAAGTCTAACATGAATGGAGTGAGAAAAGATGTGGTGATGAGTAAGTATGCATAAATGTTTGCTGGATCTGTGCTTAACCGTATGAATCATACTGGCTTTTGGTGTTTTTAATGATTCTATCCTTTCTTCACCAACTTTTTCTTCTTATGATCACTTAGCCTTTTCTGTCCCATAAGTAAATGTCAGTTGCCTGAAAGGTAATGAGCATTGAGCTTGCTTTATTGACTCCTGGCACATATCTGTAGCACATATTATCAGAGAATTTCTTAGCCTTGAGAGGTATGTATGGTTGTATAATTAACACTCTCAGCAAGGAGTTTTAATACCCAAATTTGACGTGTGTCCATGGATATGATGTCATTGGAATAGAAGCAGTTCAGATCAAAAGAAACCTTGAATGCCAGAGTGTCTGGTTTCTGCACACTGTTTCTGTGTCAACGTTGACAGTCACCATAATTTTCCATTTTGGCTAATACTTTTGCTTCTTTGCGAAGGAGGCCTGTCATAGTTATTGAATGCCTTGTCTAACACAGCTTTTTTATTTTTATTATTTTAAATTAAACTTGTTTGATAACTTTTTAAAATTTGTCTCTAGCTGATACTGAAGACAGTACCGTTTCAATCCAGATTAAGTTGGAAAACGAGGGGAGCGATGAAGATATTGAAACGGATGTTCTGTACAGCCCACAAATGGCCCTGAAATTGGCCTTAACAGAATGGTTGCAGGAATTTGGGGTACCTCAGCAATACAGCAGTGAGTATGATTTGGTATCATTCTGGAGTCGATAAAAAAATGGGGTTAGATGTTCAGTACTTGCATTTAAATTAAAAATATTTTATGGATCCAGGCAATTCACATACTTTTCAGCTGGAAATATTTTCTACCTCAGTAATTTGGAAAACCTTAATAAAAAAGTAAGAATGCTTGATGTTCAGTGCCTGTAGCGCTCTGACTGATCAACAGAAGCATCATTGATGCATGATCCCTTGGCACTTCTGATGAAAGACAGGAAAGAGTCTGGATCTTGCTAGTCCTGCTTGTTACTACACTTCCATGGAATCTGAGAGAATAGGAAGTATAGTGGGTTTTTTGGAGTTGGTGTTAAATTATTATCAACACTAGTTCTGGTCCTGAAGAGTTCATGTTTTTCCAGTTGTTTTAAGATAGTTCTATTTTTCTGCGTTTCTGTCTGCAGAAACCAGCTGGGTTCCTTCCAGCATTGTACACCTTTCTTGTAGCAATGGGAGCTTGGGACCTGAGGTAAAATCTGTTTTTCTCAAATGTGGGTTTCAGCTGGTCAGAGTGGAATGGAAGAGCCTGTCTCCCAACTCTGCCCTAGGGCATTTATCCTTTTCAACTGCTGTAGAGTTTTGTGTCTTTCTAAAACTCAGTTGCAGCAGAAACATTGGCTGAGGAGTAGTAATTAAGATATCATCTTCCTCCATTTTCACAGAACAGTTTTAAGTTGGAAGGGACCTCTTGAAATCTAATCATGAGATATATCTTGAGTCTTAACAACCTTGCTCAAGCAGGGTGAGTTAGAACAGGTTGTTCAAGACTGTGTCCAGTCAGGTTTTGAATTCAGTTTTTCCTACGTTAAAAACATTTTTAAAACATTTAAGCAAAGTTCTTTTATTTTGAAGTGTTCTTTATATCCAAAGGCAACTTTAACAAGTCAGTTGATGCAGAGGAAAAAGTAGTGACTTTAAGAGCTTTTTATTCTGGTGGTGTAGTCAGAAATGCTGCTGGTAGTGCATAAATAAAATATTAATTAATTTTCCTAACTTCCCCCCCATCCTATCTTTGCTTACCAGTTATGTGCAAGGGAAACTTGCAAAAACCAAAACTAGTAGTTAGAATTACAGTGACAGAAGTGAACAGGCAAAATACCAACGGGAAGCTGCGCTGACTGGATGCTGCAGTAATAAAATCACCTGTGATTTGTAGAAGTTGCCGATTTGAATGTTAATTGACAGATATTGAGAACTCTAAACTTATTTCTTCTTATTCTCAGGTAGGCAAGTGGCCCACAGTGGTGCTAAAACCTCTGTAGGGGATGTAGGGCCACTGGTGGCACCGTCCTCTTTAAATGCAGCAACGGTGGTTACCACGGTGTACCAAGAACCCATCATGAGTCAGGGCGCAGCGCTGAGCAGCGAGTCACCGGCCTTGGTCAAGGAGGAGGAGAAGAAGCAATCTGATGAGGAACCAATGGACATGGTGGTGGAAAAACAAGATGACTCAGACAAGAATGCTAACCAGATACTGACAGATATTGCCGAAGCCAAGATGGCAGAGGAGCTGAAGCCAATGGATACGGATAAGGAGAGTATAGTTGAGTCAAAGTCTCCAGAGATGTCTATGCAGGAAGACTCTGGTAGTGACATTGCACCTATGCAGACTGATGAGCAAATTAACAAAGAACATTTTGTGCCTGGGCCGAATGAAAAGCCTCTTTACACAGTAGAACCAGTGACTTTAGAGGACTTGCAGCTTCTTGCTGACTTGTTTTACCTTCCTTATGAACATGGGCCCAAAGGCGCACAGATGCTGAGGGAATTCCAGTGGCTCAGAGCAAATAGCAGTGTTGTCAGTGTTAATTGCAAAGGAAAGGATGCTGAAAAAGTAAGTGTGAATCCTGTTTCTGTCCTTCTAAATGAAAATCTTGAGCAATTTTATTTGTTGTCTGTAATAGAGACTGATGTTCTAATTCCTAGGACCTGAAGGGTAGTGTATAACCAACCACAGGTCACAGTAATTTTCATTCCTCCAGTGGAATCTGCTGTTTTAAGCCTGTAGTGCCATGTTGCTGTGAAGGCAGTCTGGTGTCTGCATTTGACCAATGTTCCCTGTACTGGCCTCATTTTAACAGCCATAGAGGATTTCTGTGAGTCACGTGTGGTGTCGTAGTCAACGCTAGTAAAATGAAGTAATGAATTATATAGTCTTCCTCCATATTTAGAGTACCACCCCTCCCTAGAAGCCTGTGTTTGATCCTGTGGATCTTTTTCATAGATAGAAGAATGGCGTAACCGAGCAGCCAAGTTTGAAGAGATGTGCAGCTTGGTGATGGGGATGTTCACTCGCCTCTCCAATTGTGCCAACAGGACAATCCTTTATGACATGTACTCCTACGTCTGGGATATCAAGAGTATTATGTCAATGGTGAAATCTTTTGTGCAGTGGTTAGGTAGGTGCATTGGGAGCCATTATAATCCCAGACAGCATATTTTTTATGTGTGTTTTTAATTAGCCCACGGGGAAAACTGAAGTATTAGGCAAATGTGCTTTCTTGGATGGGGGTCTGGTTTGACCCTGTTTTAAAGGTTTTCCTGTCTTGCTATTTGAAGCAATGCTTCCAGTGAGTTTGCTTTGCTATTATAAGTGAAGTCTGCTGGATGGTTAAGATTGGAGACCTTGATTTTCTTCTTGGGCTAATGAAACTTGAATCTCATCTGACACGTAAGTGTTGACTTTAACTTACTCTTGACTGAATGCACACTGGACTATGCCATTAACTCCTTGGATACCCCGCTGTATGATTGGAAATGACACTACGAAATGTGACCACATCAGCCATCTGCTGTTTGCTCTGTCTTGATAACATTATTGCTGTCTTCAACAGACCTTTGTGGGCTTGGCCATGAGGAAGCTGATCCTCCCAGCCCTGTGCGCATGCGAGCTTTAGCATAAGGCTATTCTGGTGCAAAATAAGTTCTTTTAAACACTTTCCAAATTACTGAATTTTTTTTTTAATTTTTTTTTTTTTTAGTAATGGGTGGAAATTGTGGAGCTCTCTAGACAGATTTAGTCTGAGACTTAAAATGATCTTGAAACAGGTTTTCCTTTTCTTTTTTTTTTTTTTTTTTTTTTATGTGTGGCTCTTTCTTGTTTGTTTGTTTTGGTTTTTTTCCTGAAAGATTTTTGGGGGATTCTAAGTTGGCAGATAGCACCAGCATGGCCTGGGTAATTCTAGTGACCTCATTTCACTTTCAGGTTTCAATACAACTGTAAGGAATATGCTGTGGAGTTTCTTGACATACACAGCAGACAGCAAAGCTGATGGTCTTAAGTCACACTTTCTGTAACTGTCACAAACCTCACAGTGGTTGACCATTACACAACCTTGGTCTAGTCCTAGTGTTTGGATTGTCTTTAAATTATATTCTTAAACACTGGCAGGTGTAAGCAGGGACAGAGAAGACCTGTTAAATCATCAAGTCAGTCCAAGCCCAACAACTTACTGTGTTTTGTGCTTATTAAATATCTGATCCCAATATGTATAGCTGAAAAAGAAGAAGTTAAGAAGAGAGCTTTTAAGACTACCTTCTGCAAAGTACAGAGAAGAAGACTAGCATGGGTGGAGAACTCAGCAGCATTGTAGTATGTTAACATTTCTCTAAAAACCTCATGCTGTTTAAAAACTTTAGTTTGTGAATTTTAAGTGTAACACAACTCCCCCAACTTTACTATTCTTGCTGTATGTTGACCTTTAGCTAGACAGAATGCTCTCTTCTTGATAGCTTAATCAGCTTAAAACTCCAGGCCAAAGCTCTATAAAGAGAACAGTGATTCTTGTAATCTCTGAATGTTTAGGACCCAAGTTAAGACTGCATTTCAGAAGTATCAGACTACCTAGTGATTTCATCTGAAGTTGTCTTCAGTTTTCAATGTCCATGTAAAGTTGGGTTCAAGTCTCTAAATGGATCAAATATTTGGAATAGTTCGCAGTAGAAACCAACTCTAATACAAGCTCTGTTAACTTTGGCACTGTTCTGTTCCAGTACTCACACTATTATTAGATAGTTGAAAAATTCAGGATTTTTCACATGTACAGATTAATACTCTTATGCTAGCAGTGCTTCTGTGAGAGGGGCCATTTTTGTCTTCAGCTTATGTTTTTATCACTAATGTAAATACATACAGAGCAAAGGTCTGTGATAAAATAGGTCATTATATAAAGTCAAGTACACTACAAATAGAAACAAGTTAGTTTTCACAACGGTGTGCTCAATGGTCCACTGGATGTTGTTCACTTTCTTCACCACTCCTCTCAAGTCCAGCTAGCATTCAGTCCCTTAAATTAGTGTGGCTGTACAGTACTATGGATTACTAATGACTTCTATTGTCTTCTTCCCCATTGTGTACAGATGGGAGAATCCTCAGCACAAGTTTCTACTGCTATTGGATGGACAGCGCCAGATGTTCACAGCGCGTCGTCATTAATTAATTAAAATGGAAAGGTTTTGTCTGTGAGGCAGCTCAGATAGATTAGATGTGCAACAGGCATGAACTGAAGTCACATTTGCGCAGCGACTAAGGCATTAACTATGTTTTTCATTTATACAGCTCTTCATTCACGCAGCTCTTTACTGTAATAATTGGAAGTGCTAGTTAAGTTGTAGTCTCAAAGGAGAGACAAATACTGTCTTCCAAGTTATTGACTAAATCTCCTTGTGAAGGATATTTTCTTACGTGAGAATTCTAAAATGTGGGAGGAAACCAAATTTGAATTCTGGTGCTTGGATTGTTTCTGAAATTTACCATACTTAGGGTAGTTTTTATTTAACCTATTTTCCTAAACTCTCATAAATGTCAAACTTGGCACACTTTGGGACTCTCTGACTAGCACAACATACTTGTGTGTACTGATCTGAGACTGTTACTTGAACAGGAGGTAGATTGCTGTCCACAAAAGGAAAAGAGTGTTTGCGCTGCTCATCTTGTCAGAAAACTAGGCAGGTAATTGAGGTCTCCAGATACCACTTGCTTTTCTTCTGTCTCCAGAGTTGTCATTTGTGTTAGCTGGTGAAGGCTGCAGTGCTGTGCTGGCGGAACAATGTTAAAATTCAAACAGCCAATGGAAAATCCTTTTCTAAAGCAAGCGCAAACTAAAGCTGAGCACTGCAGTGGGCCTCCTGTGGCTGGTTGAGCAGCAAGGCCCCTGGTGCGTCCGATACGCTTGTGGAGGTAAAAAAATCAAGATACTAAAAAGCAAAGCTAGTAGTGGCCAACAGAGTGTACTAGTTAAATTGTGAGTTTATTCCAGTTAACACTACTTAGCTTTTTAACATGCCAGCAGCACTGCGACAATACGGCCTGGATTATATAAATATGCATAGTCTCTTGCAAGAGTGCAGTTTCATACAACTGTCCTGGCTGCCTGAACTGTTCCAGACTGTTTGCATATATTGCCAGTCCTAGTTTTCTGACAAGATTAGAAACAATAAGTACTAAAATGTGACTTCAGAAAGATCCGTTTTTTTTTTTCAAGGGGCTGTGATAATGGCTTTTGTTTGATCTAAAATTTATGGTAGTAGCTATTGAGCCACATAGCTTCCAAGATGTCATCTTTTCATAGATTAAATAAATGCACAAACATGCAAAAAAAAAAAAAAAGTTACAAAACGTCTGGGAAGTTTACACAGTTGTGCATGGCACCATTCTTGTGCCTCCTGGTCTAGAATGAAGCGTATAACTGAATCGCCTCACCTGTTCTTAGAGCTGGCTGTTATAGGTAACCAAAAATTTGAAATACTGTAGCCAGTGCGCAAGCACAAAATCTTTGTAAGTCATACATTATTACAGCCCTCCCCCAAGCCCCGGTTTCTAGCTCAGTTAGAGAGCTTTTTTCACAAGTGTATGTTAGCTTTTTGGACATGTAAGACACCCAGGAAATCCCCCTTCTCGTAACATTCTCCGCTTGGATCTGATCTCAACAGGGTGTCGTAGTCAATCTTCAGCACAGTTCTTAAGTGGAGACCAAGAACCCTGGGCCTTTAGAGGTGGTCTAGCAGGAGAGTTCCAGGTATCAATATGACTTCACAACTGAATGACATTTTCTTTGTTTTATGAGAAACCTTTTGTTGCACATCAGAGGTCTGGAAGGATTGGTCTGCCGAAGGCTTTCTGGTCCAAAGCCCATTAGCCTTACAGCTTGGTTTAAAATAATTTTCCTCCCCTTTCTACAGTAATTTCTCAAGGAGATGCTGCCTGTCCCACGCGCATGCGAAGCGCAGCGGCTTTAGTTGTACATTTCACATTGTTTCTTTGCAGGTCGCACAGCATTTTTATCTGCGCCCGCAATTGCACAATGCGCGCATGCTTGTCTGCCGATGGGAATTCCATGAGCAAAAAGGGATAGTCATCCAAATTTTGGTTCCTCTGTAAATAATGCCGTAACGCGCTTTGTTGCGAGGAATTCAATTGGCAAATATTCTCGAATCGCTGTTTATACCATGTTCAGATTTGTTCATGGATTTTTCTGGCGCTATATTTTTCCCCCCTCACAGGTGCTCTGCGCGCAGCAAATTGAATCAGCGCATTGCTTTTGGGATAAAGCGTCTCCTCTGGCCAGTTAACCCTCTTCAGACCAAACCTTTCCTCCTGACATTCTATGTTCTTATACAGAGACAGTGTAGATATGATTGGTAAAAAGTATTTTAAAGCAGTTAAGATTAACAGACTCTTAATGTGCTGTTTCAATTGCATATTTTAGAACACCAATTGGATATTTTCTATTCAAATAAGGTCTTTGCATTTGTAAAGCATACCAACCCCACCTTCTTCTGGGGTGCCTGCAAGTAGCAATTGTTAATTTGGGAGTCTGCAGTGCACACCCAAGAGTGATGGGTTTTGTTGTTCATACAATCATATTAAGTATTTTGTTTTCACAGCGCTTGCTGCCTATTGATGGAGCAAATGACCTCTTTTTTCAACCACCTCCATTAACACCCACTTCCAAAGTGTACACCATACGACCCTACTTTCCTAAAGATGAGGTAACTGCTTTTGATGCTTGTCATTGCTGTTGGTAGTGATGCACTTCCTTTTGTGGCAACAGAGGTTACTACTGAGTCCCTTCTTCCCCTAATGAAGCAGATGTCCTGATGTGTTGCGTGAGGCACAAATGCAAGCTCGCAGGAAAACCAAGTGACTTGCCTGTGGCTCAGCAACGTGCTGTGCAACAGTCAGTGTACACTCACATCCTGATTCCCAGCCTCTCACCTCCCCACCTTTTTAAATCTGTGCCTTCCCTGCTTATGAGGGGCAAGTGAAATTTTTTCACGGCTTGTAGAGGAATTCTTGCAGCAGGGAGACATGCAGTGGATTAAACTTAGAGGATGGGTATGTATACCTGTTCACTCAGTAAATATTGTGGCACTTGCTGGTACTCACAGAGCTGTATAGGCAGAATGTTGATACTGTTAACTCAAAATTGAGCTGCAAAATGTGATCATGGTTCAGCTGTTCTTACAATTTTAAGTACAGTTGTAAACTTTTTGGTCTGATTTTGAAAGAATTGTTGTCAAATCTTCTTTAGAGTGTTTGATACTTTAAAATCAGGAATTTTTTTATTACTTGTTATTGATTAACGCTTTTTTCCTTTTCTTGTTCTTTTTTTTCTGAACAAATCTGTAGTGTAGTTTCATTTCCATTGGCTTAACAAAGAGAATACTTGAAACTGATGTATCAACCAATAGTTAGCTAACACTCTTTATGGATGCAATTTATACAATGTCAGGATTAATGCAGCTTGAACTCTTGCATTTGTAGTACATTGAGATGAAACATGAGTATTTAGGTTATTTGCAGTAGTTCAAATGAGTCCTGACTTTGAAGCCAGTCAGGCAGGGCTGGCACATGAAGACTCTTTTACCTGCCACTTTTAGGGTAGCTCTGTCCTGTGCTGTTCTCAGGAGCAGTGAAGCAGCCTTTTCCATACCTTAGTGCAGGATGTACCTAAACTGATTTGTTCCTTTGTAGACAATGGAATTGATATTTCTAAGCCACCTTAGCAATTGGAGATGCAGCTAAGCATGCAGTCATAAACAATATTTCTTCTGAGGAGTTACTTTTTATGAAAGGGCAGAGAAGTGTCAAATGAAAAGCCTTTTTGTTAAAAAAAAAAAAGGAGGATGTGTAAAGTTTCTTATTTAAAGTGTGACTGATACAAGTTTACTCTGAGATTCTGCTGAAAGTCTTTTAACATGCAGGGTGTGTCTGTCCTTCCCCGGGGTTATATTGCTGTGCTGGGACATTGGAGGTTTTGTAAAGGGACTCTGTATCAAGGGTGTTGATCTTTACCCTCTGGATTAATCTTGTGCTGTTACAACTGCAGGAGGTTGACCTCCAGCCTTTCCTTCCCAGCCATTCAACTTAACCACAATGTTTTGAAGGCAACTTTTGAGTTATTTTCGGGGAGGAGGTGGGGGGGAAGATAGATCCTTTCTCATAGATGGATACTTTTGATCTGTGTTGACTTAAAGGTCTCTCAGTACTAGGTTACAATGTGGCTGTTAATGACAAAGCTCTGAAACGGAGTTGTTAGTTTTTGAATGTGATTGATGAGTTGAAATCTTCTCTCCTCTTAGGCGTCTGTATATAAGATCTGCAGAGAAATGTATGCTGATGGAGCTGATCAACCCTTCCATAGTTTACCAGATTTAATTGGAGACAAGTACGTATTAGGAACAAATGACCTACAGAGGTGGTTCTGAGGGATAAAGTTCTGACACTATTTAATTTGAATTTTTAAAAGTGTGAGTGGGAAGAATGCAAAGAACATTTGATATATATAAAACAAATAAAATTTACCCTCAGGACATTGGGGTTTGGATTTCTTAAAGATACCATTGACAGTTACGTCTCAGTTCATGCACTGGTCACCTGTTGTGAGGTGCTAGAAAATAGACTTAGCTGAAGCCTCTGTATTATGAAACCTGTGCATCATAGTACCTTATTTCAGATATTGTGAAAGTATATCATGGGAATGTCCATAGTCTGTAGTTACCATCTGGTATTTTTTCCAATCTTTTGTAGTTCTGAAGATAATTGAGGGGTTTTTGATGACCAGTCTCCCAGCTGAGTACCTCCAGTTTTTCTGAAGTACATGTACAATCTTTTAAAAAGGATAGGCAGTGACAGATGAATTAAAAAAAAAAAAGGGCATTAAATCTGAGCTGTAAAATGAGCTACTTTGAGGATTTTTTTTTTGTGTGTTGAGTGTTTAATTTAGACAGAATTTTATAGAGAGTCTGCTCTGAGTGACAGGAAGGCAGTTAAGAAAGGATGTGTAACTGGTATAAAAAAATACTCAAAGGAGAATGTGGAAGAACAAGGAAGTAATGGCAGCAGAGCAACTGAGGGCAAAAGGATAAGAGCGGTGTATATGGAATTAAATTGTGGGATCCTGAGGTGCAGATGTTGCTTGTAGCTGAGTTTTGACAGTCAATTAATGCTTTGTAGGAAGTAATTCCATAAGTGGAGGACTCTGTCACTTCTTTGGTTGACCCTAGAGTCTTCTCCAGCGTACCTGAAGGGCATACTTTATCAAAGTGACCTTCTTTTGACTGAATTTGGACGCTTTTTTTTCCTGCAGGTTAGTAGGAGGTCTGCTCACCCTCAGCCTGGATTACTGCTTCGTCTTAGAAGATGAGGATGGCATATGTGGCTATGCTTTGGGGACAGTTGACGTGACTCCCTTCATTAAAAAATGTAAAATGTCTTGGATCCCTTTCATGCAAGAAAAATATACGAAACCAAATAGTGACAAGGAGCTGTCTGAGGCAGAGGTTGGTATAACCCATGAAATCAGAACTGTTTGCTGAAGTCTTTCCTTTCTAAAGTGGGTCTTTTTGTCTTGCATTTTGAGCTCACAATGAAGTTCAGTTTTTGTACCTTTCTGAAGACTTTGACCATGGTATCTGATGTATTAGAAGATAACAGTAAAATTGTTCATTGCCAGTCAGATACAGCTGTGTTTTCTAATACACCCATGAGGTGTACTTCAGTAGTAATCAATGCAGTAAATATAAGGCAACTTAATCTAGAGAAAATTACATTTTGAAAATAAAGGATTGCTTCTGATCTGTTCCACTACTAAATGCAGTATTAGTTTCTCCATGCTACAGGTAGGGCACTGGTAGTCACATCAGTTTAAGTTTGGAAAACAAATTCAAGAGCGCTTGCTTTTGGTGTGAAAATCTGTGACTGCCTGTGGAAAAATAAATGAAACAAAAAGGAATGTCTGTGCACAAACTGTTGGTTATGGGTTGGCTGGTATTTTTTTCACTTGAAGTGTGGGTCACTGAGAAGGAGCTTTGCATGCCTCCTTTGACACTCTGAGAAGCTTTTCTAACCTGACTTTTTATCTGGAGTACAGACAGCAGTTGAGCAGGTAAAGAACTAAGTGGCCATCAGAGGTGTAGGCAGGAAAGCCTGCTGGTTTGGAGGTATGCTCCATGAGCAAAGCAGTCTCCTTGATAAAGATGAATGAAAATTAAAAGCTGAATAATGAGTAAATACCTGTTTTCCATACTCCTTTCAGAAAATAATGCTGAGCTTCCATGAAGAACAAGAGGTATTGCCAGAATCGTTCCTTGCCAACTTCCCATCATTGATAAAGATTGATATCCACAAAAAAGTGACCGATCCAAGTGTGGCCAAAAGTATGATGGCCTGCCTGCTCTCTTCTCTAAAGGCTAATGGTAAGTTTCTTGCACTCACAATTCCTTGTTTCCTAACTACATGTCAGTTCTAGGATGCAAGGCAAACTTGGGAGGGTTATGTGAACATACTGTATTTGCATGTCAGTCTGAGATGTTTGAATCCTGCCATAGCTGACACTAGATTTGGGTAAATAATTACAAAAGCATTCAGATAGCTGACTTTTGCTGCTGTCTTGGTAAAAGGTAGCTTTTCACTTCAGTCATTACCCTGCAAATTAGAAAATAGGCAGAACTGAGGGAGCAATTTGGCGATGAGAGCATGCATTTTTACATCTTGAACAGGGCACAAACGTTTATATTTTCCCTGCTGGCATTGGTAACGATGCTTTTTTTCACACGCAGCAGTGTGCACTGGTGGGTAATTACCAAACCCTTCAGTGTGGGAAGTGCTTGGCTGCCTGCCTTACTGCACACCCGGCATTCACAGTTCCTTCGCGCCGCTTGGTGCCCTCTTGTAATGCTGTATTTTGGAGCCAGTGTTGGCGTTTCAGGGTGTTTGTATGTGCAATGGAAGGTGTGCAGAGGGTTTGTTCAGACTGATGTCTGCAGTGCACAGTCCCTTTAGGGGATGGTCAGCTATGTTGCCATAGGTCTGGACTCTTAGCCACTATGCTCCATGTGGAGTTGGATCACTCATTTAAATGTTAAAACAGATGGGAGCTCTAGTAATATTTGATGTCTGTGCTTTTTACAGCAACTCTTCTCCTACAGCGTTTTGTTTCTTTCTTCCTTCTTCAGGCTCCCGTGGGGCTTTTTGTGAAGTGAGACCAGATGATAAAAGAATCCTGGAATTTTACAGCAAGCTGGGTTGTTTTGAAATTGCTAAAATGGAAGGATTTCCAAAGGATGTTGTTATCCTTGGAAGAAGCCTGTGACGTGCTTGACAGCGAACTGTTCCAGTACTGTAGACCCATAACAGCTGGGCAGGTAGTGGTGGGGATCTTCATATGGTCTAGCTGCACAAAGCCAGCAATAAGCCAGCTTGGTAGAAAGGGCTGTGCGAAAATCACCCATCACGCATTCAGACTGTAATTTGTTGGAAGGGGATAATGCTGCTGAAAACACTGTTTTAACAAAGAGAAACCTTGTCCTCTCCTGGTCCTGTGTGAAGTGCCAAGGAATCTTGCATGGGCTATAGCTCCTTGGAGGAATCCCTCTCAGTCGGTGCTGTGGTTGACTACAGTTCTCTGCATTCATGTGTCAACAGAAAAGTGGTCTCTGGCAGAAGTACCTATAAAGATGTGGGGTTTTTTCTCTGTCATAGAGCAGGATGTGCAACTGGAAGTTGCAGAAATGAGAGGGATTGCTTGTGTCAATCAGCAATTTTAAAGATAAGTAGTTACAGTTCTATTTTTTACTACCTTTGCGCTTGTTGATAAGGCAATGACCCGTTGTCACTTCTAATGACCATTGGTTCAAGCTTTGTGTTTTGTTAGGGACAAATGTGCAGTGGTCTGTGGCAGAAGTCACTTAATGACAAACTTGTAAATTTCAGTGTATATAAACTTAGCTGTATGCTGACTAACTTTTTGTTTACCAGTTTTTGTAACTTTTTCTTTTGAAAAGTGAAATGGTATAGGTCCAAGATGGCACTTTTGAATAACCTAAAACCACAATCGAGAACAAGTCTGTCCTCAGCACTGACCTTTCTTATTGTGCCTCATATCCAGGGCTAGGAACTGACCATCTTGGGAAAGGGGAGCAGATCCCAACCAACCCTTCCTTCAGATAGCAGTTTGTCGCTACTTGAGTGTATCATTCTCCTGGGACTGAAACAGCAATTCACAGGGTGCTCTGCTGAACCTGTTAATTTTGGTAATGTTCACAAGGGATTGTGGATGAAAGATGGTGAGAGGGAGAGAGCTGGCCCACAACTGGGATTTGTCCTTGAAACACTCACCATGTTTCAAAGCCTGTTCATACTAGTTTGATTAAATCAGGGTCTTCAAGTCCTGCACATTTGTATCAAATAACTTTTCTACAAGAAATGCCACAATAAGCACATTTTTACACATTATTTAAATGGTTACCTACTTTTAAATGTTCCAGAAGTTTAATGTTTTTACCCAGGGTGGACATACTTGGTTATGGGATGGAACCCGTGTAGTATGGGACCCGGTAGTCAGGTAGTTGCATCATTTATGAAAATGGTATTTCACAGAAGTCCCAGTGTCCCAGACAGGTGATTGGCCAGTGGTATGCACCTTGCAGTACCTTGCTTTCACCTGCTGCCATCAGCCGTCTATATCTTCTGTTAAAATTTTCCTGGGTTTTTTTCAGTGGTGCACAAAGGAAATTCAGTTCCTCTTAAAAGCCTCCAGCTGCATAGAAGTTGTTATGCAACCTGTAATGAATGGCATTAAGACTGCAGTGATGCTGTCTGTGACCTGTAAGGAGATGCTGCATTTGGCCTTCTGGTGCAGTCACGTGCAGGATGTCTCTTTTTTTTTTTTTTTTCCTTTGCAGAATGTGAATGATTTTTAATGCGGTAGTGAAGTATTTAAGTTGAAACAAGGTCATTTCATTTTTAGAGAGAGGTACGGGGTTGTGCTGTGGGATTTCATGTAAGTCAGAGCTGAATGCCACTAGTTTTTATACAGCTTTGAGTGCATGTTGAGTAGCTGATACCTTGATTTACCAGATGGGAGAATTTTGTTTCTTCATGGATACCAGAGTCAACTTATTTTATCTGGATGCATAACATTACAGTATAGGATGCTTGTGGCCTTATTTCTTGGCTTTTAAGGAGTTGCCACATTTTCTCTTCCTATGAATTTGTTATTATTATAGAAGTTAATTGTCTAAGCCTATGGAATGTCAGGCCAATACCATCATTCTAGAATTGTAAAGTGATATGTTGACATATCTTTCATGGTTATGAATTTTCATTAAGGTTGGAATGCCACTTTCATTAATCTGTTTTAGATCAACAGTATCTGTAGCAGAAGACCTGTAAAACTGTATTTGAAGACCATGCGAGAAATAGAATAAAAATTGAGAAGTGAATGTAAATAAATGTGTGGGGTTTGTGTGAGGTTCCAGGACCAGAAATGGTTCAGCAACATATGTTACATCATGCCGTAAGTGTTGGATGCCCGTGGAATCAGATGTCAGTCTTGTCTCTGGTTTTGGTGGCAGCAGTGTGTTGCCTGCTAGACACTTACTGTGTTGATGCCTGTCAGAAGCAGGTATTCTGTGACCCTTTGGGGGTCTCACCCTGAAGAGTTTTGGAGTGGCAGTGCCTTTCTTGTTGGCCTGTCTGTGAGTTATGCCTGTTGAACTTTACCCGTTGTGTAAAAAAAACCCAGTTCTTTCACGGGTGGTCACCAGTGCCTGGCAAAGCCAAGATGAGCTGTGTTGCAGGAGGATTCCTTCACCCTCTCAGACACTGTTTTTTTCCGTGCTGGCTCCTCAGTGTAGAGGTTGCTGAAACCCCAGTGAGCTGCCAGCACAGACAAGGTGTGAGATGAAGTAACTTGGGCGTTACACTGTGTGCAGTGGGCAAACATCATAGTTCCACAGTCTGGCCAGAGTTGTACATCCGCAAAGTTTAACTTGGGAAGCTAAACACTGAGATAGCTAAAGCAAGTCACTTCCTGCTTAGAATGGCAGTGAAGCAAAGGGATGGGCCACGGGTATGAAAAGCAGGTTTTTCCTAAAGTCACTTACTAAGAGTTCATCCACCTGCTGTACAAGTGCACTGATGGTGCAGTTCAGAAGCTGTTTAGTGTGGAGAACAGGATAACACACAAACTATGCAAGGAAGTTAGTTTTCTCCTGGCCCAGTAAATGTTCCACGTAAAAATGATAGTTTTTCTTCACCAAAGTGTAATGTGTTACATATAGGCAACTTTGTTTCCTTGAAGCCTGTTTCGTGAAGTTAGGACAGAGTTGCCTCTCTACAGTGCGTCTCGGCATGGGAGACAAGTTTGGGCTCCGATGTTGCACCAGGGAGCATAACGCACAAATGGATGCTCCTGCCTCCCATTGCTCCAGGGTGGTGGCTGCAGATGGGTCATGTAGGGTCAGGTGGCTGTGGAGAGCAGCTGCTGAGAAGCACATGGGTGTGCTTGTGTAACCATTACTGAGCAAGTGCTTGCCTCTTTCTGGGACCAGGTTCCACTTTTCAAACCTCTTCAGTCATGTTTTTCTTGAACCCAGTCCAGCTGGAGCAGAGCAAGTGGTGGGCTGGCAGAGGTCTCTGCGGTGGGAGCAGAGCCAGGTTCTGTCCCAGAACGCGGTGTGAGCTCATCATTAGCGAAGTTTGTTTCAATTTAACTGCTCCCCTCCACCCCTGCAGCACCAACCAGGCTACTTCCCTTTCTGGTTTGAAAGGCCAGTCCGGCCCTCTGCTCCCTGCCACAGCTTTTGAAATAGGATTTTGCCTTCTGTGCTCAAGGGCTCTGGTGCCACAGTCCCCAGTGTCAGATCATGCTGCTCTCGCCCCTGCTTAAAGGGATAGAGGTGAGCAGGTCCCTCTCTCTGTGCCCCTGCCTGAGTTCTTGTCACTCTCCTGTCCACCGCTACCTCTCTTTATGCCTTCAGCCTCCTGGCTCTGTGCGTGCCCTGTATCTTCTCCCGAGCGCTGGGAAGGCTCGTAATGCGGGCCGGGATCGTGCCCGGGAGAAGGGCGGTAGGTGGGCAGCCGGCATGGCGTTTCCACAGCTGGCCGTGGCATCGGTAAATGTCGAAGGCCCAGGATGGGCGGGAGATCCCCGAGCTGAAGGATGCGGGGCGATGCTGCAGGGCCTTTTGGTTTGGGCACGGGGGCGGGCACGGGGCGGGGCGGCTCGGCTCGGCTCGGCTCGGCACTGCACGGCCCGCCCCGCGCCCAGACCCGCTTCCAGCGCCGCCGCCTCATGGAGCCGCACGGTCCCGCCTGCCCCGGCAGCGTCCTCTTCGGTGAGCGGCACCGGGGGCCGGGAGGGCAGTGGGAACAGGGCGAGGGGGGAAGAGAGACACGTGGGGGGGATCGTAGATGGTAGGGGAGGTGAGACACGGCGCGGGGTAATAAACCATGGGCAGGAGTCGGGGGGGGACGGCAAGAGAGGCGTGGGTGGGTAAGAGAAGTGGGGGGCAGGAAAGACACGTTGGAACAATGAACGGGGGGGGGCAGGAGAGAGACGGGGCAGAGAGAGACTTTGGTGAGTAGTGGGGACGGTGTGGAGGCTGGAAAGACACTTGGGTGGGGAATAGAGCGGGGGAGAGGGAAACACGTGGGGGGCAGTAGGGACGGGGGGCGACCGAAGAGGGACCTGGGGGGCAGCGCAGACACACTGAGGTGGGGGGAAGAGGGCAAGAGAGACACGTGGGTCTGAAGAGACACGTGGAGGGCATTAACGTGCTGGCGGGGAGGAGAGTGGGGAAGGACACGTGTATGGCCGGGCTTGGGAGGGAACGGGCACGTGGTGGGGGTCCCGAGGTGGTTTGGGGGAGAAACCGCGTGGGGTCTTGGTGTTCTAGCGAGTGTAGAGGGTTGGGAGTAATGGGGCAAGGGGTTGTCAGGCCCGGCTCCCGCTCCTCCGGTCAATCCCCCGCTCCTCCCACGTCAGCGTTTCGTGGGCGCCTGTCGCAGGGCGGAGGAGCCTTGTCCCTCCTCTCTGGGAGGGATTTCGGCCGGGCCGTGGAATCCCCCGCACACGTGTCCCTACGCTGCTCGCAAACGTGTGTGCGGGCTGCGCCCAGCCCACGGCGCGGCCCGAGCAGCGCGGCTCAGCGCACGCCTGCGCTGGGCAGGGCAGCGGAGCAGCCCCCCGGGCTTTTTATGAACCTGGGTCCTCGCCCCAGCGAGCTGAGTATAGAAGCACGGGCAGGAAGAGGTCCTGCCCTGGGCTGCCTTTGCAAGTGCCGGCTCTGGTATGCAGAGCTCAGCTCCGTGTTTTTCCGGTCTCATATTGGTGAATCATCCTGCAAGAAGCAAATGCACCCAGAGCACTTTCCTCCCTCCCTTTGGTTGGCCGAATCCTGATCGCAAGAACTAAGGACATAATTGTGCGTCTCCCTTGTTTTTGTAACCGTCTAAGAAGTATGTAATAAAATATGTCTCAAAACTTCTCTTGAAGGACTCCAGCTCCCTGCAGCCTGGCCCAGCATCCTCCCGTTGGGTTGTGCCTCGTCACTCTGGTCTTGCACTCTATGTCTGTCTCTGCTTTCAGACTCTCACCCAAGAAAAAATTCTATTGGTGATGGCAAGAGCAGAGTCACCCTTCTGTCTGCTCCCTCCCCTGTTTTCCAAAGTGGTGCACCCTGGCTCTTCTGCTCGCTGGAGGGGAAGAGACTTGCCCTGCCAGTGTTTGAGGACCTTGGGTGCCCCTGGGCATTGATTCAGGGCAGCTTGTTGTGGGGACACCAGGTTTTGTCCCTGCATGGTGCTGAGGCAAGTGCACAGCTCTTGGGAGCACACAGCCCTGGCCTGAGGCTGAGTGAGGCTCCTGAACATGAGAAAATGAAGAGTTTTAGGGATGTCATGTGCATGCCTGGCCAGGGCTTGCCCTGGGAACCCTTTGCCTGTGGTGCCTTGTGCTGTGTAATGCCTGCTACAGCTTTTTTGATCTCCTCCTTCCAGGCTGTGAGCTGACTGCCAGTACCAAATCCTACACATTTCAGGTGGATGAGGAAGATGACTCTGACCACATTTTGGCACTGTCTGTGGTAAGAGAAATGCGAGTTAACTGTGCTTGTCCTCTTCTCTCCTCACCCATGCCCTTCCCCCCCCATTTCCAGGCTCACTCCCCTTTCTTGGCTGGGCCAGAAAAGTGAACTCCCTTGGCTGAGGTCCTGACTCTGGCTGCTCTCATGGCAGGGCTTCATGGGGGTGTCATGTTTATCCATTGTACAGAGGTGCTTGTGCAAAGCCAGGGATCGCAGGAGACTGCTCAGCAGAGAAATACTCCAGGCATGAGGTGAAGGAAGGTATTTATTCCTCGTATTTGACCTTGCTGGAGCCTCACACTAGATCCACACCAGCTGGGTCTCTGGCTTGTTGCTCTCCAAGCCCAGGTAGATGTAGGGCTTTGTTCCTGGATCTCCCTTGGGATGTTTTCTGTCCTGGGAGCACAGGACCTGCCAGCATGGATCAGATCAGCAGAAAATGCAGCCCAGGTGCTGTCCCTTGAGATAGCTGCAATAACAGCTGTCCCAGCTGGGAAAGGCACCGAACCGCTCCCTGCTTTGTGGAACAGCATCCTCATACCTTGCTTGACATCTGGGTTTGTGGCATTGCTGTGGGAGAGCTTTTTTTTCCCATTTCCATGGAGAGCCCTGGCTGTCCCCAACATATCCCCTGGGAGAGCAATAGTTTACAGTCTCCTCTCCCACCCAGGTCTGCCTCTCAGATGGTGCCAAGGACGAGTGCAATGTGGTGGAAGTTGTTGGGCGAAACCACGAGAACCAGGAGATTGCTGTGCCTGTGGCAAATCTGAAGTTGTCATGCCAGCCCTTGGTAAGAGGCTGTTTTGAAGATTCAGGGGGGATGGCTGCAGGGAACTGGACGTCGCTGGATGTTTGTGGATCCTCACCTAGGATCTGCAGCTCATGAGAGAATGCCCTGGGTAGCCTTGGCCTGGCTGCAGGTGCCCTCAGAGGGACATGTTTAACTGGGCCAGGTGTTGTGCTGGGGACTGCAGGATATTCTGCTTTTTGCCTCTGCCTCTAACTCAGCTCCACTCTGCTCTTTGCAGCTGAGTCTGGACAACTTCAAGCTGCAGCCTCCGGTGACCTTCCGCCTGGCAGCAGGCTCTGGCCCAGTACACCTCAGTGGCTGGCACAGGATCAGTAAGCACTTGAGGATGGGGAAGGGCTTGTGGGAAGTAAGGGGTATGGAGGGTTCCCACGAGTGTGAACACTGGTCAGAGAACCTGTGGGAGATGTACGGGGTGCTGCCCGGCATGTGTGCTCGGTGCCTCCTTCGTATTGGTTCCCCAGGATCTCTCTCTATGCGGGGATTCCTTCCCTGCCATAAAGCCTTGCATGGGAAAAAGGTCTGGATGTCCCACACTGTCCTTTTTTCCCATGGCTGGCTATCACCATTCCCCGCTGAGACATCCCTCCAGGTGGGGTACAGCTTACTGCCCACAAGCTGCTGTTGAAACTGCTTCAGTGCTCTTTGGGCTGCTCTGCTCTTGGGGTGTCTTGGGGGCCAGTTGTATTTGCACAGACGTAAGTTGGTGAGTAACAGTTCTTTGTGTGTCCCAGTGCACAGGGAAGATACCTCCTTTGAGGTGGATGATGACCTGTCTGACGAGGATGAGGAGGAGCTTCCTCCTATTATGCCAGCCAAGAAGTAGAGGAGGAAGCAGTAACTTGTCTCCAGGCAAGGTGAGGGGCCAGGCAGCGTCAGAGGAAGGATCCGGGTGGCTGTGATACTGAAGTGGCAAGTATGGGTAGGAGGTGCTACTGGAGGCTGGTGGTCTCAGTCTGGTTCTTCCTCTTAGGTACTCGCTGGGACTTCTCTCCCTGGACGGCTTTTACCTCGGACACCTTGCCAGGACCTCAACATTTGCTGCTTTGTTTTTATTTTTATTCTTTTGTAACTTTCTGGGGAGCAGGGGCTGCTCCCAGCGCTGGGGTGTCGCCTTTCACATAGCCCTGGGAGATTGATCCTAAAACTGGATGGATGCTGCTGGTATATTCCCTGTCCCCCATCTCTGTTCTGGGAGTTGGGAATGGAGGAAGTGATCCTTGCCCTGTGCCTTCTTACTGTCCTGGACCTCTGCTCTGTGCACCCCCTTTCCCTAGCTGTGAAACACCCAGTCCTGGCCCCTTCCCCAGCATATGGATGTAACGTCAGGTGTGGGACAGGCACTTTCACTGATTCTAGTGTGTTTGCTTTTATTTACTCACATTTTGATGGTTTTTATACACTTGGAAATATGAAACTGGGGCCTAGGCTCTGTCCTTGACTGCAGTTATGGTGAGGTGGGAGCTCACAGCCTGTCTGTGATTTGGAGGGAGGTTCTGGATCAATCTGTTTTGTAAAGAATTGTTCTTACACTCTGAATAAAGGTCTCTCAGACATCAGGTCTGGAGAGGGGTCACTGCTGGCTGGCAGATTCCTCCCATGCACGCTGCAGTGGGGCAAGTTTGAGCTCTGATCTTTGCTGCAGAGTCATATCCCTCCACACCTGGGTATGGGGAGAGGGTTTGATCCTTTCTGTGCTTCAGTCAGGTGGCACTTCTCACCCACACATGCTGGTTCTGCCCTTAAATGTTTCTCTGGGGGTTTCCCTGCAATGAATCCTTGGCCTATGTGTCGATGACTGTCCCAGCCCTTCTTGTTTGAGACACTGGCTGATGTCTCTCAGAAGCACCATGGACTTTTCTGCCATGCTGGCTCTTTTGATGCCGTGGAACAGCAAGTTTCTCAATTGCCTGGACTTATGTAAGAAATCCAGGGTGGATCCTCAGCTCAGGCTCCATTCTAGATTATGTTTCTCTCTATGACTCTAAGACTGCTGGCATCCCAACCCCTGGGAGGCACCACTGGACAAAGCCGATCCGGGGAGATGAAGCCCCTGTTTCGTGCACGGCCCCGCAGCAGTGACGGGAGAGGATGCCGACGGGGCTGGAGAGGCAGCGGCGCTCCCCCGGTACCGGGGGCCGGCGCGGCACCGCCAGGGGGCAGGCGGGCTCTGCGGCCCCGCTCCCGGCCCGCCCGGGGCACCGGGAGCCGCCAGCCCCGGCCGCTCCCGCCCCGGCTGCGCAGAGCATCCCGCTCTGCTCCTCCTCCTGCGGGAGGGCAGGGGCCGGCTGCCAGACGTCCTATCTCCGAGTGCGGTTCTTCCCGCTGTCCCGTGTGTTTGGGGCTGGTGCTCAGTGCCCGTACCCACGGGTGCTGTTAGATCTCCCGACAAATCCCGTTGCCCGAAGAAGTTCGTGGGAAGCAGGGCACTCCTGCAGCTGACCCGGATGAAGGGATGCAGGAGCATCTCCTCCCTGGGAGGTGTTTGAGAGCTGTTGGTGGGCACAGGGCACTGGTGTGCTGATGGTGCGGGTGGGGATGCCAGGGCTGGCACACCCAGCACCTCGCAGATATCCCCCGCTATGTGCACCTAGAAGGGGTCAGGGATAATCTATCTGCCAGATCCTGATCCTGCTTGTGCTTCCCCGGAATTTCAGCTTGGCTCCAGGGAGACAAGAGCCAGTAGATCTTTTCTAATCAGGTGTTTTAGGAAGGGAAGGCTAGGGGAGGCAGCTGGCTCAGAACCCAGTGGGGAGCGATGAGTGGAGGGAGTGGGCACAGCTTGGACCTAGTAGGGTGGTACAGTTTCTTCCCACGGGGTGAGACAGGCAGTGCTGTCTAATAAGAAGGAGCATTTGGCCTCTTCAATGGTAGAAGGAAATAGTTTCAGGGTACTGGTTTCCTTAGGGGTGTCTGGGCAGTCCCAGCAGGGGACAAAAGGGGCACCATGGGGGACATGGTGAAGGTGGCAGGAGGCTTGAGGAGACCAAGCTTGTCCACTTCACTGTAGGACCGGCCCAACTCAATACCTTATTATGAGTGCTGCCTGGTCCCCAATGCTGCTGCAGGGCAATGCCCAGGGACAGGGGATGCTCCAAACCAAGGGGGGGCAATGGAGGGGTTAGGGGATGTTGGCACTGCCAAGCCCCTTTCTGAGTGACTTGGGGAGGTTTGCCCTGTACTCCCCAGCAATGTCACAGCCTTGATATGCTCAGCTTGGGGAGGGGGAGATAAATGCTGAGATGACAGGAGGCTGGGAGGGGGATGCGCTCACACACAGCACTTAATGGGGAAGGATGGGATTACAGGGGTCACGCTAGGTGAGCAGCTTCCTTCGTGGAGCTGATGGTATCAAAGCAGGTGCCCCCGGCTGCAAATACCTTGGGCAAACAAACAGGGCTGTCTAAGAGCAGGTGAGCTCGGGCATGGCTGGGCTGGGGGGTACTCAGTGATGGGGGGCAGGAGGTTCTCTGTGCACAGGGAGTGAAGCGTGGTGCTCCTCGTGTGAGGGCTGCCTTGTTTGGCACAGGGTGAAGGTGCAATTGAGTTGTGTTTCTAGCTACATATGTGAGCTTCCCATGCTGGAGAACCCTTTAAGGGTGTGGAGCCCATCACTCTCCCAAGGGGAGGTGGAGGTGCCAATGCCTAGAGAGCCAAATGATGCCCCAGTCCAGGAGATGACTCTGGAGTTGCTCTGGGAATTGATTTGCTCTGAACATCTCTCCTTACTGCTGCTTCAGTGCTCTGTGGGCTGATATGGCTGGCAGTGGATCCCTCCCTGCCGTGGCAGCAGCAGGAAACACTGACCCTGGTTGAGCCATGCAGCAGAGAAGCATGGTGCGGGGCTTGCCATGCGTGAGCACCACGGCCATGCACCTACGCTGCTGCATGCTCCATACCCCTTCCAAACCAGCCTGCTGCACACAGCGAAAGGCTTGGGCTGCTCATTGCAGGGTGTGGCTCAGGTGCAGCCTCACTGGGCTGGAGAGCTTGACTGCGTCCTCCAACCCAGGGGCTTGGCCAGGCCAGCAGCTCCCAGAGGATGCTCTGGTTTCTGAGGTCACATTTGAGTTGCTTTTTCAGGGATGGAGGAGCAGGATGGGGAGCTACTCTGCTGAGCATGGGCAGGCAGTGGTTTTCCTTGTGATGTCCCAGTCGGTCCTGCCCCAGCAGAGTTCTGGCTGGGTTTCAACTCTTTGTGGCTTAGACCTTGTCCCCAGGGCGGCTGAGAGGCACAACTGTGACCGTGCTGTAGGTGGGGCTGGTCTCCTGCTCCATGAGCTCTCTCTTGCTGGTTCCCACGCTGATCTGGGGTAAAGCTGTTGTTCTCTGAGTCTTGGCTTCCTGGGCTTTGGTGGAAGTGAGGGGACACCCCAGGAGACACAGCATCCCCCTTATCCCAGGGTTCAACAGCTCTGTGAGGTGGGACAGAGAGCTGTGTGGCATGTGGCACCTCGGTGGCAGCAGGTGACAGGAAAAGCACCAGCAGAGCCACCCTTAACTGGGACAACCCTGATGGTGGGCGTGACAAGTGTCCTGTTCTCTGTAGTGTTAGCTGACTGTGCTATCTATCCCTGTTCCATCCTGCTGGGCAGTGGGCACAAGAACCTCTGCTATTGCTTCAGGGAGCCACTGGGGCAGGGCAGACAGATTGCAACCAAGAGAGACAGCAGCAGGATCTGGAAAGGCCAGGCTGCCAGTAATCCTTTTCCCATCAATATGCCTTGCAAAGGGAAATGGTGCTGATGGACTGTGTGGGAATGGCCCTGTCTGATGGAGAAGCTGAAACTCAGGTCTGGGGTCATGTGCTGGTGCTCAGCTGTGTGCTGAATCTTTTCCAGGGAGCCTCAAGTTTGTTGGGAGCCTGTATGTGTGCGTGTTCACCCACTAACTACTCTGTGGTAGGAGAAGAGGCTCCTCCAGCTCCCAGTTCCACAGCGAATGCTTGGCTGCACATCCTGGCACAGGAGTTTGCCCATGGCCAGGCTCTGCTCTGCGCATTCACAGGCTGTGATAGCTGCCCAGTGTGCCTGCTTGCAGTGTGGATTCACATCCCCAGCCCCACAGTGCTGCCCAGAATACAAGAGGGGACTGTTTCCATGAAGGTGCCGCTCCAGCAGCTATGGCTTTATGTTTTGCAGTGGGGGCGCAGCTGGAGAAGCATTGGGTAATGTTGGAGCAGGATTTGTGTGGATTTAAACCCACAGTCACATAAAGCAGGTGCTAAAAGTGAATATGGCTGGGCTGTGGTAGAGAGCCCTCTGCAAGACAGCACCTCGGGTTGAGGCTCCAGCACAGCTGTCCCACACTGTCCCCTCCTGCATCCCCAGTGCAGCCACCTCACAACAGGGCAGTGTTGGCAGCTCTGTGCTCAGCACCCGCAGCCCAGATACACAGAGGTCACAGGTGCCCTGCCCCAAAGGGCAAAACCTCTCTGAGGTGCAAATCTAATCGCTCTGGACTGGGCTGCCCCTGATGCTGGCAGAACTGTCACTACTGGCCACATACCCCTGCCAGGGCCGGTGGCATCTGGGGGAAGAGGGCCTGCCCAGAGCATCTGGGCTGGGTCTCAAGGGGATTTAGGATCTCTCAGAGGAATCCTCCCAGGGTCTTACTTCACTGCAGGGAGTGCAGGGACCTTGCAGTCTGCTGCTCCCAGCCCCATTAGTGGCAGAGCCCTAGGTCGGATGGTCAGGATTTGCCTGCTATGGTATCCTTGCTGGTGATGGCACTGCATAGGGCCTGTGGGACATCCAATACCACTTCATGCCTCCAATCCCTACTACCCCAGTGGGCTCTTAGGCAGGTGGAGACCCCTGATTTGCAGTGCATGAGGTTTTTGGGGCTGGATAGGAAGGGTTATTGCTGATGGGCAGAGCAGAGGATGAGGAGAGCAGAGGGGACAGGCATCTTGTCTGTGGCAGGTCTACCCTGCTAGACCTCCTGGTGCTCAGCTCACAGGGGAAGGCAGCATGGTCTAGCAGTGGGGCTTAGCCTTTTGGAGGTAAGATTTTGGCTCCTGGGGAAAAAGTTGAAGTAGAATATTTGGAGAGCTCTCAAACTCCATCTGAACTCCCTGTTTTTTTTCTTGTTGTTTGCTCCTTTACCTAGGCCAGGTCCCTACAGCCCTCACCCATCCCTGCACAGCTTGGAGATGGTGTCTGCACCATGATGGGAGCTTGGGTACTTTCTTCATGCCATGGCCTACCTAGGGCAAAAGTCCCCTACCACAGCTGGTGTTGGGGAGAAACCAGTCATAGGCTGTCTTCAGGCTCTGACTGTTGCTTTACCTGTGACTGTTGCTTACCTATTTCCCACCTTCCCAAAACAGAGGTCTGCAGGGTGGCACAGAGACCACACATGGCCCTGGGCATGGGATCTGGAGAGGGGCACAGTTGCTGTGCTGGTCCCCATGCCAGCATGGGGTGGGTACTGTAGGGCTGACAGAAGATGAAGGGCTGGGCTTGGATAAAGACTAGCAGGGGGTTTGGGTCGGGTCCATGGGGCTGGTGGTCTACAACAAGGTGGGGGGCTGCAGCCAAAACTGGGGAGGCGCAGGTGCCATGGGATATGTGTTCACCTTGACGCTTCTTTGGGGTTCAGTCTTGTTGGCCCCACTGCCTCCCCCATAGCCCTAGCCCTTGCAGGGTGCCCTGGGGCCTGGCTCCCCAGGGCCAGGGTCAGGATGAGCTTTGGCTCTGCCGAGCTGGGATGTCAAAGGGGCCATAACCCTGGTGTTTTGCAAACTCCTGGGGTCAGCAGTTCAGCTGCCACTAACACAGGAGCCCAGAGACACACACGGGCATTTTGGGTGGATGCTGTAAGCAAACAAATGAAGGTAGAGTTACAGCCAACGTACAGCCCCCCTGGGCCACTGCTGTTGGTTTTAGGTTTAACCCCCCCGTGGGCTGGGCGCAGAAGTCCTCTTCCTAAGAGAATCCAAATGAAAGCAGAACTGCCTGGCCTGGCTGGCTGGGAAGCGAGGCAGGAAAGGAACAGCATTTTGCATCTCTGTCTCAGCTACTTGTGGCCCTGAAGGAGTCTCTGAGCCTGTCCCACAGAGAGGACAGTGTGATCCCCAGCACTGAGTGATGGCTTCCACCTTCCTGGGTGGCCAGTGGAGCCCCTTCCCACCCAGCCTGGCTTTGACCCCCCGCTTCCCAGGCCTGCCTGATGGTGCGTGGCTGGAGACCCCAAGTAGGGTAGTGCTGCTTGGGCTGGGGCTGCAATGCTGGGGAAGTTGTGCCAGCCAGGAATCTCTTGAGACCAGGTCCTGGAGGTGCTGGTTGGTCTGTGCAATGGGGTCAGGAATGGAGTGGAGCTGCCTAAATGCCATGAGCACACACATCGTCATACACGTGTCCATGTGTGTCACCCCTTCCCCACGCACATGCATCATGGCCACTCCTGGTCAGGCTGCTTGTTTGCTGACCCCTGTTTGATGCAGAGCAGAATTGCACGAAAATGCTCAAGCTTGGATTTAAATCATATGGGGCTGGATATGCCACCTTCTCCCTGAGCTGATTCCACATTAACTGTCCTTGCTGGGAGCCTTTGGTCCTTTTTCTGGCTTGCCTAGCTCAAGCTGAGCTGTGGGGCTCTGTATGGACCCCTTCCTGAGCTAGGTAGCTGCAGAGCCATCCCAGTTCTCTCTCCTTGTAGATGGATGTGGCCTGGGTGTGTATCTCCCCTTCAGTGCCCTCCCACAAGTGCCCTCACTCAGCTCTGCCTGGCTCACCTCTGAGCCCCCCCCATACCCCGGGTGGGAATGCCAGACATGAGAATAGCACTGGTCTCATCAGAGCCAAATGTAGCCATGCAGGGGATGCTTAACACCATTGTAAAATCCATCTGTGCATCCATGGACTGTCCTGAATAAGCTTCTGCTCTGCCTGGGGACCAGGAGTGAAGCTGCCACGTGCTGACCCACCCAAAGCTGCCCCTGCCATGCTGGCAGCCCTGCTGCTGTGAGTGGTGAGCTCTCCTCCTTATCAACTAGCCTGGATGGAAAGCAGAGCCTAGCTTTGTCTCCTCTGACCTGCAGGAGCATTGCTGCCACAGGAGGATGATGAAGCCAATATTGACACCAGCACTTCCAGAAGCCCAGGCTGAAATTATGGAAACAAAGGTCGCATTTCTAGGAAGCTGTTGGGCAAGAGGGACTGGAAGTGACAAAAGGAAGAGGAGTCAGCCCAGTTCCCTGAAACAAAGCTGTGAGAGCAGACTGCTGAAGAGTGACCTGACAGGGCCATGTCACCAAGCTTGGTCCTACACAGGAGCAGGCGCAGCTCCAGGGGACTGTGACCAGAACACAGGGGTAGTCTCCCAGCCTGGTGTTCCCACCGCCCACGAAACATGCCTCAGCCCTGCTGCTAGTAATTGAATAGAGAGAATTAATTGTGAGTGGACTGTGTCTCCCCTTCCCACTCCTCGTTTGCCCTGGGGCTGTCTTGGTGCTGTGGGTAGTGAAGACAAGGTCATTCCCATGTAACACATCCCAGTGGGGTTTGGCCAAGTTCCTTCCCTTTGAGGGGTGAGGGCAGGTTAATGGTGAGCAGTGGGATTGCCCCAGGCTGCTCTGTGCTGCTCAGCCATGGAGGAGCTGCTGTTGCCTCTGAAACGCCCCATTAAAGCTGTGGTGAAGGATCAGCAGGCAGGGCTGGGGGCACTGGGCCGCAGGGCTGGGAAGGGTGAGGGTGGAACGGGCTAGCATCCCTCTGGCTTTGCTGGGAAGCCTCCATGTGTTTATTTTGGGGTGGAAAAAGCTGGTTTATGGCTAAGCATCCTCCAGGAATGGCTGTAAAGCATTACAGGATCCTGTGCATTTTGGCTCTCCTTCCTATGGTGTTGGAACAGAGGGAGGTGCTCGGGTGCAGGGCAGTGATGCCAGCACTTCAAGGTCCTCACCTTGGTGTGCCCCAACCTTTGGCTAACCCTCAGCCCCATGCCAGCCACCCCACTGCCTACACTGTCTGTCCTCTTTCAAAGGCAACTTCTGTGCAGACTGTCCAAGCCCTCCGCACCTGCAGAGAGGAGCTCTTCTCGCCCTCCAGCCAGCTCAGCCTTGCAGTGTGCTGCTGCAGGTGCTGCTCTCCTACATCAGTCAGGATTAGTGCTATGTCCATGGTCTGGCAGGAGCAGGGAACTGTGCTTGTTGGCCCTTCTCTGGGACTGACAGCAATGTCCCAGTTCCTTCTCCAACAGATAGTTTTGCCTGAAACTGTCTGCTGATAATTCCCCCCAAAAGAGGTGTTCAAGGCAAAACTCATGTGGGTGTTTTGCTGGCTTCCACTCATCCCAAATTCTCCCAGCCTCCTCTTATGATGTGAACTCCCGGTTTGCTAGGAGCCCTTGTCTCCACTCAGCCCAGTTTGGATTGGTTGCCCCTAAAGCTGTGATTAGTGTTTCTTTTCTTGGCTCTGCCTTTCTGAAATAAGGGATGCTGTGGGGAGGTTTCAGACTGAAGCTCACGGAAGAGCTGATAACAGTTACACCTTGCTGGCTTTGATATCCTGTGGGGAACAGGATCTCATGCTGCCATCTCTCACTCTGCACCAGGAGAAGGGTGTCTGGACCACTTCTGACCTGGACTGGGCCATATGAAGATGGCGAAGAAGCAGGCTGGAAGCTGGAGCTGGAACACAGTTGTATCCCACAGATGTACAAAGGGACATCCTGGGAGAGAGCAGGGATGGTGCTGGAGTGGCCCTGGGTAAGGGGGCTCAGTGCTGAGCGTCACTAGGGGAATGGGAAGAACCTCCCACAACACCCCCTGCGCTCTCTTCAGTTTCTGCTGTACAGTGGCACAGACTACTCCCAGAGTCTCACAGTCACTCACTTGCTGTCCCTTCCATCCCAAGTCCTCTCCTGGTCTGCAGTCTAGGCTACTCCAGGAGCTGCCTTCACACTTCCCAACTGCCAGGAGGCTCTGTGTGGGATGCGAAGGGGAGAGAGAGGTGGGAAAAGTTTGAGAGCAAGCCTGGACCTCAGTTGGGCTGGGACAGACATCTCCATCTCCTGGTTCCTCTCTCTGCTCCTTCTTGGTGTTGTAGCCCTACAGCTGCACCTTGGTACCCTCAGATTTATGGGAAAAGGGTTGGGAGGGGTGCAGCTAACGTCTCTGTTGTCTGATGCTTCATCTGCAGCATTTGACATCCCTGAATAACATAAAGTACATGAGCTTTCTCTGAAGGAAATCACCCCCTGTGCCCGACCAGCCTAAACATGGTCCCAGTTCTGCAGATCAGGGCAGTGGAGCAGTGGGGCAGCAGGATGGGATCTGATGGGACCATGCTAGTAGCCATGCTAGTTGCCTCCCACAGGGGCCACAGCCCACTGGCTGCTTGAGCACTTGGGGGCACAGCAGGTCCCCAAGTCTTTCTTGGAGACAAAGAAGGGCTTTCTTCCACCAGCTCCACAGCAGTTTGACCTGAGGCACAGCTGGTCTCAGGAGCATAGGGCGTAGTTTCTCTTCTCCACAGGAGAGCCAGAAAAGCCATTTAGCCTCAGTGCCTGGGAATGGAGGGGACCCTCACCCTGTGGACCAGGGGTCTTATCTCAGATGGCCTGTGAAGGAGCTGACAGGCAGACTGATTTCCCTTGTGCTGCCTGGCACAGGAGAGCCTATCTAAAAAGGTTTGTTTTCTCTTAAAAAACAAAAGCAGAGGTGTGTGTCACTCTTGATGCAAACATGGGTGGGCTGTGAAGCACCAAGGAAGAAGGCAAATGCCTCTATGAAGGCATCCAACTTCCCTGCAAGGAGCAGATTGTGGTCACGAGCTGAGACAGCAGGAGAAGTAGGATGAGCCCAGCAGCTGTGACGCTGCCTGTCCCTGGCTGCTGTCACCAACCTGCTTGTCTTTTCTGTTCCCAAAGGTAGGGTAGGATGGGGGCTGTGGAGGCTTTGGCTGTGGACCCGAGGATGGCTGGCAGGAGTGTCGTCAGTCATCCGCTGTCAGACGAAGTGTGGCCACCCCTGGGTGATCCCACACCGGCTTGATTTTACAGCCATGACTGGCACTTGAGCCTGTTTGCTGAGGGCAGGGGGCATGCGGGACTGTCAGCTCATGGCTGCCTCTGACCCCGTACAGGACACCATAAATCTCCCGATTTAAGGCAGCCTGGGCTGTTCTGGACACGGTGCTATTGAGTAGAGTGTGGTGTGCAGGATAACGTATGGCTTGAACCTGTGTCCACCAAGGGTAAAGCAGAGGTGGCCACTGGTGAGGAAGAATGTCATCTGCAAAACAGACAGTTCCTAAATCCCTTGAATTTTTTGTATAGTAAAAAATTAGGATTGTCTGAATTTAGAGATTTAGAGCATCAGGAGTATCTAGTGCTTCCTGCTCTGGTTTTGCCTGGTTTTCCTTAGGCAGCCTGGACAGGTGGATGTGTACCACTGTGCTGTGGTACATCAACTATTCACTCAGCTCAACATGGAGGGTTTTTTTTTCTGACTGTGTGCTGGACTGACAATCTGTGTGCACTGCCCTTGAAAACCACCTCCTGCTTCAGCCTGCCCATTCCTGTGGTGCCCCTAAATGTTTCCAGTTAAACACAGACTTTGCCTAAGACTTTTTTCTACACATAGGAGACCCCCCAGAAACATCCTTGTGACCTTTTGCATTAAAAAAAAAAGTAAGGAAAATGAACAAGGGGCTGATTTTGATTTTGTGGGAATTTTGGCCAGCACAAGGCAGTTGCTCGCCCTGTTCTCTGCTGGGTCTGATGATACTGAGGTAGGGGCTGTTTTTCTCCTTGAGCCCTGTGGGGTCAGCCCAGGGATGGGGCACTGCCCAGGCTCCCCTGCTTGCCTCCTGCACCCCTCAGCAGTGGGGATAGTGGACAAGATCAGGTGAGATCCCTGGGAGATCCCTTCCCAAAGGTGACAGTAGGCAGTGTTTTGGGGTAACACACTAAGTGTGTGGTGGGGAGAGCTGGCGGTGCACTTCTGTCTAGGGTTTCTGGGTGCCTGAGCAAGGGGTAAAGTGCACAAGTTGGGTGCACATGAGAGAGAGAAATGTTCCATGGCTGCAGCTGGTGCGTGTGTGTGTGTGTGTGTGAGGTGGAGGGGTGTATTTTGGGGGTAGGGGTAAGCAAAGAGGACCGTGTGTGTTTCTGTGCTGGGGGGTGCGCGGTGTGTGAGGGGTGTGAGAAGGAGGGGTCCTCATGGCAAAGGCTGCACGCGTGTGCGAGCTGTGGGTGCGTGAAAGGGACTATGGAGAATGTGTGTGTGTGGGGGGGTGTGTGTGCATGTATGTGCGTGTGCAGGAGGGCTGCACAGGCGTGTGCAGGACTGTGTGCGTGTGCAGGACTGTGTGCGTGTGCAGGACTGTGTGCGTGTGCAGGCGGGCCATGCACGGTGTGTGTGCTTGTGCGGCGGGGCAGCCGCCGCGCTGTCACTCAGGGGCGGCTGACAGGAGCTGCCTCTCCAACGGCGGCAGATAGCGCTGATTGCTGATTCGAGGAAGCAAAATAGCAATTGTAATTATGGGCTCTGATAAGATAAAGGAGGGCGCGGGGAGCGCGGGGACCGGCAGCGGGGCACGGCCGGCAAATTAGCAGCTGTCACTCAGCGCCGAGCAGGCGGCGCCGGCCCCGGCCCCGGCCAGGTACCGGCCCCGGGGGCCGCCCGCCGCAGCCCCGCCGCAGCCCCCGCCCCGGTGCTCAACAGGTGGCGGGGCCGGGAGGGCAGGGGCTCGCCGGAACAATGCAGCCCTCGGCGGCCCTGCCCGGGCTGCGGGGCTGAGCCCCGTCCCGCCGCCGCCTGGCCCCATGGCCCCGCACCGCCGGCCCTGAGGGCGCCCGCCCGCCCCACAAGGTAAGCGCCCGGCGGGGATGCTCGGGAAGAAACAGAGGGTGTCCCGCTCCTCTCTTCCCACCCCGGCTGCGGTGTTTGCTCAGCCTCACTCCTTCTCGAAACTCCGGCCCCCTCCATCCCCCTCCCCCGGTAATCCTTTTAATGTCTGGCACGTCCCGGGAGGGCTCGCTCGCCCGCTCCCAATCCACAATGCGCTCGCGGAGCGGCGAACCCCCAGCGGGGGCAACCGCGTCCCTGACCCACCCTCTCAGTCCTTAAACTCCGTTTTACGGATGGGGAAACTGAGGCACGGAGTGGGGAGGGAGTCCCGCCGGCGACTGACCGCGGAGCCCGGCCCTTAGTGGCAGCCCCGAGCCAGCCCCGGCGACACCTGGCCCGCCGCCCGCGGGTACCGCCTCGGCAGGTACCGCCGGGCCGGGGAAGGGAGCGGGGGTCCCGCCGGGCTTTCCCCGCCGCGGCTGCCGCCCCTCGGCCGTGCCCGCCCCCGTCGTCGGGGCTGCGGGCCGGCCTCGCCGGCTCCCGGGGCCGCGGAGCGGAGCGGGCGGGGGGCGCCCCGCGGCAGCGGTCGCCGGCCGAGCGCCCCGGGGGTTGGGCGTGCGGGCGGGCCGGCCGGCGGGGCCTTTCCCCTCTGTAGCCGCTTGTGCCCTCCTTTCCTCGGGGCGAGGACGTGCCGGCAGGGCGAGAGGAAACGAGGAGCTGAGGCAGCGCCGCGCCCCCGCGGGCTCTCCCCGCCGCCGCCGGGCCCCGGGCCCCCGGCTCCGCATCGGCGCCGCGATGGACCCCTGCTCCTCGCTCTTCAGCTACGTGTGAGTACCGGCAGCCCCAGCCCTACCGCTCCACGCCCGCAGCCCCCGCGGCTCACACCTCTCTCCCGCTTTTCCCCCTCCCAGGTTAATGCACTTGTTCGTCCTCTGCCTGCAAGCCCAGGTAAGTGCCCGCTGGGCTGCCCGGCTTTGTTCACCCCGCGGGGATGGGGGGTGCCCCGCCGCCGCCGAGTGGCTCGGCAGGGAGGGAGACAGGAAAGAAGAACAGTTTAGAACCCAGGAGACAAAAGTCGCCTGGCTGTAAAAAGCCGTGGTTGAGGGGGAACAGCCCCTTGCCCGGGCCGCAAAATAAGGTGCCGGGGACTCGGGCTGCGAGGCAGGGAGTACCGTGATTTCAAGGAAATGCACAGGGTTATCTTTAAGTAGCTTTAAATCCCGTTCCCCCGACCTCTAAATTACACCGTGGATTACACCATTCCTCTTCTCCGTTTTTTTCCCCTACGCTGCTTTATCCAAAAATTAAAGCAGAGTTAAAAGAGGGAAAAGAAACCCCACCAAAACCTTAGTAAAAAGCACAGGTTTTGGTTCAGCTTAAAATTGTCAGACTTTAACATCGCTGGTTTGTATTGCCAGAGACAGAAGTGACACGAATAGATTAAACATCCCAGGCAGAGCCTGTACAACACCCGCATACCAGCAGGCACACATTGCTGGGAGCGGTGCACCTCCAAACTGGGGTGAAGCCTTCCTTCCCCCTGAGATCACAGGTGTAGAAGCTTTGTTTAAAATGCCCTTTAAGCTACTTTTTTATTATTATTATTTTCCTGGAGGCTTGGGGGGGAAAAAATTGAGTTTCCAGCTGAAAAGTGAAGAGAATGAAGCACTGGGAGTGTGCAGTTGTATAAAAACATAGCTGTAATATTTTGAAGTATGAGATGGAGACCAAATAGCAGCATGGCTAATGACCTCTCCTCCACATGGTACCCTCATCAGAGCCGGGGAGAGAATCCTGCTGCATTATCCAAAACCCATCTATAGGAAACACACATGCACAGGCAGAAGCAGAGAGAAAGAGATGACATCGTCAAGGGGAGATATCTCTATAAAGCCAGCTTCAGGAGAGCAGCAGCTTTTGCTTTTATTGTGCTTTTCTGTTGTTGTTTAAGACAGGAGGAAATCTTCCCATTTGACGTGGGGGTGGTGGGGGGTAGTCCCAGCCTTCTGATGTTGAAAGGAGCTATCTCCTAACATTTGCTCAGAATACATCTTTATAAATGTCAGGGAGCAGCGAAACTTTCCAGACTTAAAAGAGGGATTTGAGACGAGGGGGGAAAAAGAATTCTGTGCCAGCTCATGATCCAGAGCTGAGGGGGGAGCAAGTTTGGCTGCTCATGAAAATCATTTAAAGCCCAGGAGCAGCAGCGTCAAGTCTGGAGGGGATGGGCTCAGCTGCGGCTCCAGGGCTAACGGGTTTGTTGTACTGGGGCTGGAGACATCCCCGCTGCTGGCACCAAACAGCTGACTGTGGATGAGGGATGTGTTTGCATGAGTAGCGTGTTAGTATCCTTAGGTTGTTGTTATATCACTGAATACCTGGGCTGGGGTATGGTTTTCTTATAATTCTTATACCTCATAACTCTACCTTCTTCGCGGATTTTGTATTTGAAGAGCTTAATAAGTGTGGTGTTTGGGAGCAAATAAAGAGCCTGGGATCCAGAGGAAAGGCAGCTGTTGAAACTGATGGGGCAGTGGCTGGCGTATGTGCCTGGGGCAGCTGGAGCAGTAGTATGCTCCTGCAGAGGTGAGAGAGGTGTGGGATGCAAGCATCAGCCCCTTGGGGTTGTGCCATCCTCCATGCCCCCCCAGCTCCCTCTAGCTCTAAGCCTTGATGCCCATCTTGGGTACTCCAGTGCCAGGGTCCCACTGAGACCGGGGGGGGGCCTCTGGGGTCACCAAGCTCTGTCGTACTCCTGAGTCACCTTAGGGCACGTCTGGAGTGGGCACAGCTCTGTGAAGGGCTCTGGTTGTTGTGTCCCAGAGCTTAACGCTCCTTTTCCTAGAGAGGCTTTGATGGCACAGGAGGCACCACCGTGGTCCCGGCTCCCTGCCTCCCTGTAAAGCTCAGCTGGAGGCCGGTGATCTCAGCTCAGCCCATTTGCCCCGCTGAGGAGTAGAGATTATAATGGTGTGTTGTATATTTTTTAATTTCCTAAAGGTAACTGTTCAGTCCCCACCTAATTTTACACAGCATGTGAGGGAGCAGAGCCTGGTGACGGATCAGCTCAGCCGGCGGCTCGTCCGTACCTACCAGCTGTACAGCCGGACCAGTGGGAAACATGTGCAGATCTTGGACAACAAGAAAATCAATGCGATGGCAGAGGATGGGGATGTGCACGGTAAGGACACACGATGTGGGGGGGGGGGGGGGGAGCTGGGGAGATGTTTGCAGCCCAGCGTGGCGATTGATGATTTCCGTCCAGTTTGTTAGCCAAAAATCATTAAAATCATTCAGCTTGTGGGGGCTTGTAAAGGGAGAACATAGGGGTCAGCGATCAGCAGCTGCGTGATTCAAGGTGAGGGCAGGTTCCCTGTGCTGAGGGAGGGGACTGGTGCTGGCAGGATGGGTTCTGCTCCTTTCCTTTTTATTCTTGGTTTGCACCTGACTCAAAGGGCTCAGTGCTCCAACATCCCGAGTGTCATCAGTCATTTCATCTCAGCTCTTAGCAGGGATGGGAATCCCTGAGACTTCCTTTTGAAACAGAAATCAGAAGTAAAGTTGAAAAAGAAGAGACAGGAAGGAGAAAGTGGGGATGGCTGCTGTGGAAGCTTTCCTTAAACTAGGACTGTCTGAAGTGGCATTTTCCCGTTGTAGCCCCATCCCTCCCTTCTCAAAACAAATCCCAAACAGGGGGTCAGGGAGGCAGTCAGCTGCGGGTGAAGATGCTGTGGCATCTCCAGAAACAAAGCAGGGACTCCACAAGTGTGAGAGCCTGCGCTCTGCCACAGCCCCTCTGCCATTGCCCTGGCACCCTCTCCCCAAATCCTCCACCTTCTCCAGGGCAGGGGGACCGATCGCTCCGCTGAGGACACTCGAAGCCCAAATACTTTGATGGTGTGTGCTAATGACACATTAGGA
This sequence comes from Pseudopipra pipra, assembly GCF_036250125.1. Classification (NCBI taxonomy): domain Eukaryota; kingdom Metazoa; phylum Chordata; class Aves; order Passeriformes; family Pipridae; genus Pseudopipra; species Pseudopipra pipra. The sequence continues at coordinate 23,492,320 of NC_087556.1, forward strand.
CAGTCAAACGCAGGGGTCAGTGGGGCCAGCCAGCCCCGGCGCTCCGCGGGGCCGTCTGCGGGAGACCTGATCCTGCGCCTGGGTCAGGGAAGTGCCCGTGTTCCTGTGTGCTGTATGTAGGGATCACAAGTGTTTTTCTTTGGTATTAGCTGCAATTTCCTTTTCTTGCTTCAGGACATTAGTAGAAACAATTTTCTTCTTACCCTTCTGTTTTGTATTTTGTTCCTTTTTGGTTTTTCTTCATTTTGCTTTGGCTGAAAATTTCATGCTGGATGTTAGCAGTGCAAGCGCAGTGCAGATTCCATCTATATGATATTCCATACATCCAGCATTAATCTTCCAAATGAATTATTCCCGCCCCAGAGCAGCTCTAGCTTGAAAGGGCAGTAGTTAATTTCCCAAGGAAAAAAATCCCATCTTGTTTTAGACCTCTAATGCCTGGATTTTAAAAAACAGTTAGTGCTTATTTAAATAAAGACCAGGTTTAAATAAGGCCAGAAGGAGGGGACTTGTGGTGGCTTGAAAAACTCTATTAAAATGTAATAAAAAAAGGTTAAGCATTTGAAGAGCTAAGGAGGAAAATGAAGACTGATCTAAACCAGAAAGAGAACAAGCAGTTTTTCAGATGTAAAGTTTTAAAAGAGTTGCAAGTCTGTAAATGTTAAAATAGAGGTTCAGGATTGTTCTGTATGAATCTCTAGGGAGGCCCCCATGTCTGGAAGAACTATTAAAACGCTTCTTACTTTCACCTTTTTTAACATTTCCTGAATACTTTCTCCTCTTCGCAGTCCAGTTGGGGGATCAAGTGTGTCTCGCTGCATTTTTTCAGCATTTACGTAGCCACTTTCCCTTCAAAGTTTGAGCATGAAACATAATTTTACTGGGATAAATCTGTCACTTAAATGAAAGAATAGAGTTGAAAACGTTAAGCTTCCCCCACTACCACCTCAAAAAAAGGGGGGGGAAAAAAGACTACCCCCAAATGTTATTTAGAAATCCACTTTTGCAGCAAAGTTCCTCCTTCCCCAAGCCCTTCCTTCTGCTTTTTTTTTGTCTCATTTTTGGGGGTGGGCGTGTAAAGGGGGTTGATTTATTTTTGCAGATGACCCCTTTCCCCACGCTGACATTTTTACAGCCGACTTAACATCGAGTCCGGCGTTTTCAGTTATTTGTCTTAATTGTCAATATTTGATTGACTTTTTTTAATTCTAAGGGAAGGCAGGCAGCCAGTGCAGTCCAGCTCATCCCTCCTGGGCCATGCTTGCCACCAAGAAAACTGCTGCCAGCTGCAGCCTGGAGTTGACCCCGTGGGCAACTGGGGATGCCAGCACAGCTCCCTGCCCACTTGCTGGTTTTTGTCTGTGCCCAGGGTTTTCTGCTGGCTGGGGCCAGAGTTTGCAGTGTTCATGAGTTGCCTCCAAGGGTCTAGGGCTGCATGGCCCTGGGGCCAGGTTGTCTTCATCCTCCGTGGATGATGGGGCCAGAGCGACACACTGGCAGGGCAGCAAACCCGTCTGGTGGCTGTAAATCACAGCTGCCCTTTGGGGGAAAAAAAACAAAAACAAAAAGAAAAAAGGAAAAAGTCCAAAAGAGAACCAATATGCATCTTTAAAGCAGGGTTTTGTGCTCACTGGGGCCAAGGCCTCCCCACTCCCTCCCTCCCCTCTTCGTCCCCCCCCTCCCTCCCTCCCACCTCTTTCTATCTCTGAGAGAGAAAAATCAATTCTCCTCAAACCTTTTACTGCCTCTGAGATCAATTCCCCCCCTTTCCCCAATATAGATAAATAGGGGGTCACTGTTTCAGTGCTTTGTTTGCAGAGTGCCATGGCTCCCATGGCTGTTTTTGGGGATGCTAGGTGCTTGCCAGGCCCTGGGCGCTTGTGGTGGCACAGCCTGGAGTTCACTCCTCCAGGCTCCGAGTTCAGTCTGTGACTGCCTGGGAGTAGGGGGATATGGGTGCAGGGTAGTTTGGGGACAAGAGATGCTGCAGGGTGATGTTGACAGGAGAGAGTGCATGGAGGGGGTACCTGTGTGCATATCAAGTCTGGCCCACCTGATAGCACCAAATCAGTTGGCCCCAGCAAATTTTGGGATGATCTTTTCCTTGGTCAACTCAACTGTGGCCAGCACTGACTGTTTGCTCTTCCCCCCCCTCAGTGCCATTGACCTCAACAGTGTCCATGATGTGAGGGATGCAGGATGAAGGCATTACAGAGACAGAGAGGAAATTTACTCCTAGCCCAGATCGTGATTTAGGCTTGCTTTAGCTTGTGTGTGTACCCACATCCTCCTTCTGCCATTCAAAGCATCCTCCTGCAGAGCCTCCCACTCCAGAGTCACATCGCTGCCCTCGCTGGGGCTTGCTGGAGGCTGAGCATCCTGGGGTAGAGATGTGCAAGCTGTGGTGCACCGCAGTCCTGAGGAACTGAGCAGCCCTTGCGCAGAGATCAGAGAGGATAAATAAGGCATCAGCGGACTCAAACCTGTAATGTTTCCAAAACTTGGAAGCTTTGTGGCCTGCACTCTGATTACCTTGTCAAATAGCATTTGTGGCACTAGGAGCTGATGCTGGGCGAGAGGTGATGATGTTGAGATGGGACAGTCCCAGGTGGCTTTTCAGCACCACGGGGAATTTTTTGGTGCTTGGCACAGTGCAGACCTTTTGAGGTGCAAACAGGTAACTACTGCCTCCACTGGGGCTTGCTCTGGGGATAGCAGCTGCAGGACCGGGGAGAAGGATGTCCTGTCCCCATCCTCCCCCTTCCCTGGGGATGGATGGGCTTCGGGGCATGGGTTCCCAGGGTGAAGGCAGGGAGAGAAGGTGACAGGTCTATTTATAGGCGGCCCATCGACCCGGCAATTTGCATAGCTCCTTCGGAAGTCGATCGATGCCTCCATTAAAAAACTGAGACCAAATCAATACGCCCTCTCGACTCGTGCAAAGGTGAAAGGCATTAAAAGGATGGCCGTACCCTTCACGCCTCCCCTGCCAGCTGCAAAGTCACTGCTCCTCCTGCAGTCCTGGCCTGGCAGAGAGACATGGAGCAGTGTCCCCTGGGCTGGGGACAGCTGGCAGCACACTGTGCACTTCCAGAAGGTGCCTGCCTGGAGCCTGCCTGCAGGCCCACCCAGACCTGCCTCCATTTGCAGGGCAGCTGCCTTATTCTCTGCCAACCAGTGCATGCCCTGCTTGCTGCCCTGCCCCCGTCTGGGACACCTCTGTGGCACCTGCACCACTGAGCCCCGTGGAGCCGGGTAAAGCAGAGCTACTCCCCATCCAGCGCAGCTCAGGGTGGCAAAGGGATGTGACCAAGGTCCTGCTGGGACATGGTGGCAGGGTAAGGGGGGGGTTAAGGCTGTATCTTAACCTTGTGTTCTGATTTTAGGACTCTCTCTGGCCAGTTGCCAGAGAGTGTGTGCCCCCAGTGCCCAAGTGTCAGGGTGCATTGTTGAGGTCTCCATACCTGTGCCTGCCCTATCCCAGAGCCCCTCTGACATCCCTCCCTCTCTCTACTCTCTCCAGCCAAGCTCATCGTGGAGACAGACACCTTTGGGAGCCGTGTGCGCATCAAAGGGGCAGCCACAGGTTTCTACATCTGCATGAACAAGAAGGGGAAGCTGATTGGCAAGGTAGGATGCAAGGGCATGGGCAAGGCAGGGAACTGCTGGGAACATGGAGCTGGGGCTGCTAGGAGAGGAGCTCTGACCTGATACAGAGCTCGCCTGTGTGGGTGGGGAGGTGAGACTGGAGTCCCAAGGCTCAGTCAGCACTCCCCTTTTAGGGGCAGGGAGACAAGCCATCCTGCAGCCCGGAGGGAAGGAGGGGAGCAAGGAAGGCAGGCAGGTGTCTTGTGGGGCACATTCCTTCTATCTGCCCGAACAAATAGGCGGATTGCTGCTCTATTCTCCACGATTACATGGTACAAGTGCCAGGAATGTTAAGATGCTCCATGGGGCTGGCCCCAAGGCCAGGCCCCACTGCCTGCTGGTTTGTCATGCTCCTTCAGCACCTCAATGCCCCTTCCAGGGGGCGGGGGACCGGGTGTGCAAAATCCCACCGGGACAGTGATTTTCTGCAAGGATTTTCCGCAAGGATTTTCCATGGCAGCTCCTTGCTGGGGCTGCCCGATGTGGGTCCCTCCCTAGTCCCACTACTGCCGATAATGGGGGGAGCTCAGTCCCTGGCTGCCCCGTGCTCCCTCTGCCACCTGCATCTGTGCGCACTGTCACCAACGACCCCACATCGCTTCTCCTGCCACTCAATGCCTCTCCTGTATTAAAGACCTCAGGGGGACAGGCGAATTGAGATGGAGAGTTTGCTTATGGTCACGTTCAGCCCATGGCACAGATGGAGGCAAAAACTCCTTTATGGGTGTGGTGGAAGTTAAGGCGGAGACCAACTGCATTGGGACTTGCAGCTGGCATCACACTAAGGTCACAAGCTGCAATGAGCAGTGTTTGTCTGTGCCACAGTGCCTGCTTCCTGCAGCTTTTTAAGAAAAAGCAAATTTTAGGCAATTCTGACCTGTGGGAGAACAAGTGGGAAAAGTGAACTCTTGGTTGCCCACAAGCAGTGCAACCCTGCTGCCACACCAGCCAATCCAGTGCGGGGCAGTGGGAAGCAGCCCTCTGAGCGAGTGCCTGTTGCTTGAATCTCCCTTCCGATTCCCTTCTCAGAGCAATGGCAAAGGCAAGGACTGCGTCTTCACGGAGATTGTCCTGGAGAACAACTACACAGCGCTGCAGAATGCCAAGTATGAGGGCTGGTACATGGCCTTCACCCGCAAGGGCCGCCCACGCAAGGGCTCCAAGACCCGGCAGCACCAGCGGGAGGTGCATTTCATGAAGAGGCTTCCCAAGGGCCACCAGACTACGGAGCCCCACAGACGCTTTGAGTTCCTCAACTATCCCTTCAACCGGAGAAGTAAAAGGACTAGAAACTCCAGCTCCAAGGCAGGCCCTTGATGCGCCTGCCCCTGCCCCCCTGCCTGCATCTCTCCTGGAGGATGCTCCTCTGAGCTCGGTGGACTATATGTAGAGACTTTCCCATTTGGGTATTAAACAAAACAAAAAAAAAAAAAGGGAGGGGGAGGATAAAAAAAAATTACCTGCTCTAGTTGTTGATACTTTTGGGGGGGTGTTTGGTTTTTACAAAAAAAAAAAAAAAAAAAAAAAAAGAAAAAATGAGAGAGGCTCTATTTTTGTACTCCAGCTTTAAAAGTAATGAAACATTCAAAGACTGGTGAAGGGGGAAGAGCCCTTCACTTAGAAATGTTCTAGTCTGTTTGGGGTCGTGCTTTATTTTGTAATTATTTTTTTTTGATAGCTCTAGGGGAAAAGGAGTTTAAAAATCATGTTTAAAGCAAACAAGCGAAAAACCATGGAAATCCAAATCTGGAAGTGATGTGCTACTTAAATGAACTGAACTAATGCTTACTGGAGAAGATGGAGAGGCTGGAAAACAACTAAGGGGAGGGGATTTATTTTGGAGGTGGCTGGAGGCCTCCTGGGTGTTTTTTGCAGCCTGGGTGTTGTGTGGGCACTGCCTGTGGGAGCTGACTGTGACACCTGGAGCGAGGACCCTGGATGCTTTCTTTCCTCGGATGTGCCTATTTCTCCAGCTGAGCAAGGGGTTGCTGGAAGCCACTTGCATCCTTCTGAGAACACTGCTGGCTTCACAACTCCTCACTTACTTTTTTTTTCTCAGGAGAGGACAGGGGTGATGGATGCCCCAGAGAAAGTCCTGAACTGACTTGGTACCTCTTACCCACAGGAGCGTCTTTGGCATTTGGTTTGTTTTAAAGTACTAAGGTATGACTTGCCATAGAGCAGGCTGGTAACTGGTATTTTTTCCCATGTGGAAAATGTGAACTTCTCACCAAAAATTGACATTTTTTTTCTGTCTATATTTTTTTATCAGATAGAAATTTTCATCCATAAAATTAAAAAAAAGTTTACAAATTATTGTGGAGCCATTTTGGGCTGTTTTGTCATAACATTAAATATTTTTGTCGTAATGGTTGGTGCTTCAGTTGCCAGCTGTCTCTTCCAGGTTTGCTCTTTGATAAGAAATACTGACGTTCTTGTCCCTCTACGAAAGGGGAGGGTTTCTTTCAAAATTTCTGTGTTGACAGAAGCCCAATTGTCTATTTAGAAAAAAAAGAAAACCAACCCCAAAGGGAACATTAAATCTCTTGAGTGAACATCCCCAGCCAGCCCCACTCTGCACATGCTGCCCTGGGACTGTGACTCTCTCCAAAGGGTTAAAGCAACTATTCTTCACAGGGAGGGAAAACAAAGACACTGGATAGGAGCCAGAACCAGGGGTGACTTTTCATCCAATCTTTTTTGATTGTTTGGGTTTTTTCTGTTTCCTTTAGGATTTTTGTTCTGTTTCGGTTGTGTACAAATTGAATATGAAATGATTGAAATATTTATTTAATATGTGCATTAAAAGTTTGTATTAGTCTAACTGAGCCTGATGCTTTCCAGGGAGGGGTTGGGGCTGGAGATGCAAGTTGGAAAGGGGCGAAGGAATGTGACGGTGAGGTGCAGGATGGGGTTGAGGCTGCCAGTTGGCATAATTTCCTTCCCAAGGGAAGAACTATGGGAAGTGGGAGGCTGCCCCAAGATCTTGGACCCAGGTGAGTCTTGCAGAAATCATGGTTTTACTTGTAACAAATTTCAGGTTTAATGTACAGATGCCACCTCTTTGCCGTGTGGGATCAAGGCCCATTGCAGGCTGAAATGGGGATATAGTGCAATGGAGCCTTGACCACTGGAGTATGTGCAGAGCATGTTTTCAAGCATGACATGAAGCTTTTCAAGACAGAAAGCTGGTACTTGCTTCTCTCCAGGCTAGGAGAGCTTGGTGTCTGCAAAATGGGCTGGCGGGTCCTCTCCTTCGGTGAATACTTGACCCTGCTGCGGTGCTGGGTCTTGCTTACAGGAGCTGAACAGGGATTCAGATACAGAGTGGTCTCATATATGGAAACAAGCAAGAATATAATTGTGAAATATGTTAAAATTGCTTAAATGCAGCAATCTTGCAAGGTAAGTCTTGCCATTGCTGGTGCCAGCCTGGGGGGTGTTGCCATCCCAAGGGCTGCCTGTGACGTAGCTGCTGCTCAGGCTGAGCCCTGTCCGTGGGTGTGAGGATGATCCTTCCTCTGGCTGACACAGTGGCATGAGCTGAGGTGGCAACATACATCAGTGATTTCAAGGAGGGAAACCTACGGGGGGCTGAGTGCTTGGCCATGCTCTATGCCTGAGCATCGCCGCTGCATCACAGAGATCATGGGCTGGGGCACAGGACAGCACAGATTGTGTTTGTCCAACTGTCTCAGGAGGGACCCAAGGACTGCAGAAGCCTGAAGATGACAGAGCTGAGGCAAGCCCGTGTTGCGGTTTACAGACTAAAGGAACTAAAAGTGAATGGCTCCTGGCCTTTCCCCAGGCAGAGATTGGTGTTTGATAGTCCTTAACAGGTGCTTTTCTTTCATTGGTTTGTCTAGTTGCTTTTCCTAAAGGCTTTGTGAATCTGAGGTTCCATGTCTCCTGCCTTGTTATGTGTCCCCCAGAGATGCCAGGGAAGGGTAGGGCATGGGTACTCAGCCTCCAGTAAGGTGGCTTTCCTCCAACCCTGTCATCCTGGGATGCAGCCAAGGGCTGATGCAGGGAGCACCCAGCACCCTGGGGCTTGAGCTGATACAAACACTCCCGTGAACCTGCACAGCTCTGTACCCCACAACATCCCTAATTCCTGTGATCTACTCTGCCACACTGAAAGGCACCTAGGCTGCCTCCTGGGAGGGGAGCCCCTGCTTTTCCAGCTCACTTTGTGGTTAATTAGGCAACATTCATTAAAGGGTTTTTGGGCAGCCATGCTACCTAGGAGCACTACAGCTTGGGACTTTGTTTATTGCCTGAATTTGTCCAGTTTCAGCTTCCAGTCAGCAAAGGTTGTTTCACCATTGCTTGGAAGATTAAAGAGACCACTACTAGTTAGTTAATGAGTAAGTGAATTAATTAATGGTTCCTCATACCCTGTCTCTGCACTGATACCACTTAGTCCTTGGTACGGCTGGAGGACCTCATGCTCTTCCTGGAGACCTCGGCCCTGCAGGGTCCTAAGCACATGGTGCTCAGGGATGGTAGCTCCCACCACCCATGCAGGGAGGTGGGGACAGTCCCTGGTGGTACGTGCTGCTCCTCCCAGGTTGCAGAAACCCTGTCTGCTGGTAGAATGCATAGGGTCAATAATCAGCTCAAGAATGTGGGACTTTTCCCATCATCAGCAGATGTGTGGATCAAGCTTGGGAATCACAGCCATCAAAAGGCTTTGGAGACTGCAGGACACTGAGGTAGGACTGGATGCAAGAGAGTGCTGGGGATGGGAGGCTTTGGAGGTGGGTGTTTACTTCTGTTAACTCATGCTATTAGTGTGGGTGTTCTGGGCAAAAACCCCCGCTCTGAGCTAGCAAAGTCCTTGTGGTGGGCATGTTCCTGTTCCTAATGCTGTTCCACCAGCTGGCTGGAGGGAGATGGCAGATGAAGCAGGAGAGGAGCCTTGCTGCCCTGACTGTCAGTGAAAGGATGACTGTGCCTTCCCAAGCTCCAGGCAGAGTTGCATGCATGTCCCTGCCCATACAGGGCTTCACCATGCGATGCCATCTGGACACAGTGACAAGGTTGAAGCCGAGCAACATTTGGGGAAGTCTGCCTCATGAGATCACTGAGAAGCCCCTCTGGTTCAGCCGACCAACACAGGGTAAGAAGTAAATGTGGAGTGAATACACCAGCTCAATGTCAGGCAGGATAAAGAGCTATTTTCTGGTTAAGTCCTGCTTTGGTTGCCTAGAGAAGTTGTGGATGCTCAACCCCTCAAAGTGTTTAAGGCCAGGTTTGATGGGACTTTGAGCAACTTGACCTGATGAAAGGTGTCCCTGCCCATGGCAGAGGGGTTGGAACTAGATGATCTTTAAGGTCTCTTCCAACCCAAAACTTTATATGATTCTATAGCTGAGAAACAGTAGATGGGCAGGAATAAACTGAAGTGGCAAGAAAAGAGGTCTGTGCTGTCCAAGCAGGGGCTGCACCAGGGCTTGATCCACCAAGCGCCAAACCTTTTGGCACATCTGTCTCGGCTTCCAGCCCTTCTCTCACTTTACAACTTTTCCATGAGGCCTGCCTGGGGATGCCCACTGAGTGGGGTGGGCTGTGGGATACTGTAGCAGGGCTGGGGCTTGCCCAGGCTCCCTTGGGCATACTCTAGCTTGGAAAGGATGACTGGGGTGTTTGTTTATTGCATCAGGCTCAGCTTTCAAGCATTTCCCTGCCATCCCCTCCCCCTCCTTTAATTAATTCTGGGTAAGAAGTTCTGGCTTTATTGTGCCACCGAACTGAGGGCTCCCTGTGGGAAAAGTCACACCTTCTGAACAGCTTCTGATACCATGCAAATGAAGGACAAGTCCAGGAAACGCTTTCATCTCAGACCTGTCCAGCCCCTTGCCCATTAATTACACACATTTCATTTGTGTGAGAGCAATTCTTCTTGGGGAGGGGGCGGGGAATGGCTGTGGCTTGTGGATCATCTCAGCCCAACTCTCTAAAGACTCCTCCTTGGAAGGGGGGTTTATAGCCAGAAATGGGGATGCTCAGGGACTCAGCAGGGGATCTCATATTTCTGCTCTCACACAACCATTCCAAGTCAAACTGGCTTGTTGGTGGGCTGCATCCTGCCAGTGTGGAGGGCTCAGCACTGCCCCATGCCCTGCTCAGTACTAGCAAGCCCTGGCTGTGGAACAGAGTGCCACAGGAGCATCCTAGAGGGAGACACAAGATGGAGCAGAAATGAGCATGGTGTTGTCCCAAGGGAATGATCTTCCTGGGCCAGAAACTCATGAGATGTATTATTTTGGGGAGGGTGGCCACAAAATGAATCTCAGATAGGGAAACCTTCTTGCACACTGCAACAGACTTACATATGTTGTGGGACACCATTGTGCTGTGACAGGGCACAAAATCTTGGCCACAGGTGGACCAGAAACAATGCTCCTGTTGAGCCTCGGTCTCTCTCTCTTCCTCTCCTTTCCCCACAGCCCCTCTGACCTCAGTGTCCCCAGCATGGCTGCAGCCAAAGGCACCTCCAGGCTGGTTCCTGTTTTCCCAGGTCTGATGGGGAGTGTCAGGTCCAGATCCTGGAGAAGGCACAGAGCAAGGGAATGTGGAGTACAGTGGGTTTTCACGGCCAATTTCCTGGCCGTGATAATAACACTTAGCACTTCTGTAGCACCTGGGATGCTCCAAGCACCTACACATATGCTCCTCATTACCACTCTTGCTTCCCATTTGCAGTGTTTCTGCCACCTCCCCATGCATGCCTATAGCATTATCAGTTCTCCTCTAGAAATGAGACCATCCCCCAACTGCTGTGGCTTTGCAGCAGAAGACCTTTGATGGCTTAGGTTGCTGTTTGCCTTCTTCCTAGACAAGAATACGCTGTGACCTCTGGTGTTGACAGGCCAGGGGCCTGGGAAGACATGGCAGCTGCTTGGGTCACCAGAGGAGCTCTTGGGAGATGTTGGAGGGATATTTGGAACTTGGTTAATGGGAACCTGCAGCCTTTCCGGGTCAAAGTCAGCATGAAATTTGTGCCAGGCTCCAGCAAAGCTTCTTGTCCACTTGCTGGCCCTGTGCCACGTCAGCGGGAGGATGAGAAAGGGCTCGTGTGTGGATTGGTTGAAGATTACAGCTGTTACTCCAGATTGCTTGACTAATGGCCCAGGATGCTCTGCAATGAAATGCACTTCAGATTTGCTCTACTGGGAGCAGAGTGGATGTTCTTGAGCTTCATGTGATTTACAGCACCTCTCCTATGTTCACAGTAACTGTGTCACCACGATGTCTTTCCAGGCTGTGTGGTGTCCAAGATATAATCTGTGGCTACAAAGTCCTAGATCAGAGGCTGGGAGAGGCTTGGCTGTGCTGGGAAGAACCACTCCAGCCGTGCTGAGGTATTACCACTTTGCTAAGCTTATGCTGTTCGTTGTCGTGGAGTGGAAATGGGATGGTGACAGCTGGTAGAGCCTCCTCAGTTTGCTGAGTGCCCCATCTGTGTCCCTGCTACTGTTCAAGCCCTCTGTTCAGCCATGGACAGCCCCTTTTGTCTATGATCATGGCACTGCAAAGGGTCCTTGCTTCCTGGGCTGGCCTCTCCTGCCAATATGGCCAATAGTGTTTTCTAATTTTTTTTCCTCTTGAAAATTTGTAGCAGGAGGAGAAGGAAAAATTCAGCCTCACTCTTGTTGTGATTATTTTACCAGTTATTTCTGCTGTAGTAGAACATCTTGATGGCTGGATTCTCCTCTTTTATGAGCTGCTCCCAGAGTAAGCAGCAGCTTTCATCCCAAAGACATGATGTTTTGTATGGTTGGCTGAGGCACGTGCCATCAGCTGGCAAGACAGACCTAACCACAGGTCTAGTTTCTACTCCAGGAAAAGAGAGTCCTGGGAAGAGATTTGAAGGAGGGCTAGAAGGTGTCCCCGTGGAAGTTCATAGCAAACATTAGAAAAACTCCCATCACAACATTCAAAAAAACCCCAAAAGAGGCTGCTAGAGTAGCTGAAGTGCAGGATGATGAGACCCAGGCTGTGCATCAATAGGAGAATTTTGACTGTTGAGATGTGAAGCAGGACCTTGAGTGCTGGCTGTGCCTGCTCAGGTGCTGGGATGTGGCTGTGCTCCCCATGCCCCGTGAGAAGCAGATGCCCAGCTGGGAGCCAACCCTTTGGTAATGGCCTGCGAATTTCCCTGGGCTCTGTTAATTGCCGCCTGGTTGCTAGTTACAACTTCAAGTCAATTGCTGGGGGTGTTGGGCCCTGCAAAACAACCCCTTGAAATCAGTTGTTAGCCAAATTAACAACCAGTTTGGCTTCGGTTCAGGCTGTTAACCATCAAACAACTAACTGCTGCTAATGATTGATTTCTTAGCAGTTGGGGCTGCAGTGAAGGAGCCAACCTGTGTCACAAAATGCCATTAAAGCCAAGACTTTGTGAATGCATCTGGCTCAGACAAACATTTGAGTTGCCCCACACCAGTAGAACAGGCAAGGGGATGACCAGAATTTCTATCCATTTTGATTAAAATAGAGGCCGTTGTGTTGTGTTAGGATGAACTGGCAGCCAGCAGGACAGTGCTGCCAATGCACCACACTCCAGGAATGTAGCCACCACTGATTGTAGGGCAACCACTGATACTCATGGAGCATCATGGCATTCAAGTCCTCCCTGGATGGGAACTGCTCATTGTCCAGCTCTCTTCTGTAGTTACTGTTCCAGCCAGAAAACCTGCACAAATTAGTTTACCTAGTTTGGATGTTCAGGTGTTTCTACAAATGACCCAGCGGCCCATTTCCTTCTGCACAACAAGCTGGGAGCTCGTCTAGGGACAGGACTTTCTATCAGTGTATGGAAGCTTAGGGATATCTCCACAGCAGCCTGGGATTCTGTCCTTGATGGAAGGTAATGTAGACTCCTCTGCAGGTGTGAGAATCTCTATGAAAACTATAAAATATTCTTTGATTGCAGGGTTCAGGCAGAGTTTTGTTTAAGACAACTGATCAGGTCTTCATCCATTTCCCTCTGCTGCTTCAGGTCTTGGTTCTCTGCTGTGCACTGGTAGGCTGGTTCAAACACATCAAGAGCTTTTTCCCCCAGGATATTTTCCCCCTGATCAAAGTGTCTGATTCAAGCTGCAGCGTGTAAGGGGAGGAGAGAAAAATAGCCACCTGTTAGGGAAAGACTTTGAAAATGCAGAGGACGCGCTGCAGAGATTGACCTTCTGAAATGTAAACTCCGATGGTGCTGAGTAGCAGAGTGGTGCGGGGTGAGGAGTGAGAACCTTGATGAACAACACTATTTGACTCGTGCTTTTGAGGGTACTGCCAGGGCCTCAGCACTGAATCCTGAGCTTTGTTTCTGAAACTGGGTCCTGGTATCTTTCAACAGGACATGTGCTCTTGAAACCCATGTAGGTGTTTCAAAGATCTTCCCTTGGGCTTCCTCCAAGTGCAGATCTGGTTCCCCCAGTGCCATGCTTTTGCTGTCCTTTCACAGAAAGCATGGTCATCCCAGATTCCCAGCAGTATAAATCCCATTATGGTGCATGTTTTCTGTAATCAGCTGTATTAGATATTCCTTGTGCAAACAGGACAAAATTGCTTATTTCATCAAATACCTACTAAAGGAAGCTCTGCTCTCTCCCACATTGGGATTACCTTGCCACCCATATTGAGGAGGCTGGGTTGCAGCTGGGAATCCCCCCCCACTTTAGGCAGTCCATGTGCAGTGAGTTCCTGCATCCCTAGGATCAGTCAGGGTTTTCCCCTCCAGTCCATACAAGGAGAAACTAGTTCTCACAAAAGGAAAAGTTTAGGGTGAGCAGACAACCCAGTTTTCTCACTCATTGGGTCTGTGAGCAAATGTTTTATTTTCAGCTTGTGTATTTAACTGGGCTGAATACAGCAATTCCAGTCTGTGCATCTTCTGGGTGTTCACTTTGCCTGCTCAGATTTTTGTATAACAGAGAAGGTCAGTTATAAACAGAAACGACTGGTTTTGTTGGGGACTCTTTTTAGACATCAAAAATGCTCCATCATCACCAGACTGGCTTAGCTTTCAGCAGCCAACACAAACAGAGCCAAACCCTCAGCAGAGAATTTAGCAAGAGAAGCGGCACAGACTCTCCAGAGCTTTTTTGCCAAAGTATTGCATCCTCGTTCCTCCTTGTACTTCGTGCTGAAGTAGTTGATGCTGTTCTGGGCTCTGCACTGACTCAGGGTGAGCCCAGAGGAGCTCCCAGCTGGAGCTGAAAGCAAGTGGCATAGCCTCATTTTAGAGAAGGTGTGGGGGAAATCAGTGCACAGAAAGATTAAGACCTGAAAGAAACTCTGGCAAAGCCACAAATTAGCTGAATCAATCTGCAAGAGGCCAAGAAAAGGTATGGCAGTTGTCCAACTGGAGAAGCAAGGCATATATGCAATAACCTGAGCTATAAATGAGGTACAAAACCACAAACTTGATTTTTTTCTAAACCTCATGTCCGATTCCCCAGCTTTGACTGAAGATTGGACTCTATCCCATATGCTGACTGGAAGGAGCCTGCATTTGTATGTCAGCAGATTTCAAGGTCATGAAGATTACTCTGAATGTCCATCCCAGTCTTCTGCCATACTTGGATAAGGGGATCCTGCTCAGTGCCTTCTGAGTGAAAGTTGTAGTCCTTGTTTAAAGAAAAGGAAGGAAGGATATCCTGCAGGGACCACATATTTCAATATTCATTGGTATTTTTGGCTTAAAATTGCCTAGCTTCAACTCATAGCACTTGATCTTGCACTCTTCCAGCTTATAGTGTCATCCCACCTGACCAAGCTTCTGCAGGCACAGCAAGTGGATTTTTCAGGTCTCTCCAAGCTCTTGTAGGAATTTTTTAAGCTGATTCCCATCTGTCAACATCTCCTGTGAAGTGCAGCCAAGTGTTTTGGCCTCAGCATCTGGCAGTACAGTCTGGTATTGGCTTGCTTGCATCCAGGACCTTGGGAGCAGAAATGATGCGGTGACCACCCACTGGGGTGATGTCTCTCTGCTCAGGGCTGGTGTTTTCCAAGAGGTTCTTGCAGAGACTTGCAGGGCAATTGAAACCAACCACGGAACTGTAACTCTTGTTTGTCTGGGACCACTATAACTCCAGTTCTGTTTTGAAGAAGATAGACATGAATGGTCCTCACAGGAGGTGCAACTAGGGCAGTTACAGTCTCCTGTCACTTCTTTCCAGCTGCAATTGCCACAGCACATCTCTAAGGCAAAGACAGCATTTATTTTGTAATGAAATCTGAAATGCTGGATCCTGTGCTTCCCCAGGATGACTTCATCTCTTGTCATTTAAGTATTGAAGTCTGAGCTATTTTTGCTCTCAGTTGTGCTGCTCTCAGTTGTGATGGGTAAAGCGACAGACGTTTCTCCAACTTCATTAGAATCACTCTGGATAATTTCAGATGTGAGCAGAAGGTGGTTTGACCTAATTATCCTCCATGTCCATATCTGCAGTTCTTGCACACTAAACCGGCACAGCGACAGCAGTGAGCATGGAAGTTTTCATATACCCAAGGTTTTGGCAGAATCTGTATTTCAGGAGCTGGTTGCTGACTCCAGATGCTGTCCCACAGCACTTGTCAAGGAGTGACCAAGATGGAGGGGGCACAATAGGGCAGGGAGAAGAAGTGCTGTGGAAATTGCAAATTCCCAAGGCTATGGCTGTGGCTTGTGGCAGTATGTGCAGCACCTGCTGCACTGACCCAAATCCCACCACTATCACAAGCCAGTTAATTATAAGAAAATCTCTTTCTTACTAATTGCGGCTGGCTGGTAAAGGGGCATCCCTGGCCCCTAAAGGACTGGTGGGATTGAGAGGGGAAGGCAGTGGTTGCTGACATGTGATGAACCCTTGCAGCCTCCATTGTGGAGCCTGGAGAAGTGTCCGCACTTCACTCCCTCTCAGAGTGATCACTTCGAGGAGCTGCGAGTTTCACCACCTCCCCCTGCAGACCTGTGGGTTCGCAGTGCACTTGACACTGGCGCAGGGGGATGGCTCGAGCCTGACAACTGTGCCCACTGCAGCAGCCGCCTGTCCTCCACCAACGCTTCCCTCCAGCTGCCTTGCAAGGAGTTGTACCATTCCCAGCAAGAGGCCGAACTCTAGTGTGGTGCGGTGTGACATGGAAGGTGGTGTTCCCATGGGCCGTGCTGCCAGTTGGTGCAGTAGGGATGTGACAGCAGCCAGGCCACTGTGGTCCCACACACTTCAGACACCAGCCAGGGCTCCCCAAATCAAGTCTGGGGCTCCGTGGGGGGAGCCAGTTTGCCTTCAGCATCCATAAGGATTATAAACTTCCCTAAAGGGAAGAGAAAATCACAGCTGAGATTTTTGTCCTGAAGGCAATGCTCTGTGAGCTGGGATTTCAGACAAGCCCTCAGGGCTGTGACATGGGATCACATTACATGTGGTGAGGATGGGGCATTTCTTTTGTGTATTTGCTACCTATGGTGTGGAAGGCTCTCCTGGTGATGTGACCAAAGGGATGAACAGCAAAGGGGACAAAGCAGGCAGGAGCTTGAATGGGTCTTGCCTAGAAAGGCAGAAGAAGGCAGAGGAGCCCTCTGCCTGCTGGGCAGCCTGGCTGGCCAGTGGAGAGGGGAGGAGGGGCTGTGGATCCCATTCCCTGCTCCTTAAAGTACATTTTCAGGGAATGAATATCTGTGGAAAGGAAAGGGAAGCTGAAGCCAATCAGTGAAGCCCATAGGCTTTTAGTCCTCCTGTCATCCCGAGGGCATACAGAGGTGACAAATGTGCAGCCTTTGCTATTGAGTCCAAGTGAACTCCTAATGGGCTGCTTCAGAGGACCCTCACTTAGAGAAACGCCAGCAAGGCAAAACTGCAGTGACACAGGCAGCTATTTCATGGCTGGTTTGCTGGGCAGCACTCACTGCTCACTGCTCCTTCGCTGTCTGCTCCACCCCAGAGCCAGGTGCACCCCGTGGCACAGTGAGCTGGGCTAACATCCCCATATTCTGTCCTAATGAATGGTCCAGAGGAGTTCCACTGACTTCTTGGGGGAGATGTTGGACACTGAGATCAGACTCTGCTCCGTTGTCTAGACAGCATCACAGGTACTGTACACTGAAAGGATTGGGACTTATGGGTCTGGCCTTCCCCGTTGCTGTCCACGTGGGAAAGCTCTGAGTTTGCCACCTTGCTGTGTTTTATGCATGGGATGCATACATACTGACATTGCTGTTGTCTGGAGCAGATTTGGAGCTGCTATTTGAATTGGCCGTATGGCAAGTGGCCACAATACAAAAAGCCACAAGCAGCCCAAAAAGTAGTCAGCCAGAAAAAAGTTAGGTTGGGTGCCAGTGGGACATGAAGAGCTTGGGATGGGGAAGAGAGTTGTCAACATAGTACAGTCCTCATCCCCAGAAATCTTTCTGTGTTGCTGCTTGCTCTGATTTAAACATACAGCTCGTCCCTATGGAGGTAGGAACTCTGAAGCTATTTGCTTGTGTATTGTTTCAGGGACATACATTCAGGGGAAGCAAGTCTTTCCCCACCAAAGCAGTGAATCCATAGCTCTGCTAGCAGCCTACACAGAAAAGGCTCAGCCCTAGACAAGACCTGAGGCAGCAGGTGAACATCAGGATGCTGCAGGACAGTGACATGGACTTAGCTGCAAGCTGGGTGCACCATCACTGGTGAGAGCTGTCATGGAAGGCAACAGATTTCTGGAGTTATTGGCCTGTATTGAGCTGCTAGGAAATGATTGACCTTCCTTGAAACTAGAGCATGCAGAGCAGCCTGCTTACCCTCAGCAGTGATCTCTGGGCAGGAAGCAGAGATGTGAGCGATGAAGGCAGCAGTTTTGCTGAGGAAATGCATTTAATTCGATCTACACTGCAGTTCTTGTTGGAAAAAAGGTTGATGCAGTAACATTCTGCACAGTAAGTAGGGGTGGATTAAAGGTCATAGAGATAATGTAGTGTGCTGAATTCACAGGCAGCAGATGGGAAGAGTCCTAGACCCACTGGGAAAGTCTCCCTGAAGTGTCTTCTCTGCAGCTTTGTCTTTTCTGCTCAAGAACTGTTTGCTTCTCCTTTGTGGCAAGTTTCACTATTGCCTGGACCTTTTTCCTGAAATCTAACCCACATGCCCCTTTTTTTGACTTGTCCTAGCAGCCCCAGTTAATGCAGTTCTTTGCCATGCTAACTGTTTTTGCTGGGGGATGTTACACTTCTGTACACTGGGAATAGTTTGGCTAGCAGGGCTGCACCTGAATCTTTCCCCCATGCTTTAAATCATAGGGTGGCTGCTTAGCATGGTGTGGTTGGAGCAGGGAAGTGCCTTCTGCTTGGGTTGCAGAGATGGCTGCGCAGACACAGCCCCCCAAGACGAAGCTTTCTGTGTGCACAGCTGGGTCCTGCTGCAGAGCAAACTCCTGGGAGAGGGCAGGAGTGAGTTTTCCCATTGCTGCAACTTTCGTGGTCATCTGAAGTGGATTCAAAGTCTGCTGTGGCAGAGAGCAGGTTTGTGACATAAGTGTTTTAAAGGACTGTTCACAGGGGGGTAAAATTCAGCATTGTGCTGCAGGAAGACCTGTGTCTCAGTGGACAGTGGAGAGGGCCACACACTTCAGCTTTTGACATGGAACAAGTGGCCAACCACCTGAGCTCTTCCTGCTCCCTGTGTAAAACAGAGATGGTGCCAAATCACTCCACAGGTCACTGGATGTTTAATACAAGTTTCCTAGAGGTTTTGGAGCATGCAGTGAAGGACGTTGCAATGCAAAGCATTGCTATTTATTCCACCGTTATCACCCAGTGGAGAAAAATGCCAGGTTCAATGTGACATCTACTGAAACGTCATGGGGAAAATAAAGCCAACAGCCCAGCAGTGAAGCCACCCTTCACCAGACAGACAGACAGACCCCACCCCGTATTTTGTGCTCTGTCCCAGCAGAGGGAGCCCGAGTTTATTAACAAATCCCGATCCCGGAGATAGCTGCTATCAAGGTGGTACCAAAGCCTGGGCAGGATGCTGGTTGCTGGAGGAAGGCAGCAGGAGGAGGGGATCTAGCAGTGATGTTGAAAGCAGGACTGTGTTTCCAACCAGGGAAACAAGCAAATGGTTAGCCAGGAGGCCCTGCAAGGAGCTCTGCTCCTGGAACACTACAACCATGTCAAGAGATGGATGGCCTGCAACAGCCAGCAGACATCTCATTGCATGGGGAAAATATTTTACACCAATAGATGCAGCAGATCCATAGTAAGATGGATGAACTGAGTTTAATTTATTTCAGAGACTTCTCCAACCCAGTCAGTGACCTGTGTACCTGCACTTGTAATGGGATGGCCAGTTTTAATCCTGTCATCTGGACAGTTCTCACAACAGTGTTCAAAGTCATCGATCACTGCAGTGCCAAATGCATAGCTGCTTGGCACCTCATGCCTGAGTCTGATCCCATTCTGGCTGCATGGCAATGCTCTATAACCACTGCAAGCACAGGACAGAGAGCCTGAGCCTCTTAATACGAGCTTTTGCACTGGTTTCCCTTGGTTTTGGAGGCTCTGTATTAGCGCATAGAGGGTTTAGTTGAAGAAAGCAGGAGCAGTTTTAGTGAAGTGCTTTCTTGGAGCTTCTGGGAATGCCTTAAGTTTTCTCTGCTGATAATGTGAGATGAAATGTCTCCTAGGGAGTCAGATGATTCCTGGCTGTGTGTTCTTTTTTACAGTCAGCAGCTGCACTGATGCCATGGATGCACACATGGTGCAAGATTATCTGGGAGAGGGAAGGTTTTGTGATTGAGGTGCAGGGGAGTCACAGATAATTTTAGGCAAATCCAAACCCCATTAATATCAATGTAAAACCCCTCATTAGCCTGAACAAGAATAGATATACTTGTTTTAGAAACTGAGTAACAAACTGGGATGCTGGGATGTTTTAGGACGCAGGGATGGGAAGGCAAATGACTCCAGCTGCACTTTGCAGAAAGCAGCAGACAGATATTTTCCAAGGCAACTTTTGAAAGGAAGGTTAAATTTCTCCAAGATAAGGAGTGCTCCAGCTCACTGGAATGCATCACGACCCCCGCTCCCCAGCTCATCCTATGATAACAGCTGTTGTGTTGGAAACCTAATGCTGATGAAAGAGTTAAAGGCTGGTTGATGGGCAATATCGGTGACACACCTCTGAATTGAGCATACTCCTGGAGTGAGACTGCGGACTGGTGTTACTCAATGAATAGAGGCCACTCCAAGGGAGTTTTTCCTTGAATAGAATGGGGTCAGGGAGCCGCTTTGGGGAACAATGGTTGCCACCGGCTAGCTGAATTTCTTACAATCACACACCATACCCCCTGATCAAATAGCTCCTTTGTCAGTCTGATATAAAAACATGTCATACAATGATGATCTGGAAGAATGACAAGAGCTGGCCTTTCAAAGAGATCAGAAGGGCTTGTTTTGCACAAAAAGAGCCCCCATCAGAGTCAAGACAGAAAAAAATGGAGAATAAAAGGGGGTGAATGGAAACAAACAGCAATAACAACAACAACAGAAAAGAGGGCAAGTTGGAAACTTAGGTCTGGCTTGTTTCACAGCATCCCATGGCTGCAGCAGTGCAGCACGGTCGAGTTGAATCTCTTTCAGTATGGACGTGGATGTCAGATTGCGCTGCCATTGGGTTCCCATTGTCATTCTGCACTGGGACAGAAGAAATTGCTGGATGGGAAAAGGTCACTTGGCCCAACGAATCATTTCCCCCCCCGCCCCAAAAATGTCTCAACACCATCTCTCTCCTTTCTCACTGTAGTTCGCTCCTCTGCCTTTCTAATACAACGTTCGTCTGCTGTCTTTATGCTCCTGTACAAAGTTCAGATTCCTCAGAAGGCTATTCTTGTCCATCTGTTCGTGTGAACGGGAAAATGTCTTTATTCTCCCTTACTGCCCTGTTAACTTTAATATTTTTTGTTTCTTGAAGCGTGTACCCTGTTTTTAACTCTCTTTGCAGGATTTTCAGGGACATAATTGAGATTCTGGATGGAAAGAAAGAGCTTTTCCCCAAAGAATGTTTTAAGATGTGCAGGGAAGTGGATCCCTCTTGGCTACTTCCAGAGGAGCTGCATTCCAATAGTATCTATCACAGGAGTCCCAAGAGATGGCATTTAACACACAATCATTATAATTATTTGCAAACCAGAAAAGTTCAGCAGTCCTGGAAGTGGCAACTAGAGCTACCAGGCAGCTTAAGCACCAAAAGTGTTTGAAAAAGCTTATATTCAGATTTTAATCCTGTATTATATAAAAAAAGAAGTCAGAACAGTCAGAAGAAATCATAGCATGTAAAAGACTGAGCTCTTGGGAAACTGTTCCTGAAAATACACTCACAAGAACAACACACCAAAGCTTTCCCCTGTGTTAAAGTTATTTTTTTTTTCTTCACTTTTTTTCTCTTTTTATCACAGCATTTTCCCTAAGGAGAAACAATCCCCCAAAAAACATTCTAAAGTTTCCAGGAGACCACTATGTTTGTATGATTAAGGACACTAACCAGAAGGTACCTTGCAGTAAAGGTAACTCTGCACTTTTTTTTTATGCTCCAAGGCAAATATCTATTATCATTTAGGATTTCCTCACTGTACAATATGTTACTTGCCCTTTCTGCAATTTTGTATAGAATCTGTTATACTGCATGTTGCTCAGCATATGTTAATTTTTAAGAAAAATACTAGGTAAACTGTATTTACACAATATACTGTTTATTAAATACAGAGAATATTTACAAACACACAGACAATACAGATATGTGTAAACCAAATGAAATTGATGCCGAACTGAAAGACTGAGCTCTTCAAGTCCTTTACCTGAAAGTTTGTATTGCATAAAATTAGGGTTATAATTAATCACCTCTCCTTCTGAAAAACAGATCTGAAAAGCTGTGCAGCTGGCTGAAAATAATTAGGCCACATTCTGAGTGCTGGAAAAATTAGGATACTTAGGAGATACTGGTTACAAATCTTAGGTAGGTTAAGTTGCAGGACTGATACTACCAGCGTATTTGAGGTGGTAGAGGAAATGCAGCCCATGCTGTGTTCTGCTGTTTGGGAACTAATGGGGAATTGTAGTATTAAAGTTTGTACCACAGCAAAGCACCGTGTAAAAGGTAGGTGAGTCACAGCACATGTACTATTAGGAGTCAGAAACCAGACACTGCAAAAGGCAGTTAGGTGCCTATATAAAGTGATGTTTTCAGCAGTGTCGAGCACCCAACAGTTCTGCACGATTTTCAGATACTCAGCAGGCAGTGACAGACAGACAGACAAACGATTTTGAGTTTGTCAATCTTGAAGGCAGATTTTAGTGCAATAGCTTGTGTTTATGGTTGTTCCAGCCTCCAGCTGGAAACTGCAGGGAGCACGGAAGGTGACAATTCAGTTCTCAAAGGGGATGAACTGCCCTGGAACCAGCTGATGACCTGAACTGGACTGAACGCCTGGTAAGTGGTGAGTGGGTTTCTGCAAAGCTGGTTTTAATTTAGCTCCCATTAAAGCATATCAAGACCTCATCATTTTGTGGTCAACTGGGGTCTACATGAGAAAAAGCTCTTGGCATGCCATTACCTGCTGGCTGGACCTTGCAAGTCCAATTTGCCTGGGAGAGTGTTATGATTGTCCTAAAGGACTGGGGCTCAAGTCCAATGGGTGTTGCTGATAACCTGCAATTTCACACCACCTTTATTTTTCTTACTTTAACTCTTTTCAAATTGTGATGTTTGGCTTTCTTTGGACATCTCTGGTTTGTGGTTAGTCTTGGTTGCTGGGTTTTCTTTATTATGAAAGTTCTGGATAGGTGGATAATTTTTGTTTTTTCTCTGGGTGATACCCTGTTTCAATATAAAGCAGCATAATTCTGTTAAAACAGTAAAACTGTTGTTTACAGCAGCCTCACATCTGGTCCTGAGACCCTGGACAACTCAGGGAAAGAAAAAATTATGTTAAGGGAACACTAACTGTGGAATTAACTATCCCAAAGACTGCAAGGCATAAGAGCCAGCTTGCACACACATCTTAATTCTGTCCCTTTGTCAACAGGTTGTACAATCAAAATTTAAGTGACACTTCTGCCTTCTTTGGGCTGCTGGCTCTGCTGTGCTGAATCTCACCTGTTCAAGTTTCCAGTGAACCTTCTTGCATTCTCCTCTAGTTCTTGCCCTGCAGTTATAACCTCAGTATTGGGAGCAAGCCTGGAAAATTTCAGAATGAAAACTGAAACCTTCCAAAAGGTAGGAGCAAATAAAAAACAGAGGATTTTAATATAGCAACAGCTGGACTTCAGCTTTAATAATGTATATTTTTTTAGAGCACATAGCAATTCAGATCAGACAGAGGTATTTCTGTGTGCTCCTGATAAATCAGGCCTTTTGCCAATAACACAATGAGAGGCTGGTACACTCTATTAAAATATTAATTACCAAGCCCCTTTCTTTTGATGGGTCTACTAAAGATACTTCAAATGGATATGTGAGAATTGATCAAAGATTCTGCAGGTTGTTGCCACTGCTCACTGGGCATTTCAAACCAAAGGAGAACCTGACTCCCATGAAAAAGATACTGTGTTTTTACAAGCAATAAAAAAAACACTGGTCACTTCATTGCTATGGGGATGGATATAACTAAACCGGGCTTTCTTAAGGCAAGAGAGCACGATCTAAGAGAAACAAAAAGAGACATGGGAGAGGGAGGGAAAGAGCGAGTGAGAGAGAGCTGAATTGATTTCAGTCTGTTCAGGTCTAGCTGGAAAACACAATGCACTGAAACGGTCCCTTATTCGGCAAGCTTCTTTTCCTAGGTTTTTCCCATGGTTTGAAGTGGAGAGGGAGGGATGGTATTAGAAAAAGTGTGTGTGTGTGAGAGAGAGAGAGAAGGCTGTAGGAAAGGCAGAGAGATGAGAGACGTAATTTGGAAGGGTGTAAAATAGTCCATTCCTTCTGGGGAGTGGAAAACTTTGATGTCCACATCTCTGGTTTTAAAGTGGTAGTGTCAGGTTCAGGCTGAAAGGCCCTGGTATTTGAATCTTTGTTTGTGCTTGTGCTCGGGACTTTGCCTGTGCACACACCTGCACATCCAAACACCTGCTAGGGCACCTACACAGCAAACGGGCCTCACACTTCAGAGCGGCAAGAGAAAATAAGGGAGGAGATGGCTTCACTGGTTCCGTGTACAGAGGTTCATGCTGGAAAAATCTGTATGTGTGTGCATGGAAAGAAATGTAAGCAATAGGGAAAAAGTGCTGTGGGCTTTACCCGCTTTAAAAAGCTATTTTCTTCCTGGCATTACTAATGCAGTTATCAGGCTCAGAGTGCGTTACAAGGCTCACAACGTCTAAACAGACAAAGCAGCACAGTTACAGGTGAGAATAATCTATCAGAAGCATTGTGATTTGTATGTCATTACATACTAGTAAATTCAGTTTCTAGAGTTCCAACTGACGTCTGTAAGTCAGAACACTTTTCTCTTCTGCAAGGGCATGGGTGTCTTGCCCAGCCTGGCTGTTTTTTTTCTTGAGATGTATTTCAATTTAATGCTACTAATAATTCAGATATACTAACAATGATAAATGCACTGCAGACTGCAGGAAAAAAGAAAGGATAGGAAAAAATTTAGCACTCGCAGAACTCAAGTGAATTCTGGTAAGAGTTGACCCAGTGTGCAAGTGTCTCTTTCTCCTCTCCTCCCTTCCAAGAGCAGGAAGCTTTGTGTTCATGGTGGAGCTGAGAGAGCTTGTGCTCTGCTGGGTAGCAAGCTAATCTCACTGGAATTTGCACCCAAAAATTGAAGCAGGCACTAATAGGCTGCAAAAGCAGAAAAGGCATTTGAGAATTCTGCAGAGTTTCAGATCAAGCCAATGACAGATGTAAATGTTACTGTGATGGTCTGAGGCTGTGAGGTCTCAGTTTCTAGCCAGAATAGAAGCATATGTGCATGAGGTGGCTTGTGGGTCCTGATGGGAGACAGACAATGGATCAATCTATGTTCAATTGACAGACCCCCTTTACTGGAGGGGGAGATTTTGACTTGAATCCCTGGAATGTCGGCATTTTTCTTCCCAATACTCATTTTCAGTTTAAATAGATAGAGTGAAAAGCCTATTTTCATGGCAGGTGGGCTAGAGAAGGGAGGTTTTAATGACTCTTTATTCTTGGATTTATAATCTGACACGCTGTACGCACATGTGTTTGTCACAAAACTGTGTGAGGTGCCCACCACCCATCCACGCATTGTCCAGCAGATGTTAAAGCCATCAAGTGTGTTTGCTTCCAGTTCCAAAGGAAAACATTCTCTATTTTGGGATCTGGGATTTCTTTTTTTAACTGATCTAAACAAACAAATAAAAATAGTCTTGTAGAGGGAGGGCTTACATGATCATAAGAAACTGTGTAAATGAGGATCTAAGGCCTGTTCCTTGACCCATAAACTGGGTTAGTAATCAGTTGTCCCTGCAGTTTGTTATTGTCGTCACAAAACCTGAGGTTAGGCTGAGGACTATTTTAAAATTACATGCATTAGCAATACGAGATATCTAAACATACACTTACTGCAGTGACAAAGCATTATCTGCTCCTTATAATAATATCTGAGAGGCTCAGTCACAGCAGAGGTCATGTCATGTGAGGTGCTGTAGCAGTGTAGGAAGGACATCTGCACATCCTTTCTCCAAGGGGGTTACAGCTGAAGGCCCCAAACCTATGATGAATCTGCTAGGTGAGACCTTGCACTAGTGTGGTGCTCCACTGGAGGATTAGGACCTACAGTGTGTGGACAGGAGGATACCTTCCTTTATTTTTTTTATACATATGTGTGCTTCATTTATAGGAAGACAGAGGGTAGAACTTGCCTTATGGGTTGGCATAAGCTGAACTGAATAGAAATAAAGGCTGTTTTCTAGCATCAGTCAGATTCCTGTTGCTGCATTATCAATCTCTTAACTTCAAATTGATGAATTCTGTGTTTCAGTGATGACAAAAAGAATTAACCAGTAAGAAATTAAAAACAGCTTCCTGGTTCAGAAATCCTACTATGCAAGAAAGGACTAATAGTGAAATGTTTCCTCTCTGTAGAGAAAGAGAGAAGGAAGCCTAGGACCCTAATAATTCTGCAAATCTGTAGTTGTTGCAAGTAATTAGGCTTTGTCTTGGCTGCCTGGTCAAGGCAGACCCAAAACTGCTTGTAGGATTAGGTTTGCTCATTTTCCTTGAACAAATTATTACCTTGTAAGTGATACAACAACGGAGAATCCTCCAAGAGCAAGGGACCCCTCTGTACCCAAGGGCACGGGATGGGTCAGGGCACTGTCAGACAGGTGAGGAGCTGCATGAAGTAGCCATGTGGATGGAAGGAAGACGCAGGATGAAAGAGTAGTATAATCACTACTACACCAAGGATACTTATATTGCTTTATAAACACACCAGAAAGTTTTGGAACTGCTTGTGAAATTAATGGAAACTGAGCTGAGTATCCCTAGAAATAACTTTCTAAGTCTCAGTCTTACTCCCAAAGAAGCCAGTGGGTATTTGAACCTTTATTTCCTCAGTACGAAAGGAAAAAGCCCCTAAAATATCTTCATAGGTAGCCCCTATAAAAGAACAAGATTCAAAAGCATTCCTTCAGGAGATCAAGGACGGTCCAGCCTTTGAAGCCTGGAGGATTGGGAAATTTAAAGATCTTTGTGGCAATCATATTGTGCCATTAGAAATCTACCATTTGGAATTGTAAAGCGTTTAAAAGGAATGATTCCAAATTCCACAGCTGTCTGGTGAGTGACAACTTGATGTGGCCTGGGGGGGAGGAAGAAGGTCATTGTTGGGAAAACAGTTAAAATGAACATTTTCTGAACAGATGCTTTAGATAATACTTTGATAAATGAGGTTTAAAGCAAAATATTCCGTGTGACTTCCAGGGAAGAACAGATTAGTAAAACAAACAAACAAAACTCAAAATGTGAAAACAAGAAATAGGTATATGGCTTGTACTTAGCAAATAATAGAAGATTGTTCAAAACAAAATGCAAAATAAAGAGAGTCTAAACCAGCAACATGAGACAATTCTGCTGGCTATGGGAGGTGATACGCTTTTTTAATTGCACTGCAGTTCTGCCAAGCAAGAAAGCTTCTGGAAGGCTTGGCTGTTCATTTTGATACACTGAAATATTTGAGAATCCCTTTTTATTGCCTTTTTTTCCAAACCATTCAAGCAGCTCAGCTGCTGATCAAAATACAAAAGCATTGCATGTGCCTAGCAAGTGGATAATGAAAGCGATCTCCTCAGTTTAGTATCTTTGTCAGAAGAGTGTAGTGAGAAAAGTAAACAAACAGCATCACCGATGACAAAGTGATTTATGGAATTGCTTGGTTTTCTGATTTTCAGCACAATCACGACTAAAGGTCCCAATCCTGTGGCTGCTGAGAACCTCGTATGGATGGCTAGTAGCTGGCTGCCCCTAGTACTCATTAAAGCTCCTTGTGGATGGGGTTTGGAATAGGATCTGTTGAGAATATTTTTAAGGGAAGATTTTTTATCTCCCTTTAACAGAACCAATACCAAACAGCTTCTAATCCTGGTTTCTTCTGGCAGACCTTTCATAGGTAAAACCAAATCAATATGTGTAATTTGGGAGAAAATTTAAAAGGAGAAAATTTACCCCCAAATTCAGCATAACCTTTTAATTTCATCCTCTTTAATCCTTTGGTAATTTTTGTGCTTCTCCTGCAGAAAAGCAATTTTACTAATCACCTTTGTGCCAATCCCTGCATTCCTGACAATAGCGTGAACAGCTTCCATCAAAGTCTTTGATGTGGGAAAGACACACACACACATATAATCTGAAAACAATTCAGCCCCTTGGTTCTCAATGGTGAGCACTCTGCTTTAATAGAGTGCAAGTTCCGTGGAGGTTTCTAATCCTTTCTGCCAAACAGAAGAGACACAGTCAGGTAGCACACCTTATTCAGAAGTTAAAATAACATGTTACTTGCTCTCACAGAAAATCAAAACAACTCAAGATCAAAACCAGATTCCGCCAACCCTAACGGGATAGACTTTCTACTCAGATAACTCTTGATCTAAGTGTGTAACAAGTAACCTGCTTTAATCCCTCAAAGCGATGGTGTTACAGATAAGTACTGTAGTAGCAGAGGAGGTGTCTTAAGTTTCAGAAATACACAAAAGCATTGGTTGGAAGGAAAAACAAAACAAAGAGCTGTCCACATGAATGTGTCTTTAGCTGGAAAGGTGTATTTGAGGGCACTGCAAATAATAAAACCCCTTGAAGACAGAAAAAAAATAAAATTGACAGGCAGGTATTCAAATGGTGTTTCTTCCAAGCTGAGTTTCATTGACTTGTGCTGTTAAAGCTTTACAGATATAAGCCCTCTGATTTTTAGTTTACAAACTCTGCAAGTCATGATGTTGGAATGGTCTGCTACTTGAGCACAGAATCCTATACCTTTTCTAGAGGTTCAGAGTGGTCATGAGCCACAAAAGGACTGGGATCTTTGACTGCAGGATTTGGAAAGGATGCATTATTATGATTACACTGCACTACAAAAACAGTTTTAGTAATGGTTCAGAACCTTCCTTGGTTCTTGCTCCTGCAGACTATATAAGCACTAACTTTTGCATTGTTGGGAAGATCAGTGCCTTTGGGTTCTTAGCCCATGATGCAGAGCTTTGACAGCTCCACAGCAGGCACAGTAGCTGAAACCACGCCTGAGAACAAATGTTGCAGGTCCATTTCTCTTAAAACAAAACCCCAAGGAATGTATGATATCTATGTTTTGGGCAAAGAATAACTATTGTTACTATGTTGTAAGGCAATTATCCATACTAGAAAACAATGCTACATTTAAGAGAAACGTATCATAATTTCATTCTTCATATTGTATGTATGTGTATCCTCTTTGGAGCATAGTTGACCCTCTGCACTATTACTGTGTGCAAACACGTTTCATTTTAGCCAAATATTTCATAGGTGTTTATACCCTGGGTCACAAACTGGAGAGCACCAAGGCCCCCCTTCTTCAGATACCCTTGTCCATACTTGGTCCTGGTATCCCAGAGGGTCACACTGCATGTGTTACTTTGCACCCAGGCTCCTTCTGGTCTGCACCAAGTAGTTTTCCTTTGTAAAGGGGCACGGCCACAGACTGTGTACACAGGAGTTTGGATGCCACACAGTGCAGGGAGACTGCACTACGCAGAAGCTGCCTCTGTAGAGTAACAGAGCCTAATACCAGAAGGGACCCCTTGGACTGTCTCAGTCTGATATCCTGAGTTAGGACTCACCAGGTCAGTTCCTGGTTAAGTTCTAGTAGTTGCGCTCTAGCCAGTCTCTAAGGAAAAAGAACCTCAAACCAAAACCAAAACCAACTAGCATTGTTTTATAAAAATCCAGTGATGGTGAAGCTACCATAAATCTTGGTAAGCTGTTTCAATAGTTAATTTTATTCCCTACAAAAGGATGCTTTACTTACGACTTTGTTTCCCATCACCTTCTGTCAAGAGATCTTCTCTCTTTGTCTGTTAAACACAAGATCCGTATATTGCCAGATTTTTCTTCCTGTTTCAGTGCTCATAAGGTATGATCACCTCACACCTTAACCTTCTCTTTAGAAAGCTAAATAGACTGAGCACTTTGGGTCTTACTATAAAACGTCTGACAGTCCTGTAATCATTTTTACATTCAATCTTCTTTGAAATCCATCTAGTTTTTAAACATCCTTCTTGAAATGTTGTCTGGACAAATTATTTCCAAAGCAGTCACGACAGAGTCAAAATCAGAGGTAAAAGCACCACCAGCTCTTGTTTTTTTTTCCCAGGACAGCACTAGCTCTTTGGTCACAGCACTGCAGAAGGAGCTCACGTTCAGCTGATTATTCATCTTAATGAAGTCTTTACGGAATTGCAGCTTTGCAGGATAGAGTTACATCCTTTCAGTGTGACCTACATTCTTTGTTCCTAGATGTGAGACTTTACATTTGGCTCGATTGAAATACATATGATGTGATTATGCCTAAACTTAGCATAGGGTTATGCAGCCATAAGCCACCCTTTGCCTCTTGCCCCATGCTTTGTGCCTCCTAGAAAGTTTTGCTATGAATGATTTCAGATTTTTTTCAAGTTGCTAATAAAAATATTAAATAGTGGAGGGTGGAGAAGCTGTCTCTGTGTGATGCTACTGGAAAAAGACCAACTTGATAATAAGTATATCTTTACAATAACAATTTAAGATGGAGAAGCCACTCAGCTTTTAATACATTTAATGCTTCAGACATTGCTGAAGTCTATTACAAAAAGAACTGTTTCATATAAACAAAGTCAATATAAAACTGTATTCACACAAAGTTCCATAATCTTATGTTAAGCTAAATCTGTTGTATTACCCCCCCTTTCAGTTGGCTACTCAAGTCCTCTATCAGATGTGCTGTTATTTCACCTGAGTGAAAATTTCTCAAACTCAGCTTAAGAAATTTTTAATTACTTTGGACATCACTTCTTATAAATGCTGATAAAAAATTTGCTGCCTTTTGGAACTTCCCTGACTTCCAGGGTGTATTAAAACTCAGTGGAAATGGACCAGTTTTGAAACTCTTAAATATGAGGCTTCGAGTTGGTGATTCAGTTGTACGAATATTTGAGTGCTTGAGATTACACAGACAAGATGACCTTCTGGAACATGATGCAAGTACTGTCTCAAGGTCTGTATGCTATGGTAACCTCATTATATGCTGAAATTTATTATCTTACTCCACCCTGCAAAAGGAGATGTAGACTGTGGTGGCTAAGTGACACCTGTTCAAAGCATTCTAGGCAGATGATGAACTTCTTATAATTTATCTATTTTTTAATTTTGAGGGAGAAATTTCCTCAGCATTTCAGGCTTCTGTGGAATGGAAAGTACTATAAGAAAGAATAACACAACACTAGACTCATATTTTCCTGCTCCACTGTCTGCAGAGGACTATGCCATTTTGGACCAGAATCCTTCTGCGTTGTCAGTACTCCAGGCTCCTGTGGATGGCAACAATGACTCAGTTATTATGAACTGTTCTTTCGTGGTGGTGTGCTGGTGTATGTGTACACCCACGTGTGAACTGCGAGCACTTTTCTGCCTTCACTCTGTGGAGCCCTGGAAGGAGGAATGGACTGCACGGAAGGGTGCTGGCGAAATCCATTGTAGCAGGGCCTGCTGTTACATGGGGAAGACCCTTATGTTACCTGTCCCAGGAATGTGAGAGTGTTGAAAACTGCTGTGCAGCACCAGATGACCTCTGCTGTCACTTTGTGAGTGACATGGGCTCCTGACCCTGGTCAAGAATAATTAATGAGCATTAACCACCTTGCTGTTCACCTTCCTTTGTAGGAGTGCAGTGCCTAGCTAGGGTTGCTCCAGGTGGAGCAGATGTTCTGGTTACCTGGGATCACTGTCCCCACCATTAATTGCTCACGTTATTAATGAATACTCGGATCAGGTGACACTGCTAATCTGAGATCGGAAGACAGATCCGTGAGCCGGTCGTGGGGGGGAGGGGGGGGGCAGCTGCACAGGGGGAGTCCCAGTGGCTCCCATTAATGAATTAATCCGCTAACGAGGGTGGGCTCGGCGGCCCGTGCCCCCTCCGGTCCCGGCAGCCGCCTCCTCCCCCGGAGGGGGCAGTGACAGGCAGCGGCTCCTGCCCCATGTGACTGGGGAGCGGCTGCCCCGTCCATGGCTTGGCCTCCCCCGGGCAGCAGCAGCTCCGGCTCCCGGGGAGGAGGGGCGGGAGCTGCTGCTCCATGGGGAGGAAGGGCAGCCCCCGGTCCCCCCAGGCGGAGGGGGGATCCCGGGCCGCCTCCCCCCCATCCCCGCTCTGGGCCTTACCCGAGGAGCTGCTGCTCCTCATCTGCTCCTACCTGGACGCGCAGGCCTTGGGCCGCCTGGCCCAGGTCTGCCGCCGCCTGCGCTTCCTCAGCGGCCGCGATCTCCTCTGGAGGCGCATAGCCCGCGGCTGCCTCAACTCCGGCTTCACCCAGCTCGGCACCGACCTGTAAGCGCGGCCTTCCCGGCGGAAGGGCGGGGGGCGGCGGCCGGGAAAGGCCGGGGATGCTGCGGCCCAGCCGGTTGCCAGGGGCGGGCTGCGCTCCCGGCGTGGCCGCCGCGGGGCCGCGGGGGGCGGGGGACGCGAGGCCATTCCCGAACGCGGCTGCGCCGCCCTGTCCCCGCGCCAGGGGAGGCGGCGAGGGCACAGGAAGGGCCTCCCCGGGAGGGAGCGGCCGCTGTGGCACCCTCGGGGTGGCGGGGCCGGGCTCGGCCCTGGCGCTGCCCAGCAGGGCTGGGGGTGGTGCCTCTTGTCCCCGCGAGGGAGCGGGCGAGGATGGCGGGGGCTTCCCGGGATGCCTCAGCGCCAGGCCCAGCGGGAGTGCTGCAGCGTGAGGCCCTCTCCAGACCTGGAGAACTGTGTACAACTCAGGGTTCCTCAATACAAGAAAGACAGGAATTGCTGGAGAGGGTCCAGCGGAGACCACGAAGATGATGAGGGGTCTGGAGCATCTCTCGTGTGAGGAGAGACTGCGGGAGCTGGCCTGTTCAGTTCAGAGAAGATTGAGAGGGCATCTCTTTAATGCATATAAATATCTCAAAGGGTACCAAGGGGATGGTGCCAGGCTGTTTCGGTGGTGCCCAGCAACAGGACAGGAAGCAATGGCCATAAATTAAACTACAAGAAGTTTCCCCTCAACATGAGGAAGAACTTAAATACACTGAGGGTGGCAGAGCAATGGGACAGGCTGCCCGGGGAGGGTGTGGAGTCTCCCTCTCTGGAGGCATTCCAAACCCACCTGGACACATTCCTGTGTCACCTGCTTTAGGTGACCCTGCCTTGGTAGGAGTGTTGAACTAGATGATCTTCAGAGGTCCCTTCCAACCCTAACAATTCTGTGGCTCTGTGATCAGCTTTGTCCCCAGACCGCTCCAAACAAAACACAGAGGCTCAGGGGCATCAGCCTAGGGGAGGTGGGAACACAAGGAGATGGAGGGAGCCGTTGTGTGCAGCTGGGGTGGCTCCTGTGTGCCCATGTGCCTTCACCACTTCTGAGCAGCAGCCCCTGCCATGGTCTCAAAGACACCTCAGAGAAGAAGCTGCAAGGTAGCAAGGCCTGGGATGGTGTCCTGAGAAAAGGCTTCAGAGTGGGCATGGACCCCCAGAAACATGTATCTTAGGCTCTCCTCACAGAGCAAGTTGCTGGTATAAGTGGTGATATCTGTCACAGAGAAAGTGACTCTTGGACCTTCATGGCTTCTGGGTTTTAAAGTTTTGTGAGTAGGGATTATTGTGGTTTTTTTCCCGGTGTCTATTTTTATTTTTCCTCCAGTTCAACAGCACAACATAGGTTAGGAAGAGGTGTGAGCCCTTTTGGCTTTGCTGTGTATGACACCAGCGTCTTTCTAGATGAAGTGCATTTGGGGCTTAGGCCTTGGACGGTAAGGACCTAGAGTTTGCCTTTTCTCTCTCAAATCTGTTTATGTACCAAATGCCACTCAGAGACAGCCCCACAGTGTGGGCTTTCCTTGCTACTTAAAGGATGCCAAGAGGAAGTTTAGAGTGTTAGGGTCTATAAATCCCTTGCTATGGTTTTCCTGTAGCTGCTGGCATGGATTTTGTTTGTCATCCAGTGACTCGGTAGTGTTATCACTTTGTTGACATGACTCAAAAGAAGGGATGTCAGGTTTTGAACCCTGTTTTGCTGTCTCATATTACTATTCATCAATAGCACAGACTTCAGAGAAACAATTATAGCTCCTGCTGGCAGGAGCAGAACTTTAGTGGTGGTGAAAATTCTCGTGTTGGGTTTTCAGGCCAGCACTTCAACCTACTCAATCTTCACAGCTTGAAAGTTAAGCGGAGTTCCCTTGGAAGTCAGCAGGAATAAGCACTGCATAATGGCTGTGTATTGGACTCTTGTCTACTGTGATATATGATTTTGTCTCCCAAGGAAATGAAGTTCTGTATTTTTCATTAAGAATAAGGTGATACTGTGCTCCTTCAGTTGCAGGAGGGATCAGGTGTACGGCAGACCAGGTGCGGTGTGTGTAAGGACCACCACTTCCCCCTGCAGAGGAATGCGGGTCTATAAACAGCTACAGAAGAGGTTTGCTAGGTCAGAGGGTTTCAGAGAAGGGAAGGCTGCTTGGGTATCATGAACTCCCAGGGATTTCAGTGCTGTTAGATTTGCTATGTACAGGGTTTTTTTAGTAATTCTAGGATATGCTTTTGTACTGAGTTCTATTTTCAAGTTTTCCTTAACTCTAGTACTGAGAGCTGCTTTTAGCACTGATCAGCATTGCTGTGGTCCTGGGAAGTTCAATCATGGATAACACACTGAAGTGACATTACAAGTGGTTATGGAGGAACCTTGAGGTATATCCGGAGGATGAATCCTTTAATTACTTCATGGAAGGCTTAGGCATTCTCCAGTTCTTTGAAACGGTGTGCCAGATCTTACAGAGAATGCCCCAAAGCAAACACTTGTTTTCCCTGTGTGGAGATCCAGCATCTGTGGGCAGCTGCATGAGTTTTGCCCCAGTAGGGTAGACAGTTCTGGCAATATAGCAGTACGAGGGGATCTGGATATCTGAACATCTGCAGAAGAACCAGTGTGAGTGCATGTGTTGAGTTGTCCAGCTGTAAAATTTGTAGTTAGCTGAAGAAGAGTTTGATAGTCTCTGTGGCAGCTTGAGGGTTTTAACTAGCCATGTCTCTTCCATAGCACTTGCTCCTCATGCATGTCTCCAAGATCAGGAACAATCTCTGAGATTGGTGCTCTTGCAATTGAGGGAGTAAGATTTGCAGAGAGATACTGTATTTTATTTAACACACCAGTACAAATTAGGGCGGGAGTTGAGGTAAGATTCTGGGCACATGGCCTTTCTTGATAGTAATTCTAAGTAGGAACCTGGTAGATTGCTCATTGAAGGTTAAATTTGAGCTGAGTAGGTATTTAAGCTAAAATATCACTGTGTAAATAGAATGGTGACGAAGATGATGGATAGCTGGACCTTCTTGATAACTGTGCTTTCTTAGTGATATGGAGTAACACTTGAGTTTGTCAAGCTTGGTTTTGACTCAGGAGCTGAAGGTTCTGTTGCATGTTCTGGCTAATATTGCATGAGGTGAACACTGGTTTTTATTTTTAAGAGGTTTTTGTGCAATACTGTGAGCAATTGAGAAAGCAAAGGCTGGAACTGTTTAGGGTTAATGTACTTAATAAAATAACGTGCATGGTTCTAACATTAGATTTTAAACTGATGGTCCCTTGGAGGCTGGCATAAGTTAAAAACTAGTCTAGGGAGTATTTACAGTTTAAAACAAAAACCCATCTCAGAATAGTTTGATCATTTCTTCTGTTAAGTGGCTTTTGATAAGCCATCTGTTAATGCTTTGTAAATAGCAATAAATTTGAGCCTAGAGTGAGATAGCTGTGAAACTTATCCCCTGCCCCCACTTACCCATTTTTAAAAGGGTGATTAAGTTGAAAATGACACTGTTTCTTTAAAATGTTGTTTCTGTTTGGTATATCTTCTGATAATTGTAACAAGAAGATCAGAAGGAAAGGGCTTTATCTTGTATGTGAAAAAACTGGTTTTGCAGTCCGCTCGCTTATAGAACTTCTTTATGGCAAAATAGGGAAGAGAGAAGATTGATAAGAAACTGGATGCAAACCTCTAGCTATTAGCAGCAGGAAAAAGAAAAATAGTAGTATATGTGAAACAATTTGATTTTATTTAACTTTTATATTATTAAACTATTTGTCATCCTGGCTACATACCTTTAAAAATTGCCAACTATGGCTATCTCTGGACACATGCTTAGGCTTAAACAATGTTAAATTGAGTTGTAATGATGCCAAAGGAAGATAAGCATTTAATCCCAGATACTAACTGTTATTGTCAAAGGCATATTCACAACATTGACCATCTCTCATATTTGCCGTTTCTGGTACATTCAGCTGATTGGGAGACACAGATGTAAGCCAAATTAAGTATTTAAGGTATTGATTCAATTGTGCACTTGCAGGAGAAGAAAGAAGTTTGCTTTGAGAGATGTATCTGTACACTTCATTCCTTTGGTGGGCTGAGGGGTATCGCTAGGTTTGCATCAGCAGGAGTCACTGTATGTTAGGAACAACAGGAGCTGATTTGCAAGGGTTCTTAAAGCACATTCTTGGTGTTAAAAATGTGCTCTTTCTTCTTTAAATCAGCAGTAAATAAATGTTCAAGAGAATATTGTGTCACTGTTACCGAAGCACAGAGTGGTTCTAGATGGATGTGCTTCTTGGCACCTATCCTATGCATCTCTCTATATCAGGCTGCCACTTTTTCTGTATAGTGGTGTTAATTTTATATATAGACCTGTACTGCTAAAAGACCTTGTTATGAGGATGGTAAAAAGATAGCCCCTATGCTGAAGATTTTTACTTCACTCTGTCATAGGAGCAGCTGAAGCAAAAGTTGAGCTCCATCTTCAAGATATAAGGTGAAAGGTGCAGTTTTTGTTTCAAAAACGCATGGCAGCATATCACAGTAAAGTTAAGACTTTACAACACTTTCTGGAGCTAAACTGTAGCTGAGCAGTAGCACAAAGCCTTTGGGTTTTTGGTGAGTATAGTGATATTACAGTTGTGTCCTGTAGCCTGTGTCTGTTTTGCCAGCTGTTGTACAGGCCCAGCAAGAGCAGTCTCTGCCCTGATGAGCTTGCTGCCTAAATAGCCAGGGTAAACAAGGGTTGGGAGGTGAAGCAGAGGCAGAGAGATGTCAACCAAGCTGCCCTCTGTGCAGCAGGTCAGTGTCAGAGCCAGGAATAGCAGAGGGTGCTTTAAGCCTTTATCCAGTGCCTGCCTGCTGGACCACCTTGGACTGGAGAAATTGGAGAGGCAAAGAGCTCATTGCAAGGTGGTTCTTTATTTAAAGCATGGAAGAAAGGAATAAAGTTGCAGCTGGGCTAAACTTATTTCCTCTTTGTTACAAAGGAATTTTAGAGGGCAAGTTAAAAGTTGCAACCTAAATAGCTTGACAATTTGCTCTTTGTAATGTATTAATAGATGTTGTCAAAATATAGAAATGTTCCACTGTATATTTTCTCTCCCCCATCCCCTGTTCTGCCTTGCCTTCTAGGATCATGGTATATTCTCCAGTTCAGAAAAACAGATCCATTAATGGACGAATTTATCATCTCTGAGTATTTAAGAGCTTGTGTAAGCATTTCTGTGAGTTAATAAGAGCTGTGTTTTTTCCAGATCTTGGAAAAATGTATACACCTACAGGAGCAGGAAATGGCCAATCTGTGCAAGTCAAATCCAAATGCAAACTGCAGCAATCATAGAAGACCTCTGCCTTCACCACTGGAAGGGGAGGGAGTGGGAATGCTTGTAAAGTTGCTTCAGTTTCCTTCATCTTTTTTGTTTTACCAAAATTTCATTACATTAAGACAGAAATGAAGTAGGCAATGAACTGGTGTAGATGATGCAGAAGGGAGTACTCTGGGGAGGATATTGCAGTAATGGCAAAAGCCTGGAAGAGGGCATGCAGCTATTGCTTTGTGCTGGAAAAGTCAGCGGCTTTTATAAACTGTGCTTACTTTTGTTCTTACTGTAAACTCTTAATGCCAAGCAGGACACATCTTCCCAGACAGCTCCACAGCATTGGAACTTCTTTTTGTTCTGGGAAGGTGAAGTTTGTAAGAGTTCTTTGAGGCCTGCTTACCTTTCCCTTAAAATATTCACAATTTCAAAGTGGAAGAATTTTATGTAGTTCAGAATAGTTATGTAGTTAAAATATGTGTGCTGTGCTTGTCACTATTATCTCTGTTGAACTGGCTATAGGTTATTTCATTCTATCCAAATACTACCCTGACAGTCTACTCTTTCAGATCAGAATACACATGACAGCTATTGAGCAGCCGCAGGTTTTCTCAGATCTTTCCAGGGCCATGCATTTTTTGAAGCAGCCCAAATTTCATCTCCAAAAAGCCAACATAGGTCCCTGAGAGTGTCCAAACCCTGCCTGGAGTTTCTAGCCATGCTCCCATTGCAATCACTTGTAAGGGAGAGGGCATCTGATGGCGGAGTGGTCAGGCTCAATCCTGGTGATGGTGGTTTTTTTGGAAG
The DNA here is from genome assembly GCF_036250125.1 of Pseudopipra pipra. Classification (NCBI taxonomy): domain Eukaryota; kingdom Metazoa; phylum Chordata; class Aves; order Passeriformes; family Pipridae; genus Pseudopipra; species Pseudopipra pipra. Next base: position 23,530,124 of record NC_087556.1, read on the forward strand.
CCTGTGTGAAGGTGTGTGTCCTTACTGTGTGTACAGAAATTTGTCTGCACCCCTAGGTATTGTTAGAGTCTCTTTTTCATGAGATGACTTGTTCGTGAGAGCTTTTGGTGGAGCAGTTGACCTGCACAGCCTGGTACTGTCTGAGATGGCACAGACACAGCAGAGAAGGGAAGGAACAGCAAGAGAACAGTCAGTAGAGCTTTCTTCTGTCTTGGAGTTATTTGAGCCTGTGTCACGTAGGGAGGGGGGGAGCACAGAAGACAGGCTGAACATGGCAGTAAGCTAAATAAGGGTCATGTGCTAAAGGAATTCAGTTGGAATTTTTGTCCTGGAAGAGACATTTTGAAAGCCAGCCGGCCTGTTGAGGACAGCAACAGGAGCTTCTGACATAAATAGCTTTTCCCTCTCGGCTGTCTGTTGGTGGCCTGTGACTTGTGGCTGCACTGAGACCCTGCCACTCAACAGGTGTGTCCCAATTACACAAATAAGCACAGTTGGTCCTTGTGTTAGCCACCCTTGCCACAGGGCCAAGGTTGAAAGTGAGGCTTAGCCACTGTGACCTGTTTGTTCTCTGTATGACCCTTCCAGTCAGGCCTGAGGCAGGCTGGTGACAGCCTTTATGTAGACAACAGATTTTGTCCATGGAAGAGATTCAGTCTCAGCAGGTCTCTGCAGATTTGCATTTCCAGATGAGCTCTTTGGTAGTTAAAATGTAGCAAAACGTGAAGGATTTTGCTGGGTTAGGATGCCCCATGCAGCTGGGAAAATACACGGTGTGACATGTCGGTGTTACCTTCTGTAACACAGTATATGTTGTTGCAGGCACCACTGTTTTGGCATATGCTGAAATTGTAGATGGCCGGTAGAAATCTCCCTGGGATGCAGTGAAGTGCAGAAGCTCTCGCTATTGCAGAAATACCATTTCTGATGGCAAAGGATTTCGTGTGAGGAGGGGATAAATGAAGGCAAAATCTGTTGGATATGAAGCTTTAGGAGGCAAAGTGCTTGGACTCTGGCTGAGTGATTCTTTCATTGCTTTCTTTTGAGGCCCAGGCCAACAACTGCCACGGTGGCTGAAGTCACCTGGGTCAGTGGTGCTGTGTGGGGACAGTCCCAGTCTCTCACTTCAGCAGCTGGGAAATGGACTCCAGAAGGAATATTACATTTCTTTTGGCAACTCTGCCAAGAAAGAGAGGAAATTCATAATTTGAGCAAAATACATTTAGCTTTTTTTTTGTATGGTGGGGTGAGGTAGGAAGGGGGAAATGAAAAATCCTTTGTAATGGGTTGCTTGGGATGATTTTTCTCCTGGAACTCCCTCTCAGGTTGTGAGAAATATTCTTTCTTAACGTAAGGGAGTCTTTGTAAGGGGAACTTCCGTCAGGAGTGCGTGCAACTGGAAACACACGTTAGGTCAGGTCAAATATTGCACTGTATGATTTGGGATCCCAACAGAGTGATTTTTGGATTAATTAGGTAATAACAAAGGTAGCCTTGTGTGTTCTTTGCCATGTAACTTTATCAGCTGTTGATACTGTGATGCCCTAGCAAAGGTGTAAGATGATGCACACTAGTGTGTTTTAAGAACATTTTTCTTGAATTTCATTGAGTTTTCACATTCAGTGTTCACTGGTTCCTCCATCCTATGTTTCTAGGATGTTGGACTGTACTTCAGTTGCTTTCTGATGCAGGACTGTGTAGGTCCTGCTAAAAATAGCAGTCCTTCCTCAGTGAGTCAGCCTTCAGCAGTCTTGAAGTTCACTGTTGGGTGGCTTCTCTGGGAACATGAATGCCAAGATCTTGATTTCACAGAGCGCTTATGCGTGTACTGAATTTTAGGAACGTGGCTTAGTATTTTGCTGGATTGCAAACTAAGAAAGGTCAAAGTATTCACTGGCCAGTGGATAGTGGTCCCTCCCCAGCATTTTACGTAGTATTTGGCTTCGTAAGGTGGTTTAGTCTCCTGAATCTTTGGGTGTTCAGCACAGTTGCTGAAGTGAGAGGCACGGTTAAGTCAACCACTGTGTTTAGATGTGTGATGTCTGTTGATTACCTATCATGGAACAATTCTTAAAAGTTTTTATGTGTAGGAAGTGTGGTGATTATGATTGATGCAAAATAGTTTCTTGTAGGGGAGAAAAGGAAATTTCCAATCAAATTATTAAGTTTATATGGTGATGCCTTTTTTAACTTTCTAAGATTTGAGAACTGTTCTCATGCAATGCAGTGATTCTCATCACATTTTTTTTGTATCCTGGGAATTGCTGTGGGGGGTGCTGTTGAGGAATCAAATAAAATATAAAATTATTAACAAATATAAAATTGTATCTCAGTACTTGATTCCATCACCGGGCTTCATTTAACTTCTCTTCTGGTATAGGGGGTTGTATGTCTCTGACCAGCACTTGAAAATCATTGCAGTTCAGTCTCTGCTGCCTTGGCATTGCCAAAGGGGAGGGATGTATCAGTCCAATTTTTACATCAACTTTCTCCATGTGTCCCTTTTCTCCTCTATTTTGATTGAATAAAATGCCTGGAAAACAAAAGATGGATACTTTAAAGACATGTTTAAATTAACTGGATCCAGAGCTGCGATATGGAGGAGGCAGGCTGGATGAATAAAATATCTACTAACAGTAAAACAAACAAAAAACCAAACCAAACCCTCCCAAAACCCCACCAGACCTCCCCCCAAATAGTCCTCCCCACACAACCCTCAGCCCTTCCAGACTGAGGAGATTGATTTCTGTGGAAGAATGAGGTGTCTGTTGCAGGAGTAAGCGTGGTAGTGAACTGGTACTCTGAGCCAAGCCAACGTGTGACTCTTCTGAAATTCCACTTTCAGCAGCAGGAGGACCAAGGACTGCCTCCCAGCCAGAAAAGTGACCAGCAGTGTAAGATGGAGGCTGCTTTTTTGACCTTGGATTCACCTTTTTCAGAGCCTTGGAAATTCCATCTAGTCTTAGTAGGGTTTGTGCACTGAGCTCAGGATGTCTGGTTGGGCTAGCACGTGTTGGAAGGGGGTTGTGGCGTGAGTGCATTTTCCATCACTGTGTAAGCTGGTGACTTAAAATCTGTACGTGGGGAGAACTTAACTGAGGGTTGAGTGTGGGGAGGAGAAGTGTTTTGGAGTAATGAATGGAATTGGATGTAGGCGGAGAGCCTGAACTCTGTCTGGGAGAGTAATAAGCAATGAGGAGAGTGGACCTGACCTGACTTTTCAGTGCTGCACATTCCTCATCTCAGACACTATCTGGCCCCATGAGCTCCTGCAAGTGCTCCCTTTAAAAAAGGAATTCCTCTTCTTGCAGCCTAGGCTGACTCTCTATTTGGTTTTTTGTTTGTTTGTTTGTTTTTCAATGGCTATGAGAAATAAAGAGCTTGTAGCTTTTTAAATTCAGTTTTAATTGGTGTGGCTCTACTGATCATAAAGTTAAAGTTGCATGGCTTTCTAGGGGACGAAAAGCTTTTCTGTGTGTGGTTTCTGTTTTTGTTTAAAATGGGTCACATGCCCAGGAATGCAGTCAAATTATAATGGTGACTAAGTGCCGGAAAGCATAGAAAAGAGGAGGGAAGGGTGAGCAGAGAAAAAGAAGCCTGAGGCTATGGAAGGAAGGCTGGGAAAATAAGAGTCTGGCCAGACCCCAGGGCCAGGTTAGAGATTCCTACACCCATTAACAACCACAGGAGATGTTTATTTACAGGGAACTAATCTTCGTTTTAAAAATGACAGAGTACCCAAAAATGCCACTTTTGGGAAGTGGACTGAGGGGACTACAGGGAGGGGAGGAGGGAACTGGTTCTGATCGGGCACCAATGCCCATCTCTTAAGGATCTTCCCTTCATCCTATGCATCTGGGAACACTGACTGTTGAGAAATGCATGAAAGGGGGATAAACTCTTACAGTCTAGGGAGTGGTTCACAACTCCTAGTTAAGAAGGATAACTTCAAGAGTTTCTTCTTGTTTGTAGTTTTCTGATTTTTTTCTACCTAAGCAGCTCCACCAAGGATATGGAATAATTAAATTTTGATATGAGAAAAATGGGAGCTAAAGCTGCCTATTTCCCCATCTTTCATCAACCGTGGAACATTGAAGCAAACCAGGTATTGAACTGGGTATGTTCATGTAGACTCTAAAGAGACCTTCGTCCCAGGTCTCTGTGGTACCTACTTTTTGTCACTTCTTGAACTGTGTTATTTTTGGTTTGTTTCAGCTCATCCCAATAACTTTGATTTGTATCCCAGCAACGGCTTATGAGCTGTAGTCTCTCTTTTAGTAGTTTTGTCTGACTGTAAGTAGAGAATTTTCCAGTGATGTGCTGGAATTCTCTATCCTTTGGTGAGCAGCTGCAAAAGATAGCTTGTCTTGGTGTGTGTCTGCATTGGGTGGTTTATACAGACAAATGTATTTTATCTTTAGTCTGAAGACATCTTGATTTCTGATTATTGTATCTGGTTATGTGATTGTCAGACAGGTTAGACTCTGGAGCAGTTTCTTTGCTAGTCCTTCTGAATAGACACACTCCTCTGGCTTCCAGTTTCAGTGTTCTGACTAGTGTTTCGTCCATCTGTTCTTGTGTGGTGTTGTCCTTAATTGGCTCTTTTTAGTCTCTATTAAAAGAGGGATGTGCTGGTTCTTCTGGTAGTCCTTTCTGTGTCATCTTGTTTGGATTACATTTTGTCTGAACCTGTGTTGCATTCAGTATAGCTGATCAAGTCTTGATCAGACTTAAGGCTTGTACACTAGTGATCATCAGATGTGACTTTCTGTGCTAATAATCCCCCACTCTGCTCAGTGTTCCTTTCTTCTCAGCTCTCATGAATGCACTTGCTGTGGTGTGGCTCTGGCACCATCAGCATTTGCCAGTTCATCATTTGTGGAACCAGAGTGAGAGCTTACCTGTGACCAGCTTGAGTGCATTTGTTGTCCAGATAGCATCACTCCTGTTTGCTAATCTCATCTCTCTTCCTCTGTCTGCAGAGCTGCTGGCATTCCAGTGAAGGAGAGGGTGAAAGTATCTCAGAACTGGAGGCACGGACGCTGCCGGAGGGAGACGGTCCTGAAATGGAAATGCAAGCAAGTGGCTTCTTTCTCCTCATCTTTGTTCTGTGACCGCTGCTGTGGGGCCTTGGGTTTGTGCCCATGCCCTGAAATGAGATGTTTCCTGCTCCTTGTGATACATAGGGTTGCTGGCCTATTTTAGCTGTTGCTGGCCAGCTAGATGTGGGGTAACTAGAGTTGCTGCCTTGACCTAAGGATTCATGCTGAGTAATTTGAAATTGTCTTTGATCTGATCTGTACAGTTTTACTTGGATTTAGCAATCTTTACTACAGACTTTGAACTGTTGTGTTCATATCTACTGCTGTATTCCATGAGCAGTTTCCTGTCCTGCTCTCACAATGAGCATACCTTGATCCCAGATGTGGACTTAGGTATCCCCTCAAAATACTTGTTTTTTTTTCCTGTGGTTTTTCCTGGCCATGATTTGGATGTACAAATCTAAAATGCTAATTGACATTCTTTGGCCTTATGCCTCTTCATTCTGATACCTTAGGCTTCTCTCCTTCACTTAAAAAAAAAAAGTATATTTGACATTAATGAGAGGGGATCATTCTTAAATTCTTGTTTGCAAAGGTATACTCGGCTTTCAAAGCAAAGCATAAGATAGGTCTCTTGTCTGAACAGCGCATGTAAATTTTCAGCCTTCTCATCATCAGACTGAAGGAAAAATGAGAAAGACTATGGTTTGTTAGCTGCTGAAGAACAGGGACCTTCTACTGAGCTTTCATGCCTTTTTGTGCTGTGTAGATTGAAGTGATGGATAATGTGCCACTTCTTTTCTAAAGTCCTGGGAACAGCTGTAATGAGCAGAGTGGATTTTGGTGCAGGTTGTATACCTGCCTTTGAAGTGCTTGCAACCATCTGTGAAGACAGGCTCTGTGGATGTTAGAGATCATTACTAAACCAGCTTCCCAAGTGAAAAGGCAAGGGCTGATTTAATGAGGCCACCATCCAAATGGCATCCTCTAATTTTCATTTATCCTGCTTCAGATTTGTTACTTCTCCTTATGAAAAAGCCATAGAAAAAGGTAAAAAGCTAAACTGCAGCAAAAGGAGAGCCACAGAAACTGGCTGTAGTCTAGGTAAGCTGGATATTCACTTGCTTTTAGAGGATGTGTAGGAGTGGAGGAAGGAAGAGGAAATCAAAGACCGCCTAAAACCAAAGCTGCTGCTCTAAAGATGCCTCTTTTTTCCATGCATATGATCAAGTACCAGATGGACACTATAAACTCAACTACTTTGTCCGTGTGACTAAAAGCCTGTTATTGGAGATGAACACAGGCAAGCAGGAACCTTCTGTCTAATGAGCAATCTTGTCCTCTTGCTTGTCTCTGGTTGTTCATTGTGATGTTGTGAGGTACGGCTGCATGTAGTGGCTCTGATGACGCAGAAAAGCATGACCTCTGAGGATGAATGATCTAAAAAAAGAGGGAGACAGGTTTTCATGAGGAGCCCTCCTGCTTTCAAAACAGTTTGTTCCTGAATAGTTTGAAAGCTGGTTTTGCTCAATGTTTCTGTGGGTGTTGGTGCACTCAGCAGTGGCTGCAGAGTACAGACAATTCCATGCATCCATGCCCCATAGGACATGAGCCTCAGGTCTCTTTGTATCTGGCCTTGCTATATCCAGAAATCTTATTTTCTGGTTCTCTGACGGCTACACAAAAACAAGATCTTGAGCAAAGGTCTGACTGCCTAAGTGTGCATTGTAACCTGTTTTCTTCTGTATTTTGGTTTTGTTTCAAGAATAAATAATCCTTTTGGCTCAGCAGTGGAAGAGGTGTGCATGTAGAAAAATACCTCCAACAGCCTCGTATTGAAGGCTCTGTCGGAAGTGCTTAGCACAGCTCACCAATGCCTGAGAGTCTAGTTTCTTAAAAAGTACAGGGCTCATGTGCAAGCTCAGGGACCCTTAACTATTTCCTGTCTAACCTCACTAGACTTTCGGCCACCTTCTCCTTCAGAGATTCCATGCTTCCTTTTCCTCAGCTCTTGGTTAGAAAAATGCCTGCAATGTAACCTGCTTCCTATGTTGCTGGAGAAGGTCTGCTTTTGTATGTGACCTGCAACTCCAACTTCAGTTTTCTTGAGTGGGCATTTGTTTTTCTTCGTATATTTACATATGCAGTCTTTTATTTTTATTTTGCATGTGAGATTGTTTTGTTTTGTTTTCTTCTCCCCGCTCCTGCATGCCCTCAACCTGCTCTCTGTTTACAGTTTGATGCCGTGGATGGAGCTGGATGGCGAGTATCTCTACCTGTCTCAAGCAGAGAACATCCAGGCCTACCCCATCTGTCCAGAGGGTACAGGTTTGCAGCGCCACCCTCAAGCCATCTTCTCTGGCCACCAGGAGGACGTATGTCGCTTCGTTCTTGTCAACTCCCACATTGTCAGCGGAGGGGGGTAAGTTGCATGAGTGAAGGAGCCCAAGGATCGTGGCACTGAAGTTGGAAAGATTTTGTGTAACTCCAGCCCAGAGCAGAGGGGCCAGTCTTGTTACACAGTGTCCTCATGCTTGGCTGTGGTCAACTGCTGCTGCTTCCTCTCTTATAATTTGATTCTGTCCTGGAAAAGCTTCTACTACAGCAGTGAAGGAGCTGAGTCTCATGCTGTTGACCTTATAAAGTGTCCTTTTCTCTTTTGAACTTGTGTAAACATCCACAAGATGTTGAATCGGGATTGACTGATTGCACACCTGACTGATGTGCAAGTTTCATTTCTTTCCCTGTTAGAGTCGGGGTAGCTAGACTGTTCTAATAATCAGTACTGCTGGTTAGCTGGGACTGCAGTGGTGCAGAAAGCTTTCTAGGGACAAGTATATATTTATTAGATCCACTGATATAATTGTGGAGAGGGGGAAAACTGCCAAGCGTTCCAGCATACACACACTTCTCCAATTAATTTTGCATCTGACTGGCCTTCTTCAGCTACAGCAAATGACAGACGTGTTGCTTATAAAGTTATAGCCATTAAAATACACAGCGGTTAAGCACGGAACTGGGAGAGACAAGCATGGCTGTCTGCCCTGGATATGGTGAGACTCTCCCTCATGAACTGTAGCCCAAAATTCAGGTGAAAATGAAGGCATGCATTTAAAATTCCAGTAACGGTATTGTTTGAAAAAAGTTTAAATATCTGCGTAGTCAATTCAAAGTACAGCACCCTACACGGCTGCTCTGAAATGAATGAAAAGCCGAGACTTGGACGTGGGTGAGAATGTCCTCTAACTTGTTCCCTTACTCCAGCCATTCAGCATACAGATAGTATTCTGGCAAGCTCAAAGTAGTAGGAGGAGGAATGGTTACTCTGCTAGTTTCTGCAGCTTAACACAAAGTGGAAGGTGGAAAGATCGCCAGGAAAATTTTCACGTGCGTCAGATCAGGCTTTGACTGGCCAGATGTGGGATCACAAGAGAACAGGTGATGTGTGAAGGGTGGAGGGTTAATAATGCTACATGAATTTCAGCTTCTACGAGAGACCAGTCCTGGTCTTTTTGTGACACTCTTAAGCGCTAGTGAAAGGTGCGTGTCCAGGGGAGATGCAGCTAATACAAACTCCCTGTTTGGTGATTTGTTTTTCAGGGATGGAAGTATTGTCCTTCACAAGATCCATGGCTCCTACAGTGTCAAGTTCTCTGCGCATGAACAGGAGGTGAACTGTGTGGATTTCCAAGGTGGCCTCATTGTCAGTGGCTCCCGGGACCGAACAGCGAAGGTGAGCAGTGATGTTTCAGCAGCTGCAGGTGCTGCTGCAGAGGTGACTTCAGAGGTCTTGTGCCATGAATATTTAAGTGTCAGCAGAACTGTTGTGAGCCTGTACTCCTTGCAGGAGGAGCACTGGTTATCTTAGTATAGGCTCATGTCTCTGAAAAGATGCTTGCTGTGCCAGGCTTTTAAGGAAGAAATTTGGCAGAGGTTTACAACATCAGCTGCTGGCTTAAACTAGGACATGCAGAAGGCAGAAGCTGATATTTTGCTTCTTTCACTGTATATCTGTCTACACTGTAGTGGAGATCTGTGCCATTTAATGTGAAATTTGCTCTATGTATCTCAAACCCATCCTTGCTTTGTGGTACAGTGTGGTTTAACTTGCTCTCTGATACATATTCAGTCTCTGTAAAGGATGGCATGATGTCTTTTCCTATGTTCCTAAATGATCATTTATTTGTGGTGGGGTTTTTTTTGTCTGGGTTGTTGGTTTTTTTTTTAATGGTTCTTGGTTTGCTGTATGTTGAAAACTTTGGCTTTTGCTCAGGGTAGGCTGATGAATACTCTTGGTCCCTAGTTCCTCTCATAGAGCATTGACAGAGGTTAGAAGAAAAACAGCTATTCCTGTTTTGCAAGAGGGGAAGTTGGAGCAAAGGAAGACTTAAATGTCTCTTTCAAGGTTTTGTAGGAAGCATGTGGAAATGGGTAACTACCTGACAGGCTGCTAAGCAGCATGACCCTATTTATTTTTGTTGTCCTTCTGTACAGATGTACTCCTGGATAAAATCACTCCCAAGTAAAGCAGTGTTCAGATGCAAAAGGCACTACTGGGAATGCCGTTTGCCTCCTGGGAGCAAGGCCTTGATGCTGCTTTGTCTCACACTTTAACAGGGCTGCTCCTCTCCGGTCTTTGGAGCCTCTTTTCTGGGAAATTCCTTTTTGCTGCTTCTCTGACAGCTGGAGGACAGACATCCCCGACCTTGAGAACAAATTCCTGAAGGCCAGAGGGGAATTTAAGGCTGTTTTCCTTGGAGCTAGTGTGAGATCTTGCCCACCCAGTGCTCCCCACAGCATATGTTCTGGAGATGTTCACCTCTTATTTTTTATCATCTCTTTTGTAGGCTGTCTTGTTTGCACGAATGAGACTCTTGGAGGGTGGAAGGGAATCCCTACCAGCCTTTTAAAGGGGCTCTAAGTGTCTAAGCTATTGAGGGCTCTGCCGAGTGTTGATTAGGACTAAGCCCTGAAGAGCTGCTAATGTACATTCCTGTGTGATAGGCAGCAGATAGTGTGCTCTGAGCAATATTTTTAACCTGTAGGAGATAGGGATGCCTTAAAGGAGTTAAGCTTTTCTGCTGCTTTTGCTGACACTAGGTGCTAAATTCCCCGCTGACAAGAATAGCCTGCAATCCTGGGCATTATCAACAAACAAACAAATAGGGCACTCCCTGCTTTGAAGTCTTGAAGTGAAACATTGGGGGTTGGTTACAGAGAAGGGGGGGCTTGCCTCCCATGGGCCAAGAATGATGGCAAGGTGGAGAAAATGAGGGCCACAGGCAGAGGCTCCAGCAAGAATTTTGGGGCCTTTATTAGGATCCAGAAACAAAGGGGTGAACTGGTGGAAGGGGATGTGCATGTTTGCACTGATGGGGGAGGGAAGAGATTTTCTCACATTGTCAGTGAGCAAGGGGGACCTATTTGAAAACAGCCTGGGGTACACTTAAACTTGGTCTGAAGGGGGTGGATTTATAAAAGAAAACTATTTTACAGGCTGGTGAACAATTAATTTTACAGATAATATTAATGAAGATTTTTCAGGGGTGCTACAAAGTCTTTCCACACTATTCAAGAGAACATATTTGAACAAATCCCACTTCTTGTTTATTTAACTACAGCAGGTGATAACTTTGTGTTGAGTGGTGCCCCTAGAGAGCAAGTGGTGATGGGGGTGCTCTCTCCCTAACCAGTCGGGTGGAACGTCATACTCATAAGTTGAGATGTTTCTGCCAGTGATTGAAGGCTCTGCTCCTCAAAAATAAGTAATGGGAATTCAGGGAGAGGAACTTGGGGAAGGTAAGCATGGCAATTTCGGCAGCTCTTCCAGCACAACATTAGCAGCGTGCATCCTACCTTCTGCAGTTTTGGATGATGTGGCATAACATGCATCTCTCTCTTTAGGTTTGGTCCCTGTCCGCGGGCAGAGTTGGTCAGTGTCTACATACAGTGCAGACAGAGGATCGAGTGTGGTCCATTGCTATCAGCCCATTATTAAGGTAACTGAGATCTCTTTATTCCCAATTTCCAACAGAGAGAAGTAAAGGAGTTGGATAGGCTGTGCGTCCACAAATCTTTCAGAGACACCAATGTGACAGTTCAGGGACTTGGTTTGGGTGAAGTACTTCTGCCTGCAGCAGGTGCTCAGGGAAGAGCATATGGTCTTTTTTTCTTATAACAGTGGAGTGATCCACTCATAAAGAGGCCGTGAAGATTGCCCTGTGTTCCTCTTAGCACCTCAGGTGGGACCTGTTCATTCTTTCTTTCTGAAAGAGCTCTGACTTGCTAATTGCAAGCAGTGACTTGGATCCTCTTGAGTTTTTCTGTGCTGAAAAGATGCCAACTTGTTTTCTCATTCTCTGGCAGAAGAGATGCTGAGCGAAAAGGTCCCTGTTTAAGAGCTGTATGCATTGATTAAAGCTCAGTTTTCTTTGAACATGCTGAACTGGGAAAGATGAAGTGGAGTTCGGGGATGAGGTTTTCCAGCCTCTATTGTCTGTGCTTCTAGAGCAGGTGTAATTCTACAACTACAACTTCAGCATGGGAGGCAAGGACAGTACATACAGCAGTATCTTCCAGGATGTTTTTCAAAGTGCTCCTGTTCTTGAGGAAGTGAGAATCTGAGAAACTTAAACTCTCAGTTTTAAAATCTCACACTGACCAGCAACGATGTATCTCTTTGGTTCCCTGGTTTAGCTGGTCTTCTGCATGCAAGAGAGATTCTTCCTCGGTGTAGCTTGAGGAAGAGGGGAAGAAAAGCCGTTGTTGCTGCCCATGTGATATCTGCAACTACTGAATTTTAGGCTTGTGCAAAACCAAAATACTTCCCACAACCGCTGTTCTTATTAGATTTCCAAGCTTGTTTTGCAGGCAGCAGAAACATAGTGGTACAGAGCTGATGGCATTATCAGGGAAATGACACTCCAGCCTTGCTATGATTTTGCTCTTCCCTTGTTCCTTTGCTCCGAGTGTTTGAGACAGATAGTGTTTTTGAAGAAGTGCCATGTGCATTCGTGGACTTGCAAGATGCGAGATAGAAGCCCTCTTCTGTCTTCTGTGCTGCAAGGGCCCCTTTTCTAGCAGACAGGCTGTGGCTCAGGCCACTGGGCTGGTTAGAGCCCAGTGACATGCTGCTTCCTACTCCTAAGTGATGACCTGCTGCCGTGGCCTCTTGTCAGGACAGTGTTCCTCTCCCTGGTGTGCATGCTTGTGCACACTCTCTGTCACAATATTTACCCTCAGTCTCCCCACCCCTACCCCCCTTCCTCCCTGCAGGGTGATAAATTGGAGGTGGTGGAACAGCTACCCCATGAACAAGTGAGCTTAAATTGTGCACTCTCATTTTTTTATGAGACTGTGCACTGTACCAGCCTCTCCCACTAGGCCATCCTACTGCACCCCCGCTTACCCCTCCATATTTTAGGGAGGGAGGTGTGGAGAATTAGAGCCAATTAGCCACGTCATTAATTCTTCAATTTGACGGCTGATATAGCAAGGTCCGAAACACGCTGCTGACCTCGTATAATGGGAACCCTGCTCCTTAACATATTGACGATGGGAGAAGTTAATTAAAATTCCACAGAGAGAAGGTGTCGGCTAACCTATAAACCTGTCGCTTCTCAGAACAAATCACAGCCATCCTAGAAGAGAGAGAGGATCAGAGCAGGAGGGCATGTGGTGGGGGAGGGCCAGGGCAAGGGGCAGGGGAGATGAATTTTTCACTAATAGGTTTTATTACTTGCTGTCTAATGAGTGTGAATATCAAAAAGATAATATCTGGTTTCTAGCAAGGTCTGCTTTGGGGAGCTCTGTAGTTTCTGTTTTATTTGCAAGAGCCCATATTTCACCCATATGCATTCCCTATGCACTGGAGTCTGAAGCTTTTCTTCCCTTACAGCCCGCATCCTTCTTGCCAGAGTTTGGATGCATTTGTTCCTCAGTGAGGCTGAACGTGGCCTATAACCTCCATTTCCTCCTAAACATTTGACATGCTCTCCTGATTCTCCCTTCACGCTTGTCCTGATGTAAACTGAGATCTCCTCCATCAGGACAGGTAGTTCTGCTGGTGTAGAACTGCTGTAGAATCAGTCTCCAACCACCGAAGTATTTTGGCCCTTTGCTGCTGAGAACCCACCAGCTCTCTCTACTATGGACACACAGAGACCAGAAACAGCTCAAAGTGGTTGTGTGCAGTGGGGTAGGAGCAGGGAAGGCTCCTCCAACTCTACCCATTCGAAATGGCTTTGGAGAGGCTGCAGTTGCCTGACCTGGAAGTTTGCTGGGACTAGGACTCTCTAGAGTAGTCAGGGTTGTATTCTTACTGAACCCCAGCTGTTAATGGGCAGGACTGAAACTTTTCTTGCTTTCCAGTGATATCTTCCTCTGTGTGAAGCTTCCTTACAAAGTATCCTATGTGCTCCTGACCCACAGCTGGGTTTTCTGCTGTGTCTGCTATAGTCCTGCACTGCTGGACTGCTGCTCTAATGGACAGTGTTTGTACACCCAAATGTGTCAGAGACTTGTGCTCTTAAAGTACAGCTTCTCTGGCTTCAGGAATCTTTCTTAGGTGTTCTGCTTTGATTTGTCCACAGTTTCTCTGTGTCACTGCAAAGATCATCCTGCAGTTGTGCTGAGCTGGGGAGGAGGCTTCCTGCTCTTTGTGTAGTGGTGCTGGACTGGATGTTTTTAGGGTCTGCAAACAGAATGATTCCCATAAAGGAGATTAAGTAGAGTAAAAGATAGTAAAAGTGTATCAAGAGTATTGGATCTTCTGTTCATTCTGTGAGGGGGAGAACTGTGCTTAGTCCTCTGTATAATCTTTTCAGCCATGGAAGTCCCTGGACATCCATGTGTGGTGTTGGAGCTTCGTTGCTTTAGGGACCCCTAACAGTGCCCGACAGGGTAGTGGGGATGGGGAGGGCGTTCTGTTCCTTCTGGGTTTTCAGTAAGTTTTCTCCAAAGCTATGCTGGTTGGTGTGCTTGGGAGAGCAGATCCTACACTGCATGTGACACAGGGACTAGAGAAGAGTCTGAGAGTATCCTTAAATTAGGACACTTAAAATAAGTATGCCTCAGCTTGCTTCAACAACTGGTTTAATTGGTCTCCAGAGCTGCCCTTCTCCATGGATTTGTAAAATGTTATACTAACAGAGAGGCTGCATACCCTAAGCCATGTCTCTTAGTTGCTTGTAATCCCCTTCCCCCAAGTTCATTTGCCTTTTGAACTCTGCATCATGCAGATGTTAAACTTTCATTTACTGGTGCTTACTGCAGTGACTTATGTGTGCTCAGGGACCAGGGCAAGCCTGAGTGCAGTGGACCAATTCGAATGTGCAAAGTGAAGCAATCCCAGGGGTTTCTGGTAGAGTAGTGGCACCTTCATGCTTTGTGGTTCCCCGAAGTGGCAGTAGCCAGGAAAGAGTAAGGGACCACTGTACGCCGTAAACTGGAGGGGAAAGAAAAAAGTGGACCTTGATGTTAAATTGATTATTAATCTTGGATTCAGAAATTTTTTGGTGTTGGATTAAAAAAAGTATCCAGATCTAAGCTGGCTTCTCCAACTGGGTCTGGCCACTGGCATTTGCTATTTTAATTTTAAAATATTTATTGTGAGAGCAGGTCTTCCCATGTTGTCCTTGAAGTGTGTCAGATTTTAAACCAAGAAAAGAGAAGATGGAGGCACAAAAATGGTTACCAAGTGTAGATAGAGAGCTAGGAAACCATTGGTACCATTTGGGGCAACATCAGGCAACCATCAAGTGCCCTGTTGTGGCAGAGACATGCCTTGGGTGTGTAAGCCGAAGAGACAGTCTCTCCTTTTCTAACTATGCCATTAGTCTGCTGCACTACATGACCTCTCCTCGCAGATGTTGCCTTGGCAAAGTGCAGGTTTACTCCAGAGAGGAGGAAAGTTTTAGTAAAGACTAGCTATCTTCACTGAATGTTTAATTTAAAGGCAAATAAGTAGTTCTGTGAGCAGTTGAATTAAAAAAGCCAAGCTGATTCTCTCTTCTATTTATGCAGTGTTGACGTTGAGACCCAACTCCTCTATTTGAACATGCTATTTTGAATCTCTGTTAATTGCCTCTCCCATGGATTATTATGGGGAAATAATATCTGAGGAGATTTCTGCCTCTGTGGACAACCTCAGGCAAATTTTAAAACGTACCCCAAACTTGTTGGGTAAAAGAAGGAAGAGGAAGGTTACTGGCAGGAAACTTGACTGAATGGGGCAATTGACATTAGAGACAATTAAAATTATTAATTTTGAGGGCTTCTTTTTAATGGTTATCTAGAAACTTTTTGTGGAATTGTAACAATCTGATTTGAAGTTTGCATTAGAGCAAACCAACCCATTTGAATCAGAGCAACTTAGCAGTGGTTTTAACTGTGCAATTGAAGCCCTAACATGCTGCAGTTAAAATGTTTGATAATGTTCCCCCCACTCTCATTTTATCAGCACATTTCCCCTATCACATATCAAGATGAGCTGCTGGCTGTAGTGGTACTCTGTTTTGACCTAGCTTTATGCAGTTAACCTCTCAGAGTCTGCTAGGACTTAGGACAAGTAACAGGATTTTATTCTGGTTTGTGCACTGCCAGCAAAATAGCCAGCAGCAATAGCTCTGCCGTCCTTGGGGATCTTTGTAGAGCCTGGTTGGTTTGAATAATTGAGAGGGGACTTTGACCTGCAGCTGTTTCTTAAGCAGGGCAGGAAGAACCTGCTCAACTGTGAGATCCCAGGGTGAACGTGCAGAGTTAGTGGTGGCATTAACTACCATCGCTTACTGACCTCAGAGAGTGATCTGGATGTGGGTTTCTAGATATATGCAATAGTCATAACTGACTTGCTGCTCTTTCACCCTAAAGCTGAAGAGCAGGAAATGAGTATCAGTTTCTCCCCTCTGGAGCTAAAATGACACCTGTGTCTTATCCCTTTGCCCTGACTGTTCCCTTGATGTTGGGAGGAAGAAGACTTTGTTTTACCATCTGTAATTGTGTGATAATGACTCTATTTGGTCTTCTTCACATGGATGAACACATGTACACGCATGTCTCTTGTCGCTTTTGCCTGGAAACAAACACATAGCACACACTTCTATAGCTCGAGAAACTGCAGCTTACCTTTCTTCGCTTCAATTTCTTTCCTTTGCCCTCTAAAGCTCACATGATTGATGACTTCCTCCCTTTTTGTCACTTTTGGCCAATACTCTAATGTATATATTTTCTGTGACTGTGTGAATTGGCTCACTAGTGGTTGTGGGCAGGTGAGCGGGTTTTGGGAGGCAGTAGCTGAGTTAGAACCCAGACATCTGTTTCTAATCGTGTGTAGCTGTGTTATATATTGAATTTTTTTTTTCTCCCCCTGCAGTTTTTTATCATCCTTCCCCTTGCTTGAGGGGAAAGTCTGTCTCAGAAAGCTTGGAGGAAGCATCTTTCTTGTGCTGCTTGGTTTGCACAGGAGAATCTGTTTAATCGATGTGACAGGAGAAACTTAGTTGAGGGGGCTGGCAGCCTTATGGTTTGAGGTTTCCATTTCCAGTTTGCGATCGTTTTCTCTTTGCTTTTTAAATTTGCAGGGGGAGAAGGTAACTTCACCAGACCTTGGCTGCTGTTTACCTTTGCTCGGTTGTGCAGTGTGCCTTTGTTTTTCCACCTTTGATCAGTGTCCTGCCAACAGATAATTTAGCAATTGCATCCTTGGGTGGAAGTGTGGAGTTAATGTTAAAATTAGGGTTTTTTTCCTTTCCTAACTTCTGTGGCTGATGAAGCAGAGAAGAGGAGAGGGGAGGTGAAGGGGGCCATAAATTCTAGACCTAGTGATTCTGTTCCTTGTAGAGAAATGAAAGCCTCTGATGTCTCTTCAGCACTTTCATTAACATTTAAATTAAGGGTTTGTTTTTCAGGCGGCTTCAGTCGAAGCCCTTTCATAGTCTGACACATGGAGGCTGTTCTCTCTCTCTTTTTCTCTCTCTTTTTCCAGCTTGCATATCAGTGTACAATAGTAATCACTGCTGTATTTTTTTTTCTGGTCTCTCAGGAAGGCAGCGACCTGAGAAGCTGTACCAGAGGTTCAAAGAGAAAGAGAAACGGAGTGCAAAGGTAGATGAGCAGGAGGATGCTAGGTTTCACTCCTGCAATTAGAGTGGTGTCTGTTCCCTCCCCTGCTTTTCAAAGGACTGTTTTTGGGGGCGGGAAGGGACACAGAGGGATGGACCTTTCTTGCACGGTGAGAGCCCCAGGTGCAGATGCCTCTAACCAGGTTCAGCTCACTCCTCCCAGAGGAGGCCAGAGGTGTCACTCAGAGGATGCAAGCTCGTGCCCTGAGGTGGGGAGTGAAGCCGTAGTGTCCTAAGATAGCAGCCTAGCCCCTCTAAAGGAGTGTTGATTCACTCTGAGGACAGCAGGAGACTGGTCCTCAGCCTACCATTGGCATTTGAAAGGAGGGTGATAGTGCAGGATATTGCCCTGAAGTAAAGGCAATATCTGTCTTTTGTGCTGCAGGGCTTAATTCACATCTGCTTTGAACATTGCAGCTTACTGCAACTGGAGGAGAGGGCTGGTGAGAAGTGTTTGTTTGGATCTTGGCTTTCAACAACCTAAACCAGGCCATGCCTTGCTGTAGCTAAGCAATTTCTGGTGTAAGAGCTAGTTGGTTCAACATCAAGAAGAAAAAGCTCTTTTCTGCCTGCTTCAACAATTGCATAAGCCAAGGAACAAGGAGACAGTTTTAGGAATGGCAATGACTTGCAGTGGAGTGGAGAATCCGTATAGTAGGATTTGTGTAAGGACACGAGTCTTTGTTCCAAAGCTCTTTTGGAATCTTCCACTTTTTATCTCCTACCCAGTTGGTAACCACTGATAGGATGTTCTGCAGGCTCTCTGACAAGAGTTGAGGGGCTCCAAGTAGCACTGAACTGGTGCCTTCTAGCTAAAAGACAGGAAAATAAGCCAACACATGAGCAGTGTTTAGCGTAATGAAACCTGCAGCTTGGTTGCTGTGACTGTCACACTTTTTATGACTTCACTCTGCTACCACGCCAAATTTGTTTTTCTTTCACTAGGACCTTGACCCAGGTGGGCTTTGAAGGATGCCAACATGATGAGAGCACCAAGCTGGCAGTAGGATCAGGAAGGGTATTCTCTACATGGTGGTAGATACGGTGCATATAGACAGGTGCCAGAAATTTTTGTTTCTCAAGACTAATCTTAAGTGTGCCAGTGGTGGCCATGATTTATACCATGTAGCTTTTCTGAGAATGTAATTCAAAGTCATGCACTTGCAGAAGCGTCCTATATATGCTGAAAAACATTTGCAGTTTGGATTTTTTTCCCTTTTGTGTGAACTATCACAGACTGTAGTCTGTAATTTCTTGTGTCACTATTGTCAGGTTGAAGCATTGTGTTTGACTGTTCAAAGTTTGTGGTGATGGCTCAGACACTGAGTGATGCAGAACAACCTTTCAGGGGCAATTGATCTTGCCCATATTCCAAGTGCTCTGGAGCTATCTGGTGGGATGTGCTTCTTTGATCCCATCTGACTCCAACAGTTTTGTGCCCATCTGATCTTTCTGTCACAGCAGGTGGGTCCTAACTCCTCTCTGTGCCTAGTCTTAAGAACTGCCACCATCAATGTCATCTTAGTATCTTCATCCTGTATCATGCAAGGGGGATTCAGAATGTCTGTTCTGCACTGCTGGCATCCATCCACTCTTCCAGGTGCTTCAGCTTTTGGAGATTCATAGGTTCACACCCACTGATTTTTTTTCTTCTTCAGGGCCCGGTGTTGGATGGTGCTGAGCATGTTTCATGAAGCCCACAGCCTGTGTAAATCAAATGGGAAAGAGGATGGTTAGTACTTGTCACACAATGTCCTCGATTGTGACTTCTGGCCACCTCCAGTGTTGTTCAATCTGCAACTGAGGAATGCTTTTAATTTAAGCTCTCCTGAGGCTGGATGCCAGTGTGGAGCTCAGCTTGGCTGCCCCAATGGTACTTGGGGCAAGTGTGCTGCAGCACTAACTGGAGTAACTCCTACTAATTCTCTTTGGAAAGTGCACTGTATTTATGGGTGGAGAGGGCGGGTGGATGCTTGCCCTCCCACCTTCCCCCATGTTGTCTCAAAAGTCCCTGGTGCATCTTTGATTAGGTATAGGTCAAAAGAATTTCCACATCGTGACCTTAATAACCAGGGTTGATTGGCAGGCGGTCTGTGGAGAGGGAGCAGCCTGTCCCTTTCATCTCCCTTGGTGCCGTGCTGGGACAATGGGCCAGCATATTTTCCTTGTTGTTCCTCATTTGAAAAGGGTCTGGTATCTCTACTAGGTACCTGTGACATGGGGGTCTTGATTGGGGTCTCATAAAGGGCCCTGTCACTGTGTCCAAAGGCCAGGAATACAAAGGCGGTCAGTGGGTGGGGGTCTCAGCTGACCACTGAAGAAGGGAGGGGAGGGTCCTGGAAGCAGTGGAGGGAGAAGCAACCCCTGATGGGAGACCTTAAAGGGGGGTAAGGGGGAGGAGGCGGCCCATTTTTGTCCCGAACTCATCAAGCACATCTGCAGAATTGTCCCAGCCGCTGCCTCCCAGTTTCAAAAGAAAATGATCGTTTGATAAACCGTCCTGATTCACCACTTTCTCACAAGGGAGGGAGACCCACCTTTGACCTCTATGATTTCACATTGGGCCCAGCTCTCCCCCCATCCAATTGCTGGAGAAACTTTGAAATGCATCCCTTGCACTCCCTTTCCTTCTCCCTCTTTCCCTTTACTCTCTCTTCTCCCCCCTCTTTTTTTTTTTTAGTCCCCCTCCTCCTCTTCCCACCACCCCCACCTTCCCCGCTCTCCCGCTTTGTAAAAAAGCAGGCGTACTGCTTTGGAGTTTAGGTGAGTAATTAGTAAAATCTTTTCTGCAGCACAATAAAACCGCAGCCCTTGGCCCGCATATTCCCACAATTTACATACTTGCGGGCATTCGAGAAAACAAGTGGCATTCCCAGTGCAACGCTGCCTATGAAAATCATTTGGAAGGCACGGAGGGGAGGGTGCTGAGACCCACTCGCTCCTGCGAGCTATAGGAATGTGCATGAATATATTAAAATGTTTTCACACAATGCTTGTATTTTCCAACGGGAAGAGGCATCTTCTGGATGAAAGGCGGCTGGCCCAGACACAGGCCCCTTCCAAACGCTCTTTCCCACTCAGGGTTTGTTTGCATGGACCAGATAGAGAGGGGGCCTGGAGGGGGAGGAAGGGGCAAGGGTGCTATCTATGAAGAGTAAATCTTTGTGTGCCTCCTTCCCGCTCCGCGTTTGTGGTCCCAGAAAGTCAAATTATGAGGGAATTGTGGCTGTGGAGGGGGACAGGAAGGGAGATCATCAGGACTTTCTGCAAAAGCTTTTGGAGGCCTTGAAAACGTAGAGAGGAAATAGCTTGTAATGGAGCATACAGTGCTCTGACCAATGGGATTCAGTGGCTGCAGCAGGAAATGACTGAGAGGGAGCTGGTATCTTGGGCAGTATTAGCAAAGTGCCTATTAATAACAGAAAACACTCTTGTAGTACTTTTCCAGCTTCATCTTATTGTCAAGAACAGCCTGCTCAATGCTCAGTCTGGGCAGTCTGTCCAGCTATTCTTCCCCTTTTTCCAAGAGGGTTTTCCAGAATTATTCCAGGCTGTGCCACAGGTGGAACCCAGCAGTTTTCATTCCTTTTCAGTCAGAGTCCGCTTAGCTGCCTTGCCTCCAAAGAGGTTCTTCGGGCTCTTTCAACTTATATGTGTTGACAACAGGTGTGTGGCGAAACTTCTATCTAGAGAATGTAGATCAGTGATTTCCTTTCTAACGGACAAGAATTGAAGGAGAAATTTGAAGTGAAGGGAGGGAGAGGCTGAACACAAATAATGAATGGCTTGGCTTGGGAGTAGGGTTTGTATGTAGAGAAAACCATGAGTTCAGCTCCAGGGATACTGTTTTATTTGAGAATACTGGGGCAGGCTGCAAAGAGGCCTGGTTTGGAAGTAGGCTGGTGGCTGCATTTTTGTTATTTTTTTTAATAATTGGCCTTTGGTGAGAATGTCCTTTGAAATTTCTGTGAGAAATGGTGTGGTACCAGCATGGTGATCTGGATGCCCTTGTCCTATGTAGTATACACATAGCCTTTGTAGAAAGCTCTTTGGGCAGGCATCCTGTCCAGATGCATTCAGCCCTGAGGAGTTACAAGTCTGCCCACAGCCATGGCAGCACAAATCTATGGATGCCAAGAAGAGCTATTCCAAGGCCCACACTACCCATCTCAAGTGTCTGCTCTGCTGAAGGAACTTATCAAAACACAGGCTCCCAGAACAAGATATAAACCATGTAGAGAGTAGTGGGAAAGCTTTACTGAGACTTCTCTTCAGCTGAGCCAACTTTTCATGTCCTTTCTGACCAGATTCTTTCTGTGACAGGTGAGAGAAAAATGTATTCCCCAGCCCTGCAAGGAGCTAAACAATCTAATATCTCAACACCTTTTGCAAAAGGGTATTCTTTCATGGCAGCTGTTCCAAAAATGATCTGCAGAAGTGGCAAAGCTCTGTAATGCTGTTGCTGCCAGCTGGCCTGCACTGGTCATACTGATGTTGGTCATGGTGCAAAGGTCTCTAACCTTTCGTTGGAAACAACCAACAACCCAACTTGTAAGAGGGCTTACTGCTTATTCTTAATTATTGTCTTCCCAATTCCCTGCTCCTCCCCTTCATCTTTCTGCATTTCTTAAAGAGGCAGTGGAGGGAAAAAAGCTTTGGTTTTTGTTTGGGAAGGAGGTTAGCAAGGGCGACACGGCCTCTGCAACCTCTCATAGGGGTGTCTTGTCAGGGCGCCGCATGGAGGGCACAAACAGATCATAACCTTTAAATGAAAATGTGATGGAGGGGAGAGATGAAAGCAGTGAAACAAATTAGATACATCTAGAGGGGGTGCTCAACTGGAGAAAATTAGCATTTCTTCCTAATTGGAGTGCAGGGCATTCCATTACAGGGTTTCATTACAAGGAGGGAAGCACTGGGCCTCTTTGGGGGATTCCCCCCTGCCCTTGGTTCTTCTAGGAATAAAAATGTATTTGGAAAAGAACTGAGAAAGGACTGAATTTATGAGAGTGAAGGTTTCAGACTGCTGCAGGAAGAAGAATTATAGTAAAGCACCAGTTCTTTATTTATTAAGACAAGGAAGTGATGATTATGTGCACATGAAGGCAGGTGTTAGTCCTAGTTTCCATGAAGGAAACTAAAAAGTGTACAGGAGACTGCAGGTAATGGTAATTTTCTGATGCAAGTACTTGCTGAGTCAAATTTGTAGGCTATCCAAAATGCATTAGTTTGTTTGGAGCATTAGGATATGTTTTATGACTAAGATCAATGGAATCAATTCAAGTCTGCTTTATGCTGCATATCAAGTCCATGCTGTGCAAAGCACTTATTTAAGGCATGTTTGTCTAATTCTACCTCTAACTAGAGCTGTTGTATCCAACAGGAATTTGCATATATCCCTGGGAAGGCAATGGCCAACTTCCAGCACAGAATGTTTGGTGGCTGCACTGAGTCTTGTGCACAGCTTGATGGTCCAAATAACTTGTACCAACTCAAGAAATAGACATGTGTGGATGTGGCTTTATACATGCATCTGTATGTATAAATGGGTGCAAAGAATAACTTAGAAGGAAACCAAGGGGCAAGGTTTAGCATTGCATCTCTGGATTAGGAGCAGGGGAGAGAGTTTCTTTTTTCCAAGCAGGGATTAAATTATTTATCATTCAGTGCTCTCAGGAAAGGCTGGGAGGGAGGAATGGAAGAGGGAGAAGAAGAAGAGGAAGAGAAAAGCAGACTTTCTTCAGGTGTGTGGTATGCAATGTATGTTGCTCTGCCAATCTACAGTTACAAACTTTTCTGTTCCAGCTCAGGAGAGGGGATGTATAAGTGTAGGAATACGGGTTGTAGGAAAGTTCTGAAGAAAGGGTTCTGCACAGAAGGTGGCTCCTTGCAGAGTGGGAGGATGTTTACAGTAGCACTGCCTTAATCCTGGACAGGCTCTGTCATCAGTGTGCTCGGGATGAGGCTGAAGATGATACGAATTTACAGAAGTCATAAATGTAAATCTCTGACTTAACACTTGCTGCTTAATTTTGGCATTTTGACACAGAGCAAAACACTGCCTACATAAATATCTTCAGGCCTAGAGAAAATATTATTAAAAATGAAAGCATGTCTCAGAGATGGGCTTCTCCCATATTAGGTTTGGCACACATCAGGGTGATGATGTCTCCCATCCCAGCCTTCTGTGGTCACTTCGATTCTCACAAAAGATGAGAAGTGGTAGACTGTTCAAAATGAGCAAATGCATCAGTCTGGTTCTAGATCAGTAAAGCAAGCTACTTTTGAAATGTTGGAGAAGGTAGAAAGAAGATGGGAGCAGGACCAGAGAGGCTGGAGTTTGGAGAGGAGCAAATGAGTAAGAGGAGATAGTCAGGCTTGAAGGGAGACGAGTTCCTCTGAAGAATGGGAATTTCTCCGCAATATGTGCAGTTGTGCATCTGGCTTGTGTGCTAATATGCTTCAAAATGGAGCATGCCAGAGTGCCTCTTGCCTGTAGCTAAGCTTCAGTTTCCCTGGGTTGCTGGCATTCTGCATCTCTGTTGTGAGTGGAATTGGACACTGGAAACATAGATGGAATTGTGCAGCTCTGACTCTCTCCTTGGCTCCGTTGCCTCTGGTTTCTTTTCAGAGCAGTGTGAGACTGCTCCAGACTGGAAAACAGTATGGAAAGTCTGTTCTTTCTGTGTAGTGTAATGTGTTCATTGGTTCATTATTTAGAATTTGTCAGGTCTTCTCTACCTTCCCTCCTACCTGCATAAAGCACAACTGCTGCAACCACTTTCTTGCTCTAAAGAGGTGTTGTGGGTTTGTGATGCTCCATTCACTATCCCTCATGCAGGCATATGGGATGTACTCTTACTGTTTTGTAAGCCTCCTGACACTTCACAGATGCAGGGCTAATTTGGGACCAGGTACTAAAGACAGCTTTTAACATGCATTGTCCTGTCTAATGGGTAAATCCTTGTTCTCTGTCCTCTGAGATTGAGGTACATATTCCTTTAAGTCTTGACTGTCCATCAAAGAGGACTTGAATTAGCCCCTGCTATGGTTGGTAGACACAGACAGCTAATGACAAGAAAGACCCCATTTCCTTTGAGAAGAGAGACCTGTATCAAGGTGATGGATAGTCCCAGAGATTTATTAGTGTGGGGGCTGGTTAGAGGCTTGCAAGCTGTAACCCAACAGCTTTGGGGTTTTTTCAGGATTAAAAAAGAAGTCTGGTGGTCATCTGTGTGTGTACCTCTACCCCACAACTAAAAGAAGTGAACTCTCCAGAAGAAGCAATTGAAGACTAAGCTGGGCCAAGCAGCAACTGCTACTATTGTTGTACTTGGTCTCTTCCTCCTGGTACAGCTGTCTTGAGCTTTTCACCTGTGCTTTGTTCAGTGACCTGCTTCAGCTGTTCCAGCTGATTTAATAAGGGATGGAGATGGAGCAGGACTGTCTGATGGAAGATGTTTTCTCTTGCATCCTATTTTCTGTCTTGGCCTAGAGCCTGTTTTCCTTTTCCATATACTTCCTCTGGATTTTCTCCTCTTTGACAGTGGAGAAGCAAGGGAGCCTGCTGCAGATATTAGAAAAGCAATAATGTTTCTCTAGCATCTGTGTTCTGATGGTCTCAAGGCAATCTGGGAACATGGACAGTGTGCAGACCACTTCAGATAAGTTTGGAGCCTGGCAAAGCAAAGGCTTCATGTTCCTGGTATGTGGTGGAAAATACGAGGTACTTTAGTAATACTGAGTGCAGGTGAACAGTACTGTTGCCACTGTGCAATGTCTCAGTCGTCTGCTTCCCAAATTATGGTTTGTGAGACCCTAATGGTCCTCAGACCTGTGTTGGCTCTCCAGCTCTCACAGCAGAGACAGTGATATGGCTCCCTGCCAGTCTAGGAGTGATCAATCTGGTTGAAGTCTCAAAGCTTGGAGCAACCAGTTAAGTCTAACCTGCCTCAGAAGGAGCAATGAACAACAGGGTTTGAAGACAAGATACAGCACAGGCACACTCCTCTGTGCCAAAGAAATGGCTGCATTACTAGTTTGTATCTGTGTTTTTGTGGCCTTTCCCCATGTTTGGTCCCAAGTCAAACACTCTGCAGAAATTAATGACGTGCTGATATTTGGTTGCCTCTGTTAGACAGTCCTGATAAAACCAGTCTAAAAAAAATATGGAGAGTAAGATGATGGTGGGTAAGCCTGAATATGGAAGTGTTATTCACCAAATCCTACAACAGTAGAATTAGAGACATTTGAATTTACTAGGAGATTGCTTAAAAATCAGTGATAGTATTTCTTCACACAGTGTGTAGTGAACTTACTGCTCCAGAAGGTTATGAAGGTAGATGATGCCACTAGTTTTGAAAGTGATTTGCCAAATTCATAGATAGCAGATTCATAACGGAGAACTAGGTGGGGATACACTCTTCAAAATCCTTAATACATCAGTTATGGATGCTGGGGTGGTACAAAGAGAATGACCACAAAAGGTTGCCAAGCTTACATGTTCTTTCTGAACAGCATCTGGTTCAGATGTTGGAGACAAAATGGTGAGCTGGATGGGCCATGGCTTGACGAAGGCAGACATTTCTCTTGTTCTTCTGGCCACAGTGGGTCAGTCCAGCATCCACCTATCCCAGGGTTTGGTGTTCAGCAGTGGTCAGTAGTAGATGTCTGTGGAGAAGGTAAGAAACAAGATGAGCAAAAAGATCCTTTTATGCCTGTTCTTTCCCAGCTTCCAGTGATGGGGAGGTTAGGGTTTCCCTGGCTAGAGTTTGCATCTGGACCAGTATTTCCTTCATATTTGCAGAGGCTAGCTCTGTGAGCAGCTCATCTCTTCTTTCTGAACCTGTTAGTGTTCTGGGTTTCGTAGCCTCATTTCCAATCCAGTGTTGTATCCTGAGGAAGAAACACTTTGTTCTATTTTTAAACCTTTTGCCTGATTGTCTTGCAGGGTTATACAGTGAATGATTCCTCCCTCTGGATACCCTCTGCTATGTTTAAAGTTTTAATATTTTTCTCAAGTCACCCCAACTCCAGTATCAATGGCCTTGTGTGAAGCTCTAGCAACCCATGAGCGTTGCAGGTACTTGCTGGCCAGTTGTTATTTAGAGTGGACTTTAGTGTAGGCGTCTCTGAGCTGTGGTAAACTCATCAGTTCCTCCCAGTGCAGCCTCTGACTGGAGTCCACAGAGATGCAGCCTAACGTGAATTGATGGCCATGTAATTGGATCTTCTGTATTGACATGGTAAAGATCAATGACATCTTCAACCAGGACACTTGTAACTTGCTGCAGAATCAAATAGTGATGCTTGAGTAATGTGCTCATTTCAGTGTAGGACATGTCAGTGAGCCTGGTTCTGGCATTTCTGTGTACGGGTGTTTGGCTTGCCAAGTGAAAATTGTTCTTTTAATAACTGTGTTTTTGGATGTGACTTCCTAAATTCTCAGAGCACATGGGAATAGGGCAGGCTGTGGAAAGGAAAAGAGGAAACTGTGGTTTCACGCTCCTGCCCACAGAACTGCCTATGCATCTAAAGCTTCCAGACTTCTGTTCCTTGAAGCGTTGGAGGAGTGACTGCCAGCAGGTTGTCCTGCTCCACTTCGACAGCAGCTTACTGAAGGGCAGGAGGCAGTGTGGTACTTCTTATCCCTTTTTCAGATATTTCTTTTTGCCAAAGGACAATGTTTATTAGGGAATCCTCTGTTCCATTGCAGAGTTGAGGTGTGTGCCTGAAGAGGCCTTTACCCAGTCCTTTCCGGTACAACCCTTTCCCTCCTCCACAATTTTATGTGTAAATTTTTTCCCAGTATACTGACATCAAGTATGATAATAAATTATTACTCACCTTCTTGTCTTTCCTGTCCTTTCCCTGTCTCTACACCATCTATTTTGCCTGATCTCCTTCCTATCTTCATCTGACTAATCTCAGTTATCAGTGAAATTCAATAGTTCTTGGCCTGCCTTGCAGCCCAGCCTGATTACAGATACTGAAGGTGATAGCTTGTGCTGTGAAGCTGTCTCTTATTGTATATTGATGGTCAGGATGGTTCAGACTCTGGCTTCTGCAAAACTTTCCCAGCAAGTTTTTGGGTGGTTCAGGATCTGTGTGAGAGGTGGCCACTAAACCTTCTTGTGCCTCAGACATGTGCTGTCTGTTTGATGAAACCTTGTGTGCCTTTCTCTGCACACAGGGCTGGGGCTTTGTGGCCCGACTCGCAGCTTTGATTTCTCACTCTGGTGCTTGCTCACAACCAAGCATGCCCTGAACCTGCAGATGGAGAGTAGGGGCTTTATTCAGGATCTTGGTTGCTTGGGGGGAAACAGTTGACATGCTCCAAACACTTAATATGAAAACCCTAAAGCAAATCATATTGCGTGGAGTGAAGAGCTGGGGAAGTGGAAGCTGCCCAGAGCTTTAAGGGCAAATGAATTAAAGTTGTTGCAAGCGTGTCTGTGTCAGGACTGGAATGATCGGAGCAGGAAAGCTCTAGGAGTCATTTCATGGCTGAGTTAAACGCAGATGAGGCTTTGCTCGCCTCCTCCGCAGAGCACCTGTGTCTCCATGCCTCAGCATCCTCGGCCTCTCTGTGTGTAGCATGTGCTACATATATACACTTTCCCCCTTTCACCTTTCCTGGTCTTTGACTTCTTAAAACCCTCTGAGCACTATTTCCCTCTCCCCTGATGAAGACCTCATTTAGACCTAATTTGTAAATTGTTTGAATGTCAGAAGGCAGAGCAGGAAGATCAAGCACTCTGTTTTTGTGTGATTGGGCTTCTTTTTGCTATAAACATGAACAACTACAGCTCCTGCCTCTGCATGGTGAAAGAACTGCTGCCCTTTGTGGTAAGATAACGAAAGTATGTGTTTCTTGAGAAATCCTCTTCCTCACCATCCTGATCCCTTCTTTTAAAATTCTCCCAAATATGGAAGTTTGAATTTGGTATACATGTGTGTATGTGTATGGCAAAAGGAATAAGACAAAAATAATTCATGGCTTGTGGCACCAGGAAAAGAGATTCCTTCCCACCTCTACTCTTAAACTGAAACATTCTTAGGTTTTAGTTGTTCTGGCAAACCTGAAAGGATTCTCCCCTCCCCCTGACCTCACTGGCATGCACGGATTGCTGCTTATTGAAAAGTCATTTTCTGTCATATGTTCTAATGGAAAAGTTTATATAAAATGCCATTCTATATATATATATATGCATTTTTAAAACAATACTTTTTAACTGAAAACTCTGCCCGTCACATCTGAAAATATATTGGGATTGGTCTTGGCAGTCCTGAAGCTTAAAAAATGTAAAGGAGATATTTTATAAATGGGAGAGGTTTTCTTCTTTTGCATCATGATTCTTTAAGCATTTTCTACACGTGAGCATATATTTAGACTTTTGTCCAAGGCAGTGACAGCTGGACTATTTACTTAAATCAATTCTACCTGTCCTCTTGTAGGCTGTGGGATTGTAAGAAGAAAAAATCCTGGACAATGTAAGGTTTATGATAAGGTATGAGCACAGGCGACATGACATATCTTTTCCCACTAGTGCAAGGAATGTTTACTATATTTCTCTGTGCAGGCTTGAAACTGGCCTGATCAACATGGGTCTGTGTATATTTATTCTTAGTGTCTGCTTCTCAGATACTGGCATGGATTTCACAGCAAACATATTTTGTCCAGAAGTATCAAAGTTTGCTTTTAAGGAAAAGTCTTGAGATGAGCCAAAGGTACACGGTATTTGGCTGAACTCATCTCTGTGACAAGTACTTAAGGCAGCTTGAGTGAGGCTGCAGAAAAATGGTCCTTTCTGTGAGAGTTTTTAGTAAAATGTGACAGATATATATATATATATGGCCTGAAAAGAAACCAGAGTCATGGGATGGAATCAGGCAACTTGCTTCTCCAGTTTACAACCTGCTGCAGCATTGTGTCACAGTTGTATTTTAGGCAGATCAGAAATTACAAGTCTGTGCCCTGAGGGTTGTGCTGCCTGCCTGTCCCCTTGCTACAGCTGGAGTCCCTGAGGATCTCCTTTCCTTGCTGCTGGCATTGTTGGGACTGCATCATCTCCTAGGGCTTGATCAGCACTATGGTGTACCTGGTCCTTTGATAAAACTAGTGGCATTTTTTCACTTGCCTGCTTACCATTTGGTCTCCATTGCAGAATCAGGACCAAGCTTTTAGATTATGACAATTCTTGCTTTCCAGTAAGATGTTGCAATTATAAGGGACACAAGATGAGTTTTTTCAAACTATGATTTAACATCAAAAAAAGAAAGCAAAACCCAGACCCCATTGCACTGAAGCTGTGAGCATCAATTCAGCTGAGCAGCTCTAACTTGTCTGCAAGACCTGACCAGCCAGGACAAGCATTTCTATCCTGAAGGCAATGGTGATAAATTTAAAGAAGGCATAGATGCTAACAAGTCCTGAGATCAGCAGAGGCAGTGTGCCACAGAATGACAGTTTGTGGCTTGTGGAACAACTGACACCAGTCTGATTTGACACAGGAGCAATACACTGGTAGCCAAGTTTTTTGGTCAACCCACATGCAGCAGGTTTCCTGTTAGTTTTGCAGAACCAAAGTCTTGTAGCAGAAAGGGAGGCAGAACAAGTAAGGTCCCGCTATGAAAAACAGTTTTGGTTTGCTAATGAGAGATGGCTCAGCAAAAAGAGAACCTGGAGCCTTTATTGCTGTCCTCCTAGTTCTGCTTATTGCCTGACTTTTGCAGGAGTTGAATTATTTTTCCCTGATTTTTCTCAGCAATAAGAGTTCTCACTGGCACAGTTCTTGCTATCCTGTCTGGGACATGCACTGTCCAGCTTATTCTCCCCAAGTCTGTTGTGTTTCTTAATCTCAGTGCAAAGGTACTAGACTAGAAATCCTGTCCTGGGAACATAGGCTACACCAGGCCTTCAAGAATCTGTCATGCATTGCACCCCTTCACGTGTTCCTATTGTGCATCACTGGATCTCTTTTCTCCTTTACCCCATTTTTGGCATCCTGCACTGCCTTGTTCCACAGGCTGGGGAAAGATGCTTGTCATGAGCTGACTTCCTCAGTGTGTGTCCACTGCTGATCGTCTCCCAGCTCTGCCAGGCAGACTGTCCCGCTCCAACCCCCTCCTCTTGCTTGCCCCAGATCAGAGCCCCCAAGAGGCCTTTGTCCGCCTGTTGAGAGCAGCCCCCATTCCACCATTCCCACATGGTGCACCCTCCCCAGCAGCCCTCTCTCCATTCAGCAGTTTGGGCTGAAAGAACCTTGGCTAATTACGCTGGGCTGAAAATTACCACTTTGCTGCGTTCTCCTGCTGCTGGGCCCATTTGTGTGGGGCCTGTAGTTAGAGGGAACAAAGTCCCCCCTGTGGAGCCAGGCAGGCCCCAAGTGTGAAGCTACAGGTACAAGCAAGAGGGGAATGAAGGGAATAATTACCAGCTTCTCCAGGTGAAAGCCCAGTTAAAACTTCAATAAGCCAATTAGGGGCCAGGGTGTGTATGCGGGGAGAGTCTCCCCCACCTATAACTGATTCCCACCAGGCAATTAACAGAAATCATTTCACGGAGGGGAGGATAAGAAATGGCTCTTAGAAATTGTCTTGAGTTGGGGGGGCCCTGAAACAGCACGAGTGCTGCAGTGGTCCTCGTGTACTCCAACCTCCCGGCTCACTGTGTGGCCTGAGAGTGTTGGTGGGGCTAGGGGGAGAGGAGGAGGGAGAGAAAATGGCAAAGAAAAAGGAATCGCTGGAGCTTTACACCTGGGCAGGCTCTGAGAAAGCGAGGGCTGGAGTTCAGAGTTTCTTGTAAGGCTGTGTGTGGGCCCAGAGCACTGATCTTGAGGGGGCTGCTGGATTTGGAGAAGTGGGTGAAGATCAGGCTCAGGGTGTCTCTGCCGTCAGGGCAAGGGGGAAGGCTAATGGCGTGGAGCCCAGTAGGGAGGGGATAGATGCTGGGTGTGAAGGTTAGAAGTGGCCCTCAAAGATCTGCCTAAGATATGTCATAGTCTGTAGGTGGCCTGCCTTATCCAAGGAGCAAATAGTGTCCAGTGTCTAATACTTTGCATGTATCTGATCCAGGGACCATGTTTTTCTGCTGCTCAGCCAGCAGCTTCACCTGTTTCTTCCTTTCAGTTTGTACCAAAAAACCAGGAAATTTACTCAAGACAGATATTTTATGGAGTCACCTTGCAATTCCTTTGTACTGTATTGCAGATGGCACATGCAGCAGTTGGAGGTGGAGTGTGCTGTCTGGTGGGTACCTTGGGGAGCTTTGCCCATAGGTATTTGAAAAGCTGCTCTGGGGAGTAGAGCAAGAGTAGAGCATAGGATGAAGTTGCTGCAGATGGCTGAGATCGCCATAGTGGTGTTGGAAGGGAGAATGCATTGCGTCAGTAAAGAAGTCCAGACACCAGCTGTGGTTATTTCACCTGCATGTGAAAAAGAAACAAAAAACTCAAATAAACCTTAAACTCCTCAAAACACAAATGTAACCTCAGTAGCCACTTTGCCTTTCTAATGTTATAGCTTCAAACCATGACAGAGCATTAATAATGTCCTTTGAGGTTTTGTTCTGGTTACTGATAAGCTGAAATAACCCTACTATAGTGGTGTTTAACCACCTAGTCTTGAACTGACCTGGAAGTCCCTAGATTTTTTTTTTCTTTTTTTTTTACCTCTGCATGGGCTTTCTGCTGCACTTGATTTTTGGTACAAGTTGTTCAGATCAGTGCCTGAGTTATGTTCTGGATTAAATTTCTTTTATGGTTAAGGAGTCTCTTTTTTTCCTATAATAATGGTAATAACTTGTGCATCATTCGGGGTTTAAATTTGGTCTGGAGAGCGCTAAAGAGTTCTCATACAAAACTTCTGTCTTAAATAACTACTCCATGCCTGGCAAGCCCAGAGGTTGGGGAGCAAGGAAGGATGAAGATTCTTGGACATACTATGTAAATATGTATTTTACACTGTTAAACATAGATTATCAAGCCTTTCCCTTTCATAAAGAGCAGGGCTGATATCAACTCAGTAGAAATACTTGTGTAGCCACAAAGGCAATTCTGTTCGATGTTCTGAAAAATGACAGCAGCACTGTGAAAAGCACTGTTTGAATATTCATCTCGTACAGGAACACTCAGGACCCTCAATCAACTTTTATAGAGCTAATCAGAATGTTATCCTGTCCTGGACAATTGCTTCTTCCTAAAAGCACGTGTCATGTGGAGTATTGGGAAAAGCAGTGATACTTAGATGTGAACAACCCTAAGAACATCAGGATTGTTCTGTGGGTAGACTCACTAGTTTCTAATAAAGGATATTTTCCTGTTCAATGCAGCAGTGTGGAAGAGGTCTATGTGCACTTGTTTGTCTTGTCTGGAATCTTTGTCTTGATGTCATTGAGCTCAGTTTTTCTCCCGAATTGGGGATTATGTTCTATAGCTGCTTGGCTGGTTTCACAAAACTTATCTGCTACAGGGCTGGTGAAGGGACAGTGAGCAAAGTTACAGGTGACTTGGTCAAACAGTATGGAGTGAAACTTCAAAGCAGTGAAGGCAAGATGGAGGTGTCTGGGTTTTGTACCTGCTAAGCAGCTTGCTAGAGTAGGGATGATCTATCTGCCGGGCTGGGAATTTGGCCCCTGGATATATTAAAGGCTTGTTCTGTTCTCCAGCCTGTGTGTCTCTGAAGTCTGGAGGAAGACATGAAGTTAGAGGCCAAGGAGGAGGGTTGGAGAGGTGAAGCTGACATTCCCTCTACCCTGAGGCATGCAGTGAATGACCTGGGAGGCAATGATATGAGCATTTATTCTATCTAAGGAGCTGGAGTTTTGTCCCAAATGTGACTTCACTGTTTCAACCCAGCATCTCCACAGTGCCCTTCAGTATAAAATGCAAATGCCTTTTTTCTGGGGACCACTTTCTAGTCGTCCACTTGAGGCTCGAGGTGGCATGTGAATGAGTTATTAGTCTGTCTGTTCATACCTGTGTCACTGGTGCTCCTTGCAAGAGCACAGTATTTCCTCTTGGAGCCATAGTGATTGTAAATTTTGCAGGGTTCATGCTGTCTTTACCCATTTTGCTTTCTCTCTGACAAGTCATGGTGGGGTGTTGCAGAGCTCTTCTGTAGCTTTTGTAGTTCTCTTCTGCAGCATTTATGATGCGTGTCAGGAGCATAGTTCAACCCTGAGTTGACTGATGTCTTGAGGGATGCTGTGGCATGCACTCGGGGCTCAAGGAAGTAGCAGCAAACCTGCCAGCACTTTCCAGTCTGTTTGTGGAACAAGCTTGGCCATTTGCCTCCAGCTGCTGAGTCTTTTTGGCACTGCTGAACAAAGATAGGCTGTGCTGCAGTGGGGATCTTTGGCTTGCTCAGGTGAGCTTTAGGTACAACTGCCTTACCTGCTGATTTTTGTTCAATTTGTGGTTACAGAGTGTTAACACATAACTTGGATGTCCTGACTTACTTCTGAGATACTGAAGGTGCTTGGTTCAGTTCTGTGGTTGTCCTCCAAGAAGCACAAAGTAGGGCTAAAGGGTTTGGTCTGGGGCAGTGAAGGGGCAACACCAGTCTTGCATGACCACCCAAACCTGGATTTGTCCAGCGTTGCCTGAATCAAAGGCAGGTGAGACTTCTTGGGTGCTTGTGGTGCCTGCTTTCTCATGAAGAAGAAAATGCTAAACTGATGCTGTGCTGGTTTTTTTCCCCCTGCAAATTAAATGGCCCTGGGGATGGAGCACTTGCTTCCCCACTCTCTGTCTCTCTCCCTTTGTGTGTATCTGGTCTGTTGTAGAAGCCTCATGCTGGAGGTGGCAAAACTCATTGCGCTGGGTTTCCGACCCCCTCCTCTCCCCTTCACAATGTTGTTACTGTTGCATCTGCTCTTCAGCAGGGGCTCCATCAAGTTTGTGTGACCTTAGCACTGTATTCATGCTGGAGGAGTTACCTTCCGTAATGATGTCAACTGATGAGGTTGGCAGGATGGTGGCGGCCGCGATAAGACATGACATGTTCTAATGATTCGCCTTAGCAAGCTGCGTGTGTGTGTTGGGGGGGCACAGAGGGGCTTAGAGAGGGGAGGTGGGGGCCCCACAGGTGCCGACAAAGACTTTGACCTTTGCTGCTATAATATCAGTGTTTCACAGGCAGGGCGGTTCGGTAACCCACTTTCAGCCCATCAAAAATTGATTTAATTGCAATTTTTTCCCCCAATTAGGAGCACTGGAGCTTAACTAATTGGAGTAATAGAGAGTAATAAGGCTCTGATAAAAAGCCTTCCTCTGCCTCCTTTGTATCTTGTGTCATCGCCTGTCAGAGGTCAGAGAGCTTGCATATTCTATTAGGCAGAGTTGCCTTCATTTGTACAAATTAGTTTACCCAACAGTAATTAAAATGCCAGTGCGGGTCGGGGAGAGCTGAATACAATTGATGGGCACGTTGGTGAAGGATTTGACAGCTCCGGTGGCCTCCCTTGCCAAAGCGTGTCAGTGCTGAATCAAAGGCTACACAAACCCACAGACCCGTGTGTTTAACCCGCGGCACCGTCGGCACCAACTGCTCTCTCTCTTCTCCTATCTCCGTTTTGGAGTTGCTCTCTCTTCTCCTTCTTTTCTCATCTCACTTGAGACTTTTTAAAATAGATGTTTCCCATCTTTGAGCTGTCCCTTCTGTTGATCGCTTTCATAACACTGCTACCAGCCCCCCCAGCCTGTTTCCCTTCGGTTCTCCCCCTTCTCTCCCCCCACCTTCCACATTCCCAGCTGCAGGGCTCTGTCAAGTAATAACTTCTTTGTTTCCCAGTCCAGTGAGTCTCCATATATAATAGTTTCCAAAATGGAACAACGATGTCCAATTCCAGGGGGCGGGGGAGCGCGCCAGGAGGAAGGAACGGACTCTTGCACGTGTCAAGCAGATTCTGGATTTGAAATCCCCGAAGAGCAGAATGGGACTTGAGAAGCAATCTGTTTACAGTACAGGAGAAGGGCACAAGCCTGGGGAATGGGGGAAGTTTAGAGAGAAGAGGTGGGAAAGGACCTGTTTCACCCAGGTTCCTTCAATGACTTTACACTGCAGAATTCCCAGCTCAGGCAGGGCCTGCTCTGGAGCCTGGGTTGACAGTGGGGGAAGTATGTGTTGTACAATGGAATTTGTATATCTGGAGCTGAGACTGTTTCCAAGCCTCATGACAAACAGCATCTTTCCAAAAGGACTGATGGGCATCTACCTCTGTGCCTCTGGTTCATTCACATCTGGCAATGTTCTGTCCAGGATGGGGTAAAGAGGGATGCTACACGGGTGAAACTCTAGTTGGCACCTTGGGAGTGGGCATGGAATTATTGCAGCTGGACTGTAGCCAGAGCACTACTGATGTTGCCAGAAATGCCATGGGATCTTCAACAACCACAAGTCAGTCAGATGGAGAGTTCTTGTGTTTCTTCCAACAGCACTGCCAGGATGTATGTTCTCTCTCATCCCCTGGCCCAGCTTCTGCTGTGGAGGAATGATCTCTAATGAAATATCTCTTCTGTAGCACAGAGAAATTCTGGCTTTTGGAGAAGCAGGTTCTTGGTCGTTTTTTTTTTTTCTCTTGTGTTTTCCTCTCCTCAGTAGGGAGTTTCAAATAAGAAAGAGAACACTGAAGTATCAGATGAGTTAGAAAATTCCTTGCTTTAGACAGCAAAAACATGTTGTGTATGAAGTACGTGTGTCTCATGCTCTGCAAAATCCTTGCCTTTCTGGTATAGCAGAAATGGAAATGTTATGTTGGTTTGGTTTTAGCTGCTAGGGTATCTCTGTGAAGACAGCATGTCCTGTTATGGAAGTCCTGCAATGGTGCTTATTTTCCCATTAGAAAGGCGTTTTAGAGGGAGGTTGTAGTCATGGTACCCAGCAGCTTTCACAGGACAGAGGAAAGCTTAGGAGAAGGGGCTTTGCATCTCCAAGGCCATCTGAAGCTTGAGCACAGCAGTTTTATGTTGGACGTAGGTGCATCTGATCAGTGTCAGTGTATATTAATAGTATTGTATATACTTCAGATGGATAGGTCATGCTTGCATTAATATATATAGGGTATCCTGTGCTCCCCTCTTCCCAATCTAGTCTCTCCTCAGTCTCTCTGACTCCAGAAAGCATTGCAGGCAATATAAAGGGCACTCTCTATGCTAGTAACTCAGCTTGAGTTGTTTCTCTTGGGCAGCCTGCAGCAACAGTTGTGAAGAAGCTGCACTTCTCTGAGTCAGAGGTTTTCTTGTGTGTGCTCTGTGCTTTCTAAGATGTAAGAGCCTTGTTCGAGATGCACTGAAAGAAGCAAGCCACTGATAGAAAGCTTCAGCTCTGCTGACTGAAATTTCAGAAGTTTTGTAGCCAACCTTTACATGCTTACTTCTAATCTGCATGTTGTTTTAGACCTACCAAGGCTGACTTGTGTTGCCCTTTTGCTTGGAGTAAAACTGTCGCCTCTGCCAGGTTCCCAATTATGAGAGGCCTGGGGCTTAAAGGTATATGTCTGCAGATCAGACTGAGGGTGAGGGGCCCTGTATCATCTCCTGGAATCCAGACTTTAAGATTAGTTCACTCTCAGGCTTCGAGAATTTCTCATTGGCACCACTTCTTGTGCATGTTGTCTTGTGAATGCTGTGTTTTAATGCTGGCAGTGAAGGTGGCCTGCTCTTCTGGGAGAAGTCTTATCTGTGCTTGCTAATGGGCTCAGGCTGTTAAAGATAAGGCCTGCAAACCTGATCCTGCTGAAGTAGGAGACAAAATTCCTGTTGACTGAATGGAGTCAGCTTTACCCAGAAGAGACTTCTTTGTGGCCCTGAGGCCTGTATTCCATGGTGGAGAGAAATCTCTTTATCTAATGCTTTTTTTTTCCTCTTTTTTTTCCCTTTTTTTCTTTTTGAGGGGTGGGGGGTAAGGACCGAGGAGGGAAAGCTGAAGTCCAGAACTGACAGCATGAGCGGGGATTAGACCTTGCTGTTCCTC
Organism: Pseudopipra pipra; assembly: GCF_036250125.1. NCBI lineage: Eukaryota > Metazoa > Chordata > Aves > Passeriformes > Pipridae > Pseudopipra > Pseudopipra pipra. Next base: position 23,567,259 of record NC_087556.1, read on the forward strand.
CCACCTTTTTCTCCCTGTTGGTGTGCCTCCATGCTAATTTAGGCCTGTGGCAACCATCAAAGCCTTGTGCATACCTTCTGCACAAAGGGGCCTGTCTCCCACATGAGGGTGTTCACTTCTGGTACAGAGTCAGTTTGTCCCCCAGAAAAAAAATCTTAAGCACCCAATTGCCTGCTTGACTGACTCCCTGACTGCTATTATGTTTCTAACCACAGTAATTTGCTTTAGTAGTTATTAATGGATTATGTTTGGGGAGGGGGGACAGAACTCAACACCTATCTTTGTAGCTGAGGGACTCCCTGACCAAAGAGCTGCTTTCCAGACATGGGGTTTGACTGACGAGCTGTCAAAGTGGGTGTCTTTTGCTTGTTTTCCTCTGAGATAGGAGACATTGGCAAAAAGGGAAGTGTTCCTTCTTGTCCTGCACTATAGTGGAGAGAAGGCAGGCATTGAGGAGAAACCCTGTTTCCAAAGATGAAATGCTGCACACTTTCTTAATTTATCCTAGTGGCTACTGCACAACAACTGGAATTGGCTTTTCCTTGGATTTAGACTTTGGTCAGGGATTTCTGTGGGGAAGAGTAATGTGTGCACCCTGCAGCACCTCTAGGGAGTGCTCAGTGCTACAGGTGCATTGGCTGATTGCATGTGCACTGCCAATGAACCTGGGATTTTGTACGTAAGACAGCGTGGTTAGAGACACTTTGAAATAGCTCTGGTGCTGCAGGACTTTCCTAGCCCTAAAGGGCAGCTCAGGGTCACAGGACTTGTGGACACCTCCAGGTGTGAGTTTGGGTAGGAAGTATAGAGCCAGCACAAAAGTGTGCCTTGGTAGCTGAAGCTCTTCCTAGGTTCCTGTAACTCTTTGAAATGATTTGATGTTACCTGCTTGCCTCTTTTGCAGAGTGTTTTGGCAGTGCTGCTTTGGCCTTATGATTTGGAGGAACTAATTGCTCAGCTAAATCACGGAGATAGGAGTAGAAGGGGTTCTGACTTTTGGTCTTGCTTCCTTCTCTGGCTTTGATAGAGTTGAGCCCATGTTTACCCTTTGGCTGCTGAGTGCCTTGTTACACCAGCAGTAGTGCTTCTCACAGAACTCAAAGATGCTGCAAGAATCCATTCCTGGTGCAGTAGAGGTTTGGAGACACCTTGATTTCCAAAGGAATGCTGTAGAGGATCAAAGAAATGTTTCAAAACTGCTGTAACTGCTATTTTTACAGACATGACACTGTTTTCTTATTTTGCTTTCATCTTTCAGCTGCCACCCTGTGTCATAGAGCAAAAGATGTTTAGGCAAAGCATAGAGATGGCTTTCATTTAAAGCAAGTTCCATTTCCTGCATTTGTGCTATCCTTGTTTTATTGACTTAAACATAGTTTTGGCAGTTTATTCTTGGGAGCTGCAATAAATGTGGCCTTGTGAGAGGTCATTTATAGCTTACCTAGAAATCCTTGTAAGAGCTGCTTTCTCTTATTTGGACTGAGGATAGGAAGTTGGCACAGAACAAGCAGTGTGGTTTGGAGAACCATAGCACCCACATTCCTGATGCTTGATTTTAAGGATTTGTTCCTGTCTTGTGAACTAGTTTGAAGCCAGTGGCTGTTAAGTGACCTCTGGAGCCAGCGTACGCAACAGGGACATAGCATCGCCTAGAGGACTTTGGAATGGACACTGCTGGAGAGTGTGAACTGAGCCAAAAATTGCTGCAGGAGAGCTGTGACGCCTCTAACAGAGGGTGCTTGAGCACTGGGGACAGCAACCTGATCCAGCTTTGAAATTGGCCCTGCTTTGAGCAGGCTGGACCAAAGACCTCTATTGTGTGATTCTTTAGACCTGTAATGCTGCAGCCAATTCATGATTGTGCTCAAAAGTTGTCAACAAACAGAAGAAAGGTGTGAAGTAGGAAGTAACTGGGAATTTTCCATGGGATCTTTCTGCAGCTTACAGCACTGATAGCGTATGAAACATGCTGAGTACTGTACTGACTTGTTTGAAGATGTCATTGCAATTTATGGCTGTTACTGTCAGGTTTTCCTACAAATGCGTCTTTGTGTCCTGCCAATTCTCTGCAGTTGTGACCTGCTGCATCTGGGAAGCTCAGCTCCTAAGAGCTCTGGAGCACCTCTGCTGCTGCCTGTCCCTTGTGAAATGTTGTGGGACGTGCTGAGATAGTCTTGAACTAGAATTCGAAGTCTGTCTTGTAACCTGTTTTCTGTCTTGCTCATGCACTGTTTCTTCAGAACATGAGGATTAGTAAGTGGTTTTTGTTTGCTTGTTTTCTTTAAACAGCTCATTTGTGACGGGGACAGCCTGCTGTGGACACACCTCACCTCTGAGAATCTGGGACCTTGAGAGGTGAGTGAGCTTCCAGGTTACAGGAAGGGACTTGAGGAGAAAAGTGAATAACAATGAGAAATGCGACATTGGAAATGCTGCAAAATCATTCCTTTAGTTCATGTAGGCAAGGGATGTTTAAACTTGAGATTTGTGACAGAGTGGGGGACAGAACAAACTGGTATGGAAAGGTGTATATGGTTCTGGTTCAGTAGGGAGCAACTTGACTTTTCTTCCCAGCTTTTCCAGTTGATGGCACAGCCATCATGATTTCTTCCCATTACCCCTGTACAGTCAGAATATACCCATTACACCTTCCTTTTCATCTGTCTCTGATGCCTCAGCCTGAGCCAGAGGTGTGAGGAAGGTGATACCTATTCTCCCATCACCCCCTACTCTGTCGTGCTCAGAACCAGAGGCAAACACAGGCTCTACAGTCATCTTGTCTTGGCTGGCAATTCTGGTAGCTCAGAGAGGTGAGGTGTGGGCAGGTTATCTGTGGAAGTGACTTAGGCATGTTGTCTTCTCTCTGTCGTAATAAACACTGAGGAGGTTAATTGCTGTGGCCTCGGATTTGGGGCCTTTGAGTAGTTCCTTTTTGGGGAAGTGCTGACCTTAACAACTGGGGAAATGTTGATCTCAAATCTTGACGTGAGACTCAACTGCTGACAAATTTGAAACTCTCAGCCTGGGGGTCTTTGTGTGGTGATGGACAGGTAGCAAATATTTGGCAGGATTATTGGAAAGGCAGCTCAGCTTTCCAGGACTGGTATGCTCTGGGTAGGAGTGGCACAGCACAGATTATCCAAAGGAGTGCCGTGAGGATTGAGGTGAGCAATGGCAGAAAGGGCCTGAGGGGTGTGAGCAGAGCTGTATTTGGGGAGAGGAGGTGGAGGAGGATTGGTGCAGGTCTCAGGACAAGTCTGAGACCAAATGCCTTCTAATCTATAGTTTAAATAGATTAGGTTATCTAAGTCAGCTGTATCAAATACAAATTTAAACCAGTTGTTTTTTCTCTGAAGTAACAAAATTACTTTGCAAACATGCATCCTACAAAGGATAGTGTGGAGCGGGGAAGAGAGCGCCCAGTGCACTGAGCTAATGGTGCATGATTCTTAGTGACCCAGTCCAATAGTGCTTTGGAGTATCCAGAAAGATGGAGGCTGTGCTGTGATACCCCTGCCCATCAAGTCTTCTGGCTGATCTTGAATAGAGGCATCTGCCAGCAGTGAGGAGATGGGCAACCCTCTCCCTCCTGCCCCAGCTGTTCTGACAGCCATTCCCAGGGAAGCCTGAAGAGATAATAAAGCTGTGTAGAAAATAGGATTAAGGTAATGAACAAGCACAACGGAGTTTGATCTTTCAATAACGTAAAAGCCTGAGTGACAGGCAAATAAAAAAGCCAAGGCAACCTAGGCCACTGGGCCTCTGTTGCAATGGCTGGAGTGTCAAACTTATTTTTCCCTCTTCACCTGTCACAGCTGGAATGCACCATGCCACTGGGTCTTTTCCTCTCCAGGGACCTCTGTGAGCTGGTGGACTCATCAGCATGTGCAGGGCAGGAGACTGAATAGGGAGCATGGCTGGGAAACTATCACGTGAAGCTTGATGTGATCATTCATAGCGAGGGAGTACAGAGCTATCCTTCTGAGTCTTGCCTCTCCATAAACTGTTCTTCTTCCCAGCAGAACTTTTGATCCATTTTCAAAGGCTCCGGTGGCTGCCAGAAGCAATCTCACAGGAAATGCTATCTCTTCCTTTGAGGCTTTTGCATGTTATCTACCTGGTCAGACTCCAGAAGTGAGAGTGTGGCATGAAAACTTGAAATCTTAGAGGAACTCAGGACTTAAAAACTCATTCTGTGCCCAATGTGTCCTAATAACATCTGGCAGACAGAGCCAAGCTCTCTGAGTTTGCTGCTTACCCCTTCCTTGTGGTCACAAAGGCCCAGAGGTTGACCCATAGAGGCTGAACATGGCAAGGACATGATCTCTAAGTGCAGAATGTGGGTAACTTCTGTCAAAAAAATTATGCAAGGTAGAATGATGCTTAAGACGTGTTCTTTAAAATCCTTAGCACCACTGAGATGTTTAGTACTGTCTGCAATCAGTTAGTTCAGTTAGCTGGGTTTTCTCTGCATCAGGGGGTGTGTAAGTAACAGTGCAGCAGTTTCAATGCCATTCTCTTCTCTTGAGATAGGTGGTCTCTTTTCCCCAACAGCTGAGAGCTGGAACATACTACAAAAGGATTTAAAGCTTAAATAACCTTTTGTGTACTGATCATCTTAGTTCCATGCCAGATAAGTCCTTGGCTGGTGTTTGTACCTGTTGGTCATGGTATGTTTCGTTTTTATGACCTTCGCTGTTCCCTGACCCTGGGGCAGCCATTCTCATCCCTCCAATAGGAAGGGGATAATATCTTCACCTGTAAATATGTCCTGTGCTTTGAAAAGGGCTTGGTTGGGTTTGACATCGAGGAAATTTTTAGTGGGGAAAGGAAATGCCTCTTGCTGCATCCCACCCCCACAACTGTCTTTCATTTCTGACTCTGCTGAGATGATGGCGTTGGATCAAAGCCACAACAGGCAGCAACAAGCAATTGTCAAGGGGAGTCTAAAGCAGGGGGATGACTGCGTAATGCCAAGACACTGTCTCTGATGGCTGGAATTCCAGATGCTGCTACACCTGGCCCTTTCTCCTGTAATGAAGGAGGATTTAGGTTTTTTTCTTATGCTTTTGAAGCTGGCTAGCTGCACCTCTGGAGGACATCTCTCATCCCACAGATGCTGCATTGTGCCATCTGATTGCTTCTAGATGTGGGGAAGTTGCTGTGCACTTATTCCCACTCAGGATCAAGGTGTGTGTGTGGAAGGCAGCTGTGAGTAACTTCATTGATTAGAGGCCTGCACGGAAAAGGAGAGTGATGAGCAGTGGATACTAACCTGTGTCCTTTCATGAAGTGTCAGGCCTTGCTGACTCCTTGGCCTCTTGCAAGTCCCATTGCCTCTCTGTCAGTGAGGGACATGATGGCAGCTGCCCCTCTTACAGGTCAGGTACCTTTCTTTGCTCCCCTTTGCCTTTCTCTATTCTGACTTTCCTATCTCATTTGCCAGTGTGAGTGTGTGGCTCAGCAGAATAGCCACTTAATGGCATGCAAGAGAAAAGGAAACTTTATTCAGATCCTCCTCTTCTTTCTCTTTCTATCACCTTTGGGAGTTTAAACTCCTTGGAAGAGGAGGGTGATGCACCACTGGGGACAGCTCCAAGGCCAGCATTTGTTGTTTGCCTGTGGAGAACTGTTGCTTCCCCCCTTACTGGGGTGGTCTGCATGTCATTAGGTGACAAATGCCCCTGCCTCAAGGATCCTTCTCCATAAGGTAGGATACTCCAGAGGTCTCTTTGCAGCATCTCTTGGAGCTATTCTGTCAAGCCTGATATTTGAGGTGGACCAGTGATCTGTCTGGCATGGTAGTCCTCATGCTGTGAACATTTTGAATGCACAAATCCTACAGTGTTCTTTCCTGTGACATGACATGACAGATGCAGGGCATGAGAGCTGTTGTGAAAACTGAACCAAAGTTAGCTGTGCCCTGCAAGCCACCCAGATCCTCTACCTTTTAAATATCCAGTCTTTGTCCAACTCCTCCCCCCTTTTGAAAGCATTTTTGGCAGAGTGGTTTTTTGCTTTTTTTTTTTTTTTAAGAACCCTCTAATTTCTTGTTCGGTTTTCTCCCTCTCCTGAGCCCTTTGAAAGTGGCTTTATGCCGTCACTGACACCAAACTGACACTTTGCGTTTCCCCACTTCTTATCCCTTTATGGCAACAGATGTTGAAATTTTGTATCCCTTTTATCTGTCCCTCTTTGCCCTCTTCCTGTAATTAGGTTTCCCTTGTTAGCAGTACAAAGTGGCCCGGTTTGCTGCCTGGCCTTTTGAGCCATTGTGTCTGAGCACATTTTTTTCCTCCTCTTTCGGAAGAGTTCCTTCCCCCTTAAGTAATAGGCAGGGTGTGGGCCAAAGCTGTGTCTTTTTCTTGTTTCTTTGTTCTCCATTTATCTCTGCCACCTTTTTCAAAGAGATGGTGGAAAAAAAATAGAGAGTGCATGGAAGGGGAAGATACAGAGTTGCATTTCTTGACTGTCAGGCCCCTTGCTTTTCAGGTGTTCAAAGCAGGTGCTTTGATGTCTACAAGTTTTGGGAAGGTGGGAGGTAGAGGATTCATGAGAGTGGCTTGGGAGTAGATGAGAAGGCAGATTCAGGTGTATGGCTGGTGCCCTCAGCAGAGGGCTGGGGAAGAGTCTCAGGGTAGCCAGGCAGCTGCTGAGCATGTTAGTAATCTGTTTTGCCTGTAGTGCTATTGCATTGTCCTCTTTCTTTCCAAGAGCCAGCATGAGCATTACCATCATAAGCAGCTGGCTGAAGTTTGCTAACATGCTGCTGCTTGATCTCTAGTATATGCTTCCATGGGCCCCTTGATGAGTCACATCTGTCTATGGCATGGGGGGGGACAACAGGAATTGGTTGCTATCTTTCAAATTCCAGCATATGTTGATCTGCATCCATTTTGGGGGCTCTTCAGAGCCTATTGAGTTAACGTGAACAATTTTCCACAAATAGGGAGAGCTTGAAGACTTGGGCTCCCTGTACTGTTCTTAAACAGCAAGTGTAACTTGACAGTGGCAGTATATAGCACTGAACACCCTGGTCAGCTGATCACTACTGATGCTTTCATGTTAAAATCCAGTCCTTCTTGACTTTCCATCCTGTCATGCTGAGATTTTTTGATTATGTGGAAGTAGACAAGTAAAATGAGAATCTGCAGGTGTAGTTCTTGATTATAAACCTTGCTAAATGTTTTCCATAAAAGCTTTTATTGTAGAAGCTTGACTGAAGATATACAAGCAGACTTCTTAGCATTATGTTCTAAAATAAATTCTGTAGAAGAGCTTTCTCTCCACAGCCTTGAACTCCAAGGTTTATACAGGTTTGACACCCTCTACATAACAAAAGGAGCAAATGGGTTCAGAACTGGAGTTGCTAGATTGAAAGGAAAGGTAACTGACTCCAAGAAGTGTGGGGAGTCTGTTTCACCCAGGCATTTAAAATGGATTTGTCCAGTCACAGAGAAGTGGTCGCATATGTCTGGTAACAGGAGAGACAACCAATAGCAAATATTATCCTGGTTCTGATAACAGTTTCACAGGATTTGGGGAGCAGAAGATTAATAATAGCATGCTGTAGATGTGGAATACTCTCTCCTGCCCTGCGTTTCTATAGATTCACATGCCAGGCATCTTTTTTTGCCAAGGAAACTCTTCCAGGTTTTGTGGGAAAGAGGCTCCCTACTCCTTTCAGGCTTGGGTTTCTTTCTCAGCATCTCTGTCTTGGCTGAACACAGTTTTAAATCACAACAACCAGTCCAAACCTTGTCCAACAGTGAGCTAAATGGCTTTCTGGGATGTGCTTACATCGAGTGCAAATGTGTGCCTTCTACTGCTTCCACTCACTGCAGTAGGGTGATCCACAGGTAGTGCCCTTCCTCAAGTGGCTGCTCATTCTCTTTTCCTTGAGGCTCTCTTCCTTTTTTCTTGTTGTGCTGTTTCCTCAGCCTATCCACAGATTTCTTTGGTTACTCTTTTTAAAGCATCATATAAGTGATATTCCCACTTATATATCTTTCTTCCTGAATTTCAAAGGAAAAAGGGTTGGTGAAGTGACAGACTGGGGTCTGTCATAAGGGAATTTTTGTCTTCAGGCAAACCCTTTCTCGGCCTGTTCGTATTAAATCAGGAACAACAACTGTCTTTGGATTTCCAATCTGGTCCATGGGAACCATTCCCTCTGCAGTGAGGTAGGTAGAATGGAGAGTCTGGATGTAGATCTGTGGAAAGGGAAAAGCAGGTCCTTCTTCAAGCTGGCAATCCCACTTGCGACTTGAGCAGCAAGACTAATGCAGACAAGTCTCCTGTCTTTGGGAATAAATTAATCATTTGATAAGGCAGAAGGAATTTTCTACCCCAATTCAGCAGCTTTGAAATGTAGGTTTTGATTCACTTGCTCTCTGAGACCTTGGATGTCATTGGAGGCAGGATACCAGGCCTATAGCCTGAGCCACTTCTGGAGAAAGCTTGCTGCTGCAGGGAGCCTCTTAAGTAGTGGTCTCTTGGATGACTGTCCCTTGTAGAAGATGCTGTGTTCAGAGCTCAGTCTTGCCTGTGCAATATATTCCCATGGTATGCATATGTTCTCAAAACCTGTTGGGGCCTTGTGGTTCTTTACTGATTTCTGTTTGGGGTTTGTTTTTTGACACTGTGTTTCTGAACTCTCTCACATAAGCTGGGCATCTTCTGTCTTCCTTTTGTTAAGAGAGCTCTGGTGCTTCTTAGCATAAATGTAAGGCCATTGTAAGAGGAAGAACATACAGATGTTTACCTTATCTCCCCATGGCAGTCTTGGCCCTGTTTCACTACAGGGAAGCACAAGGCCAGCTCCTGCCCTTTGGATGTGTGCAGTCCAGGGCATGCTGTGGCCTTTGCACTCTTGTTGAGGCGTATTTATGACAACTTTACAAGGCCCTGAACAATCAGAGAGCGTGGGTGGGGGCTGGACACTCCAAGCGCATCAATCAGTTTCATCCCTCTGAGCCAAAGCAAAAGTAATCTTTATTTTTCCCTGGGTTGAGAGAGAATCAACAGAGGCAAGAGAGAAGAATGGGAAGGAGTGAATGAGGAACCCCCTCTGCCACTGGCTAGTGGTAGCTCATTTAAAGAGGTGGCTTTGTTTTGATTTAGACTCTCCATTTTTTTTTGTCTCCCCACCAAAGGAGACCTGCAGAGCTCTGTCCAGAAAGGGAGCAATACAGCCGCCTGTTCCCACACAAGTGGGGCAAAAGGCTTTGAGAATTCCCTGCTTCTTTTGCTCGCCTCCCTCTTTTTCTCTTCCTCCAAGAAATCACAGTTTGAGAGAACTCCCCCCTATTCCTCCTGTTGGAAAGAAAGACAGAGAAGACATTCTTGAAATTCTTTGCAGAGAAAAGGGGTTAAATGTCTGAATTTGGGGGTCACCATGTTATACAAATTGCAATCTAATCGTTTTTACAAGAACACACGTGTGCTAAGAAAAGGAGCCATGGACAAGAAAGAAAAGGGGATAGACAACCTTTTTTGTCCTATCTTCTTTTTTTTTCCACCCAAGGTTTTGGACTATTGTCATGTCCTGTCTCTCTCCCCTCCTCACCCCCGAGAGGGAGAACATTGGTTTTATAGTTAAATTGGTTCGTAAAGCAGAAGGGCTTGGTGCCATTTCTGTTTGTTTTCCCAAATAAAAGCCCCAGCAGGGTCTCTTTTGCACCGTTGTGGCTTTATTTGAAGAAACTGGCTTTTTCCCATAGCCCAGCGTGTCAGTTTATCCTCTGAACTTAACCTTACGGGAACCCGAACAACAAAAACTCACAGGGTCCCAGAGCTGGAAAGGTAAAGAAATTGTATCTTTTTATTGGACCATTTAAAACGTGTGTGGGCCAATTCAGAGAAAGCAGAAGAAAAGAAGGCAAAACTCCCTCTTCTGTCTCTCCCCCAACACAGTCTCAGACCGTCGTTGGTGTCATTACCCCCTACTGCCTCGAGTTCCTCCAGTTGCACTGAAGAATTAGAGAGAGGCATTTCTCCTGAAAATCACTTTTAACAGCATCTCTGAGCCATTTTTGAGGTGCTCCCTCAAAATTCCCCAAGCCAATCCCACACCTCCCTGCAGGAATTAGTAGCCTGGTCTAAATGCAGGCTATTCTATGAAGAATAACTGTGCCAAGGATCTATGCTTCTTCCTCTGTACATTACAGATGTTGTTTGATCATGCCTTTCCCTTCTTAGCATAAGTTGCTGTGCGTCCCTTCACTGCCTCAGCTGCTGTTGCAAAGCACCTGGAAGAGACGAGAGCTCAGCTCTTCCCTTTGGTTTTGGTGCACTCTCCAAATTGGTTGACAGAAATTGTGCAAATGCCGTTCCCCAGATAATTATTTTTAAATGGATTTGATTTGTTTTCTTTTCTCTGGTGGATACTCAAATCAAATATCCCAGTGTTTATAACTTTTTACACTTCTTTTTAAAAGTATATGATTTCCACCTTTCTTGTTGCAAGTAGTTATTGGGGCTAAAATATTGGTTTAGAGCTCCATTTGGTTTCTGAATAGTCATCTGCTTATATGCAATGGATTATCCTCTTTGGTGGATGATCACGGTTCGCAGGTGAGGTTTCCAGAGCAAATGACTATGTTCTCAATTTTGCACATCTGTTTTCAGCAGATGTTCTGAATTCAGCAGTTTCCTATAATTTGTGTATTTGTATAATATCAATTCTAGTGAATCAGGGTCACCAGAAAGGGAGGGTAGGGAGAAAAGTGTTTATTGTTTCATCCCAGCTTTTGGAGTGTTGTTCTTGTGTGTTGGGGACATCTGGACAAGACCTGCAGCAAATGGTCAGGGTACAGGGAGGCAGGTGTAGACTTCTTTTGGACTTCTAACCATCAGGAAAATCCTGAGCTTTTACAGTCACACAAATGATCGCGGTGGCTCAGGAGGCTGTATATGACTTTTAACTTTGTGACAGCAACATTCCAGGGATTATCTGGAAACTAACCATCTGAGCTCTGCCATGACTGATCCTATTTTGTCTCCGTATTAGTGGACTGAGAAGGAATAGAACTTGAAGCTGTTTTTGAAAAGAAGAACAAGAACTTAAAGAAACCAGCCTGCTTCTTCCCTTCATTAGTAGTTCACTTTGCTTCCAGGCAAGAAGGCTCCTGTCTTCTGGAGGTATCAGAATAGCAATGCTAATGGCTAGATTTCCAGCGTGGAAAGAAAAGAATGAAATGTGGAAATCCTGAAAAAATAGCTTTTTTTAAAAGTAATTTCTTAAAGTCTTGTTTTCTGAAGAACATGGAAATTGATGGAGATGGATCAAAGAATTCTCTATAGTGTCTGAACAAAATGGCTTTCATTTTTTGACTTCTCAGTTTGATACATTTCCCGGGCACACAGACTTTGTTTTAACATTTTATTCTATCAGCGAGAAGTCCAGAGCCTGTCCCTAGCTTTCCTGTGCTAGGGACAAAATGGGCTGCTGGATTTCCTCTGGCTCTGATCCTTGTGAGCTGGTACCAGAGTATTGCCAATATTATTTTGGTGTGTATAGATGCTTAACAGGAAGTAGGAAGAATTAGGAATATCTGTGAGACTCCTCAGTGCTGGAGGCCTACCTGCAGGCACTGCGTTGGCCCAGGTAGTTTGTGGTTAAAGTGCTGAGACTGAGAGCTCTGGCTCTAGACTGGTCTCTCTGGGAAACCTACACTGTCACATTTGTGATTCTGCCTCACAGAGCTCCACTGGTGCAGAGGTGTTTCTGTTGGTGTCACCTAGCACTGGGACTGAACCTGGGCACTATCTGGCTGAGGTTGTTCAGTACAGAAAACAAACAAAGCTCCTACCATATGCACAGGCAACTACCTGGCTTGCCTGGAAAAGGCCTGGGAGTGAAACAGCCTCTACTTGATACTGCTGGAGGGCCATGGCATGGTGCGGAGGTGGTGTGAACCTTCCATGCTCGATCTTCACTGATGTTTCCTGACTAACCTTCATGGCCCCTAACAAGGAGGGGGCCTCTGAAGGGCTGAGGATCAGCCACCTGGGTTTTGAAAGGTGTTTGGGAGAAAAAGGGACCACAAAGGAAAGGAGAAGGCTGTTTCCTGCTGTGTTTGGCCAGTGCTGTTGATCTCTGTGAGCTGATAAATGAAGTTCAAGATAGTGGTGACATCTCTTTCTGTCCCTCATGGAGAAGGTGTCTTCTGTCCATTTAAGCTGTTAGAAACCACTGGCGATGTGCTGCTGCTTTTCAGTTGCCCATTCATGGGTTATCTCGATCCTTTATGGGTTATTAAGGATTAGGTGTGGATTTTGCTCCCTAGGAAGTGAAAACTTTTGGGGTCTGGGGTTTGAGGGCAGGAAGTATTTGGGATAACAAAGACTGCATAATTTGTGGGCACTAACTTGTGATCCCAAGGCTGGAAGAGCTGTGGTGGCAGGGAGTTCGCTTCTCAGCATGGGATTAGCATGTCTGTGTATGCTGCTGGCTCGTAGAGCTAGTCTGGCATGGTGGTAGCTGGTCCAGAGACACCTTAGTCTGCTGAAAATCATGTTGAAAATACTAATCGTGTTCTGCTTCTTTATCACCTTAAGTATGTCCCTGCTAGAACACTTGGGTGTTTTGGTTTGTGTGCCCAGTGTACAGCACAGCAGAATTTTTCCCTGGTGTCAGATGGTAAGTGCTTCACTGTAGCAAATAATACCTTGTTTCTGTGAACTGCTGAGGGCTGCTGCATCCACGGGCTCCACCTCGCAGCTGAGAGCTGCTTTGGCTGACTTGTTCTTGGGGCAGGAGAAGTGCACAAATCAACAGACCAGCAATGTAATGTTTAATTTGCTGCAGTAACATGAAAGTATCTGTGCTCCTTCCCTGCCTACAGAGAAAAGTTAATAGTTTTTTTCCCCTCCCTTTTTTTCCACCTTTTCTTTGATTTTTGTTGCCTAGGATGGAAAGGGAAGTGGAGGGAGGAAAACCGGTGTGACTCTGCTGGGATGCTTAGAGTACCAGTGCAGTGAGGTGTGGAGGCATGGAGGAACACTTGGAGTGAGGCACCTGGGTGGTGTTTAGTGCTGCACAGGAAGCTATGAAAGCAGGAATGCTCAGAACACCAGTCCAGGGGCTACCCTGCAAAACCCAAAAAAAAAGACAGCAGAATGCCAAAGTGGGGAGGGAGGGGTCCAAGCTGCTGGTGCTGCCTAGGGTTTGCTGGGGTAGCTCATCTCTGTGAGTGACTCTTTGCTCCTGCGTGAGCAACTGGCAGAGGACTCTGCCAGTTGAGCTGTCTGGTCCCTTATGCAACTCACAGGTAGTCCAAGGATTCTTGTCTAGGAGAACAGCTGACTCCTCCTCATACCTCTGCTGCATTGTCTTGCAACTCTGGGCCACACATATAACTTGTAGGAAGAAGAGGTTTTGCAGAAGACTTGAGAAGGGCTGTGTGCGTGTCCATCTGTCCTGCTGGCTTTGCAGAACTGCAGATGGAGGGGATTTGTGTGCTTGGAGGGGCAGGGGAGTGCCAGAGCTCAGAGATACGTATCCATGTCTCACTCCATGGTGGATCTGAGGACCTATCTGTGCCAACCAAGCTCCACAGCTCTTGCTCCCGGTGTTGGCACCACAAGTGCTTCAACCTCTCAACCCACAAACAGGTGCAGAGTTGCTGCTGGGTTAGTTTGCAAGTAACATTCCAAGGGTTAATGTATTGTGAGAAGGTTGCAAAGGGCTGAAGCCTGGAATCCCCTCGATCCCTTGCCTGGAGAAACACAAAGTCCAATAAGCCAGCACCCCTGGATTCGTGTTGGGGGGAATTAATTCATGCACTTGATGTTAAAGCTTGTCCGAGAGGTTTGCAGGGGGGGCCATTGCTAGGGCTGGTTGGCCTCTCTAAATGGTTGCTAGGGCCCTGGCATCAAGGGCCAATGTAGCTGCCCACAGCCACGGTCACGGAGGGAATTACACAGCCACAAAGAAATTGTTATTCTACATAATCTGCTCTTTGGAGAGTGACTGTGGGGAAACAGGCTGGCCCCAGCATGCCGCCAGCTCTGTGATCATAGAAGCGTGCTGGCTGCAAAGATCGGCCAGGGCTCGCCTTCTGATCTGGGGACACCAGGGCTCGAGGCGCTAATCTGCTTTATCAGCGATTTCTCTCTCCTGACACAAAGGTGTTTACTTGTTTTAACATCTCCCAGGACTCTATTTCTCCTTTTGTGTGGTCTTTATCCCCCGACGAGGGCTTTAGCCCAGATTACAGACAGAATTAAGGCATTTGGCGATGTGCCTCAGAACTGTGTGATGCTGGATCAAGGAGCAGAAAGTAACAAAATAATGGAGGGAGATGCTGGGAGTGACCCCACTGCGGGATCTGTGCTGTCGGCTTTCAGGATTGCTTCATTGTCCTGAGAACCAAGAGCCTGTTGGAGAGGGGTGGCCGTGCGGCAGAGTTTGAAAAGCAGGTGCTTCAAGGTTTATTGTGTCCAGCATTTTTGATGTAGATGGTGTGAGGAGGAGGAGGAGGAAGAAAAGGAGGTCTTGCAATAGGTGGCTATTTCAAGCAGCTGGGTAGATTGTCCCCTCCATTCCCAAGAGTCTGTCATGGCTGGGTGTTGCTGCCTGCTGGGGCAGGTGCAGTGATACTGGGAATGGGCTGTGTCATGTGCCTGATGCAATTTCATATGGTCCTGGGAAGGGGCTCAAGCTTTTTCTTGCACGTGGTGAGCTGCTGGTTCTGCACATGAACAAGCAGCAGAGTGATACCTCCACAAAGCACCCAGCACAGAGCTTCATGGAGGTCTTGCTTTTGCTCTTTCACTGCAAGCAAGGAATTTAAAAGGAGGAAAGGGTCAAAAAACCCCAAACATCTAGCCTTTGGAAGGTCATCTCCAGAGCCACTTTTGGGTAGTTGCTCTTCACCTGTCGCATTCAGCCCCAGATATTATGTTTGCAGAATGCAATGTAACTAGAGGGGATTGAGGAGAGCAGCCACGGCAGACTGGGTTGGGAGAGTCTGATTTGTCTGTGGATCTGAGCTGTGTGTCAAAGATACAGGGAAATACCCCAGTGAGCAGTATTTTGAAGGATAGAGTATGGGACAGGATTGACCAGGTAAGTGGCTCTTGCAGATTATCTGTAGTTTGACTAAGTTGAGAACTGTCTTCTCTAGAAACAGAGCCCCATAATTCAGAATACCGGTCACTTCTCCCAAGGAAAATGATCTCATTCTGCTGGGGGTCAGTTCCTTGCCTTTTTCTCTTAGAGCTGTGACTCCAGCTGGTCACCCTTCATGACAGTTAGTGGCCCAAATGGTAGCAGAAGCTGGTGGTAGGAGAGGAAAACTGTGCAGGCTTTTGTATTCTGTTGAATCACAGAAATGAGATCTAGAAGACTTCTGTGGTACCATTTGTGCTCTGGCTAGCTGAATTGGAAGAGCTCTTTGCTCTGAATGACTCTTTCCCGGTTGTGTTTCATTGCAGTGGTCAGCTGTTGACCTGTTTAGGGACCGACTTCCACCGTGGAGCTGGAGTCCTTGATGTCTTCTACGAAACACCCTCCCTTCTCCTTTCTTGTGGGTATGACACCTACATCCGCTACTGGGACATACGGACCAGCACCAGGTGAGCCAGCCTGCTGCCACCTGAGGCCCTCGTGAGGCTCCTGGACTTCCCTTGTGTAGTGTCTGGGAACTCGACTGTTGCCAAATTAGCTCTTTCGGGCAAATTGGGTGGAGGAGTAGAGACTCAGTGCCACTCTGGTTTGTGTTGCCTTTGCAGGAAGTGCGTCCAGGAGTGGGAAGAGCCCCATGACAGTGCCCTGTACTGCATAAGGAGTGATAAGAACCATATGATTGCCAGTGGCTCTTCTTACTACGGCGTGGTGCGCCTCTGGGACAAGCGACAGACTCAGTGCCTGCAGGTGAGTGCTGGCTGGAGGCTGGGCAGCAGCAGAGCTGTTCTCTGGCAGCCCAATGCCCATGTGTCTTTGCAAAAAGAGAGAGGGGCTGCTGGGCCATCCTTGGGGTGAGCCCACTGTGGGGAACCTAACCTATATATGCAGGGAAAACCTGCTTCTCTCAGGCATCTCAGCCTTGGATCTGTAACACCTGCTAGGGTCTTTAGGCTGACCTCTTCTCTGAAAGGTTGATTCTCCTGTTTTCTTGCAGAGCTTTCACCTGTCTTCACCCACCAGCAGCCCAGTATACTGCCTCCGTTTCAGTACCACCCACCTATATGCTGCCCTGGCATCAGCACTGCACGTCCTGGACTTCACGGCCCCCTGAGGGGCACCACAGCTGCTTCTGGTCACCCCAATGCAGCAGAGCTGACACTCAGCTCAGGGAATTGCAGGGCAGGAGAGGTGAGAATGGCCCACAAGGCTTCTGAAGGGACTTTTTTGCCGGACAGAAAGCTATAATGAAGACTGCACAAAAGGGTCAAACTTTCTCAACCTCACCTGCCTGTTAGTGGAAATAAATGGCCAACTGTCCTCTACCCTTTTTATTTTGTGCAAGTTAGGGTTTGTTTTATTAACTGTGTTACTTTTTTTCTTTTTTTGCCCTCTTACTTTTCCTGTGGATACAGTCTTTGGAGGGCAAGTTGAGCCAGAATGCCCTATCAGCTGTGTGCGCTGGTCAGGCTGAGATCAGCCAAGCTCTGAGCCATTTGAAGCAAGTCTAGGCTATGTGTGGGGTGGACTGATTTGGTGGAAGGGAAAGGTCCCTGGACTGGGGCCCACCTTTCTCGTGCACTTTCTCTCCTGACAGCTGCTTGTGTTGTCCTTCACAGCCAAGAGTAACAACTGAGCTAAAAGGCAGAGCCAGCCCTGCTTTCAGTGTGTGCCTCCCCAAGCTGGCTGTAAGGTCAGGCTGTGCACTCGGCAGGGCTGAAATGGTCATGTTTTGCTAAATAAAACTGAAGGGAAACAAAAGAGATGTATATTTTGTTTCAAGTTCCAAAAGGGCTGCAACATTACCTGCTGACTGCAGGGGCCTGGCTGTGTAGGGGAGATTGGGTTAAGGTAGGTTAGAAGCTGTCTGATAGAGCTCTCTCCCTGGCTAGACCCTGTGACACTGCTACATTGAAGGTATTCCTGGGATTTTGGATTACCTGTCACTTTTCAAACAAGAATTCAAAAAGTAGGATCTGTGACTCATTTGCTGCCTGCATAATGAAGCAGCAAAACAGACTAGTGCAAACACCTGGATGTGATTTACTGGGATCCTGTAAACACATTCAAGTGGGCTCTGCTCCTTTTTGTGTCATCCTTTTGAACCCAACTTGGGTCTCTGAACAACCATAGCTTTCAGTGTGCTCTGTGCTGTCTGCATGGGTGTGAATGAATGTGCTGTGGGTGAATACAGTGGTGTCTGGGATCTGGCCCTCCTTGGGGAAGGAGGTGCATGAACCCTACTTGGCTCTGAGTTTGGGTGTCCTGGCTAGGTAAAGGAGAGGTTTGTATCACAAACTGGGAGCATTTCTATGGTGAGGCACTCAGCGTGGTGCTTTGTTAGAACTCAATAGGTTGATTTCCACTGTCAAGAGGCTGATCTTCCCTTGTGATGCACAAGAATTGGAGGAGGATGTTTGCTGGAGCCCTGTGCTCTAAGGAGTTTTTGTGGTTTGAAAGCAACCCCACTCAGGGGAGCTATGCTAGGAGCCCATGAGCAGCTCACTTGAAGGTAGGGTTTGTTTGGATAGGAACTGTTCAAGTATGGACTGGGATGGAACAACATTCAGAAATCTAAGCACAGGGGTGGCTGTTGGAGGGGAGTTGGAAAGGAGCAGCATTGTTTGGCTTGTTCCTGTGCAGTGAGGTTTGCAATGGCCACGTTTGTGCCTTCACAGAAGGGTGGGCTACTGCTGCTCCTGAGCTGGTCAGTGGCCCAGCCACTGCTTCCCCCTCTGCCATGCAAATGAAGGCAGCTGCCTTTCGGTTCCTGCACAGCCATGTCACTTTGTGCACGGTGAGGGAGCAGCTGTTTCATAGGCTGTGCCCACTCAGGTCTAAGCACTGGTGCTGTTTGCAGAGATACCAGGGTCACCAGAGCATCCTTCTCACTGCACGGAGGACCTGCACAACCGCACAGGAGGGAATTGCTTCCAAGCATATCCCAGGCAGGTAAAGGGTATGAGGAGGGTTTTCTTGTTTTCCAAACATTACTGCCTTTGATGGTGATGGTGATGGTGATGGTGGCAGACAGAGGGAATTCCCAAGGGGAACTAGCCAGGTGTCATGTTGCTCATGGAGGATGGGGACAGGGCTGCTGGCTGTGGATGCGGTGTGCTTCCTTTGTGTGCTGCAGCTTTCCACAACTCATAGAAGGATCATCCCCATCCCTAGAAGTGTTCAAAGCCAAGTTGGATGAGGCTTTGAGCAACCTCAACTAGTGGAAGGTGTCCCTGCCCATGGCAGCAGGGTTGGGACGAGATGATCTTTAAGGCCTCTTCCAACCCAAACCATTCTATGATTCTATAAAATGTCTGCATAAATCAGCAGACCAGGCAGCAGATCAACTGCCCTGCCATCTCCCCGGGCCTACAAAGATTCCTCCAAATGGCACAATTAACCACAGAACTAATTTTTATTAGATAAGGCAAAATAAATACCGTGAAGCTGTGCCAGAGAGCTGCCCCTCACCTCAACCTCTGAGCAGCCACTGCTTACTGGGTCTTACAGTCTCCATCCCCACTGTTAGCTGCCTTTATCTTCTTCAGCTCCTTCTGCAGCTG
This sequence comes from Pseudopipra pipra, assembly GCF_036250125.1. NCBI lineage: Eukaryota > Metazoa > Chordata > Aves > Passeriformes > Pipridae > Pseudopipra > Pseudopipra pipra. The sequence continues at coordinate 23,585,952 of NC_087556.1, forward strand.
TTCTTCTGCGGCCAGGATCTCCTTCGGCTTCTGGTACTGTAGGACAGAGAGACATTCCCTAAGCACTCCTGGTCAGTCTCTTCTCCAAGCAGACCAACTGGGGCTGGGTGCTACCAGCCCAGCAGGGCCCTCCTGCCAAGGGAGGCCCTGCTGATATCAGCTGCCTCTGAAGCCCATTTGGAGAGGTGGTGCCATCAAGCTAAGGACATTTTCCAAGATCTAGAGCATCTTTTACAGTGCAAATAGAACTTTCCAATTGGCCCCCACCAACCCCTCTGGAATATCCTGGCAAGCAAATCCTTGCTGTGCTCACTAACTGTATGTTCACGAGTGTTATTTATTTATATATATATATATATAAAATTCTTTTTTTTTTTAAATGCAGAGAGAAGTAAGAGTTACAGTTCCTCTGTTCACCCCTCAGAGGCCCCTCGCCCAGCTGCAGTTTAGTAGTGGATGCAGGTGCTTTTTGGCCCGTAGCAAACAGAAGCTCAGGAGCACTCAAGGTGCTCCCCTTGGCCCATCTCCTCTGCATGTGCACCCCAGCTCTGCTGCGAGGTTTCCTGCAGAGGGCATGCCCTCTGGGTAGCTGACTTCTGCATTGAAGAAGACAAGCACCTGCTGCTCAAAAGCATCTGTCTGCTCCTTGCAATAAGGAGCGTGTCTCTTGCTACCACCATGTGTGTGGGAGTATTCCCTCTCTGACACAAAGCAGCAGGTGATTTTTTTTTTTTTTTTAAGATTGAGAGACCTCTAAGTGCATCAGGTCCTTGGACTCTTATGTTTAGAGCCAAGAGAAACTTATTGTCACTGAGAGTAGAGGCTTGCTCAGGCCTGACAGAGAGGATATGTGGAAAATAGGGCATGACAGACACTCTTCCACCTGCAAGTCACCTTTAGAAGTAGGCAGGGCCCCTCCTGCAGTCTGGGCTCTCCTGGCTAGTGTCAGCATGCCCAGTGTAATCTGAAACTCTCACTGACTGTGTGACAGAGAAGGGGGCTCATCAGTGACCCTCAGCAGATCTTCCTGCTCTGCCTCATTTCCCCACGTGTAAGAATTTTAACTTCTTTGTGGCCATAAAGAGAACAGCAAAGTGCTGTTCTGTGTTGCTAAAACCTCACCGTGATGATCAGGGTGTTGTTGGCATGGGCAAAGCTCAGGGCAGCTGCGTCCAAGGGGAGGTGGTATCGGTCCAGATCAGGAATAGAGAACTTTTTATAGTACCTACAAATGAGAGAGGAGACAGAATTAAGGAAGGTGGGGTTTCTATTTCTCTGCTAGCAGTGCTGAGACACAGACTGCTGTTTTACAAGGTGTAGATGAGCTCCATAGATCTCTCAGGGTTGGCAGGAGGCCCCTGTACCATGTTGTTTGCCTGCCGGTGCCCCCAGGCTGGCAGGAGCACTAGAAACAAACCTCCAAACTGGAAATCGGAGCTGGCAAAGTCCTGAAGTGTTTTGGTGTGTGAGAGCAGGCTTGGTCCCTCCAGCTTGCCCTTAAGTACTAACAGACATGGTTAGGCATAGACTACTCAGCCCTACCAAGAGGTGTCCCTTATCTTTGTCCCTGCTCGTGGCCTCTCATTCCCTCCAGCAGATCCATTTAGCTTTTGTCAAAACAGCTGTCAAAGCTCTTGTGTCATATGACTTACTTTTCTGAGTGATGCACCATTTTGTGTTGCAATCCTTCCTAAACCCATCTTTTTGACTTCTTGCTGTGCTTTCTAGATAAACTTCTTGCTTTGGTGGCACGGTGGTGCTCAGGCATAGCCCTGGGAGCAGATCTCCAGGTGTAGCTGCCCACAGTCACTCAAGCCTCTGCCCTGCAGTGTCTCCATGCAGCCCACATGGTGGCTGTGATGCTCACCTGCACTTACAGCTCTCCTAGTTGTTCTTTTCCTGGTTTCTATCCCAGTCTTCCAATAACCTCTCACATCCAAGCAGAGGACGGGGAGGTTTTTGCCAGCTGCCTGTCCAGCCTGTGTCTCTCCGCCAACCAAACCTTGGGCTTTGCTCAGTATGAAAGAAAGGTGATATGTCTCAGAACTGGAGAGGTTAAAAGCTCTCTAGGCAGCAAAGAGATTTCCTAAGACTTTGGGGCCAGAACTCTGTAGACTTGTGTCTGTGTTTGCCTGAGATCTTTCTTGCTTGCCATGGCTCGCCCTGCATCTACTGCTTCTCTACCGCTAGCTGGTGGTCCTGTGCTCACCCAGAGGCATGGTTGGATTCTTAATCTCTTCCAACACTCTTGTGGGCAGTCCTCTCCAAGGAAGTGGCCTGTGGCCGGTACTGAGGTGCCTGGAGCAGAATGGGAAGAGGCAGTGGCTGCTGTCATGCCATGAGAGGTGGTCCTCCATTCAGCTGGCTGTGTGTGAGGCTTGGCCTCTTTAGCTACCTCTGCCCAAATTGCAGTTTATTTTCCAAGTCACGGTGAAAACAGCTACAAAGAGCAAATGGCTCTCCCGGTGCAGTGGGAGGAATGTACACGGCTTGTTACCGCAGGGCTCAAACCGTTCTGTGTTGTCACTGCTGTCGGTATTTGGAAAAGGTGGCAGACATGGATAATAAGGGAGATGTCAAAGGTTAAACAGCAGAGATTAGATGAACACAAAGACATGTTAAGGAAGTGTTAACTTCTTACCGATTAGACAAAAAAAAAGCAGTACACAGAAAAAACCCACTGTTTCAAAGGGCCTTGGAAGTCATCAATGAAACAGCAGCATTCTGCTGCCCCAGGACTAAGGAGAAGGGGAGAAGAATGGCTTTGGCTGGCCTCAAACTAAAATCTGTGACAAGATCAAAGGAAACCAGATCTGCCTTGCCACCCCCTCCTCCTCCTAACGTTACCACTGCCTCTCGCTACAATAATTGAATCAGGTTTGGCGTTTGGGGAGGTGGCTTTCTGGGTTTGTTTTTAGAGTTTAGTTTAATGGATTTATTTTACAGCAAGAGGTTTTAAGCAAATCCCACTTGAGCAGCCCTTGCCGTGGCCAGAGGGAATGGGAGTGACTAGTGGAAGTGAAGAGCTCCTGTCTGGGCTGGGGAGGTAGCTGATGGGTGGTTATCCCTGCTGATGCAGGCTGATTCTCTGCCCTCGCCTCTCACCCCATGGCCAAGGGCAGTATTACACTCTGAGCATGAGTCCTGGCCTGAGATCCAAAGTACGTATGTGAAATCACCTCTATTATTTTCCTACTGGAAACCTACTTTTTGTCAGCCTGTAGGGAAAACTGCTACTGGTATGCTGAGAATTTAGAGCTGAGCTATTCAGTAGTGACTTGGCAGCCCATCCTGTTACTTGTGCCTCTGGCTGGCAGTCAGCACAGCTCTGCTGCTCAGAAGCAGCGTGGCTGACTTCCAAGTGCTGGAGAGGCTCCGAGGCTTCCTTTCTCTCCCGTAGTGATGTGCGTTCTCTCTGTGGACTCCATGCCTTTGTTGCTATCTTGGAATTAGTTGCTGAGTGTTGCCTTGCCCTGGCTGAGACCCAGGAGAAATGATCTAAGATATCCTGGAGCCTGTACTAAGTGTTCCAGTGCTGGAGTCTGTCCCTGCTCTCTACTGACAGCAACGTCATTCTTGTCCCCAATGAGGTGACTTTCAGCTTTAATTCCAAAAGTCCTTAACAGTCATAAGCAGACCATGAGTTGCTGTTAAGTCCCTCGACTCTTTCTGACACTAGTCTATGAGACTGTAACTCTCTGCTGCCTGTGGGGGAGTCAGCTGATTTCCTGACAGCGGTACAAAAAAAGTTTGAAGTCAAGTAGGGCGTGGGTGAAGCCTCAGTGCTACATTATAACCCTACAGCACCTAAGCAGGCGAGGAAATTCCCACATACACACTACTATCAGTAGGACTGGGGGTAGATAAGCCTCGTTGTGATGGTATGTGGTTGGATTTAGGATCACATACTCCGTTCCTGTTCTAGCTCCACGTGTATCCACATGTGGCTGATGGAATCTCATTCATCTTTTGCTACAAAGCCCTCCCTACTAAAGTGCCACTCTTCTGTGAATTCTTCTGCGTGCATTTAGGCCAACATCTTTCTGCATTACAGCTGGAACTGCTTGCTGTTTTCATGGGGTAGGCTCTCCCTTCCCAGCCTCCTGCTTTTGAGCCTCCAGGTGTGCTGACGTGAAGTGCTCGAGCAGCCGCTCACCGGGAGACTCGCGTTGTGCCGCGACGTGAAGCAGCCGAGGGGCCGCAGTTCTGTGCCGACAGCACCACCTACAGCCACTTCCAACATCCTCCCTTGTGCTCCCGCGGCTCGCTCGGTGCCCTCCTTCCCAATACTACCGCTCATCCTGGGTTATCTGAGCATCTACATGCTTTGGGGCACAGTGCATGTGTCATTCCATGTACTGACACACTAAAAGATGATGCTTAAAAGCATTTTCCTTTTCTTTTCCCTCCAATCTCAAATCTCTTTTGGTAGAACACCATAGTGCTTCCTTTCCAGATTCAGTCTGTCTTTTTTTCTTGCTACTTACAGATCATGTCATTGGCATTGTGACTACAGGACAGGTTTACGCAGGGAGATCTGTCTGTCTGAGTGCCCCCGACTTTGCTGGATCTGCTGCATTCTGAGATGCAGTGACTAGATCAAAGTGTCGTGTCAGAGGGAGATGATGGAATGCTCTACCTTCCAAAGGTCTGCAAGGCTCTTACTTTATTTTTCTAAGGCAGCAACATCTGACAGGGAAAGGACAGAGCAAACACCACACTACTGGAACCAAGAGACGAATTTGCAAAGGCCAGTGCAGAGCTTGAGGAGCTCTACTGTAAATGTGTCTGGTGCAGTTGGGAGTGGAAATTGGGCAGCAGGAGACATCACTGCGAGGTGGGGCCCTTCAGCCCTTGCACACAAGGGACAGAAGGCAAGAGGGGATAACTCCTCTGTACAATCACTAGTTTGCTCTCTGTGCCAGCCCACCCCGAGGGACTGCCAGTACTGGCAGTTCTGTCCTTACTGACTTCTTGTTGGTGGTCCGGATGACACAGCAGCGCTGCTCCTCCTCCACGGAGACGCTGTAGACTTCCTTGGGGTAGGGCAGGTTACGGATCCGCCACTGGAAGCTGCTCAGGGTATCCTTCCTCATGAAGACAGGCTACAGCAAACACATACCTTTAGCAAGGCCCCTCCAGCTGCCTTCTCTCCTCCCTGCCCCTTTCTTCCTGTACTACCTTGTGAGACTCCACATGGGAGTAGCTCTTCTTTCACACTGGAACATTAGGGAGTAACTCAAGAAGCTGCCTGAGCACCACTTTCCTTTGCCTTACCTTTGCCCAGGGCACTGCCTGCTCTGCTTGCAGGAGGCTGAAACTTCAGCAAGGGAGTCTTGCTGAGGGTTACAGTGAAACTGGGCCTCTTCTTCACAGGCAACCAAATACTGTGCTCTGCCTGTTCTAGGGACCTGCTGGATTCAGTCCTGGCTCTGCCCCAGTTTACTGTGCAGATCTGTGCTTGTGTTTTAGGTCTGTAGAAAAGATGGTGAGAGACAAAAATGTCTTCCCTCTAAGCCAGAGGGGTGTGAAGATGAAACAGGCTGTACTCTGCTATGCATGCCTGTGTTGGCCTTTCATTTCTGTCGCCTCTGTTTTCCATCCCTTGACTTGTCCCAGCACTGGCTCCCCTGTCAGCCTGCTTTTTCAGAAGCCAGGACAGTAGTTGCCCAACACAGCAATACAGTTACTTTACTTAGGGAAATGACAAATCTCTTGAAGACCCCCAAAAAACCTAGGCTGTACCTTCTTTCTACCCAGCCCTGCAGCTTTGGGATGATGCGCAGCTGAGTGCTGGGCACGTTAAGGCTGTCTCTTGGGCTGTGAGTGATCTACCAACTACTGCTGTAAGCACAAGACTAGGTAATTTTAGATGCAGTGGTGCCTGCAGATCCTTACATACATTTGAGCTGCTCTCCGTTATGAGCTCTGACTCCAGTGCTCCCAGGAGTGGCGAGGTCGGCTCTCCCACTTCTACCTGCCACTTGCCAGAGCCCCCAAGAGTGTTCTTCTCTCGCCATTTTCTACCTGTGGAAGAGACAAGAAGGGTTTTCATTATCCTGCTCTATAACAACTCCAGCAAATGACTGCCAAAGCTGCCCCGCAGCTGAGATGAGATGAACACGTGTATCTTAATTCCAGTAATTTCCACTCTGGTGTGAGTGGATCTGCTAACCAGCTTATTCCTAAAGTTGGAAATTCTGTACCGAATGCCTCTCTTTTTTGCTACTGGGTGCTGAAACCATGGCAGGGTTGCAACAGGTGCCATGCTGCAGGTGATGTGGTTTTGGACAAGAGCCATAATTGACACCGTGCTTTTTTGTGGTTGCAGAAGCCACCAAAAAGCATATTTCAGCCCTGTATGTGGTACAGACTCAGTGCCAGGAAACCACAACGGCAATACCATTTAGTCCATCCAAGTTTGTTGTGAGAAATGAGGTGTTTGGGGAAGATCCTGGGCTAAAGCAAGATTGGCTGTGCCATGGAAGTCAGAGAGCCCTGGCTGCAAACGGAACTGTACGTATGTGCCTATAAAATCCCGCTACAGCCATGCCTATCTCCCAAGATATGTACAGGTAATTTGTTCCTGCCCAGGCGGTCTCTCTCCATACCCCAGCTCTGAGCGTGCAGACCCACGGCCCTGCGGTTCTGTCCCGACCCACGGGACAGCTGAGAGCAACACTTACTCATCAACTGGCCGGTCTTGATGTCGTACTCTTCAGCCATCTCCTTCCCATCCTCGAACAGGTAGTGGATCTTTCGCTTCCCTAGAGGCAAAGCAGGTGGTGAGAGCAAACAGGGATACACCTACCCCTGGGTGTGACGCTCTGTCCCGCTGTCTGGGGCACTATCCCATTGTCCGGGACCCCATCCCACTGCCAGGAGATACAGAGGGGCACTGCCAAGTGTCCCTGCATTGACGGCCTTGTGTCCTTCCCTGGGGCCCTGCCCGGGCTGCGGGGCTGTGCCCAGCAGCGCTCCCCTCTTCGCCCGCTCGCCGTAGAGTCACCCCAAACCCCACGGCGGCGGCCGGCGGGGGCTGTCCCGTCCCTCGCCCCGCCGTTACCGTCCTGCACCAGCGCGGTCTTGCGGGCCGCCCGCAGCCGCTCCAGCCAGCCCGGCACCGCCATGGCGGCCGCGGCGTCACCGCGGCAACGCCGAAACTTCCGCCCGCCGCCGGAAGCGCTTCCCGGCCGGGCCGGGGTGAGCGGAGCCCTGCCCGGGCACAGCCCCGACCCCGCCGGGCACAGCCCCGACCCCGCCGGGCACAGCCCCGACCCGGCCCAGGCACGGCTCCCCTCCTGCGGTGCGTCCCGTCGGGAGGGTACGGTCGGATCGCCGCCCCATACGCCCCCGCCTTCCCTCGTCCCCCCGCGGCCCGGCTAACAGGTTTGGGGGGTCGTTCTTGCTGCCCCCGGCGTTGCGGGTGTTGCCAGCCCCGGGTCGGTGTCCTTGGCTTTCGCGGCCTGAGGAGGCTGGGCAAGGCAAGCTTGGCACCCCGCGCGCGGGCTGTGGCTATGGCGAGTTAAAATCCGGCCTGGAGAAACACACTGCCCAGTTCTTGAAATGGACTTGGGCACCCACAGGCTTGGCAGGGCTTCGGCGTGGGTTTTTTCCCTTTGTCTAACATAAAGGATTACTGTTTCCAGAGGGTTCCTTTTGGTCAAAACGACCAGAAAACAGAAACATTTCAGCGAAGGTGAGTTTTAGGAATGCAAGCAGGGTTTCTGTTCCCCCGGAGCTGAACTCTTACTCGCTAGAGCAAGGACTTGAGTTGAGCTCTGGGTTGATCTTCAGAGGGTTGTGTTTAATGCTCAGATGAGACGGTAGGAAGAAGACACAGCCAGGTGGGATCATTTTCAGCTCTCCAGGCATAATAGGATAGGTTTGTGCTGGCCTGCGTGTGAGAAACCTCTTAAGTGGAACACAGAGTGCTCCACAGAGAGGAAACCAAGTTGGCGTTGACTTGATGGAAGGGGCTGTTGGGATATACAGTGATTCAGGGGCTCGTTTGGGCTACAGAAAACTGAGCTTCCTGCTATCCTGGTACTTAAAGCTCTGAAGTTTACTTTTGCAGGGTTCGTGATGGTAAAACTGCAGCTGTACCCATATTAAACTTGGCTAGTTAATCTTTACTAATTTGCTGTTTTCAGCTGAAGCTGAGTTGGGAGTTTTCTTCTTATGGCTCTGTGAAACACCTGGTGTCAATCAACTGTTTTATTTCTTTTTGTTAGTGACTGGATTTCAGCCCTGGCAGGAGAGGTGTTTCCCTCTTGGGAATGTGCTTAAGAAGTATCTAGGAAATGCAGTTGCTTCTTTTGGCTGGGCAGGAAGGAGCTCCAAAATGTTAAAGTAGTTGAATGCTTTCCGTTATAAGAACTCAGCCTTAGGGATTTTTAAGGTATTCAAGCAGGGCCGACTTAAGTGACTTTTTGATTTTTGTGACCTTGTTGGCTGCAATTCTTGTTTCTGGGTGCCTCCCTCAGGGTGAGTGTTTTTGGAAGGCAACAACAAAAAAAGAACTTCAGACCAACAAAATCAGAAAAATGAGTGAATCTCTAAGTTGTTGTGATTGGGTAACACTGTTCTAAGCAACCTTGCTCTTTCTTATTTGTCTTCAGCAATTGCTGCTAACCTTCTCACCAGGCCTATGGAGCCACGAGGGATTGTAAAAGCCTTTCCCAAGAGGAAGAAGGTGAGGGATGACTCAGGGAAAAGTGTCCCTCCAAAGATCCCAAAAGACGAAGGAACAGAGGTACCTGAGGGTAAGTCCTGTGTCCCTATGATGTGGAATATAATACTCCTACCCAGCTTGTTAACTGGAAGTGCTGTTCCCCAGAGTCATTTTCCAGCCCTTAGTGTGTTTTCTGTAGAGATCATGGTCAGCTTGCTTTGGTGTGTCCAGCTGGAGCCCCCCAAAGACTGCCTGCCAGTGCCATCAAATCCTGTGTGAGATGTAGCCCTATTGGCTTGGGGCACATTGTCTTGTCACTGAGCCCCTGCCCCTGTGCTTCCCTCAGCAGAGTGGCTGAAACCCGTCACTGCCTATGTGCTGCAAGCTGGCCTTGGCCAGGCCAGGGCAGAGATCTTCCACAAGCAGATTGTCCACAATGGGGGTGTCGTACAGAGCCAGCTCTCCCTGGAGGTGACACATGTCATTGTGGCTGAAGACATGGACTGTGACCGGGCCTTTCGGCTCCTGAAACTAACCAAGCTGCCCCCGGGGCTGCAGCTGGTGAAGGCATCCTGGCTAAGTGCTTGCATCAGAGACCAGAAGCTGCTGAGTACTACTGGCTATGGTGTCTTCATCCCTCACAGGTATGCAAATGCCACACTATCATTCCTCCCTACAGTTCTTCTACCCTAAACTGAACTAAATTTTGACCTCTGCTCAAAATCTTGGACTGTAGCTCCTTGCAGCTCTTGTGGGTGTGACTCAAAGTTCTGTGGGGTAGCAAAACATGGAATAGAGCCCAGAAGTGCTAACAGGAGTCCTGTTGCTTCCTACATGTGCTAAAGGCATCTCTTCATAATCCATCAGTGATAAAAAGATTTCTTTTTAAAATGCTGAGGATTAAATTATGTTTCTTACTTATTGCAGATGAAAGGTAGAGAGAGAATTGACAACTACACACAAGAGGAAATAAGGAACGGAGCAACAGGCACAGGTTATGATCAAAATGTTTTGGTAAAGTTTTGTAGAGAGAGTCCAAGGGTGAGGTAGATAGGAGTGGAAGTTTCAGATCAGTAAAGTAGACTGTAACTGGGGAGTTGAGCTAAAACCAGAGTAATTAATCTGTGATCTGAGAGAGTACAATTCATATGGGCTGTTTGCTCCATCCCAAAACATGCAGAAGGATTTCTCAGTCAAAATTCTGGGGACTGAGAAGTCCTCCTCCTGTACTGAGGCATCTGATCCATGGTAGGTACCTGGAGGAGGCAAAACTCCAGAAAGAACAGCAGCAGATCAGTGAAGAAATCCAGCCCCCGGCAGAGGAGGGAACAGTGAAAAGAGATACTGAATCACAGGTGGTGGATTCCTCACAGCAGGGCCTGAGCACCCTTGGACAGCAGCAACTGGCTGAGGTAAGGCTTTCCTGCACAGGCTCATCTCCTTCTGAGCAGATCCTGCATGCTGCTTTTGCTGGCTAAGAGCATCCCTGCAGGGATACAATGTGAGATTTTCTCAGCAAAGGGAAGGCATTTGGATGTTTCAGTGAGTTGATGCTGGCAGACTTGAGCTGTGGACATAGTTTCTGCTTCTCTTTGTCCTTTTTATGTATTAAGAATAGAAACACCACCTCTTAAATTGCTGTTATCATCAGAATATTTCCAACTGAAGCAGTCCTGGTGCTCTGATCAGTTCAAGGCTCACTTTGGTGATTATATTTCCTCTGCATCCTTTTGAGGAATATTCCCTTTCAGGAAGCTGTCTCTGATATTTCATCCCACGTTCCTGCCTGAGCCATACTGACCCATTCTCCGCTCCTTGGCAAACACCCTGTTCAGGCACATGTGCAGTGGATTGAGTTGCTACCAGAATGATTATGGTGGTGTCCTTAAAATATCTGCATTGGGTTATTAGTGGCCTCTGCTGTGCTGCAGACAAACCATGTGCATCCCAGTCTCACCCACTAGCTCTAGCAAGTCAGGTGCTCTAGGATCCCGGAACATCTTAGAAGCTAATGGGATTAGTTGTTTTTGCATGTGTGGTTGTAAAAGGTCCATCAGCTTTGTTAGCCAAGTGTAGAGAGTCAGGGCTGTAAGTGCTGTTTCACCTGTGTGACACTGATGGCCAAGAGGATGGCAATTGCATCCAGCTCCAGCTGCAGAGTTCTTTGCACTGTGGTTGGATAATGTGCTCCTTAAATGCTTTTGAGAGGCTTGCTAATCTATCTGAGCACTCTGAGGCTTTTCTGCCATTAGACAGAACAGCATCTTAAGGCAGTTGTGTTTCAAGGCAAATAAAACTGCTTTGGTCTGTCAAATCCTCAGTCTGACCCAGTTTTCAGGGTTATAAAACAAGATTACAAAGGGGAAACATCCCGCCTCTTCTTCCTAAATACAATTCCTGCAAGATATAGAGCTGAAGTGTCTCCAGACCTCCTGCCTCCTTAGGCAGCAGAACCAGAGGTTGTAAGATCTGGCTCTGACTTAGTTAGGCTGATGCTCTGCAAAAACTCATAACTGGACTTATTGTGCTGCATGTAATTGCTAGACTGATCCCAAACAGCCCTATGTCTGCACAGCACAGAACCTCTTGGACCTTCATGGACTCCTGTGTTTATACATCAGGAGAGAAGGGGGACCCCTGTGAGCAAAGCAGTCTACAAAGCCTCTGTGCAGCTGCCCTCTTCTATCCCTTTTGTTCATTACCTGAAGTCAAGGCTCATTGTTTCTTAAGTCTACACAGAGGCATCCTAATGCTGAGGGTATCAGCAAATGCATACATTGGTTCTTTCTTCTGTCACTGAGGAATGTGGAGTCCTTTGTGTCATTCCTTCCTCCCCCTTTTCTCTTGCAGATAGCCATGGGGAAAATGCGGGGGTTTTAATTTGCTACTCTGTTAAGATTTTGTGTCTCTAAACTGAAAACAGAGTTCAGTGCCTGTCTCCTGTCTTCTGCATCATGGGGTGGAAGGTGCAGGGTCTGAATGTGAGAGATGTGCTTATGCAGCCACCAGACCAGCAAAAGGTTTCCCGGTGGGAGTAGAGAGTCAGGATCTCTGTCAGCCAGGGATTTGGCATTACCACACCTTGCTGCTGGCAGCAGTTGCTCACTTAGTCAATGTCATATCTCAGTTAGGTGTCAGGGGCTTGGCTGTAGGAGGTGTGTGTGTGCTTGGATCACAGGGGGACAGCAGTCTAGTCTCCTGTGCTATGTGAGATGTGCATGTAGCTTCAAGGGGTGCACGTGTAGCTTGAGATGTGAAGAGCTGTGGTGTGTGTATAACCAGCCACTTCTAATGGTGGCAGTTGGAGCACTGCGTGCCCGGGAGGTTGGTTATTGCTCTGACTTTCTAGTCTCAGAAGTAGCCTGTGCCAAGGGGACATATGTGAGGCATGCACTTATTCTCACATGGCTGCTTTTCTATCTCTCCCTAAAGAAATACTCTGATGATGAAGACAGTGAAGGAGAAGATGCTAGTGTCACCCAGGGAGATCTGGAAGCCTTGATTTCTGGCCGCTACCCTGTGAAATCGTCAGAGGAGACCAGTGACAGCTCTTCCACAGTGGCCCAGCCTCCCAGCAAGTGGGTTTGTGCCCAGTCTTCCAACAGCAAGAAGGAGAATCACAACCAATGTATCACAGAGAAGCTGGAAGTGCTGGCAAAGGCTTACTCTGTTCAGGGGGACAAGTGGAGAGCTCTGGGCTACACCAAAGCCATCAATGCGCTCAAGAGCTACCACAAACCAGTCACCTCCTACCAGGTAAAACACCTTCCCAGGGTGGTGGAGCAGGGAGATAGACCTTGGATGGAAGTTGTGTAGCAAGTGCAAGTTTGGATTCATTGATCACCTGCAGTGTTTTCAGAACAGCAGAAAAGTGGAATCTGAGCCTTTTAGGGCTGGATCTGAGCACTCATGATAAATGCCTTCCTTGGGCACAATGCAGGGACGTTCTCACCTTTGTCTTCATCAGCAGCAACTGGCCATCATTTGAGATAATATATAAAACTAACTGGATCTGAGTCTTATGCACTGTGACAGTCCACCTGTTCAGTATGTTAGTTTTTCTGTCCTATTCTTCATGCTTCTCCTTTTTCCCTTGAATTGACAAGCCTCTGTAAGCCTGGGCTAGAGAGAAGACTGTTAGGCAGAACTAATCCTGCCACTTACCAATTACTGATGAAATGACTAACCAGGCTATGGGTGGGTAGCAGCTCCCCAGCTTGTGTGTGATCTTTGGTTTTCCAGTGGCAGCTCTAGTTTCTTTCTAGGAAGCCTGTAAAATCCCTGGGATTGGGAAGCGGATGGCAGAGAAGATCCTGGAGATCTTGGAGAGTGGGCACCTGCGCAAGCTGGATCACATCAGTGAGAGTGTGCCTGTGCTGGAGTTGTTTTCCAACATCTGGGGAGCAGGGGTCAAGACAGCTCAGATGTGGTACCAGCAGGTAAGTTCAGTGCCTTACATGAGGGGCTCTCAGACTATGGTCTGAAGGCTGCTGCTGAAGCAGAATTACTTTCACAAATATTTTTTAATTGCCAGTATCCATGGATGAGATTTTAATTTTCTTCTTTTGGGGGAAACTACAAGGCTGGGTCCCCTTGTGTGTGTGTTTGGGGAGAATGGAATGCGCCCAGCTAAGACTTGAATTTGGGTGGGAGTAGAGGACAAGGATGTGGGGGAGAGGAGTGGGGGACATGCTGCCTTTTCTGTAGTGTCACTTGTTGGAGCTCATCTCACACTGTTTATGGCTCCTGATCTAGTTGCTGGACTGTTGGCCTGGCTGGCTCCTGTAGCTATCACCAGTCATCCGCCTTGTCTGGAAGTTGTAAAAATGAGGTTGAAGTAATTGTGCCAACATGAACAACCCAGTCCACTGGGTGGGTTCCTTCTTTAAAAACAGTTTGTCTCCCGAGCACAGAGCTAATGAAGCCTTGCTTCCTGTAGTGTTTGGTTTGTGACTGGGTTCTTTGCTGTCTTAAAAATATGGTTGTGTTCATGCTGTAGGATTTCCTTCATTGGGGTGTTATGGGTGTTGTTCCTTTACCTGCATTGCTTGTTTTCCTTCAGGCTGTAGGAATACCTTGCCTTAAGAGCAGTAGCCTTCTGTCAGGTTTAGTTAAGATTCAGAGTCATTGTGGGGTGGAGATTAGAGATGTCTGTAGTAGTAGTGGGATTGCCTGAATCCCTTATTTTAGGAGCCAGGCCCTAATCGTTCTCTACATGGGATCTCAGAAGCTGTGACTGGCCTGGACTTGAGATAGCTTAAATACAGTCTCTCCAAATCTTGGTGGAAAGTGTTTGGAGAGCAAAGTCTTGGTAGATGTTTGAATATCATCACATGGACTGCACTAGGGTTTCCGGACACTGGATGATATCCGCACCAAGGCGACCCTCACCAGCCAACAAGCTGTGGGACTGAAGCACTACACGGATTTCCTGGAGCGCATGCCTCGGGAGGAAGCTGCACAAATAGAGCAGACCGTGAGTAGCTTAGCCCCAGGCCCTCAGAGTGGAGTAGCTGCTGTGAAAGGTACACTTGAAAATGTCCCTCAGTGTTATAGCTGAGCTCTTTAGCTTCTCCTCTGAGTGGGGTCAGTGCTTGGGGGATCCTTTATGGGCATGGGCACACAAGGCACCTACTTTGCCCCATCAGAAAGTTCAGTATGAGTGCCTGGCAAGGAGGAGGATACTTCACAGGTGTTAGTTCTACACACTGCTTTGAAAAAGGCTGCATGTGGCATGGTGGGATGAGCAAGTTCTCAACTCCTCGTTCCTGTCTCTTCTCACATCTGAGATGTCTGCTTTCAGCTGAGGTTTCCCTGGTGCTGCTTCTCCGAAGGAATCTGTGAGCACCCTGTGATCTGATTGTCAGAGGGAGGATAGAGGGTGGATATCCTTGCTGGAAGCAAAGGGGGAATCCAGGTTGCAAATGGGTGCTGCTTGCTCTACGATGCTGTGGCACTCCAGGATTATGGGCTGCTAAGTCAGTGTACCCTAATGTGAGCAGAGAGCCTGGGGGACACACTGTCATTGCTACCCCTGTGCTCTCGGATCACCATGGAGGCAGCAGCCAGCGTGACCCTGTCACTCGGCCACAGGGCCTGGCCACGAAGAATAAACCCCTGCCAGGCTCCTGCTGGGGTGTCAGTCCCGTGTGCCGGATTAGCCATTTTGGTGGTGAGTGGTCCCTTTCCCAGGCAGGCTGGGCTGAGGAGCTGGCTCTTGGGGGTGGGTCTATTGTTATCTTGATGGGATTACTGTGCTCCCCTCCATACACTCACACACACCTCTGATCCAGGCCCAGGAGAGAGAATGAGGGATTAGTCACTGTCTGTGCTGCCTGTCACAGTGAGATCTGAGGAGCTTTTAGGCTCTTGGGTGGGGCTGGGAATTTTCTAGAAATCTTCATTTAAAGCTAGAAGGGGGGCAAGGACACCAGAGGAGGGCTTGCTCCGCATGAGAAAGGCTTGTGGCTTCTTGGAGCACCTTTGGGGCAAAGGTTAATGGGTTTATCTCTTGCTAATGAAGGATGATCCCCAAGAGTGACAAGGGGCTGTGGACATGGACACTGCCTTGCTGAACCCCAGCCACTGTGATGGCCTCATCACTGGGAATTGCTGAGCCCCTCATTATTTGCTGCCAGCAGGGTGATTGGCATGATCAGACCAAGAATACTTTAGTCCTGTCCAGGGACTTGGGAGCCTTTCTTAGGCTTTTAATGAATGAAGCCATCAGAATTAGCACTGTCTGCAGAAAACAGGAGCTGGGGCCCAGCCTGGAGACTGGACTGCATTAGGGAAGGTTTTGATTATATGTGTCTGATTGCTGGCAGCAGCATGTTGGCATCCATTTGGTCTAAAATGCTGGGACAGTGGTGCTTTTTCTGGGTCTGGAAGCCCAGCTCTCCTGCAGAGGCAGAGCTCTTTGCAGGAGTGAACTCCAAGGGTTACTCCAGATTTTCTGCTGTTGGGTCCTACTTGAGAGACTCCATAAGACCATCTGTGCTTCTGAAACAGGACCTGTGAGTGTCTCCTGTTGAACTGATTTCTCTTTGTGGGCAGAACTGGCGAGCTTTGTGCTCCTGGCCTGCCAGGCAGCTGAAAAACCTCTCCTGCTGTCTTAGAAACGGAAGGCTCTGAAAGCTTGTGCTGTACTTTGCCCCTTCAGCAGGGCTGCATCTTCCTGCTTGTCCTAACCTAGCTCCAGCCCAGTGCCCCCAAGGGCTGATCATTGTAGGATGTGGTGGTGCAGGACTGGATGAAGGCCACCCCGGCTCTCCTGTCTCCTGACAGCAGGCCAGCCTTCTTGTGGGGGCAGCCTGCCAAGTGTCTGCTCTATATGGAGACCCTGGAGATGCAGGACAGGCCTCAAAGCAAGCACAAGATCCTTTGCTGTCTTGATGGAAAGAGCATAAAGAGACTGGTCTCTGACTCCTCATCCCTCTTTCTCTTCTTGGAGGTCAGACAAGCTGCCCTGGCCCTGAAGCCAGGGCTTGTGTGTGTGGCCTGTGGCTCCTACCGTCGGGGGAAGCCCACCTGTGGAGATGTGGATGTGCTGGTCACTCACCCAGATGGGCAGTCTCACCGTGGAGTGTTCAACAAGCTCCTTGACAGCCTCCACAGGAGTGGTAAGAAGGCTGGGAGCGGGCACATTGTGGTTGGATCTGTTCTTAGCATGGCCAAGC
The DNA here is from genome assembly GCF_036250125.1 of Pseudopipra pipra. Taxonomy (NCBI): domain Eukaryota; kingdom Metazoa; phylum Chordata; class Aves; order Passeriformes; family Pipridae; genus Pseudopipra; species Pseudopipra pipra. The sequence goes on from NC_087556.1 coordinate 23,602,305, forward strand.
TGAGGAGGCAATGAGGTGAATGACATTCATTGAAGGACAGGTGATTGCTTTTTCTGGGGACAGGACATCTTGTTAGTCCTTAAAAGTACTGCCCCTCGTCCTGGCCCCACTGCAGTGTTAAAGAGGAAGTGTTGCTGCAGCTCAGCATGGCTTCTCCTGTCTGGGTGAGGCTGTTGGGGCTGACTGTGGATTATCCTTTGGGTTCCACAGCATGTTATGAGACAGCTGCTCTCTGGACAGTGGGGAGTGGGGCATAGAGGTGTCAGTCACTACCATTCAGCTCCTCTTTGCCTGTTCTCTCTCCCCAGGCTTCCTGACAGATGACCTGGTGAGTCAGGAGGACAATGGTGAGCAGAAGAAGTACCTGGGGGTGTGCCGGCTCCCTGGGCCAGCCCAGCGGCACCGCCGGCTCGACATCATCGTGGTGCCGTACAGCGAGTTCGCCTGCGCCCTGCTGTACTTCACCGGCTCCGCTCACTTCAACCGCTCCATGCGGGCCCTGGCCAAGACCAAAGGCATGAGCCTGTCAGAGCACGCCCTCAGCTCCGCCGTGGTGCGAGGCCGTGGAGGGGTCAAGGTGTCAGCTGGTCACACTCTGCCCACTCCCACCGAGAGAGATGTCTTTGTTCAGCTGGGGCTGCCGTACCGGGAGCCCTCGGAACGGGACTGGTGATGCCCGGTTGTGACCCAGCACCCTGGGCCTGCTGCTGTGCTGCTGTTTCAAAGGGTGCTGGTTTCCCCATGAGGAACATGTTCCAGCAAATTGGGACTCCTTTCAAGTGAGAGACCCTGCTGCTGACAGGGCTGTGTGCTGGAACCACACTGGAAGCACATCAAGGCAGCCTCTGGCTACCAAAAGGGCTCCCTGCCCATCAGCTACCCTGGTCCTGCTTTTCCCAGCTTCAGAAGGCTGGACTGCAGAGCCTTGTGATCCAGCCCCTGGTAGTGCTTGGGAATAGAAGAAGTGGTATGCATCTTGTGTGTCTGAGCACAGACACCAAAATTTTTGTCCTGAGCTATGAATGAAGGCAGCAGAGGTCTAGCTTGGCTGTGGAATAGGCCTTCCCACTTCTCACTACTGCTGGCAGCTGCTACTGAGGGAATCATGAAGAGTTCCCCTATGCTGCTGTTTTGTCGTCCTGTCTGAGCTGACATGTGTCCTCTGGTGGGTCTCACTGCACAGGGCCAGACTGCTCTGCCACCAGCAGCAGACTGCCACTGAGGTGCTGTACCTGCTTGCTCTCAGCTTGTCATGTGCTGGGGATCCTCCAGATCCACAGAGAGCCCTGGTCTGGCCCTCTCCCTTCATCTCAGTGCAGGAGAGGAGCAGACCTCACAGCTTGGGGGACTGTGCTCAGGAAGGATGTGAATGTAATGGCACTGAATGTAACCCAGCAGGGCTGTGTCTGTGTGTAGGAGGCATGGAGGCAGAGAAAAACACAAGGAGATAGTTAAGTTCTAATTTGGGCAAATTAGAACTTAATTAGCTTTCCCCTTTTTTGTGTAGAAGCCATGGAGTCATCTGGTCTTTGATCAGGGAAAGTGTGTGTGTGTTTGTGTATGCATGTGCATGTGGCTGGCCCCGCCAGTTCCATGGGAGTGAATTTTATTTCTCAGGAAACCTCGTTTTATATTCTGGAGATGAATTTCCCAGAGATGTTCAGAGCTGTGTCTCCATTATGGGTATTGCAGTGGTTCCTCCTGGCAGAGGTGCTGCCCTGCGGTATTGGCTGCCAGAGGTACCATGGTGGGCATTTCTGTGCCAGGACCCGGGGGCTCCCACTCCCTTGTCTTGTGGGAGACCCAGCCACCCCACTCTGTACTTTGCCTTGTCTTTGTCACACGCAGTGACAAGCTGTGTATTCGCTGCTGAGGCAGGCACAAGGACACTAAACCTGATGGTTTGCACAGTTCCTCTGCACTGTCAGCCGTGGCTGCTGAGCACCAGCAGTGGGGCTGGGGCTTTGCTGGGGGAGCCCCGAGCCCAGGAGTGGCATTTGTCAGCTCAGCCTTTCTGCTGGACACCTGAGGGAAATTAATGTCTTTTGGCAAGTCTTGGTGCATTTAAATTTGAAGTGTAATAAATCCCTTCTCTCTTTTCCCTTGCCATCTGTCTTACTGCTCTCTGCACTGCACTGCAACTGTTGGGTCCTTCCCCCGGGGCTGACCAGGAGCTCCTCCTGTGCTGGCCCATTTCCTTGGTTTCAGTGGAGGCAGGGAGAAGGCAATGGAGACCTTTAGGCCATTGGGTCAGCACTTCTGGCTCTCCAAGCAGGGAGTTGCTGTCCACCATCCTTCCATGGCAGAGCAGGACCTGGCTCTGTCCTGGCATCCAGCTGGCCACGTCACTGAGCTCTGAGCCTTGGGCTGAGCTCTTCCTTCAGATGTGGAATCAGGAAGGGATTGCTGTCAGCTTTTCCATATTCATCAAACAGTAGGGCATGTGGGAGTTGGCTGCTGCTCTGTCTCCTGTGCCTGGAACACAGCTCAGTCTCCTGAGCATGGAAGTGCTTTAGTTGTCCAAGGGGAGTGTGAGCAACCTGGATGCCAAGGGAGCACATGGAAATGAGCAGCAGTAACAATTGGCTCAAAAGACAGATGGAGAAGCTGGAGAGGGACAGGGCCTGCTGAAGCAGAGCCAGTGAGGACTGGGCTGAATTATGCAGGAGCAAAGGAGAGTCAGCCTCAGACCAGGGGCCTGTGAGGTCCAGAGGGAGCACTTTCTCCCCAGGAGGGCTGTGTGGCCCAGGGACCACCCCATAGGGGAAAGGGTCCTCATCCTTAGGATCAGCCAAGTTAGGCTGGGCAGGGCCACAGCTGGCCTTGTCCAGGGCTGGGAGTACTCCTGCTCCACAGGGAGGTTGAATGGAGGCTCCCTTTCCCACCAGTGCTGCTGGGAGCATCCTGGAGGCTCTTATGACTGACAGGCCAAGGGCCTGTTACTGCCTGGTGTGGGGCAGGGAGCAGAGTATAGGGCTGCTCACCTTTGTCCCTTGATGAGCACAGGTTTGCCTTCAGCTCTGGATGCCAGGGTGAGCTGTTCTGGAGGTCTGGGACTGCCTCTCTCAGTGGGGCCACATCCTGAGGACATTAGTAGTGGCATGGAAGATGTGGCACTGCTGGCCCCCAACTCCTTCCCCTTGGTCACCCCCCTTTTGCAGGGCCACAGTTCACACCAAGCTGCCAAAGGGGTACTGCAGCAGGGCGCCAAAGACCCTGCTGTTCATCCTGCTTTTACTTGTGGGGAGGCCAGACACAGGGATGTGCAGGGCCAGGGCTTCTCAGGAGGAGGACTTTGTGCTCAACCCCTTGGCAAAGGGCAGTGAAGGTGGCCCAAACACATGCATGTCATGTAGATGCTGCCGGGGCAGAAATCCTGCCAGCCCCCTGCTCTGCGAGGAAATGAGCCTGATGTCTGTCTGTTCCCTCCCACCCCACAAATCCCTGCCCTGGAGCTTCGGAGGGTGCAGAGGGCCCTCCTGTGGCTAGCTGCAGCCAGCTGGGCCAAGGATGGATAGGTACTGAGTGTAGCGGTGGGGAATGAAAGGGGTAGGAGGTGAAGGAGCGCAATCAGGAGCTTTTCCAGAGCGGCTGTGGGTGACATTTCTGGATGCTGAACGCTCCTGCTTCTCCCTCATCCTGGTGCAGGCCCAGGGAAGAAACGTGAGAGGCTGAACTGTGCTGCCCACTGTGAGCCAGCCCTGCCCTGGGCAGAGGGGGCAGAGCTGCCCTACACATACTCCTCCTTATGCCCCTAATCCCTGCCCTTGCAGCAGGGCAGGATGGCCACTCCCAGCACACCTCCTGCCTCTTCTAAACCAACACATGCCACGCTTGGGAAGAAGATACAAGGGATGGGGCTCCTGGGGTGCCTGGGAGGAGGTGGGTGCTGAGTTCCCAGGATGGGTGCAGGCAGGGTGAGCAAACACAGTTTTGGGCATCTCTAATGAGGTGTCAGCCTCTTTCTGCTTCCCAGGTAGGGGCTTCAGCTAATCCCCCTCCCTAGCACACCCCCTTCCCGCTCTCCCTGGCTGTGAGTCTGATCATCCTGAAAATTAAAAATAAACCAAAATGCAGCAGCACTTAGAGACTGAGTGGAAAGCCAGGGAGCTGGGACAGGCACTCAGCTTCTCCTGCAGAGCCCCTTGCTCCCATCCTGGCATCCCTGCACCCCCGAGGTGAGCCCAGATCAGGGGCTCAGGCAATTTCTGTCCTCTTACCAAACATCTCTCTGTCTCCCGGGGTAAAAGGAAGAAAAAGCCTGGGCCAAGAAAAAGCTCTGAGCATTAGGCAGCTCTTCCCACACTGCTTCCTACCCTGTGGGAAGGACACCCCTACTTAGCCATCATGCTTGTCCTGGTGCAGGGGTGGGAGCGGGCTGGGGGAAAGGGGGTGCAGAGGGGGTAGTTTGGCCTCTAACACTGGCACTTTGTATTCATGAGTAAATATTTGCTAATGGCAGCACGGCCAGGCGATTGTAGGGGAGCTGCTGCTCCCCCCGCCGGAGCAGGCAGGGAAATGAATATGAATTTATCATGATTAGGTGAACCCAGCAGGGAGAGCGGGAGAGAGAGGGCTAGGCAGGGAGGGGGCGGGCGAAGATGGATCTGTGCAATAAAATTAAATAAGGACACCAAATAGAGTCACTTCTCACGTGCTCGCCCGCCCTCCCGCGTGCAGGGCCTCTCCTGCCTCCCGCGCTCCTCTGGCTTTGCTGATTTCTCTCTTTCCTCGAATTTATGAGGCCAATTATGAAGATGAGGTTGGAAGTTCTCGGAAGTTCACTAAATGCAAAGTGTGGTCCCTGCTGTTCCCATCAAATTAATTAACCAAGCGCTATTGATGGTCGGGGTGACGTCGGCGCAGCGTGGAGTGTGAGGGAAGGGCTGCTGGGGTGCAGCTGTGGGGGCCTGGTTGGGGGCAGAGCAGCCTGCAGGGCCTCCTCAGGGCCAGTGGATGCAGAGAGAGAGCCCTGTCTGGGCATCCAGGGTGCAGCAGGAGCAAGGAATGCAGCAGGGGATGCATCAGGTCTCAGTGTCATGCTCTGTATCAGTCCCTGTTTCCAGCACTGTTTCCTCTGGCTTGAGTAAGATCCAGCCGGGTGATGGCAGAGCTGCCCTGATGGGAATGTGGCATTGATGCATGGAAGGATGCTGTGCCATGTCCTGTGGTGGATGCCACAGCAGTGTCTTGTGTGTCCTGCAGACACAGGCTGCAGGAGCAAAGCCAGGAGCTAGTGCACTCTTGAGATCTTACCCCAGCTGGTGAAGGGATGCTGGCTGCAGTCCCGTGGGAGTGATCTGCACAGGGGCTTCATAACTGGGAGACAAGGGACTTTCCCTGTAGCTTAGCAGTGATTGTACAGCCAGGACTGGCCTACTGCCACCTTCCCCTGCTCCCTGAGTCCCAGCAGCCCTCTCTGCCTCAGTTTTCCTGCCTGTGCTATAGGAAACGACCTGACTGGTAGAATCTCATGAGCAGAGTTCCTGATTTGGCGCAGCCACTTGGCCATCACTAACCTATGTGTGAAGCAGCCCAACTCTGCAGAGCTCTAGGACCCAGTGGTTGGTTTTGCCATGGGGGCAGCAACCATGTGCCTAAATCACACCAGCTCTTATGTGCCTGGAGTGACTGTGTTGTGTCACTCCCTCCCAGGGAACATCTTATGCGGGGGGCTGTCTCCAACATAACCCCCATGTCTGCTCTGTCCCGTGGTGCTGTGATGACTACTCCATGCTCACTCACTGCAGGTGTGAGCAGCTGGGATGGTGCTGCAGAGCTGCTGCAGCATGAGCCCCTGGGCTGCTCAGGTTCATGTCAGACACTGGGCAGGCAGCCCTTCCTTCACCTGCCTCAGCAGGAAGTTCACTCTGAGCAGTTTGTAGGTGCTCAGGTAAGTCTCTCAACACTAGCTGTGCTACAGTGAGTGGTTGACATTGTAAAAGGATCCCATAATGAGGCCCTGGCTTAAACCCAGGACATGTCCACGTGCCACACTGTTGCTCTGTGCCTCAGTTTCCCTCCTTCTTTCATTTCCTGAGGCTGTTTGTTCTTTGGGCAGGGTCTGGTCTTCACTGGGTGCAAACAGCATCCCTGTTACTAAGGAACCTTGGTAGCATTTAGTGGCTGCGAGATGAGACGCAGCCAAATAAAGGCTCAGTCCTCACCCCCAAACCAGCCTTGTTTCACAGTGAATATATGTGCCATAAGGCTCCCTGTTTGCGCCACCCTGGCACAGGGACCTTCCCCCGTAGTGCCATGGGGTCCTGACTTAAATACTTTTGCTGTTGCTGGCCAAGTGAAGGAGCTTATTTGAGGGGTGAAAGATGCAGGCTATGTGCTCAGACCAGGGATCTCACAGAGGCAAAAGACACAGAGGACCAGGTCTGAGCATCCCTGCATGTTCCCAGCTCCTGGCACAGCTCTGGCTGCGTGCCTCCACCATTCCAGCTCCTGCTTCTCTTCACTGGCTTCACTCCTGTCCCGGTGATCAATGGGCTCTGGTTGGGCTGGAAAACAGCACAAACAGAGGCATTTACAAACCCGCTGTCTCTCCAACAGGGCCATAACTCAGGCTCCCCGTCACCGTGGGGAATGGGAGGCAGGAGCTCCTGCCTCGGTGGCAGCAGCAGTGCCGACATTTCTCCTCTCGTGGTAAATGCGTTACTTGGGGATAATTTACCTGCTTATGTCAAGTTTTAAAAAGAAATAGACTGGCTGCTCTGTAGCTCCTGACACTTGCAGCTTGCGTGCATGGACTCATGTGTCTACCCAGAGAAAAAAATCACCTGAGCTGAAAGGAGCGGTTTGCAAACGCCTACACTTTGGGTCTGCAGCCCCTGCGTGGAATCTCTGGTGTCTAGTACTGAGGCTGAGCTCTCACCATGGTCTGTCCCTCCTTGGGGTCTCGAGGGTCTGCAGCCACCCACTGGTTCTGGCAAGGCTGCCCACCTGCAGCAGGGGCTGCTTGGGGCTGGGTGCCTCACCACCACCACAGTGTGCCGGGAGTACCCCCTGCCCGCACCCCTTCTCCTGGGCATCGGATCGTGGAGATGTGTGGGGGATGCACTGTCGTCCTTGAGTGAAGACCTTGCTGGGGACCCAGGGCGACTGAGGAGCTGCTCCTGGCCGGTTCGGGCAGCCGCCAACCTCGCCGGCAGCAGAGGGAGCTGGAGGACCGGGGATGGCAGCACGGGCAGGCAGCAGGAGGTTGGGCTGGGCAGCTCAACCAGCCCCATGGCGGTAGAGAGACCCCACTTCACCCAGATCCTCCCCCAGCAGGGCAGCGGGAGGTGCCCGCAGCCGCTGTCCTCTCAGAGTGGACTGTCCTCTCAGCCCCGCAGTGTCACCCCTCAGACGTGTCTCTCCTGTGGGCACCCAGCCCTGTTGAGGGCACCTCCTGAGTTGACACTCTGTCTCCTCTCTGGGCTTTTAGGGGTTCAGCCCCCTTGTTTCTTTCTGAGGAGCCACGTGTCTGGACCCCACCTGTGACCAGCGGCAAAGTCCCTTGTGCCCTCCCCACGACCGAAGGCACAGTGCTTCTCATCACGCTGAGGACCTATCAGAGGCACAGCAGAGTCCCTGGGGAGCCTGACTGGATGTGATGAGGGTGGATAAGGCCTACATTACTGGGAAGCATCCCAGAGCCAAGGTGGGGGGTCCTGCAGCACGTGGTGGGCATCTGTCACTGCCATCCCCCAGCCTCCTTGGCATAGGGAACTGATTTATGTCTGGGCCAGCTACTGGCTGACCTCTTGTGTGGGCTCAGGCATTATAACTAATGGGAGGTCAGCGAAGCTACAGCAAAAGTGAAGTGGCTGGTATGGGTCAGGGAGGGGGAGTGCAGGACAGGGGCTGCTGGGGATCCCAGTTTCAAAGGCACCACTACCCAGAGCAAAGGACAGCAGGGATGGAGCAGACGTAGCTCTCCTAGCCTCTCCCCTTCTACCCTGTACCCTGTTGAGATCTCTTTCTGACCCTTCTCTCCTCCTTTAACCACAGGGTGTCCTGAGTCAGCAGTATCAAGCATGGACTGATGGCTTCATAAGCATCGACAGCAGAGCCAGTATCAGAACCAGGTATCTGAGCCCAGCCCCTGCCTAGGACTCGCTGGCATGAGAAACCAGGAGGACCTGACACAGGTAGAGCAGAGTGCGATGCCACAGTCGGTGGCCTGAAACATCCCTCCTTCATCTGTTGCTCTCACCTCCTGCTTGATCCATGATCCCTGGGGTGCAGAAATCTGTGGGGATTACACTCCTCCTACCTCCCTGTGACACAGGTTTACCCCCAGGTCCCAGACCCCCAGTGCACATGGGCCCTGTGTCACTCAGTCCCATCACAGCATACTCTCCGTGTGTTTCAGCAATAAGCCCTGTTTGTTTTCCCAGCTGGACTGGATAACCAGCCCAGCATGCAGCCAGACTATGGGAGCTGAGCTTTAGGGACAGTTATATCAGCTGCCACCCCAGTCCCTGCCTGCAGCAACTGCTGAAGTGGGACCCTCAGCACAGCTGTAAACCTGGATACTCATGTACCCATCGAGCATCTGCCCCCCATCCTGGGATGACACCAGCCTGATCTGCCAGCCTAGGTGGTCTGAGTGGGAGGGGAGCCCTCAGGGGTGCTATAAAAAACATCTACCCCCACTCCTGGCCACACACTGAGCTCCCCTCTGTCCGGCAGTAAGAGAGAACATTTTTAAAAATGGCAAGAGCACAAGAAGAACAAGGTTGCTAATTCCTGAAGCTCTTGGGAGAGTTTGCACAGTGAGATTCCCTCACTGCCTTGTGCTTAGACAGGACCCATATGTCCCCCAAGGGTGGCACTACCATGGCTAATGTCATTGGTGTGCCCTGGACTGGGATTTCCTTGTCCCAGCAGGAGTCCAGCTGTGTCCAGCTGTTAGGGGGAAACTGGGAACAAAGCTGCCCATGGCCCCATGGCTTGGAGGGCTCCCACCCCTTGGCTGCCCTGCAGGAACTCCCTGATTGCCCAGTCTCCTGATTTGGCTTTTTTTTCCAGGAGGACCACTCTCTGCAGAGTGATCCCAGCAGCAGAGCAGGGTTCTGAAGCTGAGAGGAAGACCTTGGGCTGAAAACTGCATCTCCACAGATCTTTGCACAAACTTCTCTCTTAAGATTGTCTCTGAGACAGGGCTGGGGCCGGGTTTTTGGCAAATCTATGTATTGTTGTGACTGGAGTTAAATGCCAGTGGTCTTGCCTTGATTTCAGGTTTATGCTGCTGTGCGACAGAGCTTTGCTGACAGTCTACCTTTGCTCTTGGATAGGGAAGGGGGAGAAGGTAGCAAACCATATCTGAGTGAGGCACAAGGGCTTTCCCAGGGATACTATTCATATTTGGTGTATAGTATTGCCAAGGGCTCAGGTGTGCAGGCTGCCAACCCCTGGCCAGACTCTGAGAGCCTCTCCTGGCACTGCCTGGCCATCCCACAGATGCAATGGGTCTGTCACAGTCCTACCAGGCTCCTGTTGCTGTTTGTAGGCTGAGGGGTGTGCTGAAGTCCAGACTGACACTTGTGCTTTCCAACTGGCTACACACATTTCTGCTCCTGTTTCTCAGCCAAGGAGTGTTAACTTTGCAAGGCTGTGGTGAGAGCTCCCATCCACCCCAGCAACGCCTTCTCAACAAGTTTGTCAAGTCTTTCACATGACTCCATTGCAGGTCATTTGGCAACATTATGGCATTGATTTCTTCTCTTTTTTAGGATCCTTCTTAGGGCTAATCTGGGTTTGGGCAGCAGCAGCTTGTGGCCAGTGCTCAAGCGTCACCCTGGAGCACTGGCCACTGGCAGGTCTTGGTGCAGCATCCAAAGCTTAGTCCAGCTGGGAAGACAAGTCCTCTGGTTGAACCTGGAACTCAATGCATTCCCAGCTGGCTCTCAGCAAAGGTGATTTGTTTGAAATAATTTCTGTGGCCTCTGCACTTATTTTGGCTGCTCACTTCAGGAGAGCAGGTTAAATCTATGCCGCTAGACAGCACCAGAGGCTGAGCTTCATCCAGAAGAAGCTCTTGGAAGACTTTGCTCAGCTCTCACTTTGAACAAGTCTAAAATTATATCTGAGATACAAAAACTGATGAGTAACAGATAGGTGAGTCTGGCTTCAGATTAGCAGCTTTTACTACACAGCTGGGATGCTCCCACTGAAAGTGATTGCCATTTGGGATCAGTTTTGCTCCAGAAATATTTCAAGCTTGTCAAACCTCTTTTGAAGGCCTGGCCAGGTGGAAGGAGCATGGAGAGCTGTAAATAAGTGGGAGCTTTAAAAAAACTCCCTGAAATGACCAATAAATCCCCCAGGACATGACAGGAATCATTTATGGATCCCTCCTGAAGAAACCAGCTCTCCACTGAAAAGAAAAAGTACTTTCAAAAGCATGTTCAAGGCAGCAGACTGTGGTGCCCAGACAGGGAGCAGCTCATATCCGAGCCTCCTTCATCACCCAGGGACAGTGACATCCCCTGGCAGCTCCCTGTGCCACTCACTCCCCATATCTTGCTGTGTCCTGCCTGAAATTATTGAGATGCATGCCACAAAGCCAAATAAATGAAGATCTTGAGCCTACAGACTGCTTGGCATGAGGTAAATAACACGAACTGGATCCAGCTGGAACCCGCAGCAGGAGACGACTGCTCTGTGCTGTCCTGTGGGGTGCAGTGTGTGGGGCTGCTTACCCCTGGCAGCACCCCTGTCACGTCTGGCAAGGACTGGGGGCTGCCCAGGCTTTTTCTGCATATAGAGAAGATGGAAAAAACCCACCAGTGTGGCCTCTTGGCTCATCTGCAAGGTGACAGCAGGGACACATTTGTCCATGCAGAGGGTCCCTGGTGGCAGTGCCACTGCTCCTCTCTCAGCAGCTGGACTGAAGGCGTGGTTGGGTGTATCCACAGCTCCCTGAGACATCCTGCAAGTTTGACCACATCTGTGAGTGCTCTTCAGGTCTCTGGGGAGAGGATGGGAACCAAGTAGTTTCTTGCACATCTCCTCCTGCACTCCAGTGAAAACACCCAAGGGGGGCCGGGATGTGGGTGGGCAGAGGTGGAGAGGGAGACTGGACTTCCTTCCTTCCCAGAGTGCTGGGAGAGGGCAAGGGGTGTGCAGGCAGCTCTGTGGGTGTGGGGACACCTGGGTGCACTGGGTGAGTGGCAGTGGGGAGGTGCAGGGTCAGTCGGGTGAAGTGCCTGCATGCACAATCTGGACACCCCCCGTGGCAGGAGGCTCACAGTTCCTTTCCCCCTGCCCTTGCTGGCAGCTCTGGCCATGTCCTTGCCACCAAGGGCACAACCATCAGTGGGTACAGGCAGCCATAACTCCTGGAGGGGGGCTGGCACCGTGTACTCCCCTTTGCCGTGCACCCCCCCCCCACCCCAGATGCTTTCTCCTGTTCCTGTCCCAAAGCATGTCTCTGCTTCCCACGAGCATCCCACGGACCCCTCATGCACTGCTCAGTCCCCCGAATGGCCACCCCCTCTCTGTCCTCACCGGACCCAGTGGTCGGTATTGGTGTCCCCATTCCACAGCAGCTGAGCCTCTTCCCAGGGTGACTCTGTCCCGGCCCCTCTCTGCCACGCAGCGCTCCCCCCCCCGCCCCGCCACTTTGCACACTGCAGCAGATGGTGGAGGTGACATTTGTCTCAGAGTGACGCATTTGATGGTGGCTGTGTCCCCCCTCCTCCCTTCGCCCTGGATGGAGGAACCTTGAGCCCACCTGGCAGAGGCAAGACGGGCAGGCACAAGCCGGGGTGTCCCCCCAGCCCCCCCACCTCCACCGCACACCTCACAGACATCTGCACTTCTTGTCCATCTGTGTCCCCACCAAACACCCCTCCCAAGGGTCTGGGGCAGCTGGGGGGCATCGTCCCTGAGGGTGAGCGCCCATCACCACAGGGTGTTTGTGGGGGGGATTAGGTGGGGGCCGGGCACCAGGGACTCCTGTTCATTCTCCGTTTTCTGCCTTAATTAGAACCCGGAGAGACCAGGCGAAATCGCATTAGCGTGGGGCCCCGGTGCGCTGAGCCATCCATCTTTTTTTATTACAGCGTAATGGGGCTGCTCGCGAGGCGCCGTGCGATTTGTCACAGGCCTCGTTCCCTGATAACGGGCATTTGTCATCACTTTCTTCCCGTGTTAATGTCATCATCGGCGAGCTGACAGGCAGACCCGTTGAGGGAGCACTGGCGACAGACCACATCCGTCAACCTAATATTTCCATGGCTGTGGGGATCAGCCGGGCTGCGAACACACATTAAAGTGCTTATGGGGGGGGGGGGGGGGGGGGAAGTGGTTGTCATTAATTAAAATGTTAGTGTGAGCGTGTGCACGGGTGGCACTGCGTGGGGACGGGGGGGGCCTGTGGCGCGGGAGGACGCGGGGCGGTGCGGGTGCAACGCGGTGGCCTTTTAACAGAGCGCGCATCAGCTCCTGAAACCCATTTAAAAGATATTTGGGACTGGGGAATCAGTGGTGAGCATGGTGGAAAGGTCATTGTTAATAAGGGAGAGCGCACGGGAGCACATGGGGAGGGCGCAAGCATGGCCGATGGAGGATGGAGGAAATTATCACCCCCCTGGAGCGGAGGAGTGTTTGTCCCATGGGGTGTAGTTGAGCCACTTCTGTCGTGAAGTGAGTGGCCTCAGCCCTGCGTGGCAGCAGGATGGGTGAGAGAAGGTGACCCTGCAGCGGGGTTGCTCCATGGCTGGCCAAGGGCAGGAGTGGGGTGTGGTTTGGGATGTGGGGCTGCACACCCCACAAACAGGGCTTTGGGACAGCGCTCTGCAGCTGCAAGCTGGACTCGAGGCAGGAGAAGTCTGGAGGGTTAAACCTGCGACCTTCCCCATAAGCAACTAGCAAGGAGACCCGCCCCAGGCCCTGAGGCCGGTTCAGGGGCAAGAGGGCTCAGGTTCTCACCCCAGAATGTGTGGCTGTTGCCATGGAAACAGGTGATGGTGAGGGGAGGAGTGTGGGTCAGCAGAGGGTGTGTGGCACCTTGGGTTTTCATGGCAGTGGGAGTCTGTTTTCTGTGCTTTTCTGGAGTTCCTGTGGTCCTACAGAACAGGCAGGTTTGTTGGGCTGCCTTTTTTTGTTTGTTTGGTTTTTTAATTAGCTTTACAGGGTGTTTGGGAGAGTTTAGGGGTGAGTGTCTTAGCTAGATCTACCCACTGACCCCTCAGCTCCCACAATGTACTGGTACAACCCCAACTTGCACAGCAAAATATGACTCCAGGAGCTCTGGGACCAAATGGGGACAATGATGCTTCTTCCTCTGCTCAAAAGCCAATCCTCAGGACCTCTGGGAGAAGCCACTGATGTTCCCAACCTGTGGCTGGACATGGTGCCAGAAGATCAGGCAATTGTAGGGTGCAGATGGGGGGCTCAAGGTTTGAAAATGTGGCTGCGCACAGAGCCTTCAGCCCCATGTCCCCCATCTCAGGGATGGGCAGGGGCAGGCTGTGAAGAAGGACACGTATCAGATGGTCCAGGAAAGCTCACAGAGCTTTCTTTCATTGCATTTCTTATTTTTGTTTTCTGTCCTTCCTTATTCCAGTCACAGGTTCTGTGCATGGGAGAGTCAGGTTTGGGGTGAGGTGAAGGGCTTTTTTTCTAGAGACCTGGGTCCTTTATGTGTGTGCCCATGAACACACACACACACACACACACACACACTCTCCCCAAATAATTTCTGTTAGTGCAGCCCAGTGTTTTGCTCTCCAGCAAGCACTGAGGGTGGGTAGATCTGGGAGAGGGGTAGTTATCTCCAGGTTCTGATGGGGAAACTGAAGCATGGAGCAGGGACTTGCAGTCCTCATCCATGCTGTGGTTACAGGTTATCCCATCACCGACAGCATCTGACAAGCCTGCAGATGTCAGGGAAAAGGTGCTTGGGAGATTTTCTCAGGACTACCCAGCAGTGGCCAGGCTCCCAGCCCTGTGACGTCCTTGGATGGGTCCCCAACCCCCCAGTATCAAACCCTGCCACCAAACCTCTGTCCACTCCAGCTCTCCACCGTAAATCACTGCCCTCCATTGGCCAAGGACCTTTTAAAAAGGATTTATTAGGGGGGATTTAAGCACAGGCAGTGATACGGTTTCATAAATCGAAAGGCAATAGTGCTCATCGTTGCCAGTTCATTGGGGGGGGTGGCATCCCTGCTCCCCCCATTCCCACGCCGTGCTAACAGCCTCCTCCCCGGCACCGCTGCCTCCACCGCTCCCCTTCGCCTCCCCGTCTGTGGAGACCGCGAGTGTGGAAAATCCCCAGACAGGGAGTGTAAATGCTTGTTCTTTGTAAATGAAGAACATAATTAACATTAAATTAAGGTAATACAAATGAAGACAACACAGAGCCTGACAGGATGAGTGTTTGGGGAGGCAGTAGAGAGAAGTGATTCATATTTTTAATTTACTGTACAAATAGACTAGCAGGGCTGGGGGGAAAAGGGCCATCCAAGTGGAGTGGGGATTTTTTTTTTTTCCCACTGTTGTTTTGCTGTGCTTTAAGCACACAATGACTATTAAAGTCAACTGCCCATATAATAGGACATCTCCTACATGACTGCTCTCCAAAAGGCAGCTTGCTGTAGCAATAAATTCTAGGAGTGCCATCTGCTGGTGTGCACCCTTTGCCGGGCACCCTTGCCTCGGCCACCCACACCCAGACCAGCCCTGGCACCCCTCAACCTCTGCAGAGACCTGCTCCAGCAGAGCCCTGGCCACGGACCTGCAGGCACTCATGCAGAGGTGGTTTTTTTGGTAGAGTAACGAACACTTTCTTCCCACCCCAAACGTGCCCTCAAATTGTTCAAATTGTCCATCTTTTTTTTTTTTAAGAGGTTGAGGGGGTGGGGTTGATGCCGAGGAAATATTTTAGGCTTTTAAAAGAAACAAATCTCTGTTCTCCACCCCTCCAAGGTGCTGGGTTTCAGATGAGTGCCTCTTATCCAGAACACAATTTAAAAAAATCACTCATTTTATATTTTTACCTGCAAAGAGACTGTTGACCACAGCCCGTGTGAACTGCAGACTGGGCTGGAGCTGGCTCTGCACTTTAGGAGATAAGAGTTGTGGTCTCAGCCCAGTGAGGCCACACTGGAGGATGATTTTCAGCCAGGAGGGAAACAGGTTTACCATAGAACAAATGTGTCCATGAGACTGGGACACCTGGAGCAGGCACATATACACTACTGTTATGTCCTTGTTCCCTTCTCTGGGGATTCCTGCCACCACTGGGCAAAGCAAAAACAAAAGAAGGTGCCGAGAGGACCCATCCTGTCTGAAATCACCCTTCCCAGGCAGAGGATTCCCTGTGACAGTGCTGAAAGACTCATCCACTATGCCAAAACTGGAGGGTGTTTCACTGTCTGGGGGGTTCCTAATTTTGGGAGTGCAACCTTTTCTCTCCAGGTGACTTGTCTCCTGGCAGTTATTATCATGAGCAGTGTACATGGGTCCAGGGCAGCCACATTCACTGTGTCCTATTCCTTTGTCACCTTTTCCTCTCCCCTATTAAGTTCACATCCCAGGGTGCCTGAGGGCAGCTTCAAGCCATTGTCTGAAGCTTTGCCAACCCCAAAGGGCAGCCAAGGCCTCTTTAATTCCTGCCCCTGGGCACTGGGGAGGGCAGACAGGCAGGACAAACCCTGTATCCAAAGGGAAGTAGTTTTCCCCTGCTTTTGCCCCTTTTGATTCTATCGAAGCTGTGTTTGCACACAAGGCTGTGACCGGTGGGATGTGGAGCCACCAAGTATGGGCACTGGGAGATCAGCGGGAGGTCCCATCCTGCAGTCTCAGACCCTCCATGAGCACTGATGTCAAGCTTTGGCGGGAGCTTGGCTGCCCATCAGCCTGGGCTGCTCCCCATGATGAGCTGTGTCAGATGTGCCATGTCCTTGCTACTGCAGCCCCACAGTCAGTCCCACTACTCCGGAGAAGAAACTGGAGAGGCCTGGTGATGGACTCCCACACCATGCTGGCTCCTCTGCCAGCTCTACCCTGCTTTGAATGGCCCTGAGTAGCTGAGGTCTGCAGATGTGTTTGTAAATCACAGAATCACAGAATGGTTTGGGTTGGAAGGGACCTTAAAGATCATCTTATTCCAACCTCCTCTGCCGTGGGCAGGGATACCTTCCACTGGACCAAGTTACTCAGTGCCCCATCCAACTTGGCTTGGAACACTTCCAGGGGTGGGGCATCGACAGGTTCTCCTGGCAACCTGTTCCTGTGCCTCCCAACCCTCACAGTAAAGAATTTCTTTCTAATATCTAATCTAAACCTACCCTCTGTCAGTTTAAAGCCATTCTCCCTTGTGCTGTCACTACATGCCCTTGTAACAAGTCCCTCCAGAGCTCTCTTTCAATCTCTTAATCTACTGGAAGGTGCTCTAAGGTCTCCCAAGAGCCTTTCCCATTCCAGTTTGTCTGGGGTGAGCCTCAGCTCTCCATGTTGGAGGTATGTGAATACCTCAATGCTTAAACTCACCCACCCTCTAGCACTGGGCACATCAGGAGAAGGCACTTACACATTTGGAGAAAGCCACCTTCCTCTTCATTTCTGCAAACCTTAAGAGGATCAGGAGCATTTCCAGGCATCCAATTAATTTCTCAGGCTCTTCTTTGAACCTTCTCCAGTCTTTCGAGGTCTGCTTGGACACTGCTAGAGAATACAGCCTTACCCTCACCAAGTAGAACCAGTGCTTTTGGAGGCCTGAATCCAGAGAGCTGCTTTGGACATGGGGAAGCAGCTTTGGACGTGGAGAAGCATCTCAAAGCTCATCCAGCCATACCTTTCATGAGATGCCTGCAGCAGAGAGGCTGGGAATGCCTCCCTGGGCAAGGCAAAGAGAGGGTAAGCCCAAATACAGTTTTTGCAGGAGTACCAGAGCAGTGGTGAGGGGCAGCTTGGACTGACAGCCCCAAAACAGAGATTCTGCCCCAATAGCTTCAACAAAATAGATTATGAGTTGCTAGTGTTCCATGAGCACAGAGTTTCCTCACCCTCAGGTCCTGATGGAAAGAGGATGGACGTGTCCTTTGGCACAATATCCACAAAAGGGTCCCCAGGAGCAAATGCATCCAAAGGGCACCATAGAATTCAGCCAGTGACCTCCAGTCCTTGGGAAGAGGGGACTGTTGGTGGTGTCTGAAGCTCTGGCAAAAATGGGCCTTGACCCCACATTTCGCAGGTCTGCCCCTTCTCACCAGCCAGAACAGAGCAGTCCTTGGCTATAAGGCAACACCCCAGCTCCTTGGCTGTTCCAGGACCCCAGAATGGGGGGGCTGGTCCCAGGGGGGCCATTGCCTCCTACACGGAGGGCAGGGGTCATCTTCCAAGCTGCCCCACATGCTGGGTGGGAGAGATAGATAAATACCAGAATAAATAAATACAAGTGGCAAAGAGGCCTGAAATGATGCTGTCGTTTGCTGGGAATGAGAGACACAAGTGTAATTTAGGTTTTGATATTATCAAAGTCTCGCTGCTCTAAAACAGCAGGGCACTCAGTGCCTCATTAATAAAGGATAAACTTGGAGTCTATTTACAATGCACTTTTTGGGGTTATTTACACTCCATTATACATATGTAATGCTGCACATATTTACCGCTCTGTTCTGCTGCCGAGAGCAGCGGAGTCGGGAGGGAGGCAGAGTGGGAAGTGGTTGATGCTGTGGAGCCATGACCCCTGCTTTGACTGATGTCCTTTAAATGGCTCAAGATGCAGGAGAGTCCCAAGCTAGTGGCTTAGGATGGAGGTGATGGGACCAGGCACTGGGGACTCGGTATGGCCCAGTCCCCATGGGTCCAGCACCCACCCACCCCCAGAGGGGCCCTGAGGCTTTGCCAAGGGATGCAGGAAGGGTGGGCTCCTCACCAAGTGACCACAAGCACCAAACACGCAAGCTGTGGGCCAATCACGGGGTGGGAAACTGGGGAAAAAGAGGGCTAAATTATTTGCAACAAAATAAATGATGTTTGCATTAGCACAAGAAGGGTTTGGCCACACAGCCCTCCCCACTGCCTGGGGTTTACCTCTTACCAGAACAAAATACTGTAGTTCTCCTGCAAACCATAGCTCCTGGAGGGTCTGCTGGCCTGGGAGCTCCCAGCCCCACGGTGTTTGTGAGAGCTGCTGTGGGGGTCCTCGGTCACACAACTGCCATGTTCACAGCAGTCCTGGGACACAGGGCAGCCCCTCCCTCTGCAACACAGGCCTCAGGATTCAAGGCAGAGACGTGAGAGACGTCATGCTTGGAGAGCACCTTGGGGTCACAGCAATTAATGGGGTGCAGAAAAGGAATGTGGGTGTATCCTGGATCCTTTTGTCCTCAAGGGCAAACCATGCAGGGGTCCCGTGGGAGCACTCTTTGGGGCCAGCACACGAGGCCAGGCACCAAGGGGCTTCCAGCAGGCTGTGGAGGGGCACAGTGGCTGGACAGTCTCCCCCAGCTCAGAGCTACTCTACGTCCCTTCTGCAATAGCCTCTGGCTTTGCATGACCAACCCAGGTAAGATGCAAGAGCCTAGGAGACATCCTGATCACCCTCCCTTTGACCTTTCCAGCCTCCCTGGGGAGGAGGAGAAATCCCTCAACCCATTCTGCTCTTCCTTGGCACTGGGAAAGCACCCATTCCAGCACACTACATCTTGCTGCTATTCCAGGCTGAACTTGCCAGACAATGGCTCTGGTGGCAATGGTCTTTATTAAACAGCTCATGTGGGCAGCTCTTGGCAAGGCTCCATACCCAGGAGTGATGAGAGTCACAGGAGGTGCCCTTGTCTCTGTGGGGGCATCTCTTCCAGCATGAGGGTCATGCACAGCGGGCAGTGCCACCCTGGTGCATCATCCTGGCTACAGGCTGCAGGACAGTGACATGTTGACATGTCCTGGGAGACCCAGAGCTGACCAGGTCAGAGCAAATTGGCCCCCACTTTATTCTCCAGCCCCGAGCCTCCTCCACCATCCCAATCCCCTCCAGCCCAGCCAGATCAGGGCAGGCTGGATCCTGAGCCCTCCAGGGAGCTGTTCTCCAAGGTCCCATAGCCATCGAGCCTCATCATTCTGAGATGGGCTGGGATGGAGAGGACGGAGCGGCGGGTGGCAAAGATGTGACTGATCTCCATGAAGGTTTTGTTCTTGGTCTCAGGGATGATGAAGTAGATGTACAGGGCCACCAGCAGGCAGACACCACAGAAAACCAGGTAGCAAAAGGCACCGGCTGACATCTGGGGACAATAAGAGCAGGATGGGGCAGAGAGTCAGGCACCCACAAACTGGGCATGGCACAAGACAGCGTCCCCTCTCATCACCCCTTCCTAGGCTGGCTCCAGCCAGCACTGAGCTGAGCCTGGAGCATGAGCATCTCTCAGGCTAAGCCCGACTTGGCACCCCATTGTGGGAGAGCAGCAGGGCTGTGTCCATCCCCTCCTTCTTCCATGGCCCCTCTGGACTGATACCTGCAGGAAGGGGAAGATGAAGCCAATGGTGAAGTTGCAGAGCCAGTTGAGGGACCCCCCCACAATGTAGGCAGCTGGGCGGTGCGACTGCGTGAAGAGCTCGGCTGTCATCAGGAAGGAGACACCAGCTGCAGAGGGAAGGGACAGATCAAGGATATGGGGGACAGGTGCCTCGAGCACCCCTGGGGTCAACAGGTCCTGTCCATCTCAGTCCTGTGGCCAAAGGGCTGGAGGCCTGCAAGACTCACAGTTTAAACTGCTGGTGCTGGGACAGCTGGAGGAGATGGGGAGTGTTGTGGACCAGTGTCCTGCCTTTGGCCTCCCTTTGGGATATGTCTCAGTGGTAGGTGACGATCCCCCTGACATACCACACTTGCACATTGCTGGGTGCTGAGGCCAGTTTCACAAGCTGCATGACTGAAAGTTTCAGGCTGAGTCAAAATAAGGGTGGAATATTTCACCTGGATCCTCATTTTCCAATAATTTTTCTAAATGCTGACACATTAAATCTCCTAGAGATCACAGGCATGGAGAAAAATCTTCCTGGTACCCTCCATAATGCCCTTTCCAGCCTCCCTTGATCAAAACAGTTCAGAAAATTTCCTTCTATCAATTAGCTTCTATCCCACTGTGGCTGATTTAGGCAGGAAAGAAGCAACTACATTTCTGAGCATCAGAATTTCCCACAGGACACAGAAATGTTATTTTCCAACTGCTTTTCCCATGTGTGTGGAAATGATTTTCCAAGCCAACTTGTTACTGGACTAAAAACTGGACATGGGTTGTGACTACTTCTCCTGGAAGGGCTCAGCCTCTCCTGCTATGTGTCACTGAGCCAGCAGCCATGGTCCCAG
Organism: Pseudopipra pipra; assembly: GCF_036250125.1. Lineage (NCBI taxonomy): Eukaryota > Metazoa > Chordata > Aves > Passeriformes > Pipridae > Pseudopipra > Pseudopipra pipra. The sequence goes on from NC_087556.1 coordinate 23,622,625, forward strand.
GACTGTCCCTGTGCTGGAAGGCAGAATCCAAGGTCCAGAAGACATCCCAAGACGCATGGGAATCTGGCAAGGGACTGTATTTGATATGTATTTGATGTGACTGGAGCCCCATTGCCTGGCACAGGGTTGCCTGGGACCTCTTTATAAAGGATGCTCCAAGGGAAAAGATAAACCAAAAAACAAGTGCTAAGAAGTAAGGGAGGAGTGGAGCCCCTGATGGACTCTTACTCACAGCTCGCCCAGAACACAGATATATATATTTTTTTGTTTGTTTTAAAACTCCTATTCATCATTGTTTGTGAACAATGAGCCATTAAAATCCTAATTAAAGATGTAATTACAGTGAATGAAGTCTAGGTTGAGGATGAATTACAGATCTGTTAGCAGCTCTGCTAATACATCAACTGGGTAAACCAGTCCAGGTTTCACTCCTGGCTGTTTGAGCCTGCACTTGGTTAGGGACAGGGTGATGTTCATCAGCCACACTGTGATGGGAGGCACCTCCAGAGGTGTCTGAGGAAGGCTACCAGGGCTTTCATTCTGCTTGGCCCTGGAGCAGGGACAAGGAGGAGGAGGTAGAGTGTGCTCTGGGGATGTATGGGGCTGGAGGGGTTTGTGGAGGGTTTCACCTGTGGGGTGCAGCACGATAAACCAGGGCCTGGCCACAGGGACGGGGCCAAGGCTCAGGTTCTGTCACCTGCCTGCAAATCCTGGTGGTCCCCTGGGACACCCATTCCCACTCCACCGCCCCCCGTTCCCCCAGTCCCAGCCCCACCTGGTCCCATGCAGAAGCCAGCGATGATGCCGACCACGCAGGCGATGCTGACGTAGTGCATCCAGGGCAGGGCAGCCTGTGAGGGGACACTGGGCTGAAGCTGCTTGGCTCGGTGGTGGCCCTTGGAGACAGTGGCCACGCAGGACACATCAGTGAGATGCAGGCAAGCAATGGGTGGTTTGGGGCAAAGCTAGTGAGGTTCAGCCTTGGCTGAGATCTGCAGCTCGTGATGTTGATGTCCCCAGAGTCATGGGAACATCCCCTGGGAGCAGACAGCAGAAGGAGGACCCTGCAAACCTCTCCACCTCCCCCAGCATTTCACAGCTGCCTGTCTGGTAACAACAATTTCTGCAGAAAAGCTACCAGAAGCAGCAGGACTTTTCTCATTTGAATTTGTGTTTTCTTTTTTTGTTCTTTGCACTAAAATTTCCTTCTCTTTAACTTTGAAGGGAACATGTTACTTGGAAGAGCCAGTACACCTCTCATTTCCATGCATGCTCCCTCCCCCGATGTGACACCCAGCCTTACATCACCCAGCCCCCATCAATGCCCCAGCCCCAGCCCAGGGAGTGGCAGTGGCCCTGGGGGTGGCAGTGGCCAGACCAACCTGCAGCAGCAGGGAGACAGTGATGCCAGCTGAGCAGATGCCCATGGCACAGAAGCCAGTGATGATGAGAGGCCGCCGGCCCACCTTCTCGATGGTGAAGCACTGCCAGGGGAGAGCAGAGGGGTGGTGGGGAGCTCCAAGGTGGACGGGAGCACCCCTGAACCCCAGATCCGGCTGAAGGTGGGAGGATGCTCCTGGGCAGCCCCAGCTCAGAGCTCCAGGGCTGAGGCTGGGGCATGTAAAGTAAAGTGCAAGGGGTGAGCACACATGGGGCAGGAGAGGGGTCCCACAGAGTCCCATTAAGCTGCAGGGTCGGGGCTGACTAGGGTGACCCTATGGCTGCATTCCCACCAGTGCCAGGTGGAGGTGCTGGGCTGGGCACGGGGTGTTTGTGGGGCAGTGGGCAGAGGCAGGGTGCGGGCATGCAGTGCAGCAGCTGGAGCAGGCAGGGTATTGACAGCAGAACAAATGCCTGTAATTTTATAACCAATCTTGGCGTGTCCATCGGGGGCCATTTGAGGGGCTGCTCCTGAGCAATCTGGCTCTATGCTGGGTGGCTGCCGGGGGGCTGGGGCAGCCCCACAGCCAGGGGAGGGGAGAAGGGGCCACCCTTCAGAGAGGCAGGGGGCCCGCTCTGCAGTGGGTTGAGTTATGGGGAGAGGGGAGAGCCCCCCACTCATTCCTGGTTTTCTGGGAAGAGCCATTGCCATCCATCTCTCTAATTGTCAGGGTGTGGATTTAGTGCTAGGTGGCTTGGGATGGCCCTGGGTGACACTTGCAGATGGGACAAGGGACATAAATCTGCCTGGCCCAGTGCTAACTCTCCAGCTAAATGAGGGCTGGCTGGGGGGGCAGAGCTGCTAGTCTGGGACCAGACCAGTGCTTGGCTGGGGGGGCAGACTGGGACATGTGGCTCTGCTAACAGAGTGACAATGAAAGTGGGAGCCAGAAGGAACCTCTAGCCCTCTCCATCATCTCCAACCTGCTCCTTGCCTGGCATCTCTCCCCAATCTCCCTGCTACCCCAAAGTTCTCCCACCCCTTCTAGACGTGACCCCCAAATTGAGTCTGTCTCATCCCATCTTCCATCCCCATTTCCCTGCCAAACTCTCTGTCCCACCAGAAAAGGGACATCTGTGCTGTGGCACAGATGACATTTGGGGATGCATTCAGCCCCCCTGTTTGATGGTGCTGGGAGCTGGCAACAAGGCTTAGGCATGGAGGGGCCGTGTCCATCTGTCCATCCATCACTCACCCCAATCAGCCCAGCGATGATTTCAATGGCACCAGTGCCCACGGTGGTGTAGGGGATCTGGGACACAGGGATCCCGACGTTCTCGAAGATGACATTGGTGTAAAACCAAATCTGCCAAGGAGGGGACATAGCATGAGCAGGGGTTGGAGTCATAGGGCACTTGATGAAATGAGCTGCCAGGTCTCAGCTCAGCCTCTGCAGAGCCAGGTCCTGGAGCAAGGACCCTGCAGAGCTTACGGCATCAATCCCTGAGAGCTGCATGCCGGCGTTCACCACCACCACCGAGAGGGTCTGCCAGTGGACGGAGCGGTCCCGCAGCAGCTGCCACACAGAGACCATCTCCATGGAGGAGAGTGACCGCTGCTCCTCCTTCATCTCCTTGATCACATCCTGTACATCAGGGGTCCCCAGGAACTGGTGCAGTGCTGTGAGGAGAGTAGGAGTCACGGACACACATCTCCCCATCCCAGGGTAGATGCTCGTCGGTATGGCACAGGGCAGGGGCTTGGCTCTGCTCTGAATCAGCCTCCCCAGGAGACCTCCCTGACCCATGGGGCTCAGCATCCATAGGAACTTGGGAAAAGCCTCATCCACAGTGATGGGCACTATGGAAATGCTGTGGCACAACTGCATGGGACGGAAGGACTGAACCATAAGGATTGTGGTGGGCTGTGAGGTCTGGGTGTGGAAGGGTGCCACGAGGATGCACCTTGGTCTTGGGAGACCTTGGAGAAGCGCCCGGCATCTCCTGGAGCCAGTCTCCCCAAGATATTCCCTCACCCTTGGTGGCTCCACAGACATCATTTCTCTCTATCAGCAGGTATCGTGGGCTCTCGGGGAAGCAGTGCAGCAGCAGGAGCTGGAGGGAGGCAGGAACAACCACCACTGACAGCAAAAGGGGCCAGAATCTGTCCTGAGAGGAGTTGAAATAGGACAAGTCATGGGAAGGGCAGAGCAGGGTCCAGCACATGTGGGCTGGCATATTATGCTCACCTCACCCAGCAGCTCTGGGAGGCTCAGGACCTGTGCAGCAAAAACCCCCAGGCAGATGAAGATACTGGGCATGAGGCCCAGGAAACCCCGCAGGTTCTTGGGGGCAATTTCTCCCAGGTAGAGGGGCACCACGCTGAGACAGATACCTGGCAGGGACAGGAACAACTGGGATGGGAGAGGCAGTGGGGAGAAAGGTGCCTGGCTAGAGACTCGGTGCATCTCCCCCCACGCCCAGCGTCAGCCACAGTAGGGACCCCACGGCCAGGGAGGTGTCCTGTCCGTACCAGAGACCCATCCACAGAGCCTGGGGGGAATATGAAGTTTTCTCCAGCCCCTGTGAAGGGGCTGTAAGGGGACTGAGCTGTGAGAAAGGGTTTGTGCACTCGTACCTGAGTGGAGCCCTGTGATGGAGCGACCGATGATCACCATCTCGGGGGACCCCAGCTCCCGGCTGAAGCCCATGAAGCCGCCGGCCAGGAGGACGAGGAGAGCACTGCGGCTCAGAGCGCCATTCCTAGCAGGCACAAGCAGAAGGGCAGCTCCTCCAGTCCCACCCCATCCCTCAATCACTCTGTCCCATCGTATGACACCCTTCCTTACCTGCCATATCGCTCCACCAGCATCCCAACCAGCAGGGAGCCCACCAGCCCTCCCAGGGCAAAGATGGAGACAGTCAGGGAGTAGAGGAGGGTCAAGGGGCCAGGGGTCAGCTCATGTCCGTACCGCTGGGACCACGTGGCATTGTAGAAAGCCTTTATGTGCTGCAGGGCAGAGACACACATGGGCACCGAATGTACTGGGAGAAAGGGGGAGACAAGCTCTATAGGAACGATGCCATGACTTTAATAGCATTGCAGGAGATGCTAGGCAAGAAATGACAGAGGATGACTATGATGTGCTGGTTGGGTTGCTGAGCCTGTGTCAGCATCAGAGAGGCTTAATGGCAGTTTATAGATGCCAGACAGAGCTTGAGCTAGAGCAAGGAGGTTGTGGCCAGCTTTCCCCAGCCTCTGACTTCCCAGGGCGACCAGTTTGGAGTACATGAACACAGCCTCCCGTGTCCCTCCCATCCCGTTCCTCTCCCTGGGCTGCTTTCCATGGGTGACTGCCCAAGGAAAATGTCAGCATTTTGATGTGGGGATGCTGGGTAGCAATCCCTCCACCCTCCTAGGGAGGGATACAGAGCCCTTACCCCTGCTCCCAGAGAGGCTGCCTGTCCCTTACCACTGCTGGTGAGTTCACCACGGCAAGGTTGTAGCCATAGAGCATGGAGGAGCCAAAAGACACCAGAAGGGTGACCGACAGCAGGGGGAAAGTGAGATGCTGGGAGAGAAGAGGAAGGATGAGCATGGCACTGGTCAAAGAGACAGGGGCCAAGATCATGTGTCATGAACTGTATTGGGTCACTGTCCCTTTTCTAGTAGGGATGACCCTGGCCCAGAGCAAAGACCCCAATGTGACAGAGCCCTGAGCTGAGCACCACTTCTGGCTGGTGCTCAGCACCCAGCCCAGACAATCCAGCTTCCCCATGGTTGGTCTTGTGGCTGTGGTGTGAGGCTTTTTTTACCCTGGTGGGGGCCCAGCCTGAGTAACCTGGGCAACCCTGTCCCCAGCTGGGAGTGGGTAGCAGATGGAAAGGGGCAGGAAGGGAAGGGAGGGACACCCATCCCCTTCCCTCGATGGGGCACCCAAATGGTGCTGCTGAGAGTGGTCCAGCACCATTGAAAGGTGCAGGTCCCCAGGGAAGGTCTCAGCCCTCCCTCTCCAAACACCACATGCACCCACCTCCTAAACCCTCACCCCCACCAACACCTCTGTCTCCTGCCCCGGTTGCTGGGGCTCCTCACTGCAGAGAGCCCACGGCCGCGGGGGAAGAGAGCCCGTGCCCTGACCCAGCGCACCCCAGGATCTGGGTGCCCAGGAGCGTTCAGAGCACTTCCAGCTGCAGGAGCACCCCTGGGTGCTGCACCCGGCTATCTCCCCCTGAGCAACGAGCGTCTCCCATCCCCGCAGCGGCAGGACTGGGACGGGGTGGATGCGAAGTGATTCTGCATCCCACGGGAGCAGCCACGCTCGCCAGCACCCAGAGCCCGGCCCTCCTCGCAACACCCCCCGCACGGTAGCCGGATCCGTAGCACCTAGCAGCTCCCGGCTCACGCACAGCAAATCCCCCCTAATCCCATCAGGAATCCCGAGCTGGGAAAAAAGGGAGGGTGGTGTCCGGCCATGGGAGCGTCAGGCCAGGGTACTGGGGGAACGGGGCACCGTAAGGGAGGAGGGGAACAGGGATGGCGCAGCCCCCCCCGGCCCGCAGGGACAGCTCACCCCAGTGATGTCCCCGCCGGGCCGCGGGGTCCCTTTCCCGACCGTCGGGGAGAGGCTGCAGGCGGAGCGCGGGGAGGGAGGAGAAGGAGAGGGGGAGGAAGGCAACCCCGGTCCGGCGGCCTGGCTGGTCTCTCCCATTTTTAGATGGAGGAAGGAGGGGGTGAGGGAAGGGAAGGCAGGGCAGGGCAGGCAGCCCGGGTGCCCCGGGGCTCATTGGAGGCGCCTGAGCGGCCGGAGGAGGAGTCCGGGGGCCTCCTCCCTCGCCGAGGGCAGGGGCAGCACCTCCGGGCTGCCCAGCCCGCTGAGGGGTCACGGCCAAGCCTGGGGACAGTGGGACGACCGATGTGATGCTCTGCCACCGTCGAGAGCTCCCGCATGCCCCCTCCAAACGGGGGTGGCCTCGGGGACCGTAAGCAGGGCAACATCACTGCACCACCCCCGAGGCTGGGCACGAAGCGGCGGCCCCACATCACCCAAGACCCCGATCACCTCCGGCCCCTCTGCCACCGTGGGGCTGATGTGCCCCAGTCCCTGCGGTTCGGGAGGAGCCTGGTAGCCACACGGCCATGGCTCGGGGCAGGTGCATTCGCTGGACATGGAGGGGCACAGCCCCCAGCCCCAGAGAGGAGAGACTCGGCTCATAGCAGCTCAGAGGAATCCAATTTTGCTGCGGCCAGGAGCTGCTTCCCCTGCTGCTAATGAAGTGCCTTTAATTAGCAGCCTAATAGCAAGCTCTTAATTTGCCGAACAGACAGTTGAAGGGATGGGAACCCCATTAAGCCACGGCTGAAAACAGCTCCAAGGGCTTAAAAGGGACAGGTCCCGACAGGCTGGCCCCACTCAGGAAGGTCCTGCTGGGCTGGGAAAGCAGAGCAGAGCTGGGAGAGCCAAGCACCCAAGCCCATGGGCCGTGCCCAGCCCCAAACGGGCTGTCTGGGGTGAGGGAGAGCCCGGGCACGACTCCTCCCACACAGGAGGTTCCAGCTCCTGTCTCCTCCCTCTGTGTGAGCCTTTACCTTTCCCTGAAAGCACCGGGCCCTCCCCCTCAGCCACCAGCCCTTCCCAGCTTCCAAGTGTTCAGCTTTTCCCAGGGCAGGCACCCATTCAAGAGCTCCTGTGTCTTGCCCAGATTCAGTTTCTCCAGGTCTTGACTGGGGCATCACCTTTACCTTTGTGCAGTAGTGCTGGGCTGCAGAAACCTCGGTGACAGGGTCACAGTAAGGGAGACCTGTAGGGAGCCACAATTCTGGGGATTGTCCTGGTTTATTCCCAGAGCAGTAGGAGGAAGATCCATTTATTGGACATGCCCAGGGGTGAGATGACCCAGCAGGAGGACATGCAGCCTATGGGTTCCAGCCATGCCCAAAGCACTTGCAGTGCTGCAGGGCAGCCCTAAACACCCCCAGGATTCACCCCAAGCCCTGTGCTAAGACAAGGCAAAGCAGCAAGCATAGGACAGGATTTTAAGCCAGGCCATGCTGTGTCCTGCAGCCATGATCTCACTCCAGTCATCCAGGTACATGGCTCATGTCTGGGACCAGCACCTGGAGGATTAAATGTGCCCAGTCCAGTGGTCTCTGCCAAAGCTAGAGGAGGAAACAGCAGCAGCCATCTCTCCCCCATTCTGGTACTCTCCTAGCAAGTACCACCTAAAAATCTTCCTGGAGCTTCCCATTTCCTCTCCACTGAAGCCCATACCCATCAACAAGCCCTGTGCTCATCCCTGCAGCAACAGCCCTCCCTCCCACCACGCAGCTTGGTGGTGCTGGGGCATCCTAAAGCAGGGACATCCTCAGGACACAGCTCCAAGCCCGGGCGTGGCCACTGCCTTGATTTAGGGAGTAAATCTGGGTTACTGCCACCAGTTCTCAGCAGTTGCTGGGATGCTAGGAGCAGAGGTTTAGCAGCAGATGTAGAGGTAAGAAAGACGTGCTGGGGCAGGAAGGGGGAGGAGGAAAGCCTGGAGTGACAACTGAGGGTCACCAGGGAGCTGGGTTAATTGGAGACACTCCTGTGACCTGACCCGGTGATGGTGGCACACGACAAGTGCTGGTGAGAAACACCCGCTGCTCTGTGCCGCAAGGGAGCTCATCTCCACATTTTACAGGCATTCCTCCCCTGGCTCCATGCAGGGAGTCCCTGGCTAAAAAACCCCCCATGGCTGGAAAAGCAGCTGTGAGCCCATAAACCATCCTAATCCCCTCCCACTGTCACTCCCAGAGCTCCTGTCCCACTCTTGCCTCACTGCTGCCTTGGCCTCCAGAGGCTGTCCCCACCTCCTCTCCTCGAGGCATTGGACGCATAGTGTCTGGGCATGCAAAGAAACCCAGGAAAACTGGAAGAGGCAGAACAGCAGGAGCCGGTCCCAGCATGCATCCTGCACAGAGTGATGTCCAGGAGGATGGAGATGCTGTTGGGAGCCCTGAAGGCTTCTCCATAGTCCAGCTGTTCATGGTGTGGGCAGAGGCAGGATTCATCCTGCTCCAAGGAGTTTGTGTGGTACGGAATGACAGAGTTACTCCTGCTGCAATGTCAGAGAATCTGGTGCCTTCTGCCTCCTTTCCCAGCTCCCCAAGGACAAGTACTGACAGCCATGAGCCAGCCATGCAGGACTCTACACCAAAGACATAAACCACAAAAAAAATGGTATGGCGATTTATGAAGGACTTGGGAATGCAGAGGAAGACACACTGGGAGAGTCTGTCCCCTTTCCCAAGATGAAATAGAAATCCCTCAGAGAGGACATGGTCTTCAGTGCTGCCTCTTGGTGTTTGCCCACCACTATCGAGTTCAAACTAGGTAAATTCCACAAGGAATCAAAAAGCAGCTCATATGAAGGCAAAAAGCTGCATTTCTTAGCAGCCACTGACCCCCTTCCCCACACCAGAGGGGAGGGACCTTGGTAGCACAGGCCCAGCAGGCAAAGCTGCTCATGGACATCTCCACAGCTCTGAAGGTCAGAGCAGTTTGCCAGCACTGCCCATTCAGAGCTGACACTGCAGAAACGGAGATGGTCTGGCAGCCTCCCTGCCTCACTGCCCCTTCAAAAAGCCTTCCCTGATCTGCCTTTGTAAATGCCAGAAGGATGCTTTGGGCATGGGACAGGGAGTTTTGAACACATCAGCTGCGTGACATTAGCCAGGAGCTTGAGTTTCTTCAAACCACAGTGGGCTCTGGAAGGAAGTCAGTCGTGTCCCCAGTGAAAGCACTACTCAGGCTGCTATTTCTGCCTTGTTGCACTGGAAAGCCCACCTGACCATTCTCCATCTGTAGGAAGGCTATTTACCTGTACAGATGAGACCTTTTCAAGCCCAGGTTCTCCTGGTCATATTCCTTATCCAACTTCAGTGGTCCCTGGCTATCAGCCCCACAGCTCAGCAACCTCCCTGCTGGTTTGGAGATTTCGATCTTCTCCTGCCAGCCAGATGCATGTCAGCAAAGCATTTTGGAGAGAAAGCTCAAGCTGGGAAGGTAACATGGATCAGAAGCAAAGAGTATACCTTGAGAATATAATGAATGTGTGCCTGAGTTCCCTTAGGGTAAAGCAAAGTGGCTGGTACTCACATGCACTCCTGGAAGCTTGCTAGAAGGGCAAAACATCCCTGTCCATCAGATGTCTTCAGCCATCAAGGAAGGATCAACTGGCAAAGGGGACAGGCTGAGACCTCCAAGGGCTGCAGCCCGTAATGTCAGATTTGCATAGGATAGTGCAAGTAGCATCTTATTTTTCCTCTCATCTTCTCTCCCATCAGCCCCTCCTGGAACAGAGTCCTGAGAAGTCTGTATATTGGCTGTGGAGTAACCTGAGCACCTGGAAAAGCAGAGCTATACAGAGCAGCAGGCTCTCAAGCCAAGGAGCGGCATCTTATTCCCACAAAACATTGAATCATATCCACACTCTCCTGGGCGCTGACAGGTGTGCCATTGCACAGGGGGGTCCACCACACAAAGCCTTTGAACAAAAGGGGCCAGGACACTGCTGGAACCCGGTGCAGCCCTTGCCCCTGCAGGGCTGTCGGGACAGGACAGCTGGACAGAAATCTATGGCAGCACTAGAGCTCAGGGTTTTTGTTTCCCTGGCTATGCTGCCTCCTCTGCTGAGAGTTTGACATCCTAGCCCTCTTTGAACAACCAACTGCTGAACTCATCCCAAATATTATTGTAAGAATTATGTTCATTCTAGCCTAGCTAATCTAAACTGGCCAATTCCTCATTTCAAGAAAGTATCTTACTATACTCTTGAAAGCATGTATATAACAATAAAAAAACACCAAACAAGAGAAGATTTCATTTTAAAGCTGTAGGTGGATCAAATGCTGTTAATTTGAAGCTATGGTAAACATTACTTTCCTCTTTCATTTGAAGTGGAAATAAGGCAGACATTTTTAAACAGAAAGGGTAATTAACCACTGAATCTATTTAGGATAATCTGTGTGGTGCTCATTCTTCTCCAGTGGAAATTTACAATTGAGATTGCTTTTCCTTCTCAAAGACTCTCTTTAGTACTTGCGTTTTTGGATGCGAATCCAGAATTCCTGTGAGAAGTTTTCCACCTCGTGCCCTGCAGCACAGCACTGTCCCAGTACTAGAAATCTGGAATAAAGACTCCGATCCTCCTCTTTAAACATCAATGAGAAAAAGGGGAAGGACTATACAAGGAACAGACATAACCCACAAGGAGAACCTGTTTCTCATAGGGCTGGGCAGTGTTGTTTGGGTACACACAGACACCTGGGACTGTGAGTACAGAAGGTAAGGGGTCTCATTGGTGTGTGCTGGCAGTCACAGGTTGTTTAAATCAAGCTGCATTCTGTGTTACAGACCAATCCGAAGCCTGTCACTGCAACTCCTCTTCCAAATCTATTACTGGATGTGAGGAAAGAGCAGAGAGGGAACAGAAAAGGTTAAAGTGGTGTAAATATGCATATATATATATATATATATATATGTATATATGTACACACATGCATAAAAACCGCAACCCTTGCCAAACAAAGAATGGGGCTGCTGGGAAACCCTGTCACAAGAAGAGACTGTGATTGGAAGTGACAGGAATCCTGCTCCCAGCGCTTCAGAAAAGCAGGAGCCTTCACAATCTCCAGTCCCCTGCTGGCTCCCAAGAATGGAGCCAGCAGGGAGAGAGATGTCGGGAGTGCAGGGGTTTGTTTGTTTTCTGACCACCCCTGGAGTCAGGAACTTAAAACCACGGTGGCCTTTGTTTTAAAAGGGGCTGTTAAGTAAAACAGAAAGATCCAAGGCTGCTATCCAAGCAGCATTTTTAAGAGAAAGGTATTATGAGGGCAAGGGTGTTTGCGTTGGGATTCCAGCGAGCTGTAAGCATGACAGCATCCCCAGCCACGGAACTGTGTGGCAGTGCTGCGATATGTCAATTACTCACTCATTATTGAACAGCAGGATTCTGATTAGCTTATGAAACAAATTTCTGCTTCTCCTACCAGGATCTTGCAACAGTACCCAGAAAAACACAAAGTCTTTATAGCTTTCCCCCCCACACTTTTTAATGGACAGGATGGTTCCAGCTCTTCTCTATCAGTCACATCCACTCTCTGGTTTACAGGGTGGACTCATTTGTCCCAGCCAGAGGCCATTAGCTATGAATGGAGAGTTTGTTAATTAAAAAGTATGCTGTGGTTTTAGGAATAAGTGTTTTTTTTCCTGACTGCCAGAGCAGTCTTTTATGCTGCACTCATCCATGAGCAGCAGCTCTGAGGTGGGACTGGTTACTGCAGACTCCGTGTGTCCTGTGAAGCTGCATCTACCCCAGCCTCGGGGCAAAGCTGTCCACCCTTTGGCCCCAGCACTTCCAGGGGTTCACACTGCAAATGTGTATAGTGCACACGTAGCAGAAGTGTGACTCACACACACGGGGCTTGAGAAAGATACAGGATTGATATTTCGATGGTGTCCTTCCCCCCCAAAGGAAAACAGGAGAGATTCACAGCTTAATCTTTGTAGTTGTATTTAAGTTATTTTCTGAACAGTTAAAAAAAAAAAAACAAACCACACTGTTACCATGATCCTAGCTCAAGTGAACATTAGTACATTAACTACACATCACCGTAACATAATCACAAAATTCAAAGCACTCATTACTTAAGAATCCAGATAACAAATATAGCAGAGTAACAAACAGAAAACTCTGGAGAAACCATGTTCTTTCTCACCTCTCCCACTTCCACACCCACCTCAGCCTGAGCAGGCAGGAATGATGCAGCACAGGCTGGCCCAGCAGGCAGGCAACTCTCCTAAACACAGTGATGTAAGATGATGGGGAGAAAGGGGACAATACACTTTGCTGAGGTCACATTATTTTTCTGCCATGCTAAAACTGTGGCTAGGCTGAGCCCTGCAATGTCTCACGTGGTATAGACAAAGTAGCTGAAAGCAAAGTTCTACACTTGAAAGTAGCTCCATAGTTTCAAATTGAATTGCCCAAAAATTCCCACAGCTAGCTCCTTGTAAAAGCCACTGCAAGCAGCCCGGGACAGGCTGCCCTGCCTCCTGCATGTGGAGTTTTGCTCAGATGTAAACCAGTGCTTAAGTGCCAGCAGGTTAAAACACTTTGCCCGTGAAGGCAACAAATTCACTGTGCAGGTATGAGCAGAGCTGCTCTGTGACAAAGACTGGTATTTCATGCTGATTTTCTGGCCACAGCTGCACTTGGCTCCTGCTTGAGCAGAAATCAGGATATCTTCTAGGGTGATAGGCTATTAAAAAAAGGAACTTATTCAGGAGCTGGCTATAATGTCTAAAGGGCTTGTTGCACATCCATGTACATCAGTATCCCTCTGATTTTGAAAGTATCAGTTTAATATCACTAAGGATTAACCAGTGTTGCCAACTCCCACAGGATATCTGCTGGACAAGAAATGTGGAAGCCCAACGGTCTTTGGGAACAAGCACTAAGTAATGGGAAAAGTTTCTGGCAGTGTGCCAAGGCTCTACCTGAGAGAGATGCTTTGGGGATTTGCCAGTAGTTTGGCTATACCTCATTAAAAAAAAAAAAAAAGGGGTAAGGGGGCAAAGGAGGGGAAGCCAAATGCTCAGCCTCAGCAGGCAGCTGTACCTCTCAACTCACTGCTGGGGTGTGGAGAACGAACACACCCAAGGGACCTGCTGCTTCTGTGAGTCTCTGAATTAAAAGTGAGGGCAGAAAGACTGTGACTCCCTCATGCCAATCGATCCAGTAGGGATTTGCCAGCAGGACAGAAGGATTTCATATGGAGACCACCTCTGAGGACATCTGGGTCACTTGCTGTTTCCCCCCTCCTTCTGGGAAGCTGATGCTTATCGCTTTGGGGGGAACAGTAGGGCAAAGCTCAGCATGTCAGATGCATCATGCATGCCACTTGGAGACCCTGGCAAAGCTCATTCTTCTCTTGGCAAGTGCAGGTTAGTCCATTCCTTTCTCCTCATGCCTCCAATGCATCCTAAAAGGGGCATCAACCGACAAGTTCAACAATAGGAGGTCTTGATCACCTCCTGATGACTTCTGATGTTCTCACAGAAAACCTCTATTCTTCCAAGTCTTTCAACTGCACAAGCCAAAAGATCTATTTTCAGCACTGTCCCCACTTTTGTAGAGATCCATCTACCCCCACGTTCCCCCTAGTTTTCCACCACTTTTCATCTCCTTTTTCTCCCACAACTAAGAGCAAGCCTGCAGTAAAAAGGCTGGCTGTTCCTTCTTATCCACTTCTCTAGCTACGAAGAGCTGCTAGTATTTGCAATTTATCAAACGCAAATACTGCTCCTCCCCAGTGAATTTAGGAATAATCAGCCATAAAAGGTAGATCTAAAATGGTGTTAAAGGAAGCAAGAGCCCAACCTGGATATGTGCTTCCCATTGGAGCCAGGATGCCAGAAAACTCAGAACCAAGCCTGGAGCTCTGCTCAGACTGAGGAAGGAACATGTGGAAGGGGCAGATACACATACCTGGGAGTGGAGAAATGCACATGATACTCTCCAGTTTTTTCAGTGTTCAAAAAAAATGAAGAAAAAGAAAAAAGGATCCTTTGGAGCAGGAGCAGGTGGTGGGTAGGTAGAGCATGGTGGTCCAAGTCAGCTTCCAGTTTAGAAACAAGTGTAAAGCATTTCAATGTTTCTGATGAACACAGACTTCTCAACTTGTCATCTGAATTCTTCCATTCCAACAGTGGATGTGTCTGTCCTTGAATGTTAACAGGGAGCAGAGGAGCTGCTCCAGAGGAGACAGCTGTAGGAGTTATCTCACTGCAAATTCCTTCATGCCATTTTCTATTTGCATATTTGAAAGCAAGCTGTATTCCTCCTAGGACGAGAAATATTCGCAGCAAAACTGTGCTCTACTGCAAAGGATTCACAAGCAGGAGATGGTGTGGCCATAACAGATTGTCCTGCTCTGAATGTCCCACACCTCCAGTACTTTCCATCCCATGGTTCAAGGTGGAAGGCTCATGTGAGCTTCCAACTTATGGGAGAAGTGCCGATCTCTACGCAGCAGAGGTATTTCATTTCAAAGCGATGTGCAACACTTAAAGCCCACAGACACTTCCAGCCCTTTTTAATCTCCTTTCAGCAGGCATATTCTAGTTATTTTCATTATAAACTCTGCAATTACTCCAATCTGGCTGAGGGATTATCCATCCAGTTCATGCTGAAACCTCTCTCTCACATGTACTCTTGCACACTCACACACACATGCACACATATCCTAAGGGAGGGGGAGGAAGTTTGAAAAAGCCACATTCTTCTGACATTGGAAGATCTACTTACCAAATTGCTCCTCCCGGGGTGCACAATAAACACCACCAAATGTCAGGCTGTGGCAGTTTCAAGTTCAAGTTAGATCAGTTAACTTCAGTTTCCTTCTTAAGCCATGAGAAAATTTTTACAACTCGGGGAGTGGGGTAGGAATCCTCGCCCCTCTGGGGTTCTGTGTGAAGTAGTCCCACGCAGTCCCTTCTTGAGGGTAAAACACCTTTCTTACCATGTGCCAAAAATGGATTTCAGCAGTTGCTTGCTAAATGTACCTTAAAAAGCTCTATACAGCAGAGTACAAACTACGGTACCACTTGAAGACCCAAGAGAATAGCAGCATGGAGCAGCAGGGCTATGACAACCAAGGACAATCTACAATGGTGTTGTCTCTGTTTGGTCAGCCAGTCTTCCAGTTCTCCCAAATTCTCTCAATTAGCAAAATAAAATGCATCCTTGTACATGCTGGCCACAAAGACACAATTAAAATATTAAAAAGTTCTGCAGCTTTCAGTGGCTGGAGGAACAGATCATTGTTTTCTACAGTAACCCAAATGTAAAAGACAGAGGATAACCAAACTGAGGAAAATAATTATTGAATCTACAGCCAAGGTCATATAAAGCCCTGTTGACATGCAACCATGCTGCAGACCTGGTAATACCTGAACTTAAGAGGGACAGTGTTCAAATAGCATTAAGACTCAGAACTTGAACTCAGCAAAGTCTGGGATGTAAACTTTGATTCTCTCTGCTCCCTTGCCATTTTGGCTTTGGGACTGCAGTATTCATGATATGTGGAGCTATCTGAAAGCCCAAACAGCCTTCCTGGGCTTAAAAAGTACTGCCAAAATTAGTTGTGGATGAACTTATCATTGTGACTCAGAACTTTTATGACTCTGCAGAGGTAAGTCACTCTGCCAGTGTTACCTGAACAGACTTGTTAACCTGTTTGACTCTCACAGCAGTAGTTCAAAAATAGGAGTGTCATCACAGGCTTTGAGATGCTCTTTAGAGCTGATGTAGTCTTTAGGCTCAATGAAAATACAGGGAACTGAGTGCTCAACACTGCTGCCCACATGCCTTAGAAACTGCTCCAGGTATTCCCCAAGCACCAGCTTTTCCTTCCTTCGTAACTCCATCACCTTCTTGTCTGTCTTAGCTGTCACCAAAATTATTCAAGTTCTCTGGACTGCTCTTTGGGGACTCCTGGCCCAGCTCCTTGCTAAATTTCATTGGTGGAAAATGCGCATCCCAAGCAATTAGAGACAATGCAACTGCTTCCCCAGCTAAGTGAAGCTGATGAGAATAGCTTAAAAAAAATCCCAGCTCCCAAGTTAAGAGGGTGTTAACAAAGCCTGTTTAAACCCCTTCAGCTCAGAGACAAAGGGCATCAATTTCCTACTGTAGGATTGGAGCAACTCCCTACTAAGGCAGTGGAGGTTATTTCAGATGTACAGGAGATCTGGGCACAAAACTGGAATGGCCAGGGGCTGATTTACACAGTCTTTCCTGATCTAAATGCAGGCCTGCTGCAATTCCTTCCAGCTCTGTGAAGACAGCTGTTTTCCCTTGGACTTCTGTCTAGTTCAGAGACATGCAGAATTGTTTCTCATGTCCCTTCTCTTCAAGGCTATTTTTATCTTCTAAACAATCAGATTTTGCAAAAGTCTCAGCTAGAAAGCAAAGATTCATCACAGCTATCAGCAAAAGGACTAATCAGCCCACATCCCTAAATCACAGGGCAGCATGCATGCAGGTTAGACAAGCACACCACAGGCTCTCCTTCCAAATGCCTTCTAGCAAGGCTAGCCCCAGAAATGCTGCAGAGCTGGCCTCGAGTCACTGCTAAATGCAATGATTGTCCTCATGGCCACACTCATTTTACCAATCTGCCATCTCCAGAGGACTGTGCATTTGCTCATTCAAGTGAGGCAAAGTCTTATTGTAATGGCCAGAGTGTTCGTGTAGTGTCTCCACTCTAGGATGGCTCTGGAGAGCTTCACAAGGTTTTTAGCAGCTCCCTCTTCCAGCACCCAGCTACAGCCTTTCTGAGGGGAGAAGGAATGGAAAGAAAAGAGCAATGTCCAGCTTTCCTTCTCACCACAGCCTCA
Source organism: Pseudopipra pipra (assembly GCF_036250125.1). Lineage (NCBI taxonomy): Eukaryota > Metazoa > Chordata > Aves > Passeriformes > Pipridae > Pseudopipra > Pseudopipra pipra. The sequence continues at coordinate 23,639,448 of NC_087556.1, forward strand.
AACTTTCTCCAATTTACAGAATAATTCATAAGTCATCAGCAACATACTGTCTTCAGGGAGAACAGCAGGAGGAAGATGGTACACGCAATCTCTTTGCTAGTGAAATACTGTCCTGGGCCAACATTTCACCTGGGGTAGGGGTGGACAGGATCTCAGCCCCAGCCCATCATGCTTGGGACTTTGGCAGAATAGAGCTTAACTTTTCATTGATTAGCATTCCCCAAACGAGCAGATGTTAAGGGAGACTACAATACACATCCAGCTTCCAAAGGGTTAGCATAGCAGGCAGGAGAGGAAAGAGATTGGTTTGGCTCATAATAGTCAAATTTCAAGGGTCCTCTCTCCACAAAAAAATAAGTCTGCAGTCAGAACAGCCAAAAGCCACAGGGAAGCTGGGTTTTGGGGGGGAGGGTGATAGTCTGGCTGCTTTGTTTCTGTTGCTCTTCAGAGCTGAATGCTTTTTCAAAGGCCTAGCAATGGATATTGATTTCAGTCCGACAGTAGCAGCCTTCTCCCCACCCACCCTCCCACCCACCCTGAAGTGACTCTCAGCAGGATGCACTGTGGCTATAAGTCTTCTGCTTAACAGCAAAGCAACACATTCTGGCAACATCTTAAATATATTCATAGGACATCTGTGACTGGGTTTGGAGGGGAACCAAACAGGGTAAAGGGAAGCAGAGTGAACATGAAGAGGGGGATCAGGGAGGAGAGGGATGGGAAGGTTTAAAAATGTTAACTGTTCATGAAAGATAAAAGTCATCTTCTGATATAGCAGCACTTTAGCAGTCAGCCGCGCTGAGTAGACCCTGTCTGAGATCAACCGCATGCCAACTTTGTTCCAGAAACAAGTCTGAGAGCCTCTCTCTTCAGCAAGTATTGGTTACGTGGATAGTTCTTTTGTCCTGGCATTTAAATACTGCAGCTTAAATGAGTCCTGGGAACGAAAAACAGAACAAACCAAACAAACCCCATTCGTACTAAATCTTTTAATGATTTAAAAGAACATCTGATTGACCAGAGTGTTTGAGAAAATCAAGAAAGCTGATCTGACAGGTCTGGAGCACCACCGTACAGTTACCAATCAAACAGGATCCAGGACGTGGCCCATAACAGAGCATTTTCATGGGAAAATGTCACTGTGGAAACGCCTTTGCAGAAGCCTGTTAGTTCTTCTGCCATTTTTCTCAAGCTATTAACAGTAATTGTGCATGTACCCACCCAAGCAAGCAATCATGCTATTCCACTTCACTCATATATATCAAATTCACTCTACAACTGACCCGGACCTATGAAACATTATGTCCTCCCCACACTGTGCTCACCAAGACAAAAGGGTAAGCAAACCAGCCAGGCTCTGATATGAACAATTTAACAGCTCTGCTGTGTGACAGAGAACGAGGGCTAGGCCCTATCAGTAAATTATTTTGCATGTTGATGCATCTTGATTAAATTTGCCTGGGCTTGTTCCTCACTGTCTCCTCCCCTAGCCAAACTGTAATCTTGAATCAGCTTGCTGCAGTGTGAGGAGAATGGTCACCACTTCCGAGGGAGGGAATAAAGCTGACGCTTCTTGGCAAAACCCTCCTGCTTGGTGACAACTGCCCAGGGTCAGGCCATCTGCATCCCCTTGTTAGGCAGCAGCTGCTCTACTCGCTCTGCAGAAACCCTTCTTCCTTCTGGATAGCAGTGATAGCTGATTTAGTTATTGATGATGATGGACAGAGGAGGAGGAGTTCTCTGGGGGAAGTCATAGGTGCCACATGCCACAAATCCTAAAATAAAGTTCCTATTCTAAGGTATCAAAACCACTCTTGTCCTTTTACAGGACACTAATTACTGTACAACCAAGATAAGAAATACTGATAGACCCAGATAATTATTCAAGCAGCATGCTCGTGCTACATCCAGTGTTCTCCTTTGAGCCTCCTTTTATTTTTTAATTTTTTTTTTACCTGTGCGAGTGTGAGGTACAGTGTAGTGTTATTTATCTGGAGATGTAGGTGTATGTTCTGGACGGGGAACGAGTGGATTCTGCTTGGGCAGCTGGGTCATTCAGAAAATCCCAGATGAGGATGGTGTCATCATGTGAGCTGCTGACAATCTGGAACTCGTCAAACTGAAGTCGAAAGACTCTTCCAGAATGCTCCTAAATGCAAGTGGGAGACACAGCATGTTACCTTGCAAACTAGCTGGCACCTGGGATGAAGGAGGGAATATGAACTTAGGCTTGATTCTAGTATTACATTCATTTCTCAGTAAACCCCACATAACACACTGTGCATCATGATCACAGAGCATAAATTACACTCTCTCGGTGAAAAGTGTTTGCTATATCTGAGTACTTGGCTTGCAGGAAGTTTATATTACAGTTGTCCTGCTACTCCTTAAATCCCAATACTGGATACACACTGTGCAAAACAAACCAAACTCTCTCCACCACACAATTCTGTCTGGCAGGACTGACAAGTGCAGTGTCTTCCTTTTTCCATGGCAAAACTCATTCCTGAAATTACAGCATTCCCAGATGCACTAGCTTACAGAGGAAGAGACGACAACTTTGCATTCACAACTTGGCACCATTGCCACTGCTGAAGAGGAAAGAGCTTAACACTGGAGGACACTAAGGAGCCTGTTGTAAAGTCCAGTGACACAGTAATAATTCCTCTTAAGCAGTTCTAAAAATATGAACTAGAAAGGGCATTCTTTATAGGCAGTTTGCATTCTGTTCCAAGGCTGAGTGGAGATAGCATGACGATTTGGCAAGAGTTCAGATCATAATTAACAGGAGGCAATGGGAAGATCTTGGATATCACATAGCAAATCCACTATGCTTTCCATTTTGTGTTACTTATTTTCTCTTGGTGCTTACACTGCTGCAAGACTAGTGGCCTCCTCCTCGGTCAGCAGGGAACAGGAACTGTGCAATCAGGGTGAGCCCTATCTCTTCCATCAATACACACTTCTCTTTAATGCTTACACACTGAAAGGGGCTGAGGGTCAGGAAAAAAACTTGTCTTAAAATACTTTAATACTAAAACCACAGGTTTCTCAAACATTTAGGTGAAAGAGAATTGTTAGTTACTAAATGGGAAACTTTTGTCTTATACAACAGGACTACAAAAATACAGCTCGGTTTGCAAAGTGCAACAGCTGCTTAAAAGTGAATTTCTAAATCTTTAAATTGAAATTATCTGAAAATAATCACACACAGTGTGATTCTAGTTTTAAGATAAATTTTTAAACATTTCTAATCAACGGAATCTTTCTGATCTTCTAACTATAACTCAAATTTGTCTTATAAACTCATACCTTATGAGTTTCTATCTTTCCAGCTACTCTAAAAAGAAGTGTTTTTCCAGAGTTTGTGTTGTAGCAGTAAAGAAGTTCTTGCTGAAAAGTATCACTACAACAGTCAGATCCACTGCTGGATTGCTTATAGAGACAGTGAGAGAGAGAGAGAGACTTTCAAAACCTGTTTCCAAAACTCCCTTCGTGATCCCTGTCATTGTGGGCTAAGTAGGGCTGCCCTACCTGGACTGTCTAGGTCGTAAGGAAAGCTGAACTGTGTGTTTATTCTGTGCATGGAAAGCATCTGTCAAATTCATGTGGCCACCATTCCAGCTAACGGAAGACAAAACTGGAAGGGACCTGGCATGCAGCGAACATTTGTTATCTGTGCACTTTCCTCCTACTGTTTGAAAATTGAACACAAGCAGCAGGAGACTCATGATGTTCATTGTGCAGCCAGGTTTAATTTTGGAGGACGAGGAGAGAGGAAAAAAAAACCAAACCATGGGCAAGCGGGTATAAGGACACCCTGTAGTCATAAAAGTCTAAAAACACCACAACAGCTTCCTTTGCTCCCCACTCCTCTTTTGGTCCCCTCTATTGCTATCAAACAGGGATTTATGAGTATCCATGTGTTGAGATTCCTGCAGCGTTTCCATCCTACCACTTCTGATTTATAATATAATTAGCTGGGGCACTTCGGCTGTCCACTGCTGGAAAATGCAGGGGAAATCACACCAGTTAAATTAAGTCCACAGGTTAGTTGGCACACATTTGTCTCAGGTTGGAGCAGGAACACTACTAATACCAAGCTGAAGACTCTCAGGATATGTGCTCATAGGCACTGAGTTCTTCCATAGTTTGGAAATGGGTGGCCAATGACAAAGGGGTTTTCTGGATTTCAGCCATGATACTATTTGCAGTTCTATTTGGCTAACATGAAGGTGTTTCAACATAGTACCTGCAGGCATCCAAGGCACTCAAGGACTCTTACTCTGCAGCTGAGGTCCAAATACATGACTGGAAAAGAGTTAGTATGGCTTAATGATCTACTGCCTGTCAGCTGAGTCCCAGTAACCCTCACAGCCTGCATCAAATGTGAAGTAAATATTTCAGCAAAATCTATAGCAACAGTAGCAATTCAGGTGGTGGATGAGTGTGCAGAAGGTCAGCCAGCACAGCTCAGTGGGTGAGAAACACTTTTAGAGAATCAGATAGCCTTGGTATGATCCTGGTTTAGAGCAGACTACACTCACGTGCCACAGCAGGAAAAGGTCTAACATACCAACCCAAGCACTGCCCAAACAACATTTTCTAGTTAAGAAATAGAAATATTTATTACTTCTTTTTCAAGGAGAATTTGGTACTGGTTGAAATCTTCCTTTATCCCCAGCAACAGTGCCTGTTTTTTGGGTTAAATGTGGTGGAGGGACACTTACAGGAACCATCCCATGGCCTTGACTGTACTGTCATTTTTTCACACCTTTCCCACATTACTGTAAGACCAGTGCAGAGCCACTGTTAAGCATGACTGTGAATGCTGTTAACACTCACACAGTGGCATTTTAACCACAGCATCATCAGACCTGTACTAAAAACTAGTGGACGGCACAAAAATAGTAGTTGCTGTTTAAGGCTAAGGCAATTTCACTGTTTGTTCCAGTCCTTACCTGCTTTTTCCTTTAACACCCAAAAGCTGGTTAAAATCAATCACAAGGGTGTCTTTGTTCCTGCTCTTCAGATTGGGAATGTAGTATTTCTCTTCAAGAAACTTAATGTTAACAATTCAGACAACTTACTACTACCTCATCAGGTACACACAGGGTAAAGTAAACCCACTGGCACATGGATTCCAAGAAGGACATTCTCAAAAATGGATTCAGTTATAAACTTCAAATCACAGAATAAAACTGCTAAAAAGTGAGTGAAAACTCCAGAAGTTCTAACTTTTAATGCTTTATAGCTTGCAACATTAAAAAAAGCTGGACGCCTAAAAAAAGCCAGACCCTTCGGAAATATTTCTAGATCCTGCAGACTGGGGCTAAATTACTTGAGTTTTCATGGCTCAAGATAGCCCTGATCAAGGACACTTTTTCCAACACCCCTACCAAAAGCTCTTACCACAAGGGTTCGCAAGCAGAGGGTCCCTGCTGGAGCACGGGGGTCCAAAGCAGCCACAAGATCCCATACTTTAATTTTCCTAGTAGTGAAAAAATAGACAAACACCACAGCTCTGTTAAAGAGAAAAGAGCAAGTACTCACAAAAAAAAAAAATGTAACTGTTAGTACAACTCAGCTAATACACCAGGTTAAGGAAAAGTATAGCAATCTTTCTGCTCTTCAGACTTGGTTCTTGAATTTCCCCTTCGTAAAGCTTATAGAGCTTAATGGGAGAAAAAAATAAGCTGTCAACAAAGTAAAACATAAAAAGCAGGTGGCAACAACTAACAGAAACATGGGCGTGCAGACAACTAGTTTGTAACAGCAAATGGTCCAGCAGACATAATCACAGATGGGAAAGATGGTTCTTATGAGTGGCTGAGCTAGAAGAGCTTTCAGGTTGAGTCGGTCAGATATTCTTACAACCAAAAGAACTGGACAACATACATCAAATCACATGGACTTGTTTCAAAAGAAGAACAAAAGCTATGCTTTGTAGCATGGTCCTGATTTACTGGCCATGAAAAGGTCTTCTTAGTATGGCAGACAGAGAATCTAATATTTATAGGGAAGAAGCAGCAAAGTGGGATGGGAGACACTGAGACAGACAGGAAGATGCACAGCACTGACTGCACTGATAACCTCACCCATCATATGCCCCACTGACTATCCTCTTGTTATCAAAGCGTATGCATCTCACCAACTCTTCATGGCCTTCCAGTACTCGTAAACATGCCCCACACTCGATATCCCACAGCCTGGAAGAGAGTACAAAGAAGCAATTAGAATTTTTTAATACCTTATCATTGTAACGAAACATTCGGTCTTTGCTTGTAGTTAATGGAAACTTGGAAATAAAGATTATGATGAAACAACAAAGAAGAAACAACATAGATGAAACAAACTACATTCATAACTCCTTTTCCTGTTAAGTGGATGCATGCTTTTCAACATGACCCTGTCATGTTACAGTATCACACGGGAAGTGACTCAGAGACCAGTTGTGTCTATTATCTAGTGCTGTACTAAGGTACACAAGGTATCTCCCAGTTATCTTCACAGTGAGCCTCACTTTATTTTACTGGGGTTCATTTTTCATGACAGTGTCCTGCCATGATTTTAAGATGTTAAGAGAAGGAGATTTACCAATCCCCCTGGCATCTTGTTTCAATTGATAATATCACCTTCACAGGGCATGTGTCCCTTTCTGCTCCCCTACATGCCTGTTTCTGATTTGGAGACTATCATCGGACAAACGAAGTCATCAATACAGTGGTGAAAGGTACAAGAATAAACAAGCCCTTTTAATTTGTCATTTTTCCCACTGAAGGTATGTTTACTCTGTAATCTGGTCACCTTATGCATAAGCTAAAATGGACAATCTACGTTTATTCTTTTGTAGTGCATTTTCTTCTTGCTCTCAAATAATTTCTGTGGCTCTCTGTGAACTGTTTCTAATAATAAAATTTTAGAAAAGTTCTGTCACCCAAACCAGCATACAGTATCTCAGTAAGAGACCCAGCAACACATTATTCTCTCAACTGTAAATATCCCAGAGTTTTGACCTCTGTGATGGATTTTGAGCATGGAGAATAAATTAAAATATATTAATTTTTACACTTACACAGTACCTTAAAAAACAGTTAAGAAATGCTACAAACAGTTATGAAGAAAGTCTATTTTTTTCCATGCTTTTGTCAGTTCTTTGACATGGCTCCCAACTACCATGGATCAAGAAAGATTATTTGCCTACAAGAACTGAAATCCTTTGACATGTATTCTATAGAGTTGTTCATACAGCACTGCTGCAGCTCCCAGACACTTAGGGGAAAGCAAGCAGCCACAAATGTTTTTAAATGCTCATTCATAAGCCTTTAGACTGACACGTTTTCCACAGAAGTGAGAAATATGGGGGGTTTGCGGAATTTCTCTGGGTGACACGTCTTGAAGCAGCACAGCTGCTGAGGGGTCAGGTCACTTCGCTTGAGAGATAAAGATAAACCACCCCCACATATTTTACTCCTGAGGTCCCCCAGGGAATAATCCAGATCCAGGTGATATGTGCCCAAGATTGGTGGACAATGATTGCACCTGTCTTGCCACAACAAGCTGCTCTCAACTTTGGACAACAGAGGAATGAACAGAACTCTTTTGTAACTGTAGAACCGGGAAAGGATTTGTCTATGCACATGTTTGAAGCCAACAAGGAGCACAAGGTAATTCTGTAAAGTTGATCTCTCAGGAATCTGTGAAGACCCCAATGGTTTCACATGAGTACAGCACACCAGTCAAGGTCAGAGCAAGCAACTTCATGGCAAAGGTCAGCCAAAGGCACTCTGGCTGGTCAGAGAGCATTAAGTCTCTCAAGGATGGACAATGCCAGAGATTAACTGGTGCAGAAAGGTTTGAAGAGCAATCCTGTGCCAGGAACTTTTGCGCCATGTGTTTCCATTCCTTGCCATCAATCCTGAGATTGCCAGCAGCTCTGGGAGTCTGCATCACACTAATTCAGGCCTTTTTCAGGTCCCAGTTTGAGGTTTTACCTGAATCTGAATGGGATTAGAAGAGGTGATCATGTCCCCAGTCATATGGGGCCTTCATGTACAAAGGTGATAACTGCTATTAAGAGCAGAGTTTCCTAGCACAGTTGGTGCCAAGGGTAACTCCCAGATTTGATAAGCTTCTCAAATGTCTACTTCTTTAAATAATCAAAGGAACAAATAGTAAAAGAACTAATCTTAAGGCTTGAGAACTAACTAAAAAAATTTTATGCACTCTTCCTTCCTACAATTTTGGGAGCATTTCTAGAAGTAGAGAGAGGTCTTCAATTATCCCAGCTTAATTCACTTGAAGTCCTGGCAGAGCCGAAAGATGTACAGAAGGCAGGTGAGCCTGAATCCCCATCTCTTAAAGAGAATGCTGTAGTCTAAACAGATCAGTAGCAGATCCCCACATGTGCACACATTGGAACTAGAATACACACATGCGAACCAACCACTCATTTAAAAATTAACACAAGATGTTAAAAGTCTGATTCTATTTTCTTGCCCTAAATTCTCTGGTTCCTTTTTTTCCTACACAATGCTTGCCTGTAGCAATTGCCTGTAGCAATTGTAGTTCCTACAATTGCCTGTAGGAACTTCGGCCCTAGATGCTTGGATTAAACTTGACGGACCACTTTCTAGCAGGTGGAAATCAGCACAATGATAGTGATGTCTATGTAGCTGTGTCCTCTTACACTGGTGAAATTTCTGGCCTAAAACAAAACCCAAATAATTTTTATATTTGGAGTCTCCCTACAGAAGAAAGACACTGATTTCTCAGCTACTTCACATGTCCTTACGTTTGCAGTTGCAAAACTAGAAATCACAGTCATCTTTTGGAAAAAAAGTTTCCCTGCAACTGAGGGATGATGAACTTTTAAGTTCTGTATCAGCCTCTCCTAAAGGCCAACACACAACATCTGGCATTTCACAGTGAATTCAAATCAAACATAGAAATCACCAAGCCACCCACAATGATGACTCAGAAACCTGCCCTTTCTTTATCACCCTTCCACTGACTTGTGCCCTTTGCTAATGGCTGGGAGAAAAGTGTGTGACCAGGTAAGTCCTTTGCCTTGCCCACACTGCTGCTAAACTTGACTTCCATTAAGATTCACTGCTGACATTCCTGAAATTCTAGCACAATTTATCTGTCAACTAGGGATTTTGTCCAATGTAAGCATAAAAGTAACAGTATTCCTCTTTAGCATTATCACTATCTTGACATTTATTTTTATTAGCATTGCAAGTCATATTTTAGATCCTTCCCTAACTGCTGCAGTATTTAACTATTTCTTACTCTACTTCTGAGACCAAGTTTCACAGTACAACTGCAGAGGGTTATTTTTTCTATTTGAAGAGTAGTTCTCACCACATCTAAGTGGTGTTGCTCTTACACAATGCCTATAATACCTTTTTCCCGTGATTAAGAGATGGAAGTTCCAGCTCTTCTGGTCATGCTCTCAGACAGCCCTATACTAAACTCTGGCACAATGACCTGTGATGTCAACCAAAGGACCACCATTTTCCTACAGAATGCAAAGCAGGGAGAGGCAGTGTGTTGCAAGCCAAGTCCACAGGCCTGCAATAGCATAAATCGTTCTCACCAAGGAGAAATTATTACTGACATATGAAGGGTTTTTGCCCATACTGTCCAGTTTTCAAGTTTTATCAGAAAGCAGACAATTATTTCAAGAGATGACAAGGACAAAATGGAGGTTGCTCTTCGTCCCATTTCCATGACAGAGGTATTTTCCTACATCACGTAAACTATTATTCAAGCTTGTTCCATGTACCCCGAAATTCATGGGACATCCCTCTGCCATCAGCTGCAGGATGTAGGGAGAAATCCTGGCTCATGATACCAGAAAGAGTTAAATCTCAGATTGCAACCAGGGCAGCTGGAGAAGTGCAAAAGGCAGCAAACTGAACTTCATGCTCTAAACCAGCTGTTCCAAACTTAACCAGGTGCCAAGTACCATAAGAAGAGTTTGGCGAGAGCCCAGGAGGATTTCTGCAGAGGATTAAATGCCTCTTACTGCAAATCTGACCCCTTTAACTAGACACATAGCCCAATTAAAATATCACAAGAGGACATCACAGAAAGTGGTACTTGCCAGCTCTTTCATACACCAGAATTGTCAGAGCAATGCAACTTGTTGATTAGTATGGGACTCTTGAGATGCTGAGGATGAAAGACAACACAGTAAAACAGGCTTCTAATATCTCTTTCCAGTAGTTCCCAATGTTCTATACCAAAGAAAGCATATTTCAAAGTTGACAAGGGTACAGAGCACTTCAGTTGCCTAACCTCTGCACATCCCAGTGAATCAGAGACAACGTGCTTGCACATAACTCTGCGATGGGGAGTGTGTCTCTCACCTGATAGTATTATCTGAAGAGCCGCTCACTACTAGCCTGTCTCTGTACTGCAGACATGCAATGCCTCGTTTGTGGCCATTTAAGGTGCGCACAAATTCGCAGGTACTAGTGTTCCATACCTGTGACAGGAAGGGAGGAGGGAACCACACAGAGACAAAATTATTAAGAAGAGACTAACAAAAGATGGTGTCTGTATGATTTATAGATGCATCCAGAATGTTCTTAATTGAAGAGGCTACCATTAAGACTGGGAAAATCACCCCTCCGATGACTTGTGATTATAGTCTGCAATTGTTAGCAGTTTGGGTCACTGTACACAGAAGATTTTTGCCATACCAGAAATAGCACTCTTTGGCTATGATTTAGTCTACACATGATCTTCATTTTCCTGACATTTAATACTGCAGATTGGGATCACAGCAGTAACGCTTAAGTGACTCCTATCCACTCACCTTCACTTTTGTGCCCATGCTGCCCTCTGACAACTATTGAATGACTGATGCTGAAACAGATTATGAAAGTGGTCAAGTCGAAAAAGAACACAGAAAAAAATTTCTTTTTGAACTGCCTCTGTACCTGGATCTGATTTGCCATACAGCTCTGTAAATGAGCTGTGCAAGCTCAAGAGAGGAGGGACAAGTGGAAATAAGCAGCAGGAAGAATACTGCTTCTAAAGGAAGCAGTATGGCCAAGGACCATCTTCCCTGTCTGGTCACTGTTCTTCATTAATAAATACCCCAGTGCTGAAAATAAAAAGCCTCTGAAACACCTCACCTTTATAGTTCTGTCACCTGATGCTGATACAATGTACTTGTCATCAAAGTCCACTACGTTGACAGCAGCTCGGTGCCCTACTAGCACCCTCCTCAGAGTGATGTCTGTTGGTGAAGCCATGTCCCACACGGCGATGGAACGGTCTTTGGAACATGTCACCATCATGCCGTTATTGAAGCGCAGGTGCAGCACGGCCTCGCAGTGGTGGATCAGTGTGTTCAGCATCTCGCCTGCATTCACGTCCCACACTCTGCAGTTTCAGATTTCAAACCAGAGAAAAGAGTTAAAAACCTGTACAGTGCATTTTCTGCAGGGCAAGAGAGGGATGGGGAGAGGTAATTGACTCTCTAGTGATATTAGAGAAGCAAACATCACAGGTTATACCTACATCTATTAAATAGTTCATTAAAAAATGTATTATATAAACCTGTTGATTATGCGTACATTGAGGAAGTCCAGAAGCCAAAAACCCTGCAATGAAGTTAATACCATAAAAATAACCCACCCAGGAAAAGAGCATTCTTTAATTTAGAGCTGAGGAAAGGTAGAAGACTGATGGTCTTAAAGGCCGATGTTTCCTGGTTGTGTCAGCCTACCGTACGCTTCATTTCCAGTCAATGTGGAGAAGCAAGTTCAGCGACAGGTTTAATTTTTGACCACTCTCACAGGATTACCAGCTCAAGGGATAATTTATACAGAAGCAGGAAAGACAATTCTTTTCAAAAAAATACGAGTAATTGCCACAAGTTGCACCATGAATTGAATTTATCTTAAGGTGCATCTGGTACACAGCAACATTCCAGGAATGTGCTGAATACCCAAATTAAGACACAGCATTTATGTCAACTTAATGTTATTGGAACCAACTGTTTCAACTGAATGATAATTTAAGATGCACATTAGATAAAATCTTCATAGAGAACTTCTAGGATTCAAAATGCAATTTTAAGTCTTAAAATGTTTCTTTTGGGCTATTCTGTTGGCAAACTTCTACCCTCCATAAAGAGATTTCTTTTGGCACTATCACACCTGTATCCCAAATACACTACAGGAGAGCAGAAAATGGCTGTATCATCAGGCACATCAGACACTGCAGAAGTTAAAACTTTCCTCTGCCAATAAGGCAAGCAGTAAGAAAAGGCAAGATGTGGGAAAGACTTCTAATGTCTTATTTTCTAACTTAGGGAGACTGAAGTGCATCAATTTATGGACTACAAATGAGAAAGAAAACTACATTCCAATTACAAAATGCAAAGGAGAAAAAACTAAAGACCTGAGCCATTAACATACGAACAGTTTGCAGACAGGGTTGCCAAACTGAACAGGAGCTGGAGACCCACTGACTTCTTTGGACAAGTGCATCCCTGAGATCCCAGAAGCATTAAGAGCCCATCTGTACTGTCTATTGGATGAAGCCCCTCTTCCTGAGGAGACACAAGGATAAAAGCGATGCATCCTATGTGCCTCTGGGGTCTGCACTAACATTTATAGATACAAAGGGAAACAAAGTATTTCTGGGCAAGTAGCCAGTCTGCAATTTGGCCTGCCCGGCCTGCTACGGAAGATGATAGTGCTTGTTACAGAAATCAGCCTCTCCTTTTGCGATCTGTTTAGCCCGGTGCAGTTCCCACACCGTCCTACACCATCTCCAGGTGTCTCTTTTGGCAATGCTGCCGAAATTCTGGATCCCTACTAATGACAGGACCCCAAAACTTAGCAGCACCACAACACTGCATGCAGCACATCAGTAACTAAACTATTAGATTAACAGCAGTAGTGTACACACAAGCACAGTGATAACCATGAGGAGCTTGCAGCCATAGGGAATACATGCTAATAGCTTCAGAAAAGGCCACCAACACAGCTTTCTGGTTCCAAGTTCACTGCATGGGCATTGTTTGCACTCTGACAAAGAGGGAATATATAACAACATGGAGAAGACAGACCTGCCCCTTCACATCCAAGTTCATATCACAATTCACTAACTCATATGTGCCTGTATTTATACGACAGGTCTTACATTCTCTGGGATTCTGTCATATGACTAGTGGACTTCAAATCTGCATGACATGCACTACAAGTGCTACCCTGAGGTGTCCAGCCTTTTGCTGTAGACTGGAAGGAAAGCAAGGTTAGAAAGACTGAATGAAAAGAAACATCATGCTGAAATATAATTAAAGTCATAGGAGATCTAGGCATATATATTTTGTTAAAATTAAGTGGGAATGGATGATGAAACCTTCATACTTGCTTTGAAAACTTCATCTCTTAAAAAGCTATTCTCAAGGAGAATTTATAACATTCTCAGGGAGTGTCAAAACATGCAAAACCTTGGTGAAATGCCAGATGGCCTTCCTAAGTCAGCTTGACCTTGACTGGCCTTTGCTTAGATTCTCATTTCTCCTTGACAGCGATTTGCAGGGACATCTGATAAAGAAGGACAGCACACTGCTCAACAAATATGTTGAACTACTTCATGGAACTGATTGAACAGTACACATTTAAGAAGAGATCATTTCAGCATTTTGCAAAGTTAAAACCCTAGAGGCAAACAGAAAGCTCCAAATCACAAGCACACACCTGACTGTTGAGTCTGAAGATCCAGTAATGATCACCCGTTCATCATACTGGAGGCACAGGACAGAACCTGTGTGTCCGGTGAGAATTCGCTTGCATTCCAATGTATTCTTATCCCAGATCTAAGACAGCAAACATTCAAAACCACACAGCTCAGTAAGGTTTTCATCTTTCAGCACTTACTGGTTTAACTAATCTGTTTTTTACTACAACACACCACCGATAGTGCAGTTAGAATACCTTTAGTGGCACCTGCAGAGTCTTCTACAGGCTCTTTGGTGCAACAGATTAATATCTTTGATATTACTGGCTTTACTATGAATATTAGTTTTACCCTTCTCATCAGGGTACAGGGCCTAGTAATTACATAGCCTGTAATTACTGATCGACAAAAACTCTGCTGGCAAAGTCTGTCTGTCTGGGAACAGGGTCTCTCTAGCCAGATAAAAAAGGCATACGTGCTGTGCAGGTGTGAGGTGGGGGAAGGGGAAGGCTAGATTACTAACAAGAGATTGGGTAGGTGTCACTGAAATTAGGACACTCTTATTTATGGCATAGGTACCACATACCACTGGTATGCCATTATGGAGCATTCTCACCTTGATAGTATTGTCTCGTAGGCCACTCACTATCTTCTGATCATCATACTGTAAACAATAAACCCCTTTGCTTGTCTCGCTTCGGCAGTGGATCCTCTGTAAACTGTGCCTTCCACACCGCCAGTTTGACTCTATTGTCTTGAGGAGAGACAGGAGACAAATGAGATGTAAAAAAAAAGCACAGAACTATTTCCCCTTTTTTTTGTTTGGCAGAGAAGACAGCAGACACTTTTCTTCACTCTTTCCTGCAACCAGGCCCAAACAATGACATAACTACTTTCTAGAAGAAGCAACACATGTAATAAAACCAATTAAACAGACAAATACCTGGAAAACATCTTGTGGCTAACCTGGTCTATGTTATCTGGAATGGTGAGGAAAATGGAACTTAAACACTTTTTTCTATCTCCAGCCTTTAACCCCCTGTGACTCAACAGCTAAACAACTGAAGAGAATGTCTCAGTTGAGCTGTAAGTGCTTGTACAAACTCATCACAACAGTGCCTGAGCACTGCTTTTGCCATTAGGAAACAACTAGAACATGCCATTTTGCCCATACTAAAAGTAAGGCAACCAGGCTCAGTTGCTTCCTGTTTCCCTGACTCTTAGGATTGCAGTCTTAGGCAATGCACTTTCTCCTTGGCTCAGTTCTTGATATCTTTCCATAACAGCTTATTAGGTCTCATCTGCACGGGGTGGAGCAAAGTACCATGGAACAGAGAAAACTAAGACATTATGGTGCTGCTGTGACATTTGATGTGCAAGGTGTAGAGACTCCACCTGCAAGGGCTCACTGAACAATCCAACTCATCCTCTGTCTAAAGGAGCAGCGAAGCCTGGGACCTCATATAATTATCCCAGATCTACAAACTCCAGATAAACAAAGACACATCGGATTTAAAGACATATTTCATTAGAATGGAATATTCTCAGAATTTCAGCATCATGAATGAATCAGGGACATTTGAAAAAAACAAACCCAAAAAGACAACAGCAAACCACCACCACATCTGGAAGCTGTTTCTTACCTCTATGTCCTGTATAATTTTGGGATAAAGTGCTCTGTAGAAGGAGTTGGGTGGAGCAGTTCCATCAGGAGGTTTATTTTTAAATAGATATTGCCCCCTGAAAGACAAAGAACACTTCCACTGAACACAAATCATGTTTCAGCATTTTGAAGACAGGTATTTTACAAATGGGTAACAACTGCTGGAAAGCAGAGATTCATATTTAAACTTAATTCACTCAATAAGACGGGCTGGTTCCTTGTTTGTTTGTCCTGCAACATGTCAGTGTTGCATTTTAACATTGAAATACCACAAAAACATCTGTGTCTAGTCACTCAGGTAAGGGAAATACATTCTCTATTATGGACATGGGCCCATTCAGCTCAGTAAGAGTTGAGAATGGCTTGTGCCTGCAATACACATACACATATCAGAAGTCACCTCTGAAATAAAGCATAGAAAGTAAATGAAAGAAGCCAAGGAACACTCAAACTCACTATGCATTCAAGGTTAGCTTTTATCTGCATTAGCAGGAACAGTATCACTTTGGGTACCTGGACATTTTACTACTACTAATGTATTTTGGTAAGCAACATTTCATCTGTGGTGCCTCCCTCATTTCAACACTGATTTGGAATACTCATATCCCAAGCTAGAGTTTTGCTACCAAAAAAATCTGTAAATGGCAATCACTACCTGCTGTGTAAAAAACTTTAATTCCTCATCCTGAAGTTAGGAAGCCACCAAACACGGTGTGGAAGCTTGTAAATCCCACCATGGGCGTACTAACTGCTGTTCTGCCTGGCAACATGCCTCACAAAATGGAGAGAGGCAGAAATGCCTCTGAGTGTAATCCTGGCATCAGAGGCACAGAGTTTACACTGGGCGAGCTCTCCACTTCTCCCTCCCTTACTCCATTACGGCATAATTAATTGTTCAGTACTTCCTTGCACACTCCTTTCCTGTCCTTTCCATACCGTACACCTCAAAACTAATTTGAGAGACTGTACATAAGCTGCCCTGATGTACTTGAACTAGGGAGATCACAACAATGAACTAAATTTTTAGGCTGTAAAGCAGTAGCAAACTATAGGACTGAACAAACCAAATGACAAATGCTCAAAAAAAGAACTTTTGATACTATTTTAAATAAAGTACTCTACGAACAACTTGAGAGAAAGGTGCTTTCCACTTTGGACAGAGCAATCATCTAATTCTTCAAATACAGCTACCAGCAAACACTTAAAGGGGAACAAACACATAGATGCAGACAAAGCACCAACTATAGATGGCTGTCTATTTACTGTCATCCAGACTGGAAGTGCATTCATGAAAAATAAAGTTACTGGCTCAGGGAGAGGAAAAACCCTTTGGAGGTACACAGAATATCTAGGACACATCCTGGAACACTTGAGGCAGGTCTACAACAATCTGTGTACAAGCCTATATGCCTAAAAACCTGTCTATTGTTTCTAACTTTACTAGCTAATGTAACACAAAGTCCTGCCTTGCTGCATGTAGAGTCAGTTGTTTACTGTTCAGCTAAAGGACTGTTTGGAATTTCCACGGCATCCCAGTAGCTGTTTTGCTGTAGCTCTGGGATAAAAGGAACTATTGTTTGCAGGTTTTGATGACCAGCCAATTCAATCAGATGGACACAACTGTGCCCAGATTCTGGGCTTCTGTTTTATATTTCTCTAAATCTGTGTAACCCTTCCTGCTCCCTGACAAGCTGTCAGTGAAGGATGCCATGCTGCAGAACGGGGGGTTTCTGTTGCAAACCATGAGCTGCAAATGCTGAAATCAGGCAGCCCATGTGCAAATTGAGGACCTGTAAGCAAATAACATCAGTCATTTATCTTTCTGAAATGTCCAGTTTGTCATCTCCTTGTGCCATGTACAGCGTTAGCATTGATTACAAGCTATAAAGCTCTACATGGCAGAGATACAATTGCATTGGATATTTCTTGTCTGCCTCTCTTAACCACGCAGTTCTATCTTCTAAAGCTAACCAGAGGAAACACTTGAGCACAACTTGCTCCTGTTGCATCAAAGCAACCTCCAGAATCCAGTGTAAACTCGAAGAAGAGATGCAGTAATGGGGAGACTGTCCTTGAGAGGAGAAGCAAAATTTTGCAATTGTTTTTTAGAAATGTTGTGTCTGTATGATTAGCACTTGGTGCTAATGGAGTGTAAAATAAACACAAGCATAAAGTGTGGAGTGTGGAGGGAGCAACTTGAGAACTATCAGCTATGATCTATGACAAGATGTAGAGAATAGGTAAAGCTCCACAGAACAGGAAAAAGACAAATGTAGCTCTTGTATTTTAAAAAAGGGAATAAGGTCCACCAAGGAAATAGTGGATTGTCTGACTCAAATAACTTTGACCGTTTAGCTGTTCTAGAGCACATACTCAGTCAGATGAGTGCCTAGATGATGACAACGTGACAAAGAGCAGGCAACACTGATTAATCCAGAATATACCATGTCAAATTGATCTAATTTCTTCTTACAGGCTACTCTTAAGACTGAGCAAGAGAAGTATCATCTTGGAAGAGCTCAAGGGTAGACACATAGATGGCTAGAAAGCAGAGTTTCCCGACAGTGCACTGTCAAACAGGATGGCAACTGGGATCTTGCATGGAGTCTGTCCTAGATGTGTCATTATTGAGCATTTTCATTAATGACAAAGAATGGAACAGGGAATGCATTTATTACCTGGCCAATGATAAAGTTGAGAGAAGCTACAGGCACTTTGAAGGCCAAGATTAAATTCATAATATTCCAGACAAAATGGAGAAATACCCAACAATAATAAATACTGTGTAATTCCTTTTCCAAGCAATGGCTCGGGAATCTCCATCAGTGAAGGTTTTTAAGAACAAGTTAAGACAAACATCTGAGATGACTGAAGAGAAACCTGGCTCTCCCTATGGGAAACAGGAGGGACTAAATGACCTCTCAAGGTCCTCTTAGGACTTACTGTGACCTCAACAATACAAAGAGAAAATGGAAGTCCTAGAGAGAATAAGGCACCAAAAGAAATGCAAAAGTTACCACTGCTATGCTTGTGTTTATTTTACACTCTTTATAAACATTACACTATTGGAAGCAGATCAAAATAGTATTTATTTTTAAAGAATGTCTCATAATCCTGATTTACTTGCCTTTACTTCCTGAGACAAACAGTATAACAAAATTAACTATAGACCAGGAGTCTTTGTTTGCAACTCTGTATCTTTTTCTTTTTAATAGCAACCAAAATGCCTGAGCTGTCACTTTTATCTTGTTTATGAAATATTCATACCCAGTTTCCTTTCTGCCAACATCCTAGGGACACCCTTGGAAAAGAAAATTATGTATTAAAGGACATACCCCTGAGAGAGAAAGTTCTAATGAAATGTTAGCAGAGCAGCTTCAAACTTGAGTGAGACCTACACTGTAGTAAGGCTATTCCAGATGATTATTAACTAATCTATCTGCATTTCTTAAGTCCCCTATTCTCCGTGGTACATACCCTCAGCTTCCAGTTTGAAAATTAAACAGATATCTAATAGTGAAAATCTGCTGAGGAAAACAAACAGACCTATCAGGAGTCAACTAATTCAGAGCACATGCTGCCCCACTGCCACCCCTAAAAAAGCTCTTCTGCTCTGAACTGCTGACCACTTTAGGGTTCCCCTGAGGCATACACAGCTTCTTAATTTGAACTGAATGACAGCCGGGTGTAAAAATCTCAGTCTGTATATCTCCCTTCTCACAGTGGGACAAGAGCATGATCAGATGAGGAAGGTGAGGGAAAAATCCCCCACATTGCCTGCATAGCCAAATAATGCCCTAACTCTCCAACCCCTGATTTTTGATTCAAGGAACTGTCAGGTTTGGAACCAACATGACGTTTCAGTGTGCTAAATAACCGTCTTCGAATATGGTTTGAAACGCACGGCACCTACTGTCCTGAATGGGGCCAAAGGAGGTGAAAATGCAGTTTCCTCACCATCCTCTCCTCTCTGACAACCCTCTCCACAGGGAGTCTGTCCTGACCATTCTCTCGATGAGCTTCTTCCACAGCATGCCGTCCGACGTCACCCGGTACCACTCCTTGCACACCAGCTCAGCAGCACACAACGATTTGGCATCCAGGTATGACAGAATGTTCTCAGCAATGTGATCCA
This sequence comes from Pseudopipra pipra, assembly GCF_036250125.1. Classification (NCBI taxonomy): domain Eukaryota; kingdom Metazoa; phylum Chordata; class Aves; order Passeriformes; family Pipridae; genus Pseudopipra; species Pseudopipra pipra. Next base: position 23,658,956 of record NC_087556.1, read on the forward strand.
ATCCCCGAGCTGGGGGAGAACAACAACAACAACAACAACAACAACAAAAGATTATTTGCTGGGCAGACATGGAGTTTAAAAGAATTCCCCTTGCTAGTACAAAGATACGTTCTCCTTCCATCTCCTCTTCTGCATGCAGAGCTGGACCAAATGCACAGAAGAGCATTTGAGGCTAAGTTCAGGAGTGAGCAGTGTTCTCCAACTTCCTTTGGATATAGCACAACAAGTCATTAAAAATAATAAAGAATCCAAGAAGTCATTCCAATCTATTTCGATGGGTTTTAGCACTAGGGGGATATTCTATGGATGGCATTTCCAACTCAGCAACGCAGCCCCCAAAATCTCTCTATATTAGGACCATTTCTCATCTCACTGCTACAGCTGTTCTCATGCTGCAACGGCTCAAAAGCTGTTTTTGCTAAAGCAGTAGCTTTTAAACGTAATGAAGAAAAAAATATATATTCCCAATGTGTGCCCTGAAGGGTAGTGGTACCTTTAGACATGGGGGAGGGAAGGATATGCAGATGCACAGGGATGTCAAGAGGGAACAAGAGGCTGTGTAAGGAAAAAGTGAAGCAGGTTTGCTAGTTTCATTTATTTTAGAGGGTGAAGGAAAAATAAGCACCAAAATTATATAATTTGCAAATATTTTCCAGTGTGACTACCAAGACTGGCTCTACTTCAACATGGCTGGAGTGAAATGTAAAGCAATTGCCTGGTTAGCACCAAGCAGCTCAATGTAGCTGGGGCCAGGAAAGGTTATGCTGTATTTCTTAACTGGATGGATGTAATTAGTAAAAATGTGCCCTTACCAACTCAAATTTAATCACCAGCAAGACTTCAGGAAAATAAGATGCCTTTTAAATGAGAAGTTGCATAAACACAGCTTCTCTTGGAGGCTGTTTAATTCACGAGTGAGACATGCCACCAAGAGATTATCTCACTTCACAGGTCAAATTTCAGAGGCTTTGTGAAAGTTGTAGTTTAGGTTGCATTGTCCCTCAGGCATAATGTCCAGTCCAACCAAAAAGGAAGCATGGCAGATTGGTATTACATGCATTTTCCCTCTGATTCACATTTGAGACAAAGTTAAATACATGTTTTCTTGCTTTTAAAAGAACAGCCTCAAAGACCAGGCCCTGCTTGTGACAGTGAAAGAAAAAGTAGTAAGTGCATTTTAATAGTCACATGTCTGTATTTCTGCAAACCCAAATTGGGTGTAACCAGCTGATTCTGATTAGAGTTCATGACACACAAATGGCCAAAGCTTTGTTTTCCTTAACCAAAAGATCTCACAATTATCTCCCAGTGCACGAAAACGAGAAAATTCAGCATGCCTCCTCCTGCTGTTTTCAAAGAATCCAAATTTAGAATACACTTTGGTTGTGACATTCTGTCCATCATTTTATGCTTCAATCTGTATGTAGAAAAAGCATGTGAATGACACCATGCACAACCAGGGAGTGCAGAAAGAGGCCTGACATTTCTTATCTTTACAGATGCAAAATTAGATGTCAACCTGCAAAATAAAAGCTTCAGTAGCCTTTATTATGTATTCAATACAGAAAGATATGTACAACCACTATTTAAAATTCTGAAAAAAAATGAGTATTTGTAAATTTAGACTGACTGTACAGCAAACTGTGGAAAGAGAGATACATTTTACTGAACTTGAACTTGCAAGAATTCCACAATTTGGGAGGGTAGACGTGGAAATCATGTTGCCCTGCTTCTGCAGCCTGACACCTGCAGCTCTGAGCTCTCTCCATTGGGTGGAAATGGCTTATTTCACAGTCTGTGTTGCTTCCAGTGGGCCCACAGACCCACCAGAACATTTACAAATGCATGCCTGTGTAGCATCCACACTAGTGGCTTTAAGTCAGCAGTGTCACAGCAGGAATTTATTCTATGTGGAGAACAACTGGTGGCTTTAGGAAGCACGGCTACACTGTACAAACTGGGCACAGTAATCTTCACTCATGTGCCCTTCCTGGTTCATTAGTAGTTGCACTTTAGATCTTGCTGCAATGAGATGCTGTAACTATTTCCATGTCTGTTAGTCATCCTTTGCCATTGATATTAGACCCTTCACAGAGAAGGAACACTAATGTTTCGGCCTCTCCTCCTCACATTTATGATAAGTGGATGAGCAGAGCTATTTTGGCCTGGCTGCAAACTCAATTTTATTATTTTGTTTCTTAGGAACAGCACAACTCACTGAGACATATATGTAACAAAGCACTGCTTCCTTAAAAAGACAAAACTATGCTCAAAGAAGTTTTTGCTAAATGAATGTGAAACACGATTAGCCCTTCAGGCCTCCACACCATCAAGAATGTTCCAGTTATTTCACACATGAAATCCTTATCAAAATTACTTTCCTCATAAAAAATGTTAAACAGCTTGAAAATGCTAAGCAGAGGTCTTATTTTTCAGAAACTGAACAAACTTTGTTAAGTACACAGTTAAGCCGTATTTTTCAAACAACCTTAATTCTGTTCAAAGAACTGGGAAAATAATCTTAGCCAACCTTATACTAGTAAAACATGCTCATAATCTAAAACTACCATTAATTCTGGTCATTCTTTGGGACAGTGCTAGGAGGACAGAGATAAGATGCCTCATGATTTTGAAGCGGCTTTATTGTTTTATTCACTCAAGTGGGAGAGCAGGAGAAAAAATGAAGGAGTAAAAATGAAACCACAATACCGAACACTTGGGAATTTTAAAAAGTTAAAATATACTTATAGAGTATATATTTTTTTTATTATATGACTTAATGTAGAATTTTAGGTTCATCACTCTTTCCTAGGCAGTTTCTTACCTTTGCCCTTTCCCATTCTCTTTGGAAACCTGCCTATACTCAGGACATCCTGCACAGACTGCAGGATCTGTGCCAGTGTAATTCCTAGCCATTAATTTTCTCCCTTACAGCTATATTCACTAGGACATCTGCATTTCCAAATATGCAAATTGATGCACATACATTATTTACACACACACTTCCCACAACTATTAAAATACTCACAAATTAGCTGCCTGATTCCTATTTATTCTACATTCTGATATAGTAAAATTAGCTGCTTTCTGGGTAACTGTGAACAGACCACTAACAAATATGGTACATATGGACAGTAAATTTTGAATGTCTCTGGAAATATTTATAACATTTGCCCAAAATTTTCAGAAAAAAGCCTGTAGGTAGAAATTAGCAAGTGCAATGAGATGTGTTGGCTTGCTTTTACGGAGTTTCATGGAGAAAGTCCTGGAAAAATTGTGTATGTGATTATATGTATACTTCTGCTTTAAAAGTGGGGAAACCAATGCACTTTCAAAACACTTTCTATTTTTCTGAAAAAGAACAGCTCCACAAGTTATAATGCTGCTCTAAGTACATGAGATTATTGCCATTGGACTACTAAAAACTAACATAAAGCAGGTACTTAGCATAACTAAGATTTTTTTTTTAATGCTACAACAGCCATTTGATTACTGGGCACAATGAGCTTAAAATCCAATGAGTCTACCTATTTAACTTGATGGCAAAACTCTTGCAGTGCCTTTATGCTTTGTACAATTCTCAGTTAAACACAGTTTTTTCCATCTTTTAACCCTAAAATTTAAATTTCACATTGAGAACTGCCTTCTGAAGAATAATCAATGACTGGATTGAACAAATTGCCAACAGTTCAGCACTTCTTCGAAGGTATTCACAGAAGAAGCTCTTGGCAAGAAACTCCTCTCTTCAATTAGCTATTTAGAGACAACACTTGTAGCACTTCTTGCTCAGGTCCATCCTGCTGAGGACCTATAGCATGGGAATGCTAATCTATTACCTATCTATTTATCATCTAATAGTTTGAAAAAAACCAGCCAAGGATCCAGGAATTTCTGTCTGGTTCTGAAACTCTATCGCTGTATATATTTGATCTCCCATCGCCTCAGTTTTCCCATCTGTAAAATGGGGCCAATATAAAACTGCACGTACACTGCTTTATGTGTGCATTCTGTGAGATATGCCCAATGCCACATCTGAGAACAGCTGGGGTAATATTTTCAATGGAAAGCACTACAGAGATGTAAAAAATAGAATATTTCCATCTTTTGATCTTATGCCCTCCATTTTCTATTAGCAATAAACTCATAATCAAAGCAATGGATTCAGGAAATTATTTTACAAGGAAAGAGAGACAAAAAAAAAATCTAAATATGAATGGGGAAAACCTTAGTTGAGCAACCAGGAAGAGTAGTAGTTTTAATTTTAAAAATTTTCGTTATTCGTGCATCGTTATGGGCATAATGAGTACACCTACCTGCCCTGTGGCTCGTGATAACTATTGTTACGATACGTAGATGAGCTATCCCTTGCTCCTAGCCAAACCATGGTGGACTGTGCCTTGAGAGACAGCAGGAATACAAATTAAAATATTGCTCAATTTCATACTGGTATAGAGCCTTTCATTCAAAAGTTATCATCTATTTTGCAAACTGACCCTAGTGGAGACCTCTCCAGCAGGGCAGGCCAGAGCGGAATAGTTTTTTGAAAGACAAAGAGCAAGTTCCCTGTGCCTGCAGATATACCTGGCAGTGCAGTGATGAAGTCCCGCTGTAACATGGGTTTGAGGTATGAGTTTATATGTCCATGCTGGTAGTGACACATCTGGGAGATGAGGTGCTCCACAAACTCCACCTGGTCAGACTCGGACCACTGTTCAAAATACTTCACGCAGAGTTCCTTCTCCTTCTCATAGCTTGCAGACAACTTTCTCTGCTTGGGCACAATCATACTGGAAGTGCCATTGGCAAGTTTAGTCTGTAAACAGGGAGGAGAGAAACAACCCAAATCACATATATGAAAAGAAACTCAAGCAGTTTTACAGTATTTCAGGGGGAAGACAACAGAAGGAAAAAAGGCACTCTGACACACAAAGCTGGCTGGGACCACGTATCCCATTTGGTGCTGTCAGCTGGAGCGCAGCCGTGGCGAGCCGAGGCCCCTGCAGGACAATGCACCGGCTCATGCCAGAGCTGCACACAAAGGACTCTGGTTAGATGGGAAACCCCGAGCGGCAGTTTAACATACACACAATTTTATTTATCATGTAGACAGTAAAACATATTTGGATTCCTAATCTACATTTACTGTTACTTCAAAGCACCAACAGAAAACTGTATTTGTACTCCGGTTTGTTTTTTTTTTCCCTAAAGAATGGATTGCTGCTAAAATTCATAGGGAATGTGTGAAATGGATGAGAAAAAAATTGAATTACACCTCGAGAGGAAAGCCATCAAAAATACACCCTGCTATTTGGTATATACTTCTTTCATAGAATAAAATATTTTCAGCTTTCTGAGCACTGTTAATATCTTGTCAGAAGGAGTCAGCTCAAAGAAGAGTTTCAGGGACAAAACAAAACACTGACGTTTCAATTTACAACTTGATAGCAAGACATAATTCTGCTTTCTAAATGATTTAACTGGAAGAAAAGTGCACATTTTGCATTGCAAGGATATCTTTTGTCCAAGTAAGATTAACTGTTTGCTGGGAAATGAATTTTTGCTGTATCGGTCAAATAGTTTTTATTAAATGCTGAAAACATGAGATTTTTTTCTCTTTCATTGCAACAGTTTAACACCAGACAGCATTATAATAACAGTCAATATTATTACATCATTTTTATTGACAAAATAAATTTAGAGGTTCTTTATTAATTATCAAATAATTAAAAATAAATTGCAGATATCAGAACACATAAAACACTGATGCAGGGATGCTATGTTTCTGTTCTACAATAATTCCAAGCATCAACCTCACCAGGAGACTTCATTAAATTTAAAGGAAAAATGAGTCCCTAAATCTCTCTGCAAAGATATCTAATGAACTAAATGAAATGCAAGGATTAACTGATTTTACAGGAAAAGAAAAAAACAACACAAAAAGCCTCTTTTCAGTAAGTGCCAAAGCAGCAGGCTATTTAGAGACCACAAAATCTAGCTACCAGTACTGGGTTTGGAATGCAGGAATTTCTCATTTCTCGGGAGTAAATAACTCCTGAACTTCAACACCTCTCAAGCCCAATCGCAATCCTGACTTTGGAACACCGAAAACCTCATAATTTGAAAATCTACTCAACCATATATATTTCATTTTCTAGAGAAAATGCACCTAAACAGTCTTTTTGACATTTCTAGCAGAGCTGGACAGACCCTTCTCTGATAGAAAAAGACAGTAATTAGCTGTGATTTTTAGCAACCATTTTTTTCAATTTCTGGATTATGATTTAAGTTTCTGTGAGAACATAGAACATTGTGATCACACCATCAGTGCTCAGTTCTGCAGCCCAATGTTTTCAACCTTACTTTTATCCCCGCTCCTCCCTGCAAATGTGTGGCTGTGGCTTTCTGTGTTCAATAAGATCATGCAAGACAAGGACTATGCGTTACACTTTCATTCAGTTATCACATGGACAATACTGACTGCAAGCAAGTCACAGAGCAGCAGGAAAGAAAAACTCTCTCCTGGGCCAACTTTTTATATAGAGAAATCACTGAAGGGACTATGGGCATGAAGTCCTATTTGTAAAAGACTGGACTTTTTCTAGCAAAGTCCACAGTGTTCAACAGCCTGGCAAAAAATGATTACCAGTGGAGTGCACTGAACATCTGTGTCAAGCGATTCTGGTCATTTTTGGCAAAACAGACATCCCTGTAAAAATGCTGGATTAAGACAGTGGGGAAATGTTGCATCCCAAAAGCTTGATCTCATTTAATTTCCCATTTTGTTTGCTGTGCATCTCACAACAAAGGGTGTCTCTACAAAGCATTTTTTAAAAACCTATACGTCTGCCTTTTAATTTGAGAGACTGTGAAGTCTGACTAACACACTGAGCCTGAGCAGAGTAGACAACTGATGTGCAAAGGCCACAAAGGTGCAGCTCCTTTTCTGGGGTGGCACCACGTTCTGGCCTTTCCTTGCCTTCTGAGCTCCCCTCTCCCAGCAGCCTTCAGCTTCCCAGTTACCTCTAAAGCATTGGTTTGGAGTATCAAACAGAAGTTGGAACATCTGCAGAAACAAGTGATGGCTTGTGTGCATACAGATAGATGGATCCCAAGTGAACTCAGGCTTCTTTGATAGGAATAATGAGTAACAGGAGTCCATTGACCAACACTTTTAACAGCTCTGGAAGTGAAACTCCAGGTTTATAATGTGGTTCTGCTAAGAAGAACACGTTACAGTGTTTATGTCCAAACTGCTAGACATGGGAACACTGTATGTTTTAGGTTAATACTTTAGATGCATTATTACAATGCAACTTGAGACCTGCACCCTTGTCTGCTCTGGTTTCTCACCTAAAGGAGTGAGGACAAGCTCAGAGGTAGCCACAGTATGCCCATCAGATCCTGTGGTCAATGCAAGCATGGGACCAAGAGGACAGGGCATGCCATGAAACACACCAGTTCTGCAGAGCAGAGACAGATAAACTGACTCCCAAATCACTCAAACTACAGTTCAGAACAAAAATTCCAGAATTTCAATTTGAAGATTCCTGAAAATCCACTGGCAGTTCAGTGAAAAAGGCCTGTTAGCAAAAAAAAAGCATCAACAAAAACAATGACATCAAGCATCTGTATTATTAAATTGTCTACAGTCTCTCCTGGTACAGTAATCAGGTCTCACCTGAAAAACAAAAAGCTGTTCCACGTGCCATCCATACTGCTAGGGTAAATATCCATCCAAATGCACTATATACAGTCATGATTTTTATAAGCTTCACTTCCAAATGTGGCAAAGAAGAATAACCACTGGTAGTCCATCATCTGGGAGGAAATTTGGGTATAGCAGAGCAAACTACTAATTTGGAACAGATTAAACTTTACTGACGCCCTTTTCACAAAGCCCTGTACCTGAGGGCTGAGAGGTACCGCAGCTGGCTCTGGACACCATGACTCATCTGCAGCAACAGTAGAGATGTCCTCCTACAACCGTGATCCTGAGCTCATAAGCTGTGCCAGGAAACCCAGGGGATTGAGTGCCTCAGGTTGGTACTAGCTCAGGGATCTACGTACTATGCTCCACTGCAGCCCATAATTACAAGACCGTTTCTCCAAATGGCTACATTTAACACAAAGCACATTTGTATGCCCAGTGAAGTAGAAGAGGACTAATATATGAAAGGACTTTAATCTAAATAATGGCTTGCAACTATAGGAAGGTGTAATATTTCAACACGGATACATAAAGACTGGAAAAATCTAGTGTTATGCATACAAAACGAAACAGCTATGGTATATCTCAGCTGTAACCCATATATGACAACAAAGGTTACTTTTGTTTTTGTTCAGTAGAGGGGACCAAGGAGCCTCCTAAAGCACAGAAAAATAAAGACAAGCACAGTTCTCTGATTGTAGTATAGCAATAGTGTTTACCCACCCATATGAGTGGTCACAACTTTTATATATCTTTAAAAAAAACCCATCGTATCCTCTAATCACAGAAGAGGACTTTGTTCAGGCACTTTCCAAAGGGTAGATGAATTTAGGTTACATGTTTCTTAAGGTAAGAAGACATCCCTTAAAAAAAAAAAAAAGAGAGAGAAGTTGTCTCCTAGAATATCAAGAATGGCTTAAATGACCACTGCAAGGTTTGGGATCTTCTGAACCTTCAAGACACCTTCATGCTGAAGCTCTGAAAAGACCGAGAGATTAGACACTACTGCAAATTTCAATTTCTCCCTAGACAAAAGGAAGGATCTTCCCTTCCACATTCCAGCACCGAAAGGCCATAGCGTGCTTCTCCTCTCCTTCTGAGACTCACTGGGACTACAGGCTCTGACACAGAGAGATGTCCTTCACTACTTCTCTGCAACTGCAGCATTTTACCTCCAACTGCTTGCACCACCCATTGTGGTTAAGTCACTGATCTAGACAGAGCCACCTTAACAGGAATTTGGATGGGTCTTAGTGAAGGGGAGGAAAAAAGAGGACATAATGTTTAATTATAAGAAATGATTGAAATAGGCACAGACATACCCCGGGTGCCTCTGCACTGCAGCAAGCTCTAAACTTGTTATCGTTAATGGTTTAAATTTCACTGTGCTAATCATTTCAGGACACAAGCCTTTCTTGATAATCTAATGAATTATTCCAACATCCTTCAGCAAAAAAAATCCTCCATGACAGCACTAATTACAAGACGTTTTCCCAGTGCTTATGTAAAATATGACAGAGCAGCAGCTTAGGGAATTGCAGAAAACTGCTTCTAATTTCCACTGAGAAACTGACAAACACCTCTCTTTCATCTCTCCCAGCTCTCAAGTAAGATTTAACTTTCTCATTTAGTTAATTACCGAGTGAGGATCATCATTTTCCCGGATCGGAGCGGCACAGAGCCTTTATCGTGTTAACTTGTGAACTTGATCGATGGCTGCTGCTAAAACTTAATAACTTCACCCCCTGGCAAATTGTAAGATAAATATAATAGGAGAAACTCTGACAGTAAAAACCTGCCAGAAATGAGCGCTGTGTTTATGTTTCTTTGCAGGCAGCAAAAAAACAACCGACAGCTTATTACTGGGTGCGTGTTACTTATATTTAAAAGACTCCAGGCAGTTAACTTTCTGCGTACTGTTCAAACTTTACTCAAAAGATAAAAGACACTGGGGAAAAAACCCAAGCAATGGGATGACAAAGAAAGGAACCATGGAGGTGTATGTACGTCCAGGGGCCGGGGCAAGGGGGGAAGATGGAAACTTCACAATGAAAGCAAAGCCACACTTGTCTCTATATCCTCAATATTCTTCAAGATGGACCACATAAAAAATGCCCACAACACATTCAAACATGAAACTAGTTTCACCAGCAGCAAAAGCTTGGGAATTCTGGAGCATGTTAGAAGCACGTGGGAAAAGCAGAGGGACTAAAAAGTACCAGTGCGGCCATGAGATGATTCGGTTTGATGCCCGTAAAAGCCTGCAGAGCAGCCCATAAAGCTGCTCTTAGCCAGAGAACCTCAGCTTGGTTGGCTTTTCCAAAGTTACTTGCATGGCCACGGGACTGCTTGCTACTGCCCATGGTGAATTACTACTCAATACCACTCTGATTTAGCAACATAACAAAAATGGTGAAACGGAGCTGAGAACGTATGCCAGGCTTCCATGCTAAAGGGCAGAGCTAGTTATTTGAGAATCCTGTTGGAAGGGTGTTGTTTGCATGGCCTAAAGGCAGTAACAGCATAATTAAGAGGATACAGGTTCAATTTATATGGCTGGCTTCTTCTGTTTTAGGCTTGTAATTACCAAACGCTGCAGAACTGGTTCCCAGACTGCCAAGACCAAGCAAAGAGGAAAGAAGTTCTTTGCAGCTCCTCACTGGCAGCTTCCTATAAAAGAACTCCTTTGCTTTGAGATCTGGGGGTGGTGAGGGGTTGTCTCACCATGAAGAGCAGGATCTCATGAGCCGTAGCACCTGAGACATGAATAGGGCAGCCAGCTCCTCATTCTTCTCCTTTGCAGGATGAATCTGTTTTTCCAGTGTTTGAGTTGACAGCAAGGCTACAATGCTAAGTCATTAAACAACTCACTCCATTTACTTTTATTTTAAAAGCTCAGTTTAGAATCTACCCATTTCTGCCCGCCTTCATCCCACATAACAGCCTCTGTGAGGTTAACCATGGGTTTAGCACATATTTGGACTTACTCGCTCAGTACTGAATTACTTTCCACGCTGCAAAGCTCACTGAAACATTGCAAAACGAACATAACCCAGAAGTAGATGATCATCAATCACATCTGAGAGTCAAAAAGAAAGCACCATGAAAGAAACCACAGCATCTTTACTGTTTATTTCCAAGAGAAAATTCAAAATACACATACTAAAATTAACAGTGCCCAAAGAACTAGCCATTTTGCCTGTCTGGGGCTTTAGGCTGCTTGTCCACATCTGGTTTCTAATCACACTGCAGAAAAACTTTGATAAGAAAGGATACATCAAGATAAAAGATCACTGGAATTATGCTGGACACAGCAGGCCAACCTGCTGCACTTCCTGAAATCCTGGGAGGGCAATAGTTTTCAGAGGTACCATCTAAGTACCTATGATATGGTATCAGCCTGGAGGGCACCTGGCTAAGGATAGATATTACCTCAGATACAGAAGAAAGGGAGAAGGCTGGCTTTGTTAAGGGCCAGAAAAAGCTGCAGACACCAGAGAAGTAACATGCTGAGGCTCTCTAGGCACTGGGGAGAGAGGACTGAGCTATGGGCACTAGCACATGGGCTATTCAAAGAGCAGCAATAATACTTGCTGGAGAAGCTGCTGCTCTCCCACACTGCTACACAGTAAACAGCAACAGGGAGAGGAGATTAAAAAACTATTCTTTTAAGCTAATACTTAATGTTTCAGACAAACTAATAAAGTTTAATTGTCTGGAATCTCATAGCTCTTACTGTAAACTTTCCTTTGATATAGGTCTCCCACCTAGATTTTAAGTGTTGACAAAAACCTCCAAAATAAAATTTCTCTGATGTCAGCAATGGATGTGAACTGGGAGTCCCTCTCCTCCTCCTCCCTTATCTCCACGTTGTCTTTGCAAATAACAAGCACTGATGAGAAATCTGCTTGCATCAGCACAGCACTGGCATATGTTACTTCCCCAAACTACGATCCCTGACCAAATGCATATCTAGACATATGGGGGGGGGGAGGGCAAACACTATCACTCTTAAAGAGCTACATTTCAGAGCATACCTTTTACTTGCTGTGAAATGATCGTACACAAATTTCAAAGCAGATCCTCCAGTAACAACAAATCACTTCCAGTGGAAACCACTAAGGGAAATGCCTTCTTCCTCGGAATGGCTACCAGAACCAGAGTTGAACTGCTGGGACGATTATGTGTTATTGCTGTTAATGGAGGGAAGGAATATGCGCATTATAACTTGGAGAACCAGTCTACTAAAATTACCAGGTAATGGCCGGTAGCAGCAAAGGGCTCATTTACGGCAGGGAAAGGTGTAAGTAAGCTATGCTCTAAGCAGCAGTTTCATAGTTTTCTGGAACAGTTGCTTCTGCTTTTAAAACATTCAAGCATGATCTACTGCCTGAGTGAAGTTACTCTTTATGGGTCTTACTGTTGATTTTCTTCTTGCTTCAAGTGCTCCCTTAATTCAGAGAGAAAAGCAGCCAGGAACAGGTAGTGGACTCAAGTGATTCAAAACATGGCTGAAGAGTGAAGACTAGTACCACTGGGAACAACACACAAATAGATGGAAAGAATGACCGAAAAGACCTGTTATATGCTCTCAATAACACTATTGAGATTTTCAAATCACTTGGTTCTGCCTGTGTAAAGCTTTTGTCATCAGGAAATACAAGCCCTCCAAGACAGTTTACCCAGTATTACTTTCTATGTGTTTTTTCCTTGGAGATGCATTTTGCTACCAACAACAGAGGGCACAAGCACATCAAACTACCTGGCTAAGGCAACATGAGTGATTCAGAACTGGAAGTTGTGAATATATATGCTGGATATCATACACCATTTCCCAGCTACATGAGTATTACGTATTTACAGGGATATTGGAGAGACGCAACAAACAAAAACCCAGTAGCATTCTGAAGAACCTCAAGATTCATGTATGTGTCTTGCTCTCATTGCAAATGTACTCCTTGGATCTGCCAGCAGAGTTGGCTACATGAGCACTCCCTAACGTATTTCAGTCAAAATAAGCTTGTTAGCAAAGACCTGCTATTTAAACTGTCTACTCTAAAACATCTCATCTTAACTGAAAGCAGGTTTGCAGTTTTGCTGACAGATCCTGGAGGGCAGCAACCTGCAGCAGCCAGGCGAAGGCTGAGTGGTATTCTTTTCCACCAGTACAGCCAGATCTAGTAAGAGGACATCTCATCAGCTCACACTGACTGATACCAATATTACTGCTGTTAGCAGCCACCACAGAGATAGCTGAAATAGGACAAATCCATTAAATATTCTTGTACGGTGTTAAGTCAAAGCTGGGCAGTGGGCTGCATACAATATCTTTGACAGAGTTCACCCTGTAACCCCTATAAGATTATCCAATAACCCTCACTCACTAATGAGCATTGCCTTCTCAAGATGAGCTGTTCTGCCAACCTTTCAGTCAAATGTTACATTGCTGGCAAACTGGGTTGCTTCCCATAGAAGACCCCTAAGATTGCTAAGGAAGTCGGATGTGTTTGGCCTGGAGAAGACTACTAGGGGGCTATCTACTAGCCTAAGGGAGGTTACAGAGGAAAGTGAGACAGAATTTTTTCAGAAAAGTGTGTAACAACAGGAAGAGGGGCAACAGGAACAAGCTATAGCAAGCAAATTCTGGACATTAAAAGGAAGACTTTTAAAACATGAGTGGGCAAGATTCTGAGCAAAATGGAATGGTTGTGAAGGTAATCCTCCACTGAGTAGGCAGGGGGACTGAAGACCTCCAGAAGTCCACGCTACCTAAAGTTTTCGATGACTTTATATCTTAAGATTGTGTTGGTCCATTCTTTCATTGGTGTCTGGCAAGAGATTCATAACCTGAGGAACACATTCCAAAAGTACAAGGTAAGGACATTCTTTAATTAATTCTCCATCTTCAGAAATTGCATTATGTTGGGATAGGCCAAACACTGTTGATAATGTGAAAGCACATGACAGAGGTAAGGCAGAAAATAGTATCCTCTGCAACAAGTGACACTCAAACTGCACAATTCGGAAGCCCAAGTCACAGACTTCCGCACTGGGTATTCCTCCTTGGCTCAGTGTTACACTGTCAATAATCTTTCAAAAAAATCCCTCAAACTACATAAGGGAGGGAGCTTTCCAGTATTCCTCTTTCTATAGTAGACTCGATAAAAGTGGAATTGTTTGAATGTAGCATATAAGCAATATAAAACCCCCAGTAAATTGTGGCAAAACAGGACTGCTAACCTCACTTGGTCCTTCAACATGCTGTGTTTTCCAAATATTGTTCTTTCACTCAAAGGCATGATTCTGCTATTCCTTTTAGTGAGTTTATTAATAAACAGTGCAAATAGTATCAATTCACCCACATTTCCCTTTCCACAAATACAAGCCAAGTTTTCTTTTCTTCTTTTCATCCCATTTCTGAGAGTTACTTTCCCATCATATCAAGAATGTAATCAGTGTGGAGGACATGATATGAGAAATTTCTCCCATCCTCATGCACTGATGCATCTCATTGTAAATTTATCTAATAATCACCAACCCTTTCTATAACTTCCACTATAATAATTGGTTAAACATCTAAGAACCAATTAATTACATGGTGAGTAAAGTAGTTTCTCCTTCCAACAGTTTTAAATGTATTCCCTTTCAAATATCATTAGGTCTTCTATTGTGAGAATTGTCCTCCTTCGAGAAAGGAAAGGACTAGTCGACTTTATCACTGAATGCTATTTGTTGAACACCTCTGTGATACTTCTCACTTGTTTTCTGTATTTTCAGGTAGCTCACAATAGCCTGTATTAAATCTAATAACAGTACACTTGCAAACACATTACTTGCATCTTCTCATCTAGTAAGAGCAATTTGGGATCACACCTGGTAAAACCATATGTAACCTTCTGCAACAAAACAAAATTAAACGTCAAGAGAAGTCAACGCTTCCTACCACAGACCAAACTCTCAGATGCACCACTGACAGCCTGTTTCTCCGATCGAGGAGTTAGAGCTCCCTCTAGCACTCTCCAAACAGAAGAGCCATAGATGCTAGCTGTGACTATCTGACCTCACCCAAAGCAGTATTGAGTGGTGTTGTTAGTAATTTTTATTTGATTTACGTTTTGTAGTCACATGAGGAATTAAGAACACATCCACTAGTTTGTCTGAAATTCAAGAGAAACAAGCATCATGAGAAATTCCCTGTATAACCGATTAAAAATACTCAGATTGCTAAAATTAACTGATCTCTATTTTAAAATGTAATTTAGGACAAGCTGAAGCATTATCATGTCAGCTGTGTGTACAATGTGAGATGTAGCAGGAAATTAAATGAAAAAGTTGTTGAAAATTTTCAATTTTCATGGTATAAAGAAGTCTTGCTACTTCACCCCCGCCTTTCAGCTGACAAACATCCCAACGCATCTGACTGCAGTTGTGAATTACGTGTTTCTATTTTAGCATTAAATATTGAGTAACGCTGCTTAAGTAGAACTGAAAAGGTGTAACTCTGCTGAGTTCTGCACAACACTGAAGACAGAGAAACACCTCATGCCAGAAAAAGTGTCAGCCCTTTTTAATCATAGGTTATTACTTATTAATTCTTGATAAACTGAAAGCTGGAAGTACAATGCAAAAATGAGAAAGGAAGATGGGAGCCAAGTCTTTAAAGTTTTACTCCTAACTCTCTGCCTTCCTGTGCTGCCATAGGCAAGTCACTCCATTTCACAAGCCTATCAGTTAAATAGATGTATCCTAACACACTTCGCACAGAGACAAAGCACTGCTTAATGCTGGGAATGGCTTTGGAGGCCTCTGCACCAATGGTGCTTGAGTAGGGCAATGTCACAAGGTGACACCACATCACATAAGTGTAAACTTCACCTCAAGCACCAGCAAACAAATCTGTCACTTAAAACCAAAACAAACTAGACTTGTTAGTAAAGGCATGGTCTCGACTTCGCCAATTAGAAAAAATACAGCTGTACTAAGTGTTTCCACAGCTTTCCAAAGCTGAATCAAAAGTTGAGTGTGTTAAGAAAAAATTTCACCTGAAGTCTTCTCACACTGAGACACAGGACACAGATATCACTCCAAAATCTATAAGATATGTCAGTAACTCACTCCCTCCCGAAGATAAGCACCCTAGGGAGGGTGTGCTTTATTCAAGTTCCTTTACTCATCACAGCAATTTTGACGTGTAACCACCAGGGGACTTCTGAATGCTGCCTGACTTCAGAAGTTTGTGATTTTAATATTAGCATGTGACAGAGATGAGGAAATACAATAGGATGTGCTAGGCTATCCACAGCTACGTTTTATGGCTCTCACAAGTCCAGTAAGAAAGACTAGAAGTAACCAGACCCGAGTAGATGACAGAAGCACCTGACCAAAACTTCCCAACATTGCTCGCCGATGTCCCTCAGTCCCATCTGACAGCTGTCCTTGCCATTTTGGGCCCGAACTCTGTACACAGTCCTGCTGCTGCACCCAAATCCTGACACACAGACCCTCCTCCTGCCATATAGATGGCATCCAAGGCCATTCCTCTTATCCCCTTAAGAGGACGTGGAGAAAAGTGCTGGCAACAACTTCCTTCTCTCCACATCTCTCGCATGTGGTGCAAGAGGATTACAGTCCGGTATCTGACCTGTACAGCAGCAATGAAAGGACATCTGAAGAGAAAGCAAGACCTCTGCAGTTGCAGATTTGTTAGTGATGCTGGCAGCCTTCAGCTGCGTGCCTCTCAGGCTGACACTGCAGTCCACCTGTTCTCCCCACAGCTCCACATAGCTGTGGCTTGGATCCAAATGAGAGACAGGTAAGAAGTTGTGCTGACCGAACTGCAGTAAGACGTCATCAGCAGTTCCCCCCACACACGTGCCCAAATAGTGAAACTTTTGAGATCTCTGATCACTTCTGTATATTAGAAGCAATATATCTCCCATCCTCTTTTAGGGAAACAGCTTGCAGCCCCTGTTTTTGTGTCTTTGTTACTTCCAAACTGTGTAACTTGATGAGGTCCTTGGTGTTATCTTAGGAGAGAAAGGCAGGCAGCAGCTAGGGTGAAATGTAGCCCTTCTCATGCAAAGCATTACATACTCTAAGTGGTGGTTTAGTTTCTGGGTGTATTCGGAGACCTAAAATTGTAAGATAGATGTTCTGTATATGTAAAACTCCGGCAAAGCAGGTATCTAGCAGTGGAGCTTAACTGGAACTAATGAATTCAATACTGACCCTGCCCTGAGCAGAAGTTTGAACCTCCTGAGATCTTTTCCAACCTAAGTGTTTCCAAACTCATTGTCAAAGCTCATATATACTTGCCAGGCTTTTGGAAAGAAAAGTCATTCAGATTTTGACTGAAGCCAAGTTATAGTTATCTGATGTTGATGCATTTCATTTATCATAAGTAAAATCTGAAACTATTTTTAAAAGATGCTGAATAGAGAATTTTTATAAGACTTTCCAACTCTAGGGTTCACAAGCCTTTGCTATTGTATCACTCGTTGCAACAACCAAATACCAAGTTCTTCAAGAGTACTGCAGATATAACTGCTCTCTGGCTTGACAATTTGAGAGCATGCAGTATTCAAGGGACCTGTTCAGACATCCAATCTTCACTTCAACTATTCAAAATTTTTCAAAAACTGTCAATATTGTTATGATGCATGTGTTTTTAAGAACTTCATCTGATTCCCTCCACAAATCATTGAATTCCAAACTTATCTTCACTTGTGACCTGAACCAGTCTCAAAACTCAGGTCTCAAACAACGAATTAATTGACTGTGAAGTCTAATCATCTGTAATCTCCTAAATCAAATCTTGAAATACCCCATTACAACCCACCTCAGAACTGTTTGGGATTACAAATTATGCCCCAGAACAGGGTTGACAGATCTAAATTAACATGGCAGGAGAACAACCTGATTCAGCTCTGTAGTTCACACAATTTTGTAAAATCCAGTGACTTGAAAGAAAACAACAAATGCACATAATCAGCATTAATTAAGCAACATTTTTATTACCTACAATCAAAGACCGATAAGGAAGGTTTACTTGTCAGTTTTCTTTGCTGAGAAATTACAAGTCTTAGTTAATTAACAATCTAATTTTTTGTAGTATAGTTAAGTGTTTTTCACTTTTATTTTCTTCTAAATGAATGTTAGTCTAAACACAAAAGCTATCCTTTAATGTGATAGAAGTGGGGTCAGAATAAACAACGTTGAAATATTTTAATCATCATGTATTTTAACTAAATTCTCAGTTTGTTGTCACTGTTATAAGGGTTTCATTTTGTGCTGAGAAGCAACAGGAGTTTCTCACACTTTAAGGCTATGAGAAGACAGTTAAATCTGAACCTGTGCACACATGTATAGGACAGACCTATCATATTTCACAAATTCAGAGCACCATGAAGGCAAGTTTGCCTGTTGGACATAGGACCCAAACAGCCTGGCTACCTGAGCTGAACAGATAAAGACTACTGGTCTGTCAAGATTCACTATTATAGTAAAATAAGTAATTGCTGCTACTTTGAATACTACTTTCAGGACTGTGAGAGCAACTACTTGGTTGCTCATTTTTAATTTTCCTCAGCAGTAAGGCTCAGCAACATATACAGTGAGTACTGTTGTCTCCCACCAAGCTGCAGCCTTAACTAAGCCATCGGTTACAAGCAACAAGGGACTGCCTGCCTGCCTTGCTGAAGTTATCTTAGGTATGAGCTTCCACAGGCAGACTAATTCAAATCTATTTTTGTAAATTACAGATTGTGTTAAATATACATGAAGGAAAATATGGAACAGTTGCTTTTACTGCACAACATGAGTTATTTCCTATTCCAGGTTCCCTCTGAGAAAACTATAAATTCTGAAATCTGCCAATTAGTGGCAGTGACTACTGGTGATTCCATATTCCAGTCAAGCAGTAGTATTGCTGAGTACTGCAAAGGGCAGAACAATGTTCCAGGAGAACTAAGGGATCATGATACCTGACAATAACAAGTTGGAGGATGCAGTGATTTGCCCAAGCTTCCTCTTATTTTCAGAAAAATGCAGGTTGTGTCACTGCTTTAAATAACAATTAAACCATAAGCTTTGCATCAGTCAGAAGAATTAGATCTTTACACGTATGTAAGACTGTCAGTAGCTGAAGTACAGTTTAGGGCAATAATTTGACAATTTCTGTCTCAGAGAGAGTGATCAGAAAAGTAAACATGAATAAATTCCTCCTAGAAAACAAACTCCTCAACCACAAATGCTCAAACATCTTCATAGTTTTTCTTCCATTTCTTAAATTATGCCACTCCTCAAGGACAATTTAATTTGTCCTAATAAAACAAAGAGGATATGGCAGCTCTCTAAAAATATATGGGGATAAACATCAAAAAGGGAACAAAAACTACTAAAACAAAAGGAATAAACAACTCAAAGAACCAGTGGTATAATCTCTCTACGAATAAACTAGCTTGGAAACTCGGGAGAGGATTTCCAGTCATTAGAATAATTGGGTTCTGGAAACATCTGCTAATGGAAATAGAGTGGAAAAAAGATTGCAGATCAGCCCCTAACTGATTGTAAGATGAAAATCCATAAGCTCACTAAAGGGACAAAATAGTATCTGCAAGACAAGAGACTGGAACCTCTGAGGAACCTGTGAAGTCCCAGAAGGTAGAATCATTAAGACTAGAAAAGCCCTCCAAGAACATCCAGTCCAACTGTTAACCTAACATTGCCAAGTCCACCACTAAACCATGTCCCTAAATGTGACACGTACACACCTTTTAAATACCTCCCAGGTCTGTTACTCAACTTTCCTGGGCAGCCTGTTCCAATGCTCCATAACCCTTTTGGCAAAAGAAATTCTCCTAATAACCAATGTAAACCTTCCCTGGCACAACTTGATGCTACTTCCTCTTGTCCTATCGCTTGTTACTTGGGAGAAGAGGCTGATACCCACCTCGCTACAACCTCCTTTCAGGCAGTTGCAGAGAGCAATAAAGTCTCCCCTTGAACCTCCTCCAGGCTAAACACCCCCAGCTCCCCCAGATGCTCCTCATATGACTTGTGCTCCAGATCCTTCATCAGCTTTGCTGCCCTTCTCTGGACTCGCTCCAGCATCTCAATGTCCTTCTTGTAGGGAGGGGCCCGAAAATGAACATGGAATGTGAAGTGCAGCCTCACCAGTGCCAGGTACATGGGGACAATCACTGCCCTGGTCCTGTTGGCTTAACTACTTCTAATACAAGTCAGGATGCCACTGGCCTCCTTTCCCACCTGGGCACACACTGGGTCATGTTCAGCCAGTGTCAACAAGCACCCCCAGGTCCTTTTTTGTTGGGCTACTTTCCATCCACTTTTCCCCCAGCCTGTGGTGCTGCAGGGGGTTGCTGTGACCCAAGTGCAGGACCTGGCACTTCACTTTATTGAACCTCATACCATTGGCCTTGGCCCATCCATCCCGCCTGTCCCCACCCCTCTGCAGAGCCTTCCTACCCTCCAGCAGATCAACACTCCCACCAAGTTAGTGTTGTCTGTGAACTTACTGAGGGTGCACTCCATTCCCTCATCCAGATCATCAATAAAGATACTAAACAGAACTAGTCCCAGTATTGAGCCCTGCGGACACCACCAGTAACTGGCCACCAGCTGAATTCAATTCCATTCACCGGCCACTCTTTGGGCATAGCCAGTTTCTCCAGGAGCATGCTGTGGGCAGTGGTGTCAAAGGCTTTACTAAAGTCTATGTAGATACACCCACAGCCTTTCCCTCATCACAGAAGACCACGCTGGTCAAGCAAGACTTGCCTTTTATAAACCCATGCTGACTGGGCCTGATCACTTGGTTGTCCTGTGTGTGTCACCCATGATGGCACTCGAGACAATCTGCACCATGACCTTCCCTGGCACCAAGGTCAGACTGACAGGCCTGTGGTTCCCTGGATCCTCCTTCCAGCCTTTCTTGTATAACAAACAGGAAAATGTCTTGTTCTGCAAGAGGACATTCAACCTCTTATAGCTCAGAGTATACTTTAGAAGGCACAGATGTAAGCTTGTTGATGGTAACTGAGCAAACTGACTTTCAATGAGTAGAGAACATTGATGGGACTGTGGACTTCACTGTTAAATACACAAATGTGGAGCTTCATTCCTCTCTCATGAATGACTGGAAGAGCCGTCAATTTTCAGTCTGGTATGTTCCCACTGAGCTTGAGCATCCCTGAGATTTATGAAATGTACAACCTACAGCTTTCCACTATGTGCTAAAGAGCCAAGTTGCACATGACACACAGGAACACTAGTTATTCTGGTGTGGTTTTATCCACTGGTCTCACCTCCAGGAGACTCACAGGTAACTTCAGACTGCCCTGAGGCCATATTCATTATGTCTGTAGCTGGTTTCACAGGATATGCCTCGTGGTCTCCAATAATAAATGTATTACATGGGAATAGAGAATATCTCTTTTCATACCTTCACTGTCTCCAGGTAAACCCTCACAGTATCTGTGGCAAATCTTTAAGCTCTTCATTCATGTGATGTTTTGATGCTAGAAGAAGATATGATCCAGATGTGAGTAACACAAGTGACCTTAGAGTCCCTGCACTTTTTGCTGGAGGAGTTACCTTCAAGTCATTTACCACTGACTGGGAAGATCAGGCTGTGATCTGCTGGGCAGCAAGCTGTTTTAATGATGAACTCCATTGTCTCCAGGGACAACTGTCTACTGTTTTCACAATTAGAAGAAAAGTTACATGGCTGATTTCAACATGGTTGCTTGTGTCTTGTGTCTTTAACTGACCAGTCATCTGAGTACAGATTGCAATGGGTATCTGCCATTCTTGGGACTGCAAAGAGGGAAAAGTCAGACAGGTGCCAGCTAGAGCCTGGTATCACTCCAAATCAACTCTTATGACCATCAGGATCAAAACCTGTCCTGCCAGTCAACAGTAATTTAGTTTGAGAGAAAGAAGATGGAGGCAAGTGTCTCACCCCCAGACAGTTTGAGTCACTTGAGGTCCCACATAAGATGAAGAGATTTTTAGCTCAGTATCAGAAAACTCTGAAGGAAAATGTGTTTCCACCCGAGGACAGGATTTTAAGCCTGTTGATCTGGTTTTTCATATTAGAAGGGATTCTACATGTCAGCACTTGATTCAAAGAGGTTACTAGGGTGATAAATGCTCAGAAATAAAGGTAATTACGTATTTGAAAGTAAATTGAGGGCAAGACATCAAGTTCTCCAATGAGAACTGTTTTATTCTAATAAACATTATTGTAGGATATGAGACTGCCAACTCAACAGTACTGCTCCCATTTTCCAACTGATAACTTATCTATGCAATGTATAAATTCACATTTCTCTTACCCCACCTTCATGGGAACTACAAGATATATTGTAGGAACTAGTACTTCAATGTATGTATTAATTTCATTAGTGCAGCTTAGGTTTTATAATCTCTTTAAAGACAAATTACATTCTGTAACAGTATATAAGTAACTGTTTAGCATTAAACCCTTAGTAGGTGAACTTACAAAATTATTTGTTTTTAAATAAACGTTCTCCTTGTGTTTTAGTATTATTAACAAAAGAAGTTTAATGTACTTACATTTTACAGATCAGATACCACGTTTCATTATCCAAAAAACAAAATTACTACATATCACATGTTGACTCATAGTGTGCATATGAGAAGGGGGCAGTTAAATTCAAGTGAAAGCTCTGAATGTTCCAAACTTGAAACTGTTTCACCTATAATAAATACTACTGCATTAAGCAGAGAAGGATTTCTGGGGAAGAGTAATACTGATTATACATCTAGAAAAAACTTAAAAAACCTTTAGATATATGAGATTTGCTATTACTTTTCAAACACACAAAAATCAAGTTAAATTCAGTCTGCAAATTACAGCCCAGTTTAACAAAGTTTTGTTTAGAAAATAAAAAAAGAGAGAAATTGTAAAGAAAATGTCACTGGTGTTCTTTCAACAGCTAGTAGACAGTTTGCTAGCCCTCACAGAGAAAAGAAAGAAATGTATACTTGGATTGAGTAAAATATAGATAGTTTACCTAGAGATAAGAACTTTCTAACATGTAATGCAAAGAGGATTGGTTTTGACTTCACTAACAGTATTCAGGAAGGCTTTTAATGTGCTGGACAATGCATATATATTCTAGGAAGGGCACAGGTATAGGATCCATCAAGTCCAGCACTCTGCTCGGGACCATTGGGAACTTCTGTTACTTAAACACAGCCTGGTGTGTGCTTCATTCCTTGAGAGCTTGTTTCTAAAAATGTGTTTACTGGGGGCTCTTTGAAAGCTACAGAGTAGGGTAAAAGAGAGGGAAGGGTTCTGGGAAAATTTCTTTCTGTATAGGTTCTAGTTACTCAACTATTTTCTTTATCTAGGCTGGCTTGTCTATACACCATACCCCAGCAGCATGTCCTGCAGCAGTTTGTACACGGATGCTGGGTAGCTTCCTCAAAGATGAAAGCTACCACTCTCCAGAGAGGAGTCCTAGCTGGGTAACAATCTCTTTAGATCACACTCAACATGGTTGTAACGTCCTCAGAGCACACGTAACGTTGTCTGAGAACCGGGCTGTGCATCAAAGCCTTTGTGGTGGCCTCAGGTCATCAGTAGCAATACAGAAGTAGATATACTGCTCTATGGGGTTCCCTTTCATGTCAGTCCTGAAGTTCAGAAAGTCACATTCATTTGAGAAGAATTTCAAAGGGATTTTGATGAAGAGGTGATGGTTATTGAACTTGTGATTAAAACTGGTGGGAGTCCAGAAAGTGAGCATGTACCTACATAAAGCAGATGACTACACTGTCAGTAGAGCTACAGGACAGCTTTTACTCCTGGCTCTCTGCAGGTTCCCATCGGAGTAAGACGCCCCTTTTCTCCTGAGATACTATGCAGCTGTCTCACAGGGTGTTGCAGAGTTATGCCCCAGTTCCCTAGGCTGACTGAGCCTCAGGAGGAAGGCACTAAGTAGAAACACTCTACACACAGCTCTCCTGATGCTGAAAGATGGCAGAGAAAAACTTCAAGGAGATAAAAAAAGCTGAAGAAAAACACCTCAGAGGATGACCTTTCCCCCAGTGTGCTGTTCTCCAGTCTCAAAGCAGCTCTCAAAATGAAGGCCCCAAAACAGGGAGAAAGAACCATGCGTCAGGGTGAAAACAGAAAGGCAGGAAATCTGCACAGAGAAAATGCAGAATATAGGCAATGGAATGGGAAAGATATGTGAAATGTTTTAAATTAAATTAATTGAAATTGGGATTAAAAAAAAACCCTCAACCCATAACCCAGAAATTCTAGCACTGATAAAAACATTTAGTTGCAAAACCCAACCAGGAGCTAGAATGAAATTACTGTATTAGGTTAAAAAAAGAACTAAGATTAGCTCTATGTTCATTTTAACATATATGTAAAGATTTACAATCCCAAGGCTGCCTATTAATTCACAAGTGGCATATTTACACTATTT
Organism: Pseudopipra pipra; assembly: GCF_036250125.1. NCBI lineage: Eukaryota > Metazoa > Chordata > Aves > Passeriformes > Pipridae > Pseudopipra > Pseudopipra pipra. Next base: position 23,683,151 of record NC_087556.1, read on the forward strand.
ATGATATTATACCCCATGTTGGGACATCCCATTACAGAGTCACGGTAGTAGCTCCATACTTAAACTGGATTCTGCAACACATTGCATCTTTCCAGTCATTCTCCTGCAGTATGATTACTTTTGGGCAAGAATTTACCACCTCGTTTCCACCCACAAGGGAATGTCTTTGGGAGCTGACAAACGGATTTAAGCAGCTGTGAAATGATTTACTGGGTCTTGAGTTTTATTAAAGTAGAACGAAAGGCTTTGAGAGCTTTCAGTGTTTTATAAAACACCACGAAGAATGTTTGGCTTAATAAGTGTCCACTTTTTCTTACACTTTTCCTCTTGCCTCCCATAAGGATTGTATTTGACTGCAATTTGACTGCAGCCATTGGCAAGTGTACCTTTCCTAAGATGCATGTCTAATACAGCTTTTTGAAAATGTAGATGGACATGGGGAGAGAGATGCCACAGCAACAGAGCCCAAGTCAACATTAAGTGTATATAAACAAAAATACTGCTTAAGTACATAACATGCTTCAACTGACACCATGTTTCCAGATTCCCAAACATTTAATGAGGAAATGTTAAGCAGCATTATCCTTTTACAGATCAAAGAACTGAGATGAAAAAACAGAATATGACATAGACAAAAGATATCTCAAAATCTTGATTCATAATTCCTAATCTGATATTCATCCTGCGAGGCCTCGTTGCTTACTATAAATAAACTACTTCCTCCTTAGATTTCAGTTGTTAAAGTAACTTTTGAACTTCTCTGCAAAAAAGGGATGCTTGCCTCAAGAAACACTGGAAGGATTAATTAATGTTTGTGAAGCATTCAAACTGCAGGGGAAACCCCCAGGAGGAAGTCTGTATTTCCATATTCTGACCAGGACTTGAAAGGCATGCAATAAATACAGCCTGGGGCACAGAACAAGGAATACGAATAAAATAAAATATTGAACAGCTGTTTGCTAAGTGAATACTTTTCCTCCCACATACCAACTTTTATTCCCACCTCAGGCTGCAGGGAGTGGAGGGCAATCAGACTGAGGCCAAAACAAAATTTTACTTTGAAGGGTTAAACAGTGGCAAAGTTATAAAAAATTGAAACTGCTTACTGTAGTATTTTGAACTTTCGTATTTTGTAGGAATGATGTGCCATCTTTCCCCCTCACTCCTCTTTAAAAATCAGGGGCTTTGGATGAGTTAGATGATATCTACATAGCTTTTTACAGCCTGAAAGAGGTTAGCTTTCTAAATCACAGACCTTTTGTACTATCTAAACCAGTTTGTATTTCTAATATAATTATGAGTGGGGCTTGCAGTTCTGCCTGTAAAGGTTGTCTAATATTTTCCTCTGTAAGAAACAAAGATGGTGAGATCTGCCTAGAACTAAACCCCAAAGGAACCAACCTCATCCACAGCAGCTCTCCTTTCTAGCACACCTGTTTACTGCTACCTACCTAAAGTAAGCAATGCAAAGTTGACAGTGGGTGTGAGCTTACAACTCACACAAACAGCCTGTACAGTTTGCTGGATGCAGAGCGCTGATTTTTGCCTTCTCTTGCAAACTGACAAGATTTCACTTGCTTTTCAGTATCAGAAAGTGGAATACCTAAAAGTGAAGGAGGCTGTGTACCAATCAGAAAACTGGAAGAAAGGACACTGTGCACAGTGACAGAGCTTCACTCTTCTACCATTACAACTTCTTTGGGAATTATGGGGAAGGAGAAGAGAATTGCCTGAAAAAACACAATGCAGAGAGCAAAGAAGAATAGGAACTGTGGTAATCGGAAGTAGCTGGGTTCCCAATGCAAACATTAATATTATTTCATAATACTTATTTTTGTTCCCAGAAATTGCTCCCTAATATCACTTTTCCCCTCACATTATTTTTCCCCTTTACAAAAATAAAGATTTTCCTAAGATTGGTATTCAGATCTGACAGTCATTAATTCCAGTGTCTGTTCTTAGAATGTACTTGAGAAGACTGTGATTTTCTCAAATCATTAGGAAAAAAAAAATCAAGTCAACCTTAGCAATTACAGCAGCCAAATCTTTTAAATTATAATTTCCTGTTGGTAAGTGAATAAATTGAAAAATACCGGGGCAAAAAACCCCCATCCACAGAAAAACAACACAAAAAGGAGCATTAGGAAATCAATGCAGTATTTGATCTCTCCTCTTTTTTTGCTGCTGAAAGCCACATGGCACACATAGTATTTTTAACTGAGGAGTCTTGTTACAAATATATGCCGAGGAATCTTATTTCAAACATATACTAAATAAGGAGAGGAGTATTAAAAAAGGCAGTCCCTTACTCTAATTTTATCCATCTCCCTCCTCTTCTTTCCTTGATGCAGTGAAACTTTAACACCAAACCCTGTCTCTCTCTCTTATTTTTGTAAACAGTGATCAACATTTTCCTAAATGACCCTCGAAACGACCTACTTTGAAACTACTCATTAGTAACAGCCACGTTTGCAATATTAACCTGGATGTGGCTGTTTATTAAGATCTTTTAAGGGGTTTAGAATGAAGACACACTGCCGGTGTACAGGGAGCACAGAAGGGGTAATTTAAAACCCATGTTTTTCCTCCCCCTCACCGAAAACATGCCCAGTATTGTGCAGCTGTGCTGCCAGCTTCATCACTCCCTCCATCTCCACTCTTGCTAATTAAAAGGTTGATCACAGAACAATGCTCTTCTCATTAATTTCGGCTTTCTGATTGGGCAGGATTCCCGCTCGCTCCGCCTGATCTTTTCCACACTGCTGAAGTTAATGTGACAGGAGCCCGAAGATGGATTACCCGCTGCCATATTGCCCATCACCTCCAATCAGCAGCTATCGGGGTAAACTGATTGTTCTAATTTGCTCTCATTATTTTTACAATATCAGGAGAAAATAACGCACACAGCTCACTGTCAAAGCCGTGAAAATCAGCCATTAGTTAAACCCAGACACTGAGTGGCTTTATTAGAAGCACTGCAGTTTATTGATTCAGCTTCAGTAAACTAAGATAATACCTGTCCTCTTTAAATACGCTTCTTTAGGTGTATTTATGTTGCAGGAAAATATGTATTAGGATACTTTTGGAAACGCTCACTGTCTCAGCCTGTTATCTTGAGACGCTGGCAGACAACAAAGATTAAGAACAATGGAAGCTTGACTTCCACAGAATGAAGGGCAAAATATGCAGCATTATCTGCACGGCAGCTTGCCTGCATGTCTCAGCTACTATTTTACAGTTTAAATAAAAATCATCTCAGGACTAGTATGACAGGTGAATATGTAAACACACTCCAAAATCGCACAAAATACGGTACCACCATAAAGACAAACATGGTGCAGGTGTAATTGTATGAGCTGTGTGTACAAGGCTGAGAGTTCAGGTTTGGGGTTTTGTTTTTTATTTGGTTTTATTTGCTAAGCTGAAGAACCGGCACAGCACAGCATCAAAACACAGGGACTGAGAGCAGGAGCTCCAAATGACAAGGGTAACTGTTTTGTATGGGTGGGAACTATTTTTCCCCCCACACAGAGAGGCGTTATGCTGCCACAACTTGAGAAACGAGAGCAGAAATGTCAATCCACACTGAAGCCTCACAAGACCCCAGAGCTAAGAAATGAATAAAGTATTGTTTCTGGTATGAAGTCAGGCATTTTTACACCGCAGCAGTGTTAAGAACTACATTGAAAATCCCGGACCTCTGACTGTCCCTACGCTGTATATAAAGGGACCTACTTTATACTGCCTGCTGCCTATCTGCATCTTAGCAAAGGGAAATGCTAAATAGAGGGATTAACAGAAATATGATCCCTTAAATCTTGCTAAACATAAACCTTAAACTGGTGTCTACAATGCTGTAACTCGCAATGTGCTCTAAGAGTGACAGCCAGAGTGCAGCAGACTGATTTTACTTTTAAATAATATCTAAATTAGATTAATTCTTTGTGTAGATCTGCATGAACCAGAGGGGACATTCATCATTGTGCCAAAAAAGTTAAATTCACTGGGGTACGCTCAAAGTGAATGGTTCTAGACCTACGTTTCATCTCTCACACACATCACCAGGATGCTGTGCCAACACACATGAAGCCAGCTAGGAGCTGCAAGAAAGACAAGAGAGTAAGTGGATACCAGAGAAGGTCTAATTTTTCCCTTTGTAGATTATGAATTGCTTGGGACAGGACATGTGGCTTCTCTGTCTAGTAAGCACAGAGCATCCCTTTCAATACTTGAGCTTCTTTTTTAATATTTAAACGGTTTAAATATAAGGAAGGATATTCTCCTCCCTCCCCCTCCAAACCAGATGTAATTCTAGTTCCCCCTCCTCCTCCTGCTGTAATTTAAAATGCTACAATTTTCATTACTGCTTTTTAATATTTTTAAATCTTCATCAGCTAATGCCTTGCGTTTGGGGGTTGATTTTTACTCCCTCCTAGAAAAGCCACCTCATAGCTTTGTTTGGTATCTCTTTTGACCCTTGCTAATGTTTTTTCTCTTGGAGGGGCATGCCACGCTTTTCCTCTTAAAATTCCTGCACTGAAAGACTGCACCACACCACACTCCACAAAACGTGCTGATGGCACAAATTACAAGCCCCCAGCCGAACACTCCAGCCCCCACCATTCGGGCAGATTTATGTGGGCTCTTGCCGACGTTATTACAAGTCAGAGTTTATTGGGAAATTGTTACATTATGCGGAGTGTCTAACAAATTGCTTATGCTGCTATAATTGGATTACAACAGCCGCTTGCTCCCACCGGTAAGATTAGGCAAGTAGGACTCCTGCCGATCTCTGAGCGTTAGCAGTAATTTTATTTGCCTTGCCTCTCTCTTTCCTAACAACATGCCTCTTTCCCTGCCAGCTGTCTGCTGAAAAGGCACAGGCTTGTTCCTTGGCCCTAACAATGCAATTACAGCCCTGCAGATCGCACTGTTTGTGCATTAAGTACAGAGCCAAAACGAGGCGAATTGATCGTTTGACTTTTGGAGGAGCCATGTGATCTCTGCGTGCGGGTGATCCGGCATGCATCACTGGGCAGTGCTGCAGCGCACGCCTCACCATGAACTCGCTCCACACTACTTCCCCTCCCCTGTCCACTCCCAACAGCAAAGACGCTGGAGCCCACCCCACGTTAGCCCCCATCAGTCTACAAAAGCAGCCTCGTTTTTAGGGGCTCATTTGCTAGGCTGAGCTCAGAACTCGCTCTGCCTTCAGAAATGCGACACTCGGCCACACCAATGGCTTCCCTGCAGTGGGGTACACTAGGAAATTATTATTCCAGCGTTTCGTACCACAAGCTTTAGCATAAGAATTTGACATTTTTCAAACAACTTTTTCTGTTCTTGTATTTGAAAAACACTGAAGACAGATCTAGTTAATGTCATGTATTCTGTACCATCTGAGAATGCCATCACTGCAGGTGACTATTTAAGAAGCAATGCTTCTTTTCATGTTTGCCCCCATTTACCACTAAAGACACTGATGACTTGGATTCCAAACAGTTTCACATTTCTAGCATAAAGGATCCCAAAGTACTTTGGATATGCAAGTCGAGTTTGGTTCATAACACTTATCGTGGTGAACACTCCTTATAACCTTAATGTGACAGATCTTGAATGAAGACCTCAAGGCTGTAATTCTTTAAACAGCAAACACATGGGCTGGAACTACAGCATGTGACACCACACATAATAGTTATGGGGGAGTTTTGATTAAGGACACCAAGTCAAGTTCTAGACACTGAGAGGATTCCATGATGATTCAATTTAGAAGGGAGCTCAAGAATTCTCCAGCCTTGCCTCCTCCTGCTCAAAGCAGGGTGCATGATGAGGTCAGACCAGGTAGCTCAGGGCTTCATTCAGCCTCGTCTTGAAAACCTCAAAGGATGGACCCTACAGAGTGTCCACAAGCAACCTGCTCCAGTTGACTGTCACCACCACGAAAAAGCTCTTCCTTATAACCAGTCAAACCTGAGATGGGGTTTCTAACATTTGTGTGGGAGACCTTCCAGTATGTACTGAACTCAATTTCACAGGTAATGCAATTTGCTTGATTGAGATTCCAAACTAAGAGCTCCAAAAAGTAGAAACATCTCTATCGAGATGACCAAACTTTGAAAATTATTCTTCATATCAAGATTTTGCATACCACCTGCCTGACCATCCTTATTGCAGAGCTTTGAGAACTGATCTCCAGAATACACTTAGAGACCCTCAGCTATAAAGCAATGTATGAGTTAGCCTTTATAGTAATATTTCTTCAAAGCCTCTGTTGCATTTAAAAAACCCTCAAGTGTAATTCTTTTTTAATTTGTGGTTTCATTGACATGCAAAGTCATTTTGGGTGGTAAGAGAAGCAGAAATGACAAGCACTCCACAATGTTTGCATAACTGAAGACTAAAGAAGCCTGTTTACATGTAGTTTAACACTCAAAAGAAACTCTGAACAGCTGAAATGCCTTATAAATAGCTCAGACCCAGAGGAAGTGCAAACGTCTGCATTGTGAATTGTAGATCTTAATTACAGACAATGGCTGGTATAGCAAGTAGCACGGAAAAAAAAAAGTGAAACAGTTGCACTGTTCATGGTTGGCAATAATTCTTCAGGAAAATATTTACTATCAATCAGTTATGAGAAAAGGGACTCTGCGCTCATAAAACAGCACGTTGCTTCTCATACCAGGACCATTTTGCTTCAGCATAATCTGAATTTAAACAGCTTGTTTCCTGCGGATATAATTTTGGAAATAAATAAAACAAGTCTATCAAAATCTGGAGAATGTCTGTGGTGGGGTAGAGTGGGGGGAGCAGGAATATCACATTTCTTTCTCGGTCATTTGCAAAGAGGTTATTAGACCAAGGGGAAGATAAAGCATAAAGATTGTCTTGACCCAAAAAAAAAAAAAAAAAAAGGAAACAATTAAGATAAAAGTAGACATACAAGGTTTTGGATAAACTTTCCATTAAACACTGAGAATTCAGTTTCGAAGCACCTTCTGCACATCAAGTAATCCCAGCAATGTCCCTGCAATGCATGCCATCCACACAACCCTCTCATTACAGAAGGAATACCTACATACCTACAACAGAAGAGTAAAATGATATGCTTACACCCTTATTAGCCAGTGGCTAAGGCAGCATTTATCCAGTTTGCAACAGCCTCAAAAACTGCTGTCCCTCCCAGAGAAAGGTATATCCAAGACACAAAAGGGGACACTCTTACTGAGGGGTTTGGAACTGGAAGTATGTCTACTGACAGCCCCTCTGCATCACAACACAGAAGCTTAATATTAAAAATTAAGCTATGAAGGAACATAATTTCTCATTAAAACAGTGGAACAAGTATCAGGAAACTGAATGTTGCTAGTCAAATAATATTTGTTCATGATCAAATTGCTCTAATTTCAGTCCCAAGTACTGGAAAGGTTTCAAAAGCACTATAAAACTATGCATTCTCTGAAGATATACTGACTCAGTGGTATATCACAGCAGAACTCTGAGTTGGTTGTGCTATTCACGCAAAGTAAATGCAGGGACACTCTCTGGAAAAAAGAGCCATCAATCTGTGACATAAAGGGACTTGAGAGTACAAGAGGGACACTCTTCAGATCAATTTGTCCTACTGCCAACTGGAACATCCAGCCTGGAACCCTAAATGCTTCTTTATTAAAGAGTACTTGTGGTTTCTCCTTTGAATTTATATAAAAATTCTTGGCTCAGTGTTATTATTGTGCTGACTACGTTTGTTCTAAAAATTTGGAAGTAGCAATGCAGAAAGAACTGACAAAGGAAGGAAGATTTCAATTACCAGCTACTTTCACCACTCCTTGCTTTAGCTGAATCATCCTTGAGTGTAAAATGTATAGCAATAGCTAAATAATAAGATGCATCTTTGAAAGGAAATTTCACATGGCATACTGTAAGTGCCAAGGCCTGTTCTGTGTTTCCAGAATTGAGCAGAACAGAGCTCTCTCCCCTTGTACACTACACGCAGCTTGCCGAGCAAGCAGAACACCTCTATGTACTTAAGGAGGACTTTTCATCCAAGCATCAAAAAAATATCATACATTTCACAACATTTCTCCAAGAAGAGTATTATTCTGTTCCCTTTTTGAAGAGAAGCAAGAAAAGCCATCATGGCCACAGAGAATAAAATCACAGTGCTGTAGATAAAGGGTATACATAAACCCTTTCTAGACTACCAGTTCAATACATTAACCACTGCACATTTATCATTACAATGAGCAGTAATCAAAGATTCCCTAGAAGACTCAAAATGCTTAGAAGAGCCTGAGAAGTCCCTTGGTTTGCCGGGACCTTAAAAAGCAGGACTAGTTATCACACGTGAGTAGCAAGGAGTGGCCTGAAACAGAAGTCTAATTTTTCAAGGGTGGTGTGCATGATTACATTTTTCTTCCTCCAATTTCCCTTAGATAAAAATAGAGGCAGAAAACCTCTCCCAGCTGCTGCTGAGTTCAGAACTAAGTAGAAACCTGGGGATGCTGTATGCCATTTCAAAGGTGTCTCAGTGCTGTCTGTGGCAGGTATTCCACAGGGTGCCTATCTCTGGCACAAGCAGGAAAGAATTCAATGTCCAAAATAAAAACTGAGAACACTCCTTTGTATAGCAGATACAGACGAACTGGAACTGACTGTAGGAGCTAATAAACAGAAAAGACCTATCTAACAAATGCAGGAAATGGGTATTGACTGTAGAGCTGTGATATGAGTTGTACACCAGTCTCTTGCTGAGAAATAAAAGAGCCCTTTGAATCAATAAGATATTTCCACGATCCAGGGAAATGCAAAATCTAACAGACTCCAAGCAAAGAGCAAAACTCAAACCTAACACAGCCCACATTATGAAAGAGTGGGCTTTATGAAAGACCTCTGTTTGAAAACAGGACTACATATAACCCATCCATGCAAAGACTCAGCCAAGGAGACTGGAAACACAGCAGAGCATCCCTGGCCACATATCAAATATAAAGTGTGAAGGTCACCAGAGAAAGTAAGTGGCCCTGGGTACAGAACAGAATTGAAACTTGTTTGCACACCCAGGAGCATCACAAGAATCCTAGTGACATACCAGATGCCAAGGGACTTTTAACTGTGTCCCTCTCTAATTGAGGATGAAGCACACACCAACACCATTATCTGGCCTGAAGATACTGGCTTACAAAATATGGAACAAACAATAGGAACAGATGCTCATTTGGCTGGATTTCAATAAGCCTCATTAAAATCAAACACCCTGTCCTTGGAGCTCAGGTTCATGCTACATTTCTACCTTATTTAAGCACCTAGCACCAATTCCTGAGAAAGCTGTCCACTTGTGATTGCACACAAGTAGTATCATAAAAAGAAATCCTCTCACAGACATTTTTTCGTTTCTAAAGAGACAAACAGGAGGAGTTTGGATATATATCTTTGTGTGTGTACACACACATATAAAAACAAAAATAGAGACTGAATTTCCTTTTCAATGACATTATATTGGATATACATCAGACTTGTTGATCGCTCACAAGCAATGGGCAAAAAGATGCTAAAAGAGTAACAGAGAAACTCCTACAGATGGGAGAGAAACGATGTTAGCTGATGACACATGTGGCATCTGTGCATCACAATACATGATTTTTAATTTAAGATCCCACCTCTTCAATTAAAACATGTGCACACTCTAAACAATTTCCACTGCTCCTTTCTGGCTTCTACCCAAGCATCCCCAAGTCCTACCAGTGGAGTTTCAGAGGACAAATACCAGAAAAGCAAGGCTACGAACGAGATACAAAGATTCATCAGAACATGATATTCTAGTTCTATTTTTAAATGTCTGAATAAAACTAAATAATTCATAGGTTTGCAAAAGTGACTGAGAGCACATGGCTGCAAAGGCAGCATGACATCGCATACAAAACCAAACAAAGTTTCCTAACAAACATGAACTTCTTGAGCTGTCAGAAAGACTTTCCATATCTGAATATGCATATCTATTTATTACAAACTTTCCCCCCTCCTCCATTTTAGGAAGAATGCCACCTGTTAGGTTGGTAATTTATATCTGGATATCCTGTACAGAAACTCTCATTCACAAGAGAGTTCAATGGACAGACAGCGCTTCAGTCTGAGAAAAAGTACCTCAATGTTGATGTGTGTGGCCTCAAGGGAAACCACATTTCATTCTTTGAACAAACTTTTACAAACATCAAATACACAATGAATAGGTGCCATTTATACAGTGTTAACACAGCACAGTTTTCTTTTCTGAAAGTAGATGCAGAACTAGAAATTTTGTTTTTAGAAAAACCATCATCATCAGACTGACTGACACATCTGACAAGCATGTGATAATGCACACTATGGCTCCCAGTCAGGGTTGATACTGCACTGCAGAATCAGAAAAGGTAAATCACAACTTCCAAAGTAATCCTTTTTGTGTTTCACTGCAAGTTTAAAAAGAAAATTGAAGCCCTCAAAATACATTCGGAGAAGTGCTGCAGATAATGAAACCTGCGGTTATACTTTCCAGTATTCACCTTCCTGACAAAACATTTTAAAGTCCAAGGCTGTAAAACACATCAATCATAGAGGATAAAACTCGTCATGTGCATGCAGCCTAGGAGAAGGCCTCTGAACTCTTTAAATCCCACTTAAGCCCTTCACCTAGGGAACATTTAACAGTTGTGCCATTTGCCTATGCCATCACTGAGCCATCTGCATTTAGATAGCTGGATTTATAAATGCTTCAATACTTCTGGAATTTGAAAGGCAAGCTTTCTTAGAACCTATTTCATTTGGTTTGTAGCTAAGAAGGCAAAGGAAAGGAGTACAACAGCCAGGCAAGCTAGTACTAGAGGAATTGTATCCCCAGAAAAGTCTTTATGTTTTTTCATATATATATATGTGTGTGTGTGTGTGTGTGTATACAAATGTGTATATATATGCATGTATATGTATATATATATGTTTTTTGATATATGTGTGATGGCAGATTGCCCTAGAGCATACATACACATATACTGTCCAACAGCATATAGAGACAAGATACTTAAAAACATACACTTTTTCATCTCCAGGGTGACGCTTCACATTCATTCTCAATAGCATGAAACAAGTCTTGCTGCTCTTGCCTTCAGCCCTACCCACACCTCTCACCCACCAAAAACATAACTTTAGGAGAGTTTACAATTTAGGGCATTAAGATGGTAAAGTATGTAATTTCATTTAAAAGAGGCACCACTTAAACTGGCTGTACTTCTTGTACCTCCTTGCTCTTTAGTGAAGCGATTAGGTCAAACAAGACACTATAGAGCAGATGGGGTTGAATGGACTTACTCCAGTTAGCTTGCTGTGAGCTGCTTTATGGCATCAGAATGATGCTGCATGATGAGACAACTCAGCCAGAGCTGCTCTGCTGAGAGAGTTTCACCTCCTCTGTATCATAAAGCACCTTAGGAAGAAGTGTGCAATACCAGTCATCTCAAGAATGGAAGTGCTGGTATTAAATATCAGCTCTTTGTACCAAGACTGGTAGCTGCCCTCAGAAGTGCTTCTGCAGTGGGAGGCAACTGGCAGGTTAGCACAGTTTATGAGTGCTATGCCACCTGCAAGCACCATGACAAACTTTTATGACAGCCAATTCCCTGACAAGAATCAAAAGTAATGGGACATCCAAATTTCACCAGCAAAATCCCAGAGAAGATTTAGTTGGAAAATTATCTTAAAGGTCAATACAAAAGTGGTCCCTGAAGGGACAAGGCACCTTTAACAACCATTCCAAGTATGAAAAAAATGGACTTCAAGAAGATCAAGGAATAAAATAACCAAAAGAGAAAACAGGCTTTTGAGTGGTCAGGTTTGTGGTGACAGAGGAGCAACAAAATGCCAGCTGGTTTCAGTAACAGATGGCTGCATGCACTGATCTGTCCTGCATGCCCATTCTAAACTTCCTTTCAGTGGAAATACAAAGCTTGCACAAGGCTAAATGCATCCTTTGCACAGTCTTTCTAGACATATTGCATCATGGTTCAAATGTTCTCCATTCACAAACAGCCCTAGATGTACATTGTTTTACTCTAGTTATGCTGAATTTTAAGAAAAGAGGGTGGCTAATGGCACCTCACCTTTTTCAACAACATCTACCCCAATTCTCAACAAATTATTTTTCTGTGATAGGCTAATAAGTCCATTTTCTTACCATTATGACTGTGGTATCTCCCTCCTCCCTTTTCTTTAAATATAGCATTCACTGTATTTTAATCGAAAGGTCTTTCTTTTTGCACCTTCCTTCTGGCAGCTAAGAAAGGAACCATGATACAAAGAGCTCACATGGAGTATTTTTAGTATCTGGACATTTATCATTTGAAGTTGCCACAGCTAATTACATGGCAGGCATAGGTCATCCCACTGGAAAAGCCTATTACTTGTATAGCAGAATGAACCCTTCAGTCCTAGATAGCTGAAGACTCAAGTAATCCTTTCCAGCAGAGAAAACCAGCAAGTCTGAAATCTCTACACTGAAGAACAGAAAAACCTACCCAAAATACTTACTTTCTGTTTAAATATTTTTTCCTAACTGTAATTTCTAACAAGAACTTTTCTCTGACTGTCAATGAACAATTTGCTGAAAACCTCTCAAAACCAAAGCCGTTCTCTTACTTACTTTGGCCACACAATTTTCAGTCTTCATAGCAGTGCTTCCTAGACACACTGTTTCCTGGTTTAAGCACAGTCTGGCACAGCTGTTGTAGGTCTGCAGAAAGATTAAAATGGTTATGAATAGAAGAACACGATTTTCTTTCAGGCACCACATTTTTGGCACAGGAACCCACAACTCTACTACATTTCCTTTTTCCTAAGGTGTAAATGTTTCAAATTAAAATAAACTAGTTTACAGCAAAAGCCTATGTTCAGGGCATGCATGTCCTCTGAGCTATGTACAATTTTAGAGTTCTGATATACAAAAAAAAAGATTTTTCTCCTCTGTTCCTTTGAAAAAGGAAAAAGTATCTGATCTCATTTGTTCATTCTTTCACAAAATGCTGCATAACTGAAAAACTAAAGCAAGCTGATTCCTACACATTAGTTAGCACGGTGTATGTCAAATGTTAATAAACATCTCCTGACTTTATCAGGTAAAATACATGGGGACAGTATGAAGGTTATAATCAGAAGGGAGCAAACACAGACCACATCTCACTTGTATTTAATCTTCCCAATTTTGGAAAGCTTTTTTCATTTTTAAAGTACAATGTCTTTTTTCTTTAACACTGTCCTGCCCAGGGGGCCCTCAGTTCTAGCTGCAGACTTCAGAGTCTTTGCACAATACTTTATTCATAGCCTCTCCCATTTCAAAGGGAAGTGTATGAACAATACTTATGAAGTGGGTTTAAAATTATATTTTGGTTGATTTGGCCATTTAAACCAATATGCCCGAAGAACTCAGGAATTTCTAATGGAGGTTCTCTCTTCCCCCTCCCTTCAACACCTTTTTAATTACTACTTGATTAAGTTCACATTTTTTAGTAGAAGGAGGAATACAGTAACACCTAAGAGCTTCAGTATGGGATTAACCCTCCAGCATGTGCCATCACTTAAAGAAAAACGCTCCCATGCAAAAGTGGCAGCTCAAAAGCAAGCACAAACTTGCTTTGTTGCAAGAGTAGTAAGTGGACCACAGAGATGATATTGCTACCTCAAAGAGTTGTGTGGGGAAAACCCAAGAAACATGCTGAAAAAAATGAAATTAAACTTGTTACAACGACATTTCCAAGAGCACTAAGTAAAACGTACTAACACTCATTATATTTTTAAGATTGCCTTAAGGGGAAGACGCACAAAGACTTGGAGTGAACTGCCTGTCAGTTCTCTCCCTGTAATAGTCACTAGCAATCTCTCAAGATCTTTCTTTCAGGGCTCGCTACAGATTTCTATTTGTTTGATTTAAAACTAATTCAACACCAAATCTGCTACAGGTTAAAAAACCTGCGGACAACACTGCCATGTTAAGGACTCCTAAACCTCTCTCTCTTCTCCAAAGTTACATCACCAGAGCCAGATTCCCTCAGCACCAAGCACGAACAAATGACCTCATCCTTTTGCCCCTCTGCCAGAGGCCTGACTCTGTGGAAGATGCAGACAGCAGCAACAGAAAAAATGGCAGAAGAACACATGGCAAAAGATCTCAAATGCAAGAACGCAAAGAGATTAAAAGGGGGTTATGCTGAGTGATAGGAGATATGTCCACAAAGCCAGTGTTCCCAGCAATGCCCAGCCTAGGGGGATGGTAAGCACCAACTGATGGGAACTGAGTGTTCACAATCAAGTTTATAACATTCACCTAAGTTCTTATGATCCTCATGAAACACTCCTTACTGCCCACCATGGGAACTCTGTGTACTGGCTGTGGTGGATCTGTACTGGTCCAGCACAGTAGAGAGAATCTTGGGGAAATTCAGGAAATCACAGTCCTTTCCACCTTACCTATTTACAGAGCCCCTTTAAAGTTCACCATGAAATAGAAACAAAAAGGAACCCAGAAGCCCTATCTTCTTCATTCCTTTAGAAGTTCGTATTTTACTTCTTGGTGAGCTCTCTAACTGGTGACAGAGAGGAATGCAGAATATCCTGGCTCATGAGATCTCTTTACATGTCACAACATTGATATCTGCTGTGACTAGCAGCAAGTGAGCAATTTCTGTCTCTGGATCCAGAAAGAGAAACTGAAAAATTCAAACACATGAATTCTTTCAAGGCGTCGTGCAGATGAACAGAGTGCATCTTTCAGCAGGGGAGGTTCAGATTCAAACTGGATTAGGCTACAAGCAAACAGAAGTCTGACAGACTCAACTTAGCCTCTTACAAATATTTGCCAACATCATAAAACCATTGCTCTGGAATGCACAGAACTTTCTCCTCAGAAGAAAGACCAGAAAGGCATAAACTATTATAAATTGGGGCTTAGATGTAGCAGCCCAGCTGATAAATAAAAAGTTGACACCATCTGCTTTGCATTGACATTCAGACAATACCATGCAAACTTCATTTTACAGGCATGGTACTAGTTAAATTCAACGAGATTGTGAAGAGGAAAACCCATGAAGAGTTGATAAGATTCTTTGCTCAGTATTTGTATTTGTGTAATTTAACCCATTTATCATCAGTCTGTGATTTTTTTCATTTGCAGTTTAACCCCTAAAATTCCAGTCACAGTATTTATGCACAACACATCTGCTACATACTGTAAATTTTATGAGGAGCCCTGACTTGAATAAAGTTACTACTAACTCCACTTTGCAGATCAAAAGCTCAGCCACAAAAGCATTTACTGAAAGCAACAAGGAAGCCTGTAGCTCCGTGAACTGAACCATGAACTCAGATCTTGTCAGTCTTTTTCCTCTCAAGACAGGTATGCACAAACCTTGGTAGCAGGCCAGCTTTTTAAAAGCTGGGCTTACGACAGGCTTTCTCTCACACTTACAAATGGGAAAGAGCAGACAATCCAAATGCACATCGTGAAATACTAAAATGCTAAATTTAAAGACACTAGCACTTTCTGAGAATGAAGGAAGCTCACTATGCACTATTCAAAAGTTATGTGCATGTCAGAATGCAGACACAAATAATTATTCCAGTGTATTGCTTAATTTTTATTACTTTCATCCACACATTACATCTCAGTGAGAAACAACTGAACTTCCAGTGTAACTTCTTCATTAAATCCCACACCACCAGGACTAGTGATATTTGATGGAATTAGTATAGTACAAATTTAAAGCAGATAAAATTAAACATTTCTTCACACAGGAGGCTTGCTGCTCCAGGACATCGTGCAGAGAAACATCATCAGCAAGTGGAAAAAGGGACTAAACAAACTCATGGACAGCAGGACCACAGAGTACTCAGCACAGATATCAGTCATCCCAAGAGCAACAGTGCTAGATGCTGCAGGAGCAGGAGGACAGTAGAATACCAAAAGAGACCAGACTTGTTTGCTCTCCTTCAACAGCATCTTCCACTGACAGTGCTGGAGTTGGCAGTAGATGAGTCTGACTGACCCCGGCATTCCCATGCTACTGATATCCCTCTGCCCTTGTCAAGATGCCAATGATACTTCAGTTTCTCCTTACCAACCTTTTCAGCCACGGAAGGAGAGAAGAATGTGCTTTTCCTATGAGAACCAACTTTTACACAGTAATTTTATTACATAAGGATCTATGCACTGACCAAATAATCACTAAGTCCTCCAGCAGCTCTTAGCTTCTCAACAGAAGTTATGGGGAAAAAGAGAACATTAAAGGGAGTATTTATCATGGATTCAACACATAAGGATGCAGATTTGAGAATAAAACATAAAGTGATCTACAGTTCAACATAAATTACTATCTCTGCAAAGTTACCAAGTTCTTCTGTTGTTATTTTCACATTCTCACAGAAGAATGCATTATTAGCCTTGTGGGATGAATAAAGAGGGTAAAGAAGATTCACACACATATTCTACAATATGTTTTAAAGGGTTGAAAGCAAAATGCAGAACAAAACCTAGTTCTCCCTTGAAGTCCAGGGGAAAAAGAGGTAATGTCACTCTATTTAATAGGTCTCAATGGAAATGTATTGACAGTGTTACGAAGAAACTGCATCTGGTTCATGAAGCCAAGTCATAAGAAGCTGGTAGAATATATTGTGAAGGCAGTACTGTGTGATAGTCTCCTAATGTTTCTCTGTAGGCAGCAGTTACTGGCTACTGCAAGACACAAAATTACAGCTGGACGTGGAGATTTGGTCTGATATTGTCATACTTGTGTTTGCACACTAATAGTTAGCAGTGAATAGACCTAGTTAATAGAATAGTGAATTCTGATAGCAGAATAAATGTCATATCATCAAGTAATAATGCAGAGCCCTTCATGTTAGGTGAAACATTTGATGGTGTCTCATGCTACACTGCAACATCAGAGTACCTCCTTTCATTTGTTCCAATGCCCATGGGAACATTGATCAACCTGGAAGAAAAGCAGGAAAATCAAAGCCAGAACTAAGTCTCAGAAAAGTAAAATTCTGCAGCTCACCTTTAAAGCTTGACCCTTTTACATATCTCATCTAATCCACACCAAAACTGTTCAAGTTTCTCCTCACCTTTCATCAAAATAAGAGGTTTCTTCATCAAGGAAAAGTAGTCTGAAATGGTAGCCTGGTTCAACACCACAGGCAGATAGCTTTGCGTTGGAGTGCTTTAATATGTTTTTATATTGCATATAAAGCATGCAAACATAAACCAGTTTGTTGAAAACTACCCTCTTTGTGGACGCTGGCTGTAATTCTGAACAAGTTTTCAATTTTCACACTGCTGCTAGGGTAAAACATTTTAAAGAGTTTAATTTTTACAGTGGCTTCAATGACACGAGATTATCTAACAAAGTAATGGTTAATCAATAGAGGGTTTAGTTGTCAGGTGAAACATATAACACACTAAAAGGGATTGATTGCAAGACTCCTCCTTATTTACTGGGAGGTATATATTTAAAATGACACAAACTTGTTACCAAGCTGCATTCTTTTAACCTTGCAAAAGCCGTTTGAGAACAGTGTTAAGCAGCCCTATAGCCAAACAAGCTCTAATAAAAAAAAAAAAAGAAACCTACAAATATATGGGAGCACCAAATCATGTCAGAAGCAGGGGAACCACAAAGCTGTATTCACTCTCAGCCAAAGGCTTAAAATGCCACAGAGGCGCTAGACTATGGTTCACTAAAGATAGAGCTGAATCTGATCTCATTCTGTAAGTGTCTTTGGTTACATTTTTCTTTTTAAAGAAAGTATGATCCTGCTCTTTGACACAAACACATAAACATTTCCACTCTCATCTGTGCAGCTCTGGATGAACGCTGAGTGCCAACCAGAAGACTCGAACCCCAGGCAGAACTCTGTGTGTGTGCAGCTTTTCTGCCAACTGAAATCCATTTCTTTGGCCATTCATTCTGAGAATCCCCAGTCCCTGAACAAAGCTCCACTTTTTAATAGAAGCTGCAACCCAGGAGTTCAATAAGATTCCCCCCCCAATAGTTAGTAATTACATGATTTATCAGAGAAAGATAACACTAATAAAAACACAGCAAAAAGACAAAACCCATACCCTCCCTTCAAGTCATTTTCAGGGAAAAGATTATTAAACTGTTCTTTTTGAACAAGGGCTTTTGTAGCTAAGCACAAATTGCCAAACGGTTAGAAAAAAAGTTATTAGACTCAGAAGAATTCAGCAGAAGTGGGAAGTTATATAAACAAATCACTCCAGCAGATTTGGAAAGATCGCTTTCATCTTACTTAGAGTCTTAAGAGACTTGCATTAATTACCCTTTAAAGGTCTTTCACATGGACTATTTAAAATAAATGCAATTTATTTATTTATTTCAAATGAGGTGCTTCTTCTGAAAGAATTAAGTAATCTCAACAAATTTAAAAACGTTTTTATAAACAGGTAATTAAAAAGAAGAGTAGAATTAAGTCAAGCTGTAAGACATTACCCAGGATTCGCCTTGACTATTTTCCTAAGATGAAATTTTTTTTATCCCTAGCCCAGCCTTGGGAAGGATAGTCTCCACAGAAAGTCGTAAGGCAAAATAAAGACCAGCCAAACAAAAAACTAAATCATGTACAGGATTTTCCCTAAAGCACAGTTTGTCATATTGCAATTACACCTTGCCGACTGTGAAAGCCAGAGACCTTAATATTGCCACTAGAGGGAAGACGTGTCTCAACACATGGCAATGGTAGTTGGGGAGTGGGTTTTCTTGAGCAATTACCATAACAAAGCTCCCTTGGCTATGTGTACCTTCTAATTACCCAGTACAATTAAAATGACTTACCTAAAACAAACAGGGGGGAAAAAAGGCCCCTAAAACGAAAAACCTAAAACAATACAAACAAAAAGCCTTACTCCAGTCTGCTTGTTATCTGAAATTACATTAAAGCTGAAGATCTTTTTTTTCCTCATCCATCAATGCACAAGGGGGGGAAACACAAAAAGGAGTATGTCACAATGCCCAACACCACGGGGTTGTTCAGCGATGTAAAAGCATTAAAACAAACAAAAACAAAGAGCAAGGAGAACTAGATCGCTTGTTAAAGAAAAGAAGGAAAAAAAAAAGAAAAAGGAAATGTCGTGGTATTTAGCCATCTGGTAGCTGCTTGAAAACAAATTGTCCTCAAAAGAGCAGAAATACAGTATGTCTTCTCCCAGTTCACTGGCTTATGAATCAGGCTTCTTTTTCTACCTTTTTTTCTTTTTTTTTTTTTTAAATATAGGCATGGTAATGTTAGACTTCTGTGCCACTGCTTTCACTTCCCTCTTGTCCCACTGTGCAGACACAACCATGGTCATCCCAATCAGATCCGGTTATCCAACTCGGATGCATTATTCGCAGTCTTTCAGGACACATCTTGTTGGGCCCATTGTTCAAAATCCCTCAGGATTTTTTCTTTTTCCTGACAGCTACTTGCTGATTTTTAAACCCTTAAATCTTTCATTTTATAAGGCACATCATTAAGGGAAGATGGCAGCCAAGTGATTTTTCTTTCCATTGACAATTTGTGACATTTTTCCAGCAGCGTGCAAGGTGTTGAAAACCTGGCAGCTGTTACCTCCTGGGATGAAGATCCTTTTTTATCCTCCCTTGACAGTTTAACTCAATGGGTCAGCACCTTTAAAGACTGCAAAGTACCACTGAAGTGGATGGAGGCTTGAATTACTGCTCCCTCCCTAATCAATGTAAACCCTCACTGCAGGTGAAACTCTTCATCTATAGAGGTGCATGGGGGAGGAAAATGTAATGCCCTGAGCCAGATGGTTTTCATCTTGTTTTTTAAAGAAGAAAGGAACACGCTAACAAGGGGACAGCTACTTTTGTTAGCTTCTTGGCCTCTCTCATGGCTTTCGATCCCCAGGGTTCCAGCCACACAAGAGAAGGAATACAGAAAAACATAAACACTTAAAGAAATATAACTAGGGGGCTGGCAACACGCTGCTTTCAAAGAGCTGAGAGCCCTGCTCAGCACTTTATTTATCACTGCCCACGTTCTTCGGATGGTAAGTGGACATGGACACAAAGGGCAGAGGGGAGCAGACAACACTTGCAATTTACTCAATTACAGAGGAATGCAGCAACGTGGTGGGGTGACAGATTCCTATTAGCACTAATGCTGAAAGAGCCCAGTGGCCTTTCCACCACAAGGCAGCATTCCCATTGTAACTTAGACTCTGGCACATCCTGCTTTGGCCAGCTTTTTAACATGCATTAAGTGTCACAAAGGGCTGAAAATTATTTTTTGGTTGTTGTTTTGAGAATAAAGAGAAAAAAAGGTCAAAAGAAAAAGAATCTTGCAAGTAGGACTAAGGGTGTACTTCTAGCAATTTCAGGGGGCTTTTCAACCAGCAACTCCTTACTAGCAAGTGTTACTCACGTAAAAGGTGAGGTAACCAGGACAGCTTTGTAGACCAGGTCTGCCCTGCCTTGGCCAACTCTCCAACAGAAGGTAAATTTGAACTGCAGTATCTTCCGCTGAGGGAGGGAGGGACCCTCTCTCCCTCCACACCATGCAACCTTCCTCACCTGTTAAAAAGAGGGCCTCAACTTTGCACATCAGAAATACTTTTGCAGAGGAGAGGTATGCCTGGTCAGGAGCCCTAAGCAGTCAGATGAGGCTGCCAGCTCAAAGTAAAAGGTTGACAATTGCTACTCTTTGTTTTTCCTTTGCTCTACCTTCTTCATCCACTCTGCTTCTCACGGTTTTCTTGAGTATTGGCTTTAAACTCTTAAGATCAGACTGTGCCCATTTTAACTCTGAAATAGTGCCTACAGCATGTTTTAGGTACTACATGTAATTTTAGAAAATTATCTCAAATCTGTACGAGTGAATTGAGGTAATACTTTGTGCCAAAACAGTAAGAGCGAAAATTCTTGAAAACACTAAGGGGCTTGTCTGAATGGGGTAACAGACAGGGTTTTTTTCCCCCGGTCTTCCATCTGGAAGCTTGCAGAAAGATAGCTGAGTCCAATGTGAGGTTTGCAGGAGGTACAGTGCAGCAGCCTTGCTGTTGCCAGCTTTTCCCCACAAGGCACCTTTGCCCATAGATGAACCACAGCAGCAAAAGGCACTTCATTATCGCTGCAATGAAGAGAAGGGAGGGAGAGTTTTAAACAACCTGCATTGTGCCCGTCTTCTTTAAAAACCAGTGGGGTAATCAAGTTCAGGGCAGCCCTGGACAGCTGCCCTGTGACCTATTCATGTTGACCCCCACTATTCATCACTTTCCTTAGGACTGTGAGGGCAAGCTCCCGGGGAGTGACCACCACAATAGACACATACGAGCCAACAAGAATACGGTGCCTGAAAAAAAAAACCAACAAAAAAAAACCCAGATGGCACTGCAATAAATTTACAAATCTGCATTCATGGCTCTGTTAAAAACACCCAGAAGCTAAAAGGCTGGAGGGGCCCCCAGAGAGCTTCCCCTTCTCAGTTTCTAAAGCCCGTCTCTCTACCCAAGACTATTGAGCTCATGTTCTTCATAAATGAAGGATGGAGACACAGCCCTTAAAATAACAAATGTCTGACCTAATCAATCTAGTGTTTGGGTCTAACGCTAAATGATAGGCACTGAAAACTAATTATGTTTTCTGGCAAGGAAGTTGAATTAAAATGGAAACACACAGGTTAAAAAGGCACTGAAGCATTTGCCAGTCCCTTTGAAAGGGCGGCACACACACACACACACACACACACACACACACACACACACACACACACACACATACACGCGCGTGCTCACACGCAGGGCTTGAAACAGGAACCTGATTCAATAACTCATGCATTTATTTTTAAAATGAATCAGATTAGTCCCATGTGTGACCTGCCGGTCCATCTGTATGAGCTGGACTTAATGGGCACTCTTCTCACGCTTACTTCAGTTTGAAGTATGAGAGAGATAAATTTAGTTTAATTTTCAACAGATCAAGCTATCCATTTTCCAAATGGACCATCTGGATCAGCCTATTAAAATTAATTTATAACTTTGCAGTGTGAAAATTCGTTTGTTAGCTTAAATAAAGTTGCCAAAAACTTTTGCCACTTGTCATTGTTTTTTTCTAGTGTGTTTTCATACTATGATTTTCAGTTTACCCCTTCAAAATTTAAGTTTGTCAGATCACGCACTCAGTAAGAACTGAACATTTGCATCCATATTCCAAAGTCTGTTGTAACTTAGATCTTTTCACTGTTCCAGATAACAGTGTCAAGTTCATTGCCCTTTTCTGTTTCCCAGTGCTAATATCCATGTCTCTTCTGCCTTGCTGCCCCCTCATGCATCCAACAGTGGCTGTGCCTTCCAATTTCAGCAATCCAAGGACACACTCCACTTGTTGAGATTTCTGAAGACATCTTCTCTAAAAAACATTTTGATCAATAGCAAAATTATATTTCTCATAGTAAGAGTTCCATAGCACTGAGCAATGGGTGTCTTCAGCCCCTGCATACAACTTCAGATGCTTAATTAACCACTATACCTCATTATCTCCACCTTCTGATATGTCTGTTCCACAAACCCAATGGAGAAAACATTTATGGCTAAGGCTGCATAACACCACTGCAGACAAGGTAAGAAAAGGAAATGCACCTTTACTTAAACTTGTTATCAGTGGAACATGTCAAGACATCATACTTCCCCTGAAGTGGTCTAATGCACCTCATTCATTTTCTAAGACTAATCAAAAAGTACTAAATATGTGGATACTTTCTCTGGGAAGACCATTTAAGTAAATAGACTTCTCTTCTACCCACATACACTCAATTCCTTTGTGCATGTAGGTCCATGTTCCCCCGTAATGAAATACTAAGGGAGTCTTAAAGGAGGAACAAAAAAGATGAAACTAAACTCAATATTTACCAAGTTAGCATCTTTCCACTAAGGTGGAAAGCATGTTTTTTGTATTACTGCTTTGACAGCATTTGCTGGTCAGATCTTTTTGGTTCTACAAAGTAGAGATAGATTTAAAGCAGAGTAGTCACTCTGCATACCTTCCTGTAGGAATCACTCATTGATTATGAGAGTTTGGGCACACGGCTTCATATGTGTCTGATTTCTAGAGCAAGAGTTAGAAAGCTCCCCACTGCTTCTGTCCATTGCTAATAGAGAAGAGGAACAATCTGAGCTTTCAAAATGCTCAGACAGCTTTATTTATGCTATGTAAAGAACCAAAAATTTCTTCTCCAACAGGCACAAAATTGAGGACAATCACCTCCTATAATATAGACAAGAGGGCACCTGCTTTAAGACTAAGACTACATCTTGAACTTATCTACAAAGACTGTTCTCAACACAAAAGGTCCCAGATAGCAATCAGAAGACCCAAGGATTCTGTCCTGCATCTGTTACCGTAAAGACTGGAAACAAAGATGGAGACTGATACAACATCTCAATATTGTGAAACACAGCTAACCATCTTCAACATAAAACATGTCCACATAAATTAGTTCCAATATGAAATACTGGGACACTACAGGTAGTTTTTAGGTGTATTCCTGATATCTAGTCACCTTGGTTACGATGAATTGTGGTCCTGTGGGCAAAGACAACTTTCCCTGGACACCAAGAAAACTTCTGCAGATTGCAAAATAATGGAAGGGAAATCCAACTCAAGAAACTGTACCTTTCTCATCTGTATAATACAGCTTGTGAATATCTGTCTCCTCAATCAATAATCATGAGGAAGGACTCAGTGCAATAAGAAGACACACAAAACAAATAATTCAGGTTCCTTTTAAATTAACACCTCGTACTATGAATCTTTTCCTGCTGAAACTGAGGATTTGGCATCAATAATATAACCCAAAGATGAAAAAACCCCTGATTTTCTGTTATGCTGGGGACCTTGTTGGTTATCCTGGGAATACACAATAAGGACCTAGTAGCTCTCCCCTCTTCTTCCAGCTGTCATTTGTTGTT
Organism: Pseudopipra pipra; assembly: GCF_036250125.1. Classification (NCBI taxonomy): domain Eukaryota; kingdom Metazoa; phylum Chordata; class Aves; order Passeriformes; family Pipridae; genus Pseudopipra; species Pseudopipra pipra. The sequence continues at coordinate 23,707,149 of NC_087556.1, forward strand.
GAATGCCATAAACATTTTAAGTTTGATTCTGCAAGGTAATCTTTCTCAGCTATATGTGGGACCTCAGTTATTGTGCCAGCATATTGCCTCTTGTCTGAAAGACTTACATGGACTACATCTGTTAGATGGACCTGTTGTAGCCACATGTAGTCCATGGCACCTACTCCCACAAAATCGAACACTCCTAACACAATACATTATTAAAAAAGAAAACAAAACAAACCCATCCAAACCCAACAACTCTGAGCATGAGCATGCTATATCAAAAGGATACTTCTTCCTTTACTATGGTTCTGACCCACAACTTCTCTTTGAAATAGCAGATGTGGGGCAGTACAGTACCACCCTACTCCCCTGCCTGAGACTGCTGCTCCTGTGGCTGAGATGCAGAAGGAAATGTGACAATTCCTCAGCTGTTGGAATGTGTAGCCTGGGGTAGTCATTTAAGTCACATTCACCAATGATTTTATTTTGATACACCAGGCAGGAACCTCAGGCAGCTAAGGCATGGACATGATTTTGTTTCTGCTGCCTGAAGTTTGCAGTGGGGAGAAAGAGCAAGGTGAAAATGGATCAGAAATCACTAAATCCAACTTAAATTCCCTGGAAAGCATATACCATACTCCCATTGTTGGCCATGGGGATTAAAAAAAGGGTTTCTTTTGAATTGGTAAGAAATTTTCTTTACCATATATAACATGCAAAGAGATGTTTTATTAGACCATCCTTTCTCCTTTTTACCTATTAGTCATTTATATGAAAGTAAAAGAAACAAGAACAGGTCATTTTTCAGGTTATTAACCTGGATATCACCTCCAAGAAAATTTACTTTCAAGGGCAATAAAAAGCTTAATTGTTGTAGAACATTTTGAGGCTTTTAATCTGAGGTAAGGCAAAATATACTATAAACAAGACAGGAATGATTACAGAAGAAAAGGCTGAAGAGGTCTTGATGAACAACAAACAGAGAGTCACAGCTGACTGAACTACACTGTAGTATATATTTCTTTGTAAAAAGTCATCAAACTCCCCTGAAAGCTAAATCTCTGTGTCTGATTTTCCTGGGTACAATGTGACTTGTTTAGACTTCAAAGAAGAAAAAAAAGGATTTCCGTGAGCACAAGCCAGACTTCAGCTTCCAGGAGCATTTAAGGATTCAAATACCTAGAAAGTTTTATTGCATTTTTAAAGAGACTGATCACATACCTGTCTAAGTGAATTCTTCTCAGGAATGATCTTCCTAGGGGGCTCATCATTATTACAGTCTTCTCTCTCAGAGGAATTCTGTGAAAGAAAGTAAGCTTTAATTCAGTTCTTATCCCTAATATTACTCTGCAAGGAGAAACGAAACAAAATATTTTTACTACACAGGCTGTAGTATTTTACACATTCGCATACCGGAGGCTAACTTGTACTTTTATGCCAAACAGCTTGTTATGGCAGAGAAAGAATTTCTCCTCCTCAATACAGAAACACACCACTGTGCAGGTATCTGTTGAAGAAGCCTGTGCTTTAGGGATTTACTCTTAAACTTCTAATAACAGCTACTTTGAAAAGCTGAAACGACGGCTGAATCAGCATGGCAACACCAGTGCTCCTCAACACCCCAGAATAATGACTTAAAACAGTGGACTCTGTTGAAAGCAAAAGGTTGTTAGTGGGTGCAGTTTTGTTCTCTGCGCCCCATGTTTTTAATCTGCCCAACCACTATTAATTGCAGTGAGTCTGCCTGGCTGCCAAAAATCATAGAGAAATCATGATAGAGCTAAATTATTGTAAAAGAGGTTGTCAGGAGATCCTTCCAAAAAAACCCCAAATATGGTGTGGGTAGTGTATGATAATACAGCTATGGTTTTCACTCCTGCCCTCTGACTCTACATACATTTACAACTTCTAGAAATACTGATGCTCCAAAATGTAAGCTGACACCTCCAAAAAAAGAACATCAGTAAGACAGGAGACAGTGGACAAGATATACAAGGGTTTTTCCAGCATGAGTAAGAAACATAGCCAGGAAACTTATGTCCTGCTAACATCATGATTAAAACCAATTATCACTTGGTTTAGAGTAAAGACAAGCTATAGTTATCTTAGGATGTGCACAGTTGGTTGCAAAGGTTTGGTTAGAAACTGCTGGATAGGTGGGGAGAATCCTGACCTCACTGCCAAAGTCAGCTACTCTGGAAGACAACATTCCTTTGCACAGGTTCAGCCACTGCATTGACAGAGTAATGACAGCCAGCTTTGGGGGAATCCCACACACACATCTAAAATCAGTTTGATCACCACAGTATTCATAGCCTCAGGCCACATTCCCATGCATTCAGCAGTGAGCAACTAAACAGGTTTTAAAGAGATACAGAAAAACTGCCTAGGGAAAGCTCTGCCAGGAAAAGGGTGGTTTTCCAGTTACTTGCAGACAAGCTCAGGAGTGTGCTTATTATGGCAGAAGTTTGCATTCTGTACCTGTCCCCCAAATAACCTGTCCTTCGCTGAGCACGGCTCTGCCTGGCTTCTCACAGAGACAGCTTCCAGCCCAGCACCTCAGGAGACAGAAGTGGCATCTGTTGGCAAAGGAGGAGCTGGGCCCTGCAAACAGCCAGCGTGGCAGTGCAGGGCCAGCAGCGAGCACACAGGCTGCAGGAAGCCATCAGCAGAGCAGAGCACCGCGTGCCCACTGCAGTGCTGCGTGATTAGGCACCCTCTGGGCAGCACAGGCCACTGGTCTGGGGAAGGGGAAGGAAAGGTGCAGCCAGGAGACAGGGCAGGAGTAGAAGCTGTTTGCTGAGAAATGGCAGATAAGGGGTGGGGGGAGAGGAACACAACAATAAAACCCCACTTGGGATGTCATAAACTGGTCAGGAGTAAATCAAGGTTTGCAGACCTACTAGTGATTTCGAATTTTTTTTTTTTTTTAAAACAAGATATAGAACTCACAAGGCACCATGTCATGCGGGATGCTGTAACCAGGGTTTTATAATGGAAATCAATCCTAAACAGGCCTGACAAATTGCTGTAAGAGGTCAGCTTTTAAAAGTTTTCGTATGAGATCTCAGTCAGGACCAAGCTATTACATTAAATCTAGCTTAGAAAGGACTGTGATTGTAAAACCATAGAAGTTAGAATCACATACATAAAAAAAGGAAGGTCAGACATTAAAGCTGTTCTTTTCTGCTTATGAAATTCAGTTTCATAAGTGGTTAATTGAAGTTAGTATTTTAATTTTTGTGCTTTGGAAAGAAAAGACCAAGAGCGGAAAACATGAGAACCTGAGGTGAGTTACTATACATTTCCAGGAAATGTATTTTGTTGTGTTGGGGAGCTGAAGGGGTTGTTTACTACGTCTGGATGCGTTTTCAACACTCGCCCGCTTCCCTACAAAAACTGCCAGAACAATTTCCGCTTCCAAATAATCTCTCTACGACAGTGAAATCTTGCCTTTCAAAACCACTCAGGATCCTCCCTCAGAAAACATCAAAAAGCAGGAACTGCTGGTGAACTGTCAGCCCTTATTTTGAAATTCCTAGTTACTGCAAAGCATCAAGTTACCTACTTTTTCTTTAAGCTGAGCATCTAATTTTAAGAGCAAGCAGAGGACCATTTTGCATTCATTATCTTTATAGGTGGCAAGGCTAAGAGGTTGGCTGAACAAAGACCAGACAAAGACTGCCAAGTGCATATGGTGGTTCACAGCTTGGCGTCTCACCATTCTACAGCACCAACACAGCAGCTCCGATAGCAGACTATTAAAGAGGAGCGCTGCTCATGCACTTTTGTCGGCAAGTAAGTTACGCTTGGTGAAGACAGAATGACTGGAAAGCATTACACTTAAGAAAAAGCACAGATGTTTATAACTCCCGCTCATTTCTCAGGAATAGGAAACCTATCAATCCAGGTGCAGGTACAGGACCCCGCATATTTCAGGACTAACTGTAGCTGCATGGAAGTGAATTTCACTTGACAGGGCAACACTTAGCCATGGCCATGGGAAGAGCATAACGTAATCGACTGAAACGGTACATCTATATATTTCTCCTTGCTGAACAAGGTGGGAGGAGGGATAAACATGTGCGAGGTCAGAATAAGGTTTGCTTCAGCAGGACTTCAGTGATGCTCTTGGCCACAGGAGAGGCAGACAAAGGGAGGAACCGCTCTGAGCACCCTCTCGTGGTTACTGAAACGCATGTCCCGGGCACAGACCTGGAAAGAAGCATTTGGTATCCAGACGGTAAGTTGGGTGTACTCACTGGGAATATTAAAGATCTGCGGTGACTGTACTTGATACTTAGTAGGTGAGTGAAAGCTGAAAAGCCATTCAAACTCCCTTCCATCAGGGAAGATTTTTAAATCCCGCAGGCAAGCCTTTCTCCATAGACTAAAGCCAGGCTGGCCAAAAGTGTGCTTACATGCAGGGGTCTCTCCTTTTGAACAAATACAGGCAAGATAAGATGCTGAAGTCTCCAAAGCATCCCCTCTTTCCACAGACAGGTAAAATAATTTTTTTTATTTGCCCAAGGTCACACAATGACAGTGGAAGCACTGGGAAGAGAAGCCAGGAAACTCAAGCTCATAGTTCTCGTAATCTTCAAAATTTCTTTCTAGCAGGAGATTCTTGCAAAGGGGCTCTGCCTTCCATTGCTCATTTTTCCTAAAATGGCTACTGCCTGTAATGAGATCCTTTTAAATCTGATTTGCATTTAAAACTTCAGCCTGTAATTAACAGAATATAACTCCATGGCAGGTTGTCTTAAAGACCACTACAAAATTATTACTATTTAACTCTCCCCATGAAGCCTCCTCCACCACTAAACACAACATGCTACAATGCATACAAAATCCCCAGACTGAAGCGTTTGATGGGAGATGACATGCAGTATTTTGTGTACACAGCCCAGCAAAACACTGCTGGGAATGAGATATAATGCACAGAGAAATGCACTCCCAGGGACTACCAATTGGGCAGAGCTACCTTTAGTACCGCCTTGCTCGTCGTGGTGGAAATCAAACCCCTGCCAACTGGGGGAGGCTTTCTTTGATGCTGTTCTGCCCTGCACTAATTATAAAAGAGTACAGACGCAGCCTTTCTTCCAAGTGTGTGGAGGTGGGGGTGGGGGAGAAGCGTGTGCCTATGTGAAGAGCACAACTATTTTTTATGCTTTCAAATTCTTAATCCTGTTTGGAGCTGTCAGTGGGGGTTAATGGAAGCCTTGGATAGGAGAATTCCAATCTGGTTGGCAGATGGATAGGTTGGTTATAGCTGCATAACTATGTCTTGCCTGCAGGCACAATTCAGAACACTGTTAAAGCAATATAAAGTCTCTGTCAAGCTGAACCATTTGGATCAGTAGCAAGGAGAAATAATAATAAAAAAGGAGTTCATTTCTGGGCCTTGTGCATTTATGCTAGTATGCAGAAACTGATTAATTGTCATCATGTGCTGGTCTGCTATACCTCGGATTTCTACTTCTGGAGTAGATTTTGCATGCTAATATAATCATTCTCCCTCTTGAGACATTAGCAAATAATCAAATGAAAAACAGGATCATAATTTACTGAGATTCGGGCAATTCTCTATGCAAATTTGACTTGTTATTGCTGCTGCCTCGTTAATCTGAATGCCTTTGACAAACTCCTTTGATTTATGAACTCATGACAACTCCAATGTGTATATATTTTGCTAGATTGACATTATCATTAAGAGTGGGTGGACTGAGCTCACATGAATGGCTGATTTTATTCGCTGGTGTCTGCTGCTCAACAGCTGAGCATCTCCTTCTCACAAAGCCCCTGAGCGCCAGGCTCTTCCCATCTACCCATCCATTCATCATCTCGATGTTAATTGGCCCAGGCTTTAAGCAAATTTTCAACACGATTTAAAGGCACGATGACACTGATTACTGACCCTCTGCCATACGGTGCCTATTGATTAACCTGACAGAGATGATGAGCTTGAGGGAAACTAGGTGTGTGTGGACCTCGGGGAGGGGGAAAAAAAATAATATATTGTTTATGCAGGCAAAACACTTGTCTTTATCCCAAAGGCCAGAATTTGTGCTGCACTGGCCCTTAAAACACACTATTGCTTTAAACACCTGCATCCAATATAGAAAATGCTTGCTTGCTTGCTGTGGAAAAATGATTACAAATTTGATGTCATGTGCAGTCTGTATTTTAATCGAGTTCCCTGATAAATAGACCCCCTCAAGCCAATCAAGTCTCGCTCCAGCCATTGCGTGCGTATACATCAGTTCGAACAGAAGCCTGGGCAGGGTGTGCTTTTACTGGTATCAGCAGATCCAACCTTATGTAGAAAATCTACTTGGGTATTTTAGGTCTCTAAGCAAATAATACAGTGGGAACACAGTGTGCAAACAGTTACAGTAGAGTAAATGTTTCAAGGGCAAACTGGATACCACACGTAGCTGTCTCAGTACTTCTGCTGCCACATTAAAACAGATGCTTTAGCACACACCAGTGAAATAGTGCATTTCCCCTTTTCCAGTGCAAACTGTTGATACAAGCTGACCCTCAAGCTCCTAGGTGCATTGAATGAATGCAGCATTTTATCAGAGCTTGAAAATAATAGACATCCTTTTTCATGTTCCTGGAAGTGTCCCTGTGCTGCACTTGGTCCTCCTCACCAAGGACAGAAGGGTACTGTCTCAGTCAAGAGGGAGCCACTGAATAAAGTAGGTACATCAGCATTCTGCCTGCAGACTGGTGCTATATGAAAGAAAAAGGAAGCAGAAGGCCTGTTTAACCCCCACCCAGCCCCAGGTTAAGTCTGTCACACTGCTCTTCTCTCCCAGTTCAAGCCAGCAGTTTGCCAGAAGTCAGGATGTTCCTTTTGTTTAGGAGGGGGAATTTGAGAGAAAGGGGGTGTTGCCCCAAGATGCTGCAAAGTTAGTTGTCTTCTAATTCACACCAATTTCTTGCAGAATCACTGGGTAAAGCTATGGAGAAATTAGCTGTAATTGCCTGATGCCCATGTCAGCCAGAGTGGACTGAAAAGTGAAGGGAGGCAGAGGCAAGAGAAAAAGAGAGAGAGAGAGAGAGAGAGAGAGAGAGAGAGAGGAAGAGAGATGTGTGGAAATAAGTGCCAGTCTAAGACTAGAGGCACATAGAAGCCTTATGTTCCCTTTCCAATAACCTTTGTAAGTGATAGATGAGTCCGAGCCCATTGTTATCGTTAAGGGACTGTCAGCATCCTCATTTTATAAATGCTGTCTGTCAGTTTATAAATATCTCAGCCATTTCAAACAGTGCAAGGATGAATCCTGGCATAGCCAGTGTCAGCCTGAAGCAGTATTACTGTTAAAAAAAATAAGTGTCTAAGATCCACTAAAAACATTTAAGGATAGCATCTCCTTTTTCTCCTATCATGAGACCCAAAACATTCAAATTCATGCTTATTTGGCTAGTCACTACAATATATAAAAGCACTCCTTAACACTGCTAATGCTCTTTGAGAAGAACAAGTATGAAAGCTGCAAGTTTGAAGGCAATTCTCTGCTGTTCGGTAGATAAAACAAAAATGACAGCTGTAACACACAGGGAGATCCACAGCAATGAAAATGCAGAGATAAGTATCAGACCCCATTCCTCCTTGGCATTTGCTGCTCTGAACATTCACCAAGATTAGATCCTTTTAGAGAACACCATAAATTGCAATGTGTAGGCACAAGGGGGTGACTTCAGCCTGGAATGAAGGCACAGACAAGTTTCCCAGCTCTTACAAGTTTAAAGTTAAACGGTACTTTTGCAAGGGGTTTAAGGCTGAGCATTAGAATGACGGAAGGAGAGGGCAAAGAAACTGCAGCCTGCCTTGCACTGACTGGTAGCAAAAAAGGAAAGGGAATAAGTTAAACTGACTTTCCAGTTCAGTGTCTGCTTTGCAGACTGGCATGAGATGTCTATCCTGTTTATGTATCTATTACCTTGTTAGCTGCACAGAATCTGGGCTTTTTTTCCCCTCCAATATACTTATAAACGCCCTGTGAGAGGGACTTCATCCCTACCCAGAACATTTACATGGTGCCTAAATAAATGAAGTTCAAATTCATGCCCAAGCAGCTCAAATATCTACTATAACCTAAATTCTTAAAACTGGAGCTCTGACAGCACTGAAAATGGAAAAATACAACACTCCAACCAGACACATACATGTTCACACAAGTCCTAATTCGGTCTGTCTCAATGTTAATGCTGTCGACAGTAACAAAAGTTTAAACAACCTTTTCTGCAGTTCAAAACCAGGACAAGATTCTGGTTTTTACATCTGTAGAATGGGTCCTTCATATTTTTCTTTATTTTTCATTCAAATCAATAATTGGAAAAATACACATTTTCAAAGCACTAAGACTTGAAAATGGACCTCCATAACAGCAAGAAGAGCTTCTTATGAAGTTATTTGACTTATTAATTATTGGTTGGTTATAAAGGGTAATGTAATGGTGTGGGAAGTCAGCATTATTAGAACAGTAAATTCAGTTTAATGTTAAAACACCAAAAGCCAGCACAAACATCAAAGATCTGTCGAACAGATGCATTTCAAACAGCACATATCTAGTTGTTAAAAAAAACAAACAGAAATACAGATGCTGGGAACAGGTCATTTAGGGGAATTTCAAAAAGCTGGTTTCACTGCATACGCATTTCTCAAATGAGAGCAAGAGAAATAGAGAAATAGAGAAAGAGAGAAAATATGGCTAATGAGAACAGCCTTTCCATGTTTTCCGGGAAGCAGCCCTGTTTAACATTTCTGTTCTGTGAATTTAAGACAGTCGGCAGTGGCAAATTTGTTTTTAATATTCAAGCTTTCAAGCCTTGCAAACTAGTTGGCCAATGGCCCTTTCTATTCCAGTGTTTGTTGGTGCCTTATTTACACACGCATTACATCCGGAGAGCCTTTGAATATAATTTCATGTGGATTAAGGGAAGAACATTTGCTTCTGCTAATCAGGACATCTGGTTATTTTTGTAACTCACAGACATCTGCATTAGGCAGTTCAACTTCCCCATTCCTCATAACAAGGTTAGAGCTTAAGAAGCCTCAAGGACCCCTAGCTGAATTTTATTACTTGCATTTTCTCACAGCTGGGTCTGTTTCAGAATTTTCTTTCCTAAATAGCACAAATTGATCAGCACCTTCACAGGTACACATATGCTTTTATAGCTAGCATTTTCTGTGCATGATTTTATAGAGTACATCTTGTACACCAAGATTTTATAGTAGTTCAAAGCTATCTGCATCTTTTTAAGGAACAGAAAGCACATATTCCAGAAAAAGCATGGATGAAAACATCCAATTAACCTTATGATACACATAATACGGGTATACTTCCAAATATTCAACTAGACCACTTACGTAAGACTGGTGTCAGGACTTGTTCTGAATCTTATTATCTCTGTGCTTTGGCTTGTGTCTTCCAATGACTTACCCTTGCATATCTGCTCCCCACATTGAACAAAACAGTATTCTTCCATTTTTATACTTCAGGACAACATTTACAGTTTCTCCAATCTTTTAAATTCATGCTCAAATTCTTCTTTAAACAGTTTCAGCTGGGGTTAAATTTCTCTGCCAGATTGCAGAATTGTGCCACACATACTTCAGAAAGAAGGATTTTGCATGCAACAGAAGCCTTTTAGAGAAACAATCAAGGCATGGCTTTCACTTCTCTGTTGCTTTCATTTTGTTACATTCCTTCCACAAAAATTCATTTTCAACACTCATCCCAGGGTGTTAAAGTACTAAAGTTTGAAATCATACGCTCTCATTCTCAGTTCACAGGATTCTTCCCTCCCCTGCTCATGAACTGTAGGCTTTTATCAGTGCTTTTGTATGCTGGAATAAGACGTTTTCTTGATTTCTTTCTCCTACATGTAAGGTAGGGGGAAAGCACAAAGTCAGCTTTTACAGGCTTGGAATATAAGCCAACATTCAAAATAGATGTCAAAAACGTATTTCTAGTACTAATGAGAGTTAGCAAGAGCCAACAGATCCAGAGAGAGTTTTTTAAAACTTTTTATTTATTAAAATTCTCTAGATACAGTTTAACTTTCTTTGTACAATATTTATTACAGCTTCACCTGCATAGGAGCTGCAAGTGCTTCTAGAAACGGGTTGTAAAAGTGTCTAGTTTTGCTGTAGATTTCATGTCCTTCTTCAAGCATTATTTTCTAACTTTTTATAAGTACTTTCCTCAAAGACCCAATGCCATCTCGCTGGTCTGACTATAAAACCCCTTCCCTTCTCGTCCCTGGTCATCACCTACACTTATCATTATAACTCTCTTTTTTTCAAAACCTCTCATTCTGAGCTTTCCTGTCAAGCAGACAAAAAGACCTCCACTTCTCATCACATCCCTTCCTTAGAGCCTGTGGCGTTCTCACTCCCAAACACCTAAATCAACCAAACTGTGCTCATCTCACTGTACTGTTTATGCTTTTTTTGTTGGTTTTTCCTTCCTATTTTTCATTGTAGGAACAGGGAAAATGAGATACAAAACAAAGGTATGAAGCAGAAGTCTGTCCAAAGTAAAAATTACAGCGTGGGGGAACCAACCCTAAATTTTGTGTCTCACATCATGTTAACTTTTTAGGCACAATTTCTCCCCAAAACAGTGAATGAAAGCAGCTCACTAGTTTAAAAAAATGGCTACTCGTTGATCTCACTGAAGTGTTAGACTGATGTGAATTCACATCATATTGTCTATGCCACTGTATGTGGAGGCACACAGATTTTTATGTCTTAGACAATGTCAGCCAGATGACCCTGCAGCCCAAACTACTTGGTTTTCAATATGGAACAGGTTCAAAGTACCTATAGAGTCACCATGGAGCAGTTTGGGTGACACAGCTCCACCTCTCCAATGTACCTCAAAGTAGTAATTAGTCCACACAGGCAGGCCTTGGTGGTTTTTCCAGCTTCCAAAGCTCCATTTATTACAGGAAAGATCATTCACCACTGGACTATGAGGCAAATTTAGTTAACTTCCAATACAGAGTGTGTTTGCTTCCATACAGTGGTGTTGAAAAACCTCATTGTTGATACAAAAAAAGAAAAAAAAGGTGGGAGTCTAAACATGTCCCAATCCTCAATCACATCAAGCAAAAAAAAATACGTTATAATCTTGTAATAAAAGAATGAAAAGTTACATATTAGGCACTACACATTATAACATTTAGCTAGCAAGCACTGCAGCCTTTTAACAGCTGCCACCCAAGAAACAAACCCCTGGGTCTTCCTGATTTGGCTAGACCAAATTTAAATGTGGTAACAAAACAGCCCCTCATGCAACATTTAAATTTAACAGCTCACTGTTAGGTTCTACTATTATAAAATAATTCTAACTCTGAAACACCATTTTCTTGAACTAGAGCAAGGAGTTACAAAATATTGTCATAAATTTCACTGTGCTGGGTAAGGAAGAAGAGTTGGACCTGCTATGGAGACCATCAAATGGGGTGGGTAGTCAAGCAATCAAAGAAAGAAAGATAAAGATGTACACAGATTCTTGCCTTCAGATACCTTGGGGCTAGCAAACATTTTGTTCCTATAGGAAATTATACAGCTCTAGATCACTGCCTATTGAGATCCAGTAGTCGCAGCTTTTTTTGCTACAACACGAATGGCTTATTAAACAGAGAGCATATCTGTTTTAGTTAACTTCTTGGTGGAAAGGGGCCAGGAAAATAAAATGTACTTAAATGCTGAATTTTTTTTTCCAGGCTGAATGCCTTTCATCCAGTAAGACATTCAAAGCAGTGACCCAGCAAATGGATTGAAAAAGCAATCTTCCGTCTCAGTGCCACATTATCATTCCTATTCAGTATTCTCGGTGAGATATCTCAATCAGCTGGATGTGTGTGTAAGTGACAGCGCAGCCCATTGCTGGGTTAATTAAACATTTGACTTTAACACCCTCCCCGTCATTAAGCAAATAAAAACAGATAATTCAAACTGCACTTCATCCACGGGGTACACAACATACATGTCAAAATTAAGAGAGTCCAAGGCCCTCGGGGAGTTCTACTCGGGGAGGTAATCAGTTTAAATCTTATCTGGTTTATCAATTATTCTATTGATTAAAGCAGGGTGATTATACAAAACTCCCTCTTGCCACATGGGATACATGTCAGCAGAGCAGGACAACACAGGGAGGCTCAAAAACGATTTAAAGAAAATACAGACAGATGAATAACAGTCTATTAGTACATGCTAGCAACCCAGAGGTGGAAAGCCTAATACTTCTTTTTAAGCAAGTGAATAAAGTCCTTTCAAATTAGAGTGCCAATGCTGTTACTTCATCTGTTTTTAAAATCAGATCTGTATGTTGAAAAAGCAACATTTCTTTAAGCAGAAGACATTTTGCCAGTATTTGAAAGATGTTTTATTGATACGGTCCTGGAACATAAAGACACCAAACACAAGAAATTCCAGACTTTTAAAAGGCATTATACATATCTAATAATGACTCTAAAAAAGTGGATGGAAAGGGCATTCTCAGTATTTGCACTCTCCCACATACATACATGGCATAGCCATAAGTAGAATGTTGAATTGTAAAGATTTAAGTGTGACAGATTATCTCAGGCATAAAAAGAATGCGCTCTGGAGTTCTGGAGAGTTTTTTTCTTTTGCAACCCTCCAAAGTGAGACATTAGCAGCTGAGCGAGCTGCCACTGCCACATTTTCCTCATTTTCAACAAGCCTTCGTAGAAAATCCCACCACAGCAGTCCTTATCACAACTTATGTCTTGCATATAGCCACACTGCACAAAGCAATTCCAGTTACTTCTCGTTTTTTGCTTCCAGGCAAAGAAAAGACCTCTTTCTTTTCTGAAGTCTGTTTGTGTCCTGAGTTTATGATCATGGTCCCACCTCCACTGTCTTCCAGTACTATTTTGTTTCAAGTTTTATCATATCCTGAACTGGATCCTGAACTGCACTGTAACAAGCCTTTGCCCTACACATACAAAACAGGAACCTTTTAAAAACAAAACACTGCAGTCTAGTGCAAAACAACAACTGAAATTAATTTCCAGAAGTTCCCTCAAAGCACTAACTAGCAGCAGAAGAAAGGCCAGCTTTAAAACAGGGAATTTTTTTCCTTCTATAGCATCTCCTACAGTCTCTCTCACAATGGGCATACTGGTAGCACAAACTATTTATTAGTCATCTCACCACATCTCAGCTTTTAACCAGGACAGAGGGTATGAACCCCAGCAGTCAAAATGCCGACAAGACAGAGAGCCCCAATGCCTCACCAGCCAGTGCTGCTGGAGTTGCAGTCACAGGAATTTTAAGAAACAAGGACAACCAAAAAGCAGGCCTGAGGTGTGTTCTTGTCCTTCACCTTCAGAAGGGGATTATATGCTGCTCCACATTGGCACTATGTGTGCATTCATCTATACTTGAGCCTCTTCTTTGTAGATCTCTTTTCTTCTTTGGAAGCAAACTAGAAGGCTGCATTAGCATGCTGTATTTTGCTCTCACCACTAGAAATACTGAGGGTGCTATTTGTAATTGTATTCTTTTAAGAGGTTTGTTCTCTGCAGCTGTTTTCTGCTTGCAGTGTATTTTGTGTAATCAGCACATCATCATAAATACATTGGCTGTTCCCCCGAGGGAAGCTGTCACTGTTTAATTTACAGAACAACCTGGCCAATGCGAATTCTAACACTACAGCACTATGGCAAGAAGTTACCACACTCAGAAAAACAGGTTTCTATGAATTTTTATATCAAGAGCTGGTCCCAGGACAATTTAGGTTCTAGAAATAGATTGATTTTAAAAGCACTTTATACACTGAATGGAATGGATTCTTTCCCACTTACAGCTTCTTAAGGCAGCACCAAATTCACTCCCATATTATTTCAAAGGTGACAACCCCAATCCCCCCAACACAACCATCCTCATTTCTGACTTCTACCAAAAGAAGACATTGTATGTAGGTGTGTTATCCTACACACCAATTTTTTGTGTCTTTTAAATGAAAAACCACCACGACATCAATGTGTTAGTTTGTCTTCATTTGCACAAGGGAACGTACTCTGTTGCAAGGTCAAATGTTATTACCTACATCAGAGGGTTGCTGCACAGTTTATTACTCTGAAAACGTGATAGAGGAGCAAGGTATATTCCAGAAAGAGTAAAACTGTATGCAGCTTTATTGGCTGAATGAACAGTTCCTTTCTTTGTTTTGAGAGAATAAATTACAAGGATTTTTGTAGAAGGTAAGCAAGAGACAATGGCTGATCTTCTTATATACAGCCACAATTTAGAAAATTTCCCAATGGTATCAAATTATATTGGCAATCACTTAAAAACTAGATGTGAACCCTAAATAAATACTTGGGCATGATCAATGAGTTACGTGGATATTTCAAACACAGTGGCTACTACATGCAGTCTACCTGATTACTTTGAAAAGTAGCCAAGAAGGCTTACAACCTAATTTTTTTTATACTCATATACACACAAACACACACACATATATATATATATATAAATACATAAAATGCTAGAGAGAAACAACTATAAATGTAAATAAATCAAAACCAAATTAATGCATAAAGTTCTTTGGGAATTCTCCTCCAAAAGCAACAAAAAACTGTTTCAAACATTTAACAAAAATCTGCTTTTCATTTTGGGGGGCAGCTGGCTGCTAAATAAATTTCAATGTAACTGAAAATTCCCAAGTTCCATGTATAGCAGCAATTTTGCTAATTCTCGGTGGTAATTAGAAGCCCTGTTTAACATCACTAGACACAGGGCAAGTATACAACCATAATAAAAAAGAATCATGCACATCACAGAGTATTGGTTATGTATTTTGACAAGGACAGTTTAATTTTACTTAGTTTGCAGAGCATTTTAGCAAATTATTTTTGTCTATTTCAAAAGTAACAAAATATAAGGAACAACCATTAAAGTAAAACAAATACCATCTTGTCTCTGATATGGTTTATGAGAGTGATCTACCAAACACTGACAAAACTGAGTGAAAATGGCTGAAATTTTATGGAAAACTGAGTCATTTGGTTATCAATAGAAGAAAGAATACAGGAAAGAGAATATCTGACTATTTCTACGCACCATGTAAGTAGCAGCTAACAGAATAAATAAAAAGAAACCCACCCGACAGTGTAGCAAAGTATCTCTTCAAGCTATGAATTTTAGGATTTAGCAACTGCATTTCTACTGGGAGTGTTTAGGTTCATCCCCTTGAAATTTGTATGGGGCCATATAAATACCTAGTTTCGAAGAAGAAATAGTTCATTTTTGTTCTCCCTATCACATGTACCTTTCAAATTACTCAGAACTACCTCTCAATATTTCCAAATAGTGACTGAATTCTGACTAACGCTGGCTTAAATTTAAACGATGGGTGAGAAAGTACTTCACGACTTCTCCAAATTTGTGGTGAAATTCCATATTTGCATTTCTAAATTAAAATTATCGCTTAATGTGTTATTAGCTCTTTGCCAGTTGCGCAGAAACAGGTACAACTTGATCTTGTGCCACTGCCTCCCCCTGAAGCACCTACTGCCCGTGGCGCCATTAAATCCCAAGTGGTAACAGGGCCGAGCAGTTCACAGGGACCAGGCTGGACCTAAACGCACTGGACCGTCTGTGACTGGTGCCCCCTCAGTGCCTCCCTCCTCCACAGAAAGCGAGGGAGATTCAGCCTTCGGACCAGCACGGAGAAGTCGCTAACATGTTACTTCGCTGATAAGCCCGAGGCCGCGGCTCTGAGGGAGCGCGGCCCCCCCGGGGCTGCAGTTCCGGGCGCGGCCGGGCGGGCGCAGCACAGTCCGCGCCATGGCCGGGCCCCCGCCCCGCGCCGCGCACGCGCGGCCGCGGGAGCGCGCACACGCACAGCCCCATTCTAATTCAATTAGCGCAGCCTGCAACTCCAGAAAAGAGTAATTCAATTAGTGCATTGTGGAGCTCCACAATACCTCCAAGCAGATGTTCGCAATCCTGAGGAACCGGAGCTAGCTTTAAAGATACCTGTACGCCGCCAACGCAGCGCTGCATATGCCGTTTGTCACTACGGCTTTACACACCTTCCTGACTCCTAACGAGGGAGGAAGGAAAACTCGGTTGAGTTTTGTTTCATTTTTCAAACTGATCAGCCAAACTGATGCCGGCGTGCTGGAGACCTTGCCCTCACCTTATCGTAGTAACCAGAACATCACTGCCGAGGCTGAAGAGGGGAGGCCTTGTAGCTACGATGTAGTTTAAATTAATCACCGCGCTGGGCACACAGGGGGGGTATTTCTCAGTGACAGATACTGCCACACTTCTTAATACTCAGACTGAGAACTAATGAGAGCACATGCAACTTCTGACAATTTATATGGGTGCAGAATAAATGCAGATTTCTAATTACTAAAAGTAATTAATAAATGTAATTAGAAATTAGTGATGTACTACCAAAAAAACCCTAAAACCATTCCCACTGATCCACAAAGAAAGATTTCTTTGAGTACCCTTCATTTCTTTGCCACCTGAAAGGAGGAAAACGTCTTCTCGCCGCTGCTACCAAAGAGCTAAGATCTGGCAGCACACCCTGGCAGCTCTCTGAGTTGGGTGGGCTCCTCTGCATCACCCAGGTTATGCCACCAGCCAGAAAAGACCATTAGATTTTTAGAGGGATGAATTCTAAATATGTTTAAGAAAGCTGTTCTGTAGTCACTGGGCGCTTCTTTTACTTAAAGAAATCCCCAGCCAGGCTAACCCTCTTGGTCTTCCTACAGTGAAGCTCCCCAAAGTCTGACCTACAGATGGGGGCCAGAGTCAAATGCAAAAATTACGCAATTTGGCTTCATTTCTTCTCCTTCTTGTATCACCTCTCAGGCCTTTGTAATTGCTCTTGCCCAGCGGTAAAATGAAGAAAAACAGGAGAAACTGCTGCTGAACAGGTCCAACAAGAAACTTTGCTTAAAAAACCAGGTGTCACATTGTGGCAGTTCAATATTTCATAGCCAATACAAGGAATGTGCAACAGCACTGCAACTTTAAATCTTTGCCTCCTGTGTCAGTCTCTCTCCTCTCATTGTAATGCCAAAGGGAACAGCAATCAGAGTGGAGATGTTCAACGTGATAGAGGTCAGGACACCAGTGGATCAACGTACCAGAAACACGACCTTGTTTATTTTTTTCCCCAGTATTATTGTTTACAGGGTGCTTTGCTCATGTACCTTGTGGTTCTTAGCTAAAAGATGAAATTACAGCCCAGGATGAAGCGCTCAGGCACACATCCAATTTGTGTTTCCATCTCAGAAAACAAAAAGCTTCTGAGGCCCTCGGGCTGCCATTCAAACTTGGAGAGGCTGACATTTTTAACAGCATGAACCAGAGACTGGCAGAGGGAATGATCTAATGCATTTCTGACTTGTCAATCAAAGATCTCACCTCTGCTGTCTTGTAAACAGTTGGGGGCCACCTAACTACATTCACAACCAGGGGAGAGCCTGCCGCCAGATGGGGGGTGCTGGAGCCACACGCTCTGGCTATTAGTCACCAAAATTATGATTCCATTTTAGAGGTGCACTGTAAACAGCCCAGGGGCAGGTTTCACACAGCCGCTGGGAGAGTGTGAGGGGGGAATACAAAGCAGGCTTGGCCAAGGGCTGTCATGTCTCCATGCTGATGGAGGCTATTGACTGGACACTCAGTATCTCTCCCAATTAGAGACACAACTATGCACACCAGCAAACACTGGCTCCAAAGCCAAACAATCTCCTCCAAATGTATTTCTCACAAACACATTTCTGAGCATGCAGTTTGCCCACCCCGAGACTTTAGCTTTAACCTCCTGTATAACCAGGAATAATATACTGCTACTCACATTTACACTGGATTTCCCAGCAATAAAACATCAACTTCTAGGGCAAAAATGGGTGAACAGGCTGAAGGAAATTTACAGATACAATTGTTTATAACAATTCACTGATGATGCTTCTTTAACAAATATTTCACTTCCTAACACAAAAAATATAAATATTAGGAAAAAATAATGTAAAAATAATTTTAAAAGTAAGTCCACGTCTTCATCATTTCCATCACTACATACCTTTCACATAATTTGTATTCTCACCTTTCTCCAAAAGTGATCTCAGTCCAAAGAGATCCTGTCCATGCTGTACAACTTCAAGTGTGCTTCCATTTACCTCAGTTTGCCAAGCACAGCACACCCATGCTTTCCTCAACCAGGACAGAGCTTTTAGCCAAGACCGAGGAAGTCACACACACCCTCACTTCTGCAAAACCAAGCAGAAGGTTGTCTCCTTCATCTGACAAACCCTGATGTGCAGTTCTTTATGATTAAGATCTTCAGGTAAAAAAAATGTGAATTTCTGGCATTCCAGAGACACCTCTATATTCAACAAGATGCTGCTACCTCTGCCATGACAGTTAGTCCTCCTCTTTGACTGCTAGAGCCTGTTACAGAAACAAGAGCTTCAGATCTGGCAAAATAAAGCTGATAAGACAGCTCTTTTCCACCGGTGCCTAGGCTTCAGACAAAGGTAGTTTTAAAAGCATTACTCTTGTCCCAAAAAAGTTTAAGATCAAAACAGGAGCTGGTATTTGTGTTGGCTGTAAATTATGTAAAAAGGAAGAGCTGGACTGTTCTTTGCACTTATTCTTATACGTAACCTTTGGTACGACTTTTTAGTTCTTCTTCAAATCTCCTCATTTATGCAAGAAACTACAGAAAGAAATTCAAGGAAATATTATGGCCTTCTGCAAACTTGGAAGGATTAATACAATCATTTCCTTGGCATACCTGATGAGTGTAAATGTAAATTTGAATTTTCAAAGAACTGAGACAACATAAACAGAGCCTTGTGAGCATGCATGGAAAAATATTTTAACAGGGAAACTAATTATGTTCAAACAAAAAATGTCATGAAAACAGACACCTGTTGGCACATCTGGAAACTTCCAAGGCACAAATTTCTAAGAAAAAAGAGTATATATCCTGCATAAATTTATTTCTAATTATTAAGAGAATATACATGCATGCTAGGTTTCAGTTGCTTTGCAGAATAACAGTACAGTAAAATTTGGCATCCAAGACACTAAAAATGGAATGGCTGGTCTTTTTCTCTTGTTAAAATATTTTCTTTAACCTCTTCCCACAGTGCCTTTTAGGAGTTCATGTTCCAGTTTGCTGCCATCTTTTACCTTGATTGCTATGAAATTTCATTACACAATAGACAATCAGTTACAAAGCCCTTTTAGATAAAAGACATAAAAAAGAACTGTTTCTAGCTCCTTATCCCCCTATTCATGGGTTTAGCCTTTCCCACTGCAGGATGATTGCCAAACAGAGCTGAGGAACCAGAAGATCCTGTTTTCACATAAGTGTCTCCAATCATAAAAATACACAAAGAGGAAAAATGAAGTTACCTGACATATTAACAGAATCATCTCTAAATCAACTACCTGCCAATGCTTCCCATGAGGAGTCAGCAAGACTTTAACTGAGCTATTCAAAAAGAGCCTCTTTCCACATTTCTGTCTGAGCATCTGAAGGTAGGCATGTAAATAACTAGACAAATTCAGCAGTGACTAAGTAGCCTTCCAGATGGCATCTTCTCTTTTGCCACAAGCAAAGAACATTGATATGCTTCTCCAGTTACTTCAAGCTTGCTATAGAAAAAAGAAAGTAACTTAATATGAGAAAATTCGCTGGGCTACAAGACAGTCTTTACTGCTTTCCTGAAGATTCAACATAAGAAAAAGCATTAAAGAATGATGGAATAATGCAACATCACAGTTTCAAGCAGGCTCAAAACCACTCCCTTTCTGCACTGGAAAATGCAAAAGCCATGCCTCAGAAGGGAATTTTCTCCAAATCATGCAAGCTAATGGGGATCAGTCAAAGCCCATTGAAAAAAATGGACTGAAATGTGGATGACTCATTGCTGCAGAAGCTGTTGCTGGCAATTTGTTTTCTCTCTCAACTGGCAACAAATGTGTTCCTCAACATAGCAGTCAGAGCTCAGTGAAGAGTACCAGTGTACCATTTCAGATGGCAAATGGGATATACCTCCCAATTCCCACAGTTACTAAATACATATGGAAATGTCTCTAAAACTCTGCAGAAATGCAAATGTCAAAATCCTACTATTATCCCAAGAAGGCAGAACACGATGAATGGTTGTGCAGCTGACTCTCTTGACCCCAAATATCAATGCACTGCATTAGCAGAAAAGTCATTGTTCATATCTATCATTAGCAAGAACATCTTCAGCTAGAAGTTAATTTCCCTTCCCCTTTGTGATATATGCTTATTCTGAATAACCAAAACTAACTTAAGTAGAAAGAAAGAAGTCTCAATTTGAGTTTATAAATTACATTCCATATACTGCTAAGGTTCTCTAAAACCTGAGCCTAAAGGATCTGAGATTTATTCAAAAGCCAAAAGCCCAAATATTGGGCCCATCCGATTTAGTCAAATTATGCAAATCAGGATTAGAAGTAGGAGTCTAAACTCTTTTCTGTTGCCTCCAGAGTCCTGTTAGACTAATAAAAAGTCATCTTCCCCCTTGCCCCCAGAAAGCTCTACTAAAAGCTTGCTTCAGCAAAGGAGGCCTGGCAGTACACCTTCCAGAGTCCATCAGTGCTACTGCTGGGTCAGCAAAAAGAGTTGCAGCAAAATGACGCAAGACACTTAAGCCTCCCCTGAGACTGAGAGGATTATTTCCACAGTACTATCCTAGCCCTTCCAGCAAGAAGTCAAATTCAAAATAATCTTTGCATGCTTTCCTTTAGAGGCACATAATTAACTTTCCCCCCAAAAAATGAAAATTTCAGAAAGATTTTAGCTTATTCGTTACACCTGGTTTTGTGAGATGTCGGTGAATAAAACTCTCTAACTCTCACAGTTTAGGTCAGCAGTAGTATAATCCAGCAGCATAAACCTTCAAGTAAATGTTCATGCTACCATGAGCTCCAATAAACTTGCTCTCCACAGAGATATTCCTAAGTCCCTCAGTCACTGCAGTTCACGAAATATCTCACAGTATCCAGCGTGAATGTAACACCACCGCTGCTCAGTCTCTGCTCTTTATGTTCACGTCACCAAAAATGCTTACAATGATCTTGAGAGCCTTGTCTCAAGGTTTCTAGATGATCACCCAGTATCTGTCTCATTCACTACCCACAGGACAGTGTCTGCATTTTTAAGATTGGCTGGTCACCCAAAGGGTCTGAACAAACTCGTTTGGCAGAAAGCTGTCTCATGACAGAGAAAAGCTTGAATTTAACAAATTCAGAGACCAAAGGAAAAAAAACCCAATGGTTTCCTTTATTTGCCTCTTGATGGACAGCTTACTTGTACAATAATTTTCTGTAGTCAAAATGTCCAGACTACTGCTAACAAAGACAAAGTAAACAATTGCTGGCATCAATTATCACAATAGCAATGAACCCACCCCCTCAGTCTCCTCTAAGTGGCACACAAAACATTTAGATAGGAGGGGAATCACTGCATGAATAGCCAGATTGGAGACTGTGTGATGGATACTGTTTGC
Source organism: Pseudopipra pipra (assembly GCF_036250125.1). Classification (NCBI taxonomy): domain Eukaryota; kingdom Metazoa; phylum Chordata; class Aves; order Passeriformes; family Pipridae; genus Pseudopipra; species Pseudopipra pipra. The sequence continues at coordinate 23,728,707 of NC_087556.1, forward strand.
CAGATATAATTAAGTGGTATTTTTTGACACAATTGAAAGCCAATGGAAAAGATGATGGTATCAAGCCAATTTAGATAAAATAATTAAATTACATCAAGGTAAATGGAAATGCCCCAGCACTGAGCTGCCCTGAATCTACACAAGAGGGATTTAAATACCAAAGATCTGAATGACATAGGAGAGGCATTGAGTATGAACCAGAATAAATGGAGGTAAAGCAAGCAAGTAAAGAAGGAGATGCACACGTACACAGATGGAGAGAAAAGGAGTGGGGAAAGACAGAAAGTACCTGGAAAGCTGGGAGTGCGCCAGTCCCTGGGTTATACAGGCATCGCAGCGAGGGCATGCTGTCCGCCAGGCTGGAGCAGCCCAGCCACAGAGATCTGGGCATAGAGCACTGCAGAGAAAGGACAACTATGAGATGGGACTGTATGAGACAGGATGGCACAGATTACAGGAACTTTTAAGGCTTAGCCAAATGGCATCAACACAACTGCACCTGGCCTTAAAGACTGAGACCTCTTAAAGAGAACACAAACTGCCGATGCATCTTTTCCTTGAGAGAAGCTTTACAGATGTCATAGCAGCAAGAAAAAAGCACAATAGATCAAGAAACTAATTTTTGATCAATTTTCTACACTAACGGGTCGAGTTTTTCCAGTAATAAAAAGTTTCTTTCCAATTAATGGGACCTTTTCTCCATGCACAGCAACACGCCAGGCACAACAAAAGGCAAGAAATTTTGCAAGGAAAGTAGAAAAGGAAACAACAACTTTAGGTGTAATACTTGCAGGGAAAGAAAAGGTTTAGGGTTTGTCTCTAAAGGAGACAAAAGGTAAAACCTGCGATCCAAAGTGAACAGGAAGTTGGTGACACTTCACAGGAGTTTCATGTTTCTGGTTGCCTTGTTGTTTGTTAAATAAAATACAATTGTTACAATAAATTGATTCAGTTCCTACAAACACAAGTACAAAAAAGGAGCCAAAGCAGCCAATCAAGAAAAATACTAGCCACGTGGATAGTTAAAGCCATTACCCCTTGAAATAGAGAGCTGCTTATTCATTTTACACCACTACTATTAAATTTAGGGATGCATTATGATAGCAATTGCTTTTACCAGCCACAGAGTTTTTGATGCCATAAGCACTACTGCATTTGTCTAATTACTGGCAAGGCAGGAAAAAACAAGTGTATTTTAAATTGGCAGACAGCCATGAAAACTGAAGGATGTGATAGATTAGCTGCTAGAGATTTTACACCCTCATACGCTTCTTTTTTGCAATCCTCTCCCCTCCACCCGTTTTTTTTGAAACGGGGGGATGGGAGGAAATCTGAGCAGAAAGGGCAGCTGGAATGGGTATGAAATGACAGCTGCCTCCTGAGCCACCATTTCTTGCTGCTCTTAAGAGGGCTAGACAACCTTGCACAATCTTGCACTAAACAAGTATGTAAGAGCAACATAACCCATCTTTGAATGAGCAGAAAGGTTATCACCAACATCCATAATCTGGTCCTGTGCAGACAGACACAGCGAGATTAACCTTGTCTGTCACCACGTTCTTTGCTGTACTTTGTTGCAATTTACACTGCTGTTCCAGAAATAGTATTAAAAGCCTGCTGGGGAACATAACCTACAGAAATGTGCTTATTAGAAGTTTATGATACCTTAAAATAAATTCCTCACCTCATTTTCATTGAAAAAAACCCCAAAAAACAACTCTTCACTTTACAAAGATACCGAAACTCAAAAATTTGAGTACTTCATAGTATTACATATCAAATGAATTTGTACATAATGCCCCTCCTGAAGCCAGAAAAAATTACAGCCATAGTATTATAACAAGCTACAAAAATGAGCCATACTTCCTTGTCTGACATCTTAACTTCCCAAACACTCCTCCACAAAAAAACCTTCGAAATTCCAGCAATCTTTTCTTTGCAATGTAATATGTATCACTGCAGCTTGAAAGCTGTTACGATAATCTTTTTTTAAAATATTTACATATGAAATGGACATCTATGGTTAAGCATTTCACCATTTTAATAATACATTTACTCAAATCAAACTTGTTTATTACTCTCCAAGAACATCACAGTAACAAGGGAGATTCATTACATGGTGCCTCTGATGATGCAGTGCATTCACTAGGTAAGCATAAGCTGCTTACCATTACCCATCTCAGGATTCATAACATAATGGGGTGGGGGTTTTGTTGTTTGGTTTTGTTTGTTTGTTTGTTTGTTTTGCATACAGACTTATCCAAGACTTGCAGAAATCCTTTATTCCATATTCTCAAGCTTTCCCATCCCTTGAGCTGGCTCAAGTTTTCATGCTGTGACAACAAACTCAAAGAATTGATTGCCATTAAAACTGATTGACAAGAAAAAAGTAGTTACTTTAAATATTTATACAGGCTGAAGCATGGAAAGGTACAGAGGCAGGAAAAATGAGGAGCACGCTGTCAGCGGAAAGGCAGGTTTATGTTGACTCAAAGTTTATGTGAGATTATGGCTCAAGTCAGTCACTACAAGCTGCAGGTAGGGCACTCCATTGTGCCAGGGCACTTACAAAGCAATGAAATGTCTTCCTCTAAAAGTGCCACAATAACAAAGGAAAACATTGAAGGGCTATTCTGCAGAGCTCTCTGTACCTATAGAGGATATCCTTACTCACCCGTGCATTCCTGACACTTAGTATTGTTCTAAAATTAGGAAGTATGAAGTAAAAAATTACCAACACTTTAGATGACTTCTGAAGCTGCTCCAGTATATAACAAAATTTAAAAGAGTGATGCAGTTCTGTTACCTGTCTTAAAAAAATGAGTGTGAAGTTGCACATAGTGTGGAAGAAAATGTCCTTCCTGAACTTGCCTTTTACCTATTGAAGGAAGCAGAGACTCTAAATTACTGTTGGTGACTGAAAAAGGCTTATTCACAAGCCTGAACAAAAGGCCCCAGGTGCTTCAATAGAAACAGCTTGTGTGTAAATCAGATGAGTGACCCAACAGAACAACTTCATTTAGAGACTGATCTCTGAAAAATCTCAACAGCCTCTATCCCCATCCACTGAGCAAGCCACGTGTCAAACACTCACTTTTGTAGTGTCAGCTCCACAAACAAGGGACTGGCTCAGTGTTCATGACTTGAAAGCTGACTGACAAAATCTTCTCCTGAACTCAAGTCAATCTACATTGACTCTTCAAAACAAAGATACAGAGGCACAGTGCTTGGACTATAGCCAAATGGGAATGCTGATATTGCTTGCTAAGTACTGGGCCAGGATGCAGTAGCCTCTCTACTTTCCTAACTCCCAGTTGCATTAATACTTCAGATGTCTGCACAACTTTCAGACCCAGAGATGCAAAGCTTTTTATTTAGAAAAGCTAAGCATCTTTAATACACACTGAGTGGCATAAAATGGGGAATTATTTGACCAAAAAAACAATTTCTTTTTCCAATTGATTTTAAAGTCCCATTCCCTGAACTCTGAAATGTTCATATTTTCCCACAAAATAAATACAGGGAGTACACTTTCAAGCAAGACCAGCATCCTCCTTGTGACAGAGGCTGGTACCAGCTGCTCCACTGGTGATTAAAATGGGCTTTCCTTATTTTGAATTAAAATAGGCTAGAAGTATTGACAGCCACTGGCTGAGCTGAGTGGGCAGTAACCATGAGCTGAAGGGAAGACTTATTTTAACCTATTCAATTATTCTTGTAACTATATTGCAGGAACATTTTTTTACTACATCAGATGTTCTGCCTCTAATAGCCTACCCTCTCTTCCAATTATCTGATGTTCTAAAGACAAATCTCAACATACACTCAATGGCTAAATTTTTGCTAGTGCTAAAAATTGGTTATTTACTTTATTTGCTATTGCATTACAAGATTATATATTACCATTTCAGACTGGGGTTTTTTTATCAAATTTGTTCTCTTCTAGTCCTTCAGCAAATACAATATACTAGGGGTAACTAACACAGTTTTAGTAAATTGTGTTACAGGTCAGAAATATATCACCTTGTCCTGTAAAACTAAGTGGTTCTACATGGGGAAAAAACAAAAGTTCTTGGTCTACTACAATTCACAATTATAGTGCACAGGTGGGAAAACAAACTTACTGTATTGAGCTCACTGTAAAACAAGAATGACCAAAAGAAAATCAAACAACAGTTTAAGGATATTTTCATTATAATCACTTCAGAGAAATTAATGAGATGATAGTACAAGAATGACTATCTTTGTGGTGCATTTTAACATAATAAAGTATAATAACATACTATCCCTGTCTGGACCCTTCACTCAACTTTATGACAACCTGTGCACCTAAACCATCTTTGATTTCAAGGCAACCTACTATATTTTTGCACATCTTCACAAGTTAGAGATAAAGCCGAAAGGAAACCAATTTTTTTCCCCAAGGGCTAGTATTTGGCCTACTGTATAAAGTACTAATTTCAGCTGCTAACCACATCATTTTCAATCCTCTCCTAGTTCAGAATTATTTCCCTTCTAGTACTGTGTCCAGTGCCTTATGCAGCTGAACTCTAAAGATAAACCAATAACAATTTCTACTTCTTTTGGGAGATGGGAATTTAGATCCTGTTTATTCAATATTTTCATTAAGGAGCAGAAAGAGAATGTGACATGCTGAAGAGCTGAAGAGTTTAAAAACTGAGACAAATGGGACTTTTTCTGCTTGGTCCAGCTTATCATAAGCCAGGGAACTGGATAAAGCTGTACAAAGAAAAACAGCAACACAAGTTCTAACTATTACAAAAACAAGGACAAGAGGTGAAAAGAGGTGCTAAAAATTCTACCACGCAAACTGGAGCAGATAAAACATAAGAGATGCTCTGAAGAGTACTAAAACTATATAAACCAGACCTGAGCTTGATACAAGGAGACAGGTCTTTTCCCACCTCCTTTTTTCATCACTTTAGAAAGTGAATATGGGATGGCTGGCAAATACAATTCTCCCTGAAAGTCTCTTTCACACTATTGTTTTGTGCATGCTCTATAAAATCTAATTCTCAGGAAACGTGACTCAGGAATTTTGATCCTTTATCAAACATGCTCAGATCTTACTGGGATTCCTCATATTCAGAATTATTTTTACCATATACCACAAAAAACAGGAGAACAAACCCCAATACCTTTCAATCTCACTTAGTTCCTCTTATACTTTTTTTGGCCACATACTTTACTAAGCCAATGCCAAAAATATAACAAACATCACTTTCACACTGTGTCCAGTGTCCACTATTCCTGTCACCACAGAATGCAATACATTGCACAAAATGTATCAGATAAAGCAGCTGCTATTTACATTACGAATGTTGGTCTCATGAAACTTAACAATTCCAGAAAACTACTTCTGGCTAAAAAGTGATTTTGGTTCATTTCTTTGGTCCACTTTTCACCCTTTTAACCTTTCGTATATATATAAATATGAAAAGGTATCTCTTATTTTTCCCTCTTCTGTTCTGAGAGGCATTGTCTAATTTAATATATATGACACAAGTATAAAAAAAATAAATTCCCATTGCATCTTATATACTTTCACAATTAAAAAACCTGCCATACATATTTCATTTTTTAGCTTTGGTAGCTCTTGATCAAACAGGATTCTTATCTGAGAAAAAAAAGGCATACAATACAACTTAAAAAACCCCTTCAAAATGGAATGAGAATATTCTTTTATTATTTATTTTATTAGTTTTTGTGGGGCTTCATTTTTTTTTTCCCCCCTATCCCAACACTGGATACAAGGCATACTAAATACATAATTACATGAGAGAGCCACGCAGCTTTCAAAGGAGCCATTCAAGTGAATTGTGTAAATAATATGCCTTTACAAAGCCTAACATATGAATATAGATTTACCAGTTATGGAGCAGTTATATACCTGAGAGACAAGAATACCCATTTAAAAAAAAAAATCCTGCCCAATTATGAACTTACCAAAGAGACCAGCATGGCTCAGAGCAAATTAATACTTTTATAACTTTTGGAGAAAGTTTTTTGCTTGCTTTCATTTGAAAATAAGAAAAACATTAAAAGCTGTATGTCTTAATTAAACCAAAAAACAATAGTCAAAACCCATACAGTTAAAATTTACATCTCCTTGCACCCCAGACAACTTTCCCACACTTAAAACCAGGTAATTCTGACTTTGTCACTGGCAGTTCTTCTTGAAAGGAAGAAAATTAATTTATAACAATAAAGAGGCAACTGCAGTAATCCTCAGTGTGTGACCATGAGAAGGATCTCCCACAGTTCAACTAGCCCACAAACTCTCAGCTCTTCTAGCTGCACATACTGGACCAGAATTGTGAAGAGCGGGATGTGGTTGCTGTCATAATCAGTGCTTTGCACAATTTCTCAGCTTCTGTTATATTCAGACATCCTGGTCACATTTCCACAGGCACGTATGGAGATGATTAAAAGTGGTTTGTGCTCTTGTTTGCCATAATAAAAGTAATTGAGCTACCTTATTAAAGACTCTTGGAGCATTTTTCACAAACTGCAAATCAAGCAACCCAACACCTCGCTTTGGGAAAGCCAAGCATATGTTTCTGGGACAGCTGTAGGATGTGACTTCAAAACAAATCGGAGGCTGGAATATGCTACTAGGATTCAATTACAACACTTCCTAATTTCCAAATGTAGGAAATACTGGACTTCTTACGCTGGTACAGATCACTGACTTCAGTGCAGTGGTTTTCCCCTTCACCCTCAGGGTGTTACTACATTCTGCCAGCTTTGCTGTGCACACAGAGCTCCAAGTGCTGCAAAAGGTTCCTTTTCCTTCAGCCTCCCACTTTGCATGTAATTGCTCAGTAAATTTTCCTTAACATACGTATTACGCAAACTCTTCTCTAATCCTCTGGTAAATCCCTAGCCAACAGTAACTTTTTACGAGAGATTCCAGTTCACTGACTACTCTTAAATATCAAAGGTAAGACATATGGAAAAAGGTTTACATATTCAGATTATCCAAATAATTACTTACCTGAATGGGATCCGGGAGGATCAGATCACAGCTTTTAGGTAAATGTTTGTGAAGGAATATTTTCCCCAAAGAGTGATTACTGGAGTTCAACCTCTGTGATTCCAAGTCAACAGAAATTACATGCCCCAGAAAGGGGCCAACTTCCAGCATCTATACGATGTACAAGATCCTCAATTGCCAAGTGCTTGAGGGAACTTGTGTAGATCACATCTGAACTTGACAATACTAATGTTTTCATAATTATAGCTCTTTAATGCATAGAGCTGATAAACCTAAACCAGTGCAGCTGCAGAGCTTTAAGATTCAGGTGCTATACTCTTCTTTAAACAGTATAACATGCAGAGACCTGTGTGTGCTTCTTTAAGCAACACCAAAGATGGTGTTTGGCAAGCCCTTAAAAAAGCAAGCCCTACACAAACTTACTAAGAGCAATCTCACCAAGGTCTAAAGCATGAAACTATTTGAAGGCTTTAAGTGGAGATCTTACAAGACCAACCACACTAAGCTCCTTGGTAAGCAAGAAAACACAGCTGCCATTAAGCTCCATCATGTTTGATGGACATGATATAGTTAGACTCAATGATCTTAGAGGTCTTTTCCAACCTTTATGATTCTATGTCCAAAGCCTGATCAATTCCAACCAATTTCAAATCTTATTATGCCATAAGAGATAAAACGTAGGCATTCCACATGAGTTTGGGCAGAGTAACATGGGATCCTAACAAGTATGTTGAAACCCCTTCACCTGAGGACACTTCTAAAACTCCAGTCTTGATTTTCATGACACAAACTGCAGAGAATAAACCTACACTGGTAGAGAGATGAAATGGAGGTTTCATTAGATTTTTCCCTCATCTCCAGTTTTATTTAATTCCATAAAATCTCTCAGAATTATTGTTATGCACCTACCACACAAAAGTGTCTCAAGGATAACTGATATGTCCGCAGAGCACTTTGAGCACGTAAAGTACTATATGAGTGCCAAGTATTAATACATGAACTGCAGAAGGAAATCTTATTTCTACTTTCCACTCGAGGAGTTAGTATCTAAATTTTAAAAAGCATATGGGTCCACTGAAAATAGAATATATGTTTTAGAAGTTAAGGAGGAGATGCTAGATGACGAAATTACAAAACCAAAATATTTCCAGAATCATTGCATTTTTCTCTCACGAAAGTGCAATTTTAGCGGAAGAATCCCATTTTCACCACAGTCCTGGTTTTTACACTCTCTTTTCCAGCTGACTTGACTGAAGTGCAGACCATTAATATCTGAAGTGCCTTGTTTTGATTATACTGGCCTTTGCTGGTACCCATCTAGTTAAGGTATCACCAAGAATTTCCAGCATAAAACACATCTACAGGTTTATAACTTGGCTTTAAAAATTCTACTACAAAAGACAGTGGGAGGCAGAAAGGCTCAGATGAGTGCATTATATTACATATCCTATGTGATGCATACTTGCTCACGGTGCTATGAAAAGGGGAGGGATTAGCTTTAGCATGTTTCACAAGCCACATAAATGATACTTTTACTTCCCAGTTTATATAATCAAAATAATGTTTTGTAAGTGTTTCAGTTAATTAGCTTAACTCGCCCAATTTCACAGTTTAGCTTAATTTATAGGAGGTGTCCACATAATACAGGAATTGGAATGTCACATCTATTGATCGTATTTATACACAAATGTTTTCCCCCTTCCTCCCTCAGAAGTCAATCGTGGCTTGTCTCCAAAGGGTCAGCATCTAGGTGATGGGATGTTACAGACTGCTGGCAGCACAAAGGCTTACATGAAGATCAAGGCTGAATAAAGCAAATGTAGGTGTTTGCTGTTTTGTAAAAGATGAACTTAAAGAAAACAGCTGGAGTAAAGAGAACATTGCAGGTTACTTAAAATGCTAGTCTTAAAGCAACATGTACTTCTGGCCATTGGTATTGTATTTCCTCAAGCCCACATAAGAACACAATACAGCTTTCTGCTGCAGCACAGCAACGTTACATATAAAACCTGCCATTAAAGGGCAGAGGGTAATGGCATCAGTGTGGGCGACCCATGCTCAGGTAGTGTTCAACTATTATCTCCAGTTTAAGTAGGCTGAAAATACGCAAATCCAGCCAGCACTGTTTTTAGATAAAATTGTCAGTTTTATGGATATTTATAGTATGTGTCCAGTCTTGCAGAACTCCATCTTCCTCCGCTTCATCTGTAATATAAACTGCTTTTAGTCCACATTAATACAGTGTGTTACTGGGATACTTCTCACATTCTGTGTAAGTCAGGCAGCAGATCAATACTCAGCCATGCTGAGGGGAAAAAAAAAATCATTAAGTTAGGATCCTGTTAAAAACACAACCACCAAGAGAATAAACCTGATGCACAGACCCCGTTCCATCTGGATGCATATGCAGATTACTGCTTTTACATACATCAGAAGTGGCTCTTTTCAATACATAGTTTTAAAGAAGCCTACAGGTAGTACCTTTGATAGATATCCTATACCAAATCAGTCTCTCACCTCAAAAAAAATTTTACTTCTCTGCTTCTCATGAAAGCTCTTTCTTTTGATCAAGCTCCCACCCTTTGTATCAACCCCCTTACCCTTATACTTCCTGTGGTGAAATCACAGCACTGAAATTGGAATAGCAAAGCTATTTCCATGACAGCATCTGCTGACTGACACAGGCACAGGTTTATAACTTTTACTTGTATCAAGGAGGAGTAAGGAGGTTTAAGATAGACTTTAGAACAAATAACAATAAACTAAAAATCAAAAGGAAAGCACACTTACAAAAAATATTTTTTTCAAAGTGCAAGTTGTTCTATTATTTAGGTTGCCTGATGTGAAAGCCTCCTGTGAAACTTTACTGAGCATTTTTCAATATTTTTCAGAGCCAAAAAAGCATGTATTTCACCTGCATCAGAGCACTGGTAATATAATGCTGGTCTGTTTGCCTCAGAAGTAAAAGAAAAACAGAACAGCCACACAACCCTCTTCCTATTGTTCTCCCAACCCACCACATAAGAAAGGGAAACTGATGCCATGCCCCATAGGTCAACAAACTTGAGCTCTGTGAGACAATAATTGCAGAGTTGAGATTCCTCTGAGACACCTTGCCTCCAGCTCAGCAAAGTTTAAATCAAGAAAACATAAGCTTCAGTGTCCCAGCAGACCTTCACTAGTGAGGACTTGGAAAGAGAGAGAAATGGCCTCTCAGAATGACGCTCCAAAGCATGTTTCACCTTTGCAGCACATCACTCATTCAAAGAAATGGTTTGCAAATGCAATATAGGACTCAATGCCCATCTTCTTATAGGTGTTCAAGCTCTGCTCAGTTTCACAGAAGTCAATAGAAGTTAACAGCAGTAAGCAACTTGCACAGGCAAGTTACTCCTTGCTACTGCTTGTAAGGTACTGACACGAGAGTGGAGAGAATCAACACCTTCCTGTTAGCACCTGCAGTGGAACTCTAATGGTTTAAGGGGTTTTGCTGCCGCAGTTTTTCATTCTCTCACATTCTGCTCAAGTGACTTGGCTCTTTGTTTCTGATGGGCTCACAGTACCATAGATCCCTTCACCACCATGTTTCGTCATTTCACAACTGCAGTTGCCGTGACAACGGGATGCAGCTTATCTGTGCTGTTTTCATAATTCCAGTTTTTGTTGCCATAACAACACAATCATTCTGGCTTTCTACAAAAACAGCAACTTTAAGCCATGTATTCTCAAGGACACAGGATTCATCATATACATAATCTTCATGAGAGAAGAGATCTGTACACGCCATTTATAAATTAAGCTGTTTTTTCTGAAGGGGGATTTTTCACTCACAAAAGTGAAAAGCTGACAGCAATTGCTAGAGGCAGACTGCTGAGACATCTAAAGCCTGGCCTTTAATAATAGCCAGAGTAATATAGCACTAGGCCACTTCCGAGTGGGGACTCCCCACAGTGTCAGACTGTGTCAAACTGCACAATTGTTATGTGATGTGAGTAAGTGTCCATACTTGATTCACCCAGGCAGATCTGAATTAGATGTTAGATGTAATTCTCTTGAGTTTTAACCCAGTGGCCTCCCCATTATTACCAGCACCACCACCATGCAGCTTTGTATTTGAAGGCCCATTTTAATTCTGTAATTCAAGCTGTTGTTGCAGATTTGTTTTCAGACACTGACCCTCTTCGCATTTTGAACTTTTATTTACAGGAAGTGCACATTCATCAGACTGGTGAGAAAATGTTATACAAACACAGCATGCATAAACACAAAACAGTGATGGCTATGAGGGGTATCAGCTAACATGGCACTGTAACTTCATTACACCCTCATTTATGTACTTCACTAATGAGACAAGCACAGGTGTCCAACACGGTCCCTCACATGAGATGAATAACAATAATACAGTCCAACCTGCTTTAGCCATGCTTGGTATCCAGAAGATATAAGTTGGAATCCATCTTTTGGCATGTGTATTCGGGGCTAGGAGAGAATAGACATAAAGAGAGACCTCCTTTTACACTGGGACCTAGCTAACCTAAGTCTAAATTCTGGAGCACTTTAAACAATGCAGATTTTTTTAAGCCACATGTGACGGTTTAGTACCCAGATTAGTTCTTGTTTACTCTTCTGATATCAGCTGCTTTAAGAACACTTTTTTAATAAAGTCACAATCATTTTTATGATTTCCACCATTTTATATTTCAATTCAGTATATATAGGTATTTCTTTAAAATTTCCACACAAATGCACCCGGATAAGCACAGCCTCTGTGGTGGGTGCAGTAGAAAAGACTAATGGTCATTAATGCTTTTGACACTAAATAAAGCAAACGGTGTCAAAACAGCAGTAATTAAGCTATCAGTGTTTTCACAGTCACCATCCTCAACACAGTCAGACCAGACACTGGACAACATGAAGAGATTATGGAAAATCCCTGAAGAGGTGCAGCCTTAATATTGGGGTAACAGGAAACTATACTCACACGCAGCCATAAATTATGCCTCAAACTGACACACAAATATAATCTCCTTCCCATTTATTGTTTTCATGCTTTATTGAGTTGGGGAAAAGGCAAGACATCCAATTGCTCTGAATGAACACATAGCTTACAGCTAAGAAAAAATATGCACCAAAAAATGAAACACTGCCTAGTATGACATTCATTTGTAGTTTGAAGACATTCTCACATTCAAGTGGATTCAACTGTTCCTATTCCCCCAAAAAAAGAGATGCTTAGATATTAAAATCAAAATCACATCTAAGCAACATGACCAGACAGGACATCCACAGACACCAAATCCAGAGATCTTTCTTACTCCTAGAAACTACTTCACAATCCCTTTCTTAATTCACAACACTTCCCCTCGAAACTAGCAGATGTGGGCCCCTACAACTCCTCCCAGAAGGCTGGAAGAAGCTTTCTCAGTTTCAGAATGGCTGTATTCAAGGTGAGTTTACCTTCGTTCATTCTTGAGTCAACACAATATTAAGTTTGTACAAACTGTGTCCACCTTGGTACTCTAAAAAATACAACTGGTTGGAGAGAAAAAACATGTCACTGCTGAACGACGAACCTTCCCACCTATGGTGGAGAGGTAATTGAGTCTTGGAACTTGAAATTAAAATAAGAACTTGAACAGACTAAAACCTTGCCTCTAAAGAGAAGTACGTGTACAGGATTTTACAGTATACTTTGAACATTAGTTATTTTTGCTTCTCTACAGTTTGAATTTAAATCCTCCTAAATCTTTCAAAGTAGCAGTAAGATTATGCCCTGGTGTCCTAGCCAGTGATCTCAGTTAAACATGAATTTTAATAATCACCATTGTGCTGATAAATTAAAGTCAAGTATATCTCGTTACTGCATTCACCTACTGAGTTTGGACTTGCAATGCTTAATACATGAACAAACTATGTTTTAGGGGACTTCTCACACAGCTAGAAGCATCATCCTCCAAGACCTAATCCTTACTTCAGCACAAACTTCATGGGTGGTTAGTCTCTTTACTACTGTAAAATGAGGACAACATTCATTTAACTCACCTCACAGCTTTGCTGAGAGGAACTGTTGACATTTCTACCTGCTTTGAAAATGGAAGAAACTACACAAAGTACTACTTATCTAGCAAGAACACTACAGAAACCCACAATTTACTTCTGGCTCAAGTGCTTCAGTTGCTTTTTCAAAGTAGCACAGTACAGTATATATCTACCAAGAAGAAAAAAAAAGCCTTCATAAACAAGTAGAAGTAACAATCTTTTCAAACCACAGTGTCAGGAGTAGAGACCTGAACACCCGTCTCGGATGTGCCCAAGTTCCCAGAACAAATTGTGAAAAATGACTTAATTTCTTCCTGTTTCTGTCACCTAAGCTACAAATTAAAGGATAACAGTCAAGCTTTCTCTTCAGACCAGCAGGCTGCTTAACGTCTGTTAGCCCATCAGTCCCAAGTAGTCTGAATAACTGATTTAAGACAGTGATTTAAACCATTAATTTGAAGCCCCTGGTCCTGCAAATACTTAAGTGTATTAACAAATCTGATGCCATCAACAGGATTACTCTCATGCAGAAGTATTTCCAATATCAAAGATAACACTGTATTTCTATTTAAATAAACAAGTTTTTTGTGACTTGAAAGTAAGGTTGCTTAAGTATTAGTAATAAAAACCATCAGGACTTCCAGCAGATTAGCAGCTACTGTAAACTCAATTTATTTGTATTTAACTTGTCAGCACTGAAAAAAATAGGAGAAACTAAGACCCGTCACTCATCTCTCAACACCATATTTGCAAAATCCTCTCAATGAGGTATGTCTCCTCTATGTTTGATAAGCCTGCCCTCATCTAAGAAGAAATCAGACTAAAGAGAAGAGAAGGAAATTTTACCAGTATGAGATATGTCACTACCCACATACTGCTGCTTATGCCATTTAAGTGGGATATTTGCACAAGTGAGCCCCCGTTCATGTCAAAACAAGCATGGATAGAAAAGTATAATTTAATTAAAACCTCACAGATTGACCATTGGCTAAACTTTTACAACCAATTTCCTAAATTCTGAATATCTGTAGTTCTCTAAGGCACACTGTGAGTGACCCCTAAGAATGCATTCTTCAGCAGAGAGGCAGTTAAAGTAGTATATTTGGTTAAAATGTTCTGAATTGCAGCATCTGAATGACAGCAGACACACTGTAAGAGGAACCCTTATATGCCTGACAATTTAAAAAATAAAATAAAATAGCCTCTCTTCCCCCAGCTTTAAAAAGATGTGGGACACAGTAAACTGCCTTGTTTGAAAGCTGTATTATTTTATCAGTCAACACTAAAATCTTCCACGATTATGATCCATTCAAGGCCAGTTCTATCAGCAATACAATTAATTGCCTGGCAAGACCTACTCATTTTTGTATTTTCATGAGCACACATCGTTCATGCTCATGGTTCAATATAATTCAGAAGCATAGTATTTTCTCATAGCATCCGTTCCAGCACATTCCATGATTAGAAGTCAGGCTGCTAGGGTAATTGTCCTCTTTTTCAATAGCCATGACAATGTTTGCTTTCCTCAAAAAGTAACTCTGAAAGCACTCTAACTGCTAATTTCTATCATGCTATTCTGTGAATATTTCACATTTTGATCTAGGTGAGCAACTAACTTGTAATATAACCCTGTCTACTTCCTTTTCCAAGACAATCATGTTTATTATTGAGGACTTGCTTTAAAAATGAGCCCTCGATCACCACAGATGGCTTATTCCACAATCATCAGCAACTTATTCACAGTTCCGAAAAGCAATTTTACTCTGGAAGAAGTGTCTACTCTCTCTTTAGTCTTTTTGGTGGCCACAGAACTTGTCATCTCTACATTAGCCATATATTAAAAATATTACATATATTGCAGTTGTCTATAAACCAGTGAGCCAAGAAGAGCTTACTTTGCACATCTTTTTGTCTGCAACTCCTGACTTTTTTTTCCCTTTAGTAATCTACTCTTCCATTTTTAATCCATTTGATTTCTGCAGTCCCTAGCAAGGCCCAGAACAACTGAATGATTTTTGAGAACAAGTCAGTAATTTAAAATTCAGTGGTACCCTCTTCACTTCTCTACAAAGGCTGATTTTCAGAGGACATTTAATTACAGGCCTGAGTTCCTATTTTCTAAGCCTAAACACAACCCCTGAAGGCTTACAAGATTTGAGTCACAGCTGGAGCTGTGGTTACTATACAGTTTAAATATCAGCCTCTTTACTGTGCAATTTGTTTCGAAAATCAAATCAGATGCTGTGTCATAAACAAGTACTAATTAAGTACTGAGTGGAAATTGGGCTTTTTTGTGCAAGAAGGGTTCTTAAATATCTGCATCTTCACTTCCATAAGAAAGGATAAATATGTCAAGAATGATAATTATAAAAGGAAACCTACTACGGTACTTCCAAGGCAGTACTGCTGCTTCTCCATTTCATGTAAGAAGAAATGAGAGGGGAAAAAAGTTGAGACCTGTATGAAATACATATGTACCAAGGATTTTATTAATCTGATCATATAACCCATAATGCTTTCTTTTCCCTCAGAGAGGACATTCACGCTGGGTTTCCATCACATAGGTTTTAAACAGGCAAGCTAAACCCATCTCTCTTCTGTCACTGCAAAGCAACAGTGAAGCTACTTATATTACCATTCCTTTAACTCATGATCTACACGCAGTATTTATTTGACAATAATATTGCATTCATTAGATACAACACCTTCTTTGATAAATATCAAGAGAACAACAGGAATAATGCATTTTAATACTCTGAAGGTTGCCTCTGAGTAACAATATTCACGACTCCATTAACTAACAGGCTCTCGGCTACAAAGGCAGAATTAGATCTGTCAGTCACTGACAGGGAAGGGCATGGCCAGTTGCACTGAAGATTGTCCGGTTGAGATGACTTCCACAGCAAAGGAAAGTATCCCCTGTGGCCTAGAACTTGTAATGAGTTTGCATCCATTACAGCAATAAACTGAATTCCTATTACAGAATATACAACTTCATGGCCCAAACAGATCCCATACTCCACTGCCCAAAGCAATACTCAAAATAAGGCACTGTTGGATCTGTGGACTCCAATTCAACAAAACCAAATACAGGATTTCAAAATCTTTCACTGTTATTAGGAGAAAAAAACATGAGCTCTCTAGTCCTATGACTATGAGTTGCCAATATTTAAGTGTGTCCTTTGTGAGATTTTGTAGAAGGAATGAACGAACACTAAGTCAGCTGACTGTCAGGTCTCACAGTTTGACACAAACTCCTTCAGAAGGACACAGTGCTCTCGAACAGTAGGCTCTGACTGCCTGCAAACTTAATGAGTTCACCGCACGTGGTGAGCATGGCTACTCCAGCTCTTTAATGAATCAGTTTGAGTACGTCGACTGAGATCTGCTCAAAACCAACTCCCACTGGAGGATGTCTATTTATATTCCTTGACAGATAAATAGACACAAAGTTTTTTTATATCCTGAAAGAGCAGCAGCAACCAGGAAAACTACTTTTGTAACATGAAACACCTGGATACCTTCTTTAGGGCTCACAAGAATATTAAGCTACAGTATTGAAAACCAAATGGAGACCCATGACAGCACTCCATTAATCTTTGGACAAAGTAACAGCAAGCTCTCCAAACATGCTTACTCTAGCAGTGTAGAGATTCCCTTCATGTCCATAAGTAAAAACATGCTTGATTTCACAACCATTTGACATTTTAAGTATGAAATTTCAGTCCTGTATCCAATCTCCTTTAAGACTGCAGGATCTGTGGTAAAGAAAAGAGAAGCTCCATTTCTCATGCTACTGTCTGAACTCGTACCAGGTAAGTATCCAACAAGAACAGTGGCATTCACAGTGCAAGCATTACGTATAAAACAAGCAGCTGGAAGCCTGTCTAGAGATCAATAAAATGAAGCTGCTACCTTTCAACTATCTTATCTCTTTTTTTTAAGTCCATAGAAAAGTCATAAAGCTCACCTGGATTCTAATTTTTCACTGAGATTCAGAGTGCCAGGAATAGAAAATTCTGTACTTAAAAAAAAAATACAGCCAAAGTAAACAAAATTAAGTCTGAAAAACGACAATCTCCATAATCAGCAAAAGGACCTACAGTGTTAACTTTCACCTTCCTGATCTCCTGCTAAATTTTAGGTAGCAGACAAAAAATTACACAGAAGAGATGGGTTACAGGTCTGTGCCAACTATCCTGGAAGGAAGTCTGCAGTTCACACATTAAGCAGACAAATTTGTATGAGGAATACCATTTTTTTTTCTAAAGAGAAGGAAACACTTTCAAGAGCAGACTGCAGCATTCAACCACATATTCTGCTTAGCTACTAAACTCTTGCCTTCTGAGCAGACTCCAGCACTCAAGCCAAACACTTTCCTATTCACTGAAGTAACCAAAACACTTCCTTTTTGCAGGAATGGACAATCTGTCCCAATACATTTCTCTCACAAAGCACTGTGCTACAGTTACAATGCAAGACCTTTTCACCCATCATAAGTAACTTGGAATTCATAACTAATTGCCTCAAGAACTTACCAAAATATATTAAATTTCCCTTCCTCATCTAAATGCCCTGTACTGAGTTCAGCTCTATGACAGTTCTCAAGTCCTTGAGACTGGCACAGGTTGTAAATGCTCCTTTCCTTGGCTTAGCTAGAGGAAACTCCTCCTTCAGCCAAGTACCAAAGCCTGCTGTCTTGGAGGACTATGATGAAGTGGGGGCAACAGAAGCAGCTGAAGACACCTAATGGGCAGCCCCTGGTAGCCTCATGCAGAACAACTATCAGTAAGACTAGCCAGAATGAGTCTAAAACATTGCAAAAATAACTGGCAAAAAAAGAAAAAAAAAACAAACCCAAAACACAAACAGACAAACAGTTATGTCCTCTCTCCCAAAAAAAGAAAGTCTACTGAGACTGAGTACTGATAACTATTGCCAAAATGAAACAGTCACCATGGGAGGCTAAGTAAATCTATTCCCAATTTAGAACAAATGAGAATTAGTGTTAGACTAACCCAATCTTCTTCTTTAAGAAGATCACTGAAGTCCAGACAAATTAGAAGTAGTTAAGCACTTGATAGATGACATGTAGGAAGTTACTAGTTAAAATGGAGAGGATTACGATTAATACAACAATTGTAAGGAGGATAAGAAACTAAAAGAGTAGAGGATCACAGGTTATTCTGAAAAAGGAACCATCAAGCTGTACAGAGATTGATCCTTGTTGAAATTTAATATTAATCTGGAAATTAATGTTAAATATCCTTACTAATGGCTAAAAAAACCCCAAGAATTACTGATGTGCTAATGAAATTAGAGAGACGTCATAAACATATAGGACACAGCATCTTGAAGATTTGGGTAACAGAACAAACACTAGATGCACATAAATCAGAATGTTACATTATTTCCATTATAAATTAGGAACTCAGTAACTGAGAAGAAGGGAAAGAGGTCCTGGGATATGTTACTCATTAGATAATGATGGTTCACCAATACAATGCAGCCACAATGATGGCAAATACTACTGTAGGATATTGTATAAAGGGAAGCACTCCCAGAAGAGAGATATTAGGATTACTGCTTTTGTACAAGGAATCAATAAAATATTTCCTGGAATGTTCTACATAGTTCTGGTCGTTCAAGTTTCAGGGAGACTGACCACATTCCGCAGCTGTTTAAAAGGGTCTGCTAAGATGATCAAAAGTTACAGGAAATTTCCTATGACAGAAAGACAAATAAATTAAAAAATGCTGGTTTAGCCTGATCAGATCCAGCTCAGAAGAATACGATTGCTCTCCACAAACATCTGCAGATCAACACAAGGGAACAAGGAAAGCTGTTTAAGCTCAAGGACAACACTGGCACAAGAACAAATGGAAATTAATTAGCCATGAATGGAGTTAAGCTGGAAAATAAGAACAAGGATTCTAACTTTCAAAGTAGTCAAGTTTGGAATAGCTCTACAATGGCATAGCAAAGACAATTCCACTTAGGAACTGCTTGGAGTAGTTTGGAAAAGCTCTAGAGTACACTGTCTGCCAGTATCAGACTTGAACCCATTCAACACCAGATCTGTTCCAACACCACACAGAGATGTGTCTTCTCACTGATGGGCTCTCTATAGTGCCTGCAGAAAGTCTTATTTTTAGGTGAGTGAGATTATAGATATCCAGAAATACCTTCTTGTCAGCAAAAACCTTGCAGGACATTTATGCTTGCTTATAAACAACAGCTGTAACAAAGTACTAGAGCAACACAATTCAATGGAGTCATACCAGTCAAGAGAAGAAAAAAATTAAAAGGAAAAAAAAATACAAAAAGAACAGGGAATAAAGATTTTTTTTTTTTCCTTTTGAACATATTAGCAACAGAAAACACCTTCACATTTGAAGGAAGTGTTAACATTGTTTGGACTTCTTCAGAAAACTGTTGAGATGCTTCCAAGACCCATCTTCTAAACAAGATCAATTCATTTCTTGAGACTACACCCACTTCTCATTGTTCTAATTTGCAGGAGGTGAGTGATAGCTGGCTGCATTTCTCAATCACGCTGAGAGCTGTGGCATGTAAGAAGGAAGGGCATTTAGCAGACCCAATGAACAACCCCCCTGGAGAACCGCCAACCTCTTCTTAACAGACAGAATTCAAGGCCAACTATCCATAAACTAAAAGCAACTCCCACATAAACACTGCTCCATTCTGCATCGCTCTCACAATAAATTACAAACGATGTGTGTAGAGAGGGAGAGTGACTACATTGTATGACGGACTTTCATGCTAGACCATTTTTCTCTGAAACAACCAGAGACTGTTCTGGTTGCTGTACGAGCAAGCATGGAAACATTCTGACTTTCTTTTCTACTCAGAATACAGTCCTGCCTTGATTAGTATCCAAGCAAAAACTGCCATCACCTTTTTCCACAGTGTTTAATCCATCCTCTTACATTTGGAGGAAAAAGAAACCCCCTCAAATCTGTAAGAATAACTATGACCTAAACTGGAAATATCATGAGAGACTACTACAAACAGAAAAATCCCATGTAGGCACACAGCCAGCTGACAAAAACCACACCAGAGTTCTGCACTGACTGGTATCATCCGAATTCCCTCTCTACCATCTTCTGCAGATCTGTTTTGCTCCAGGTGCTTCTGAAGAAGATGGGCCCATGTAGACTAAAGTCAGAAGTACACTTATTATATTGCTCTGCTAACATACAACTGCACTTAAGAACTTCACTCCTTCATAGTATGTGCCCATAACCTTTCCCTTCTTACCATGGGATGAAGGAAATTAAACCAGCACTAGACTTCTTGCTGCTTCTAGTCAAAACTGGTTATTCCAGTGGATTCTGCCAAGAGGTTGCATGGTTCCTGCTCACAGACTGTAAATACTTCTGTCCTTCCCTCACCAAGACTGGAAAGACCCCTTGCCGAGCTTTCCCATTCTTCCTTATTCTCTCCTTTCTGTTGCTCTCATCAAGATGAATGCACAAGACCCTGTTTCAGCAGTGGGGGAAGGGAAATTAAATCAGATGTTTCTCAATTTTTAATACAGAGGAGGAATAGAAGCAGCTAGAGATTGCAAAATTACGATCAATCATTTGTTTCCAAGAAAAATCACTGAGGAAAAGTGAAATAATTTAAAACTAAAAGTCATCATTGCCACTTCTGAACCCTTCTGCCATCCCAGATAACAAATCTGGCTGTGCACACACGGCTGCAAGTAGGCTGAGCACCCATTGGTTAATGGAACCAAGGAACTTGCACATGAAAGAGAAAAAAATGAATTTTAATGCAGTTTTTAGAAATACTTGTCACTGTTTCAGCATTGCCATTTAGTGAATGGGACCGATTTCTCTCTCAGTAGGGGATGATATTTTAATGATGTAACAATGTACTTCCCAGAAGAAAGACAAGCCTCATGAGGCAGATTAAAACTAAGAATATTCAGATCCCATTAAAGTCAGACAGTTTCAAGCCATTTTTAAAATTAATTTTGTTTAATGATAAAATGTGTTATCTTAACAGGTGGCTAGCCAATTGTAAAATTAACCAAAACATGGTCAGAAGCACAAGGCTAGCTATTAGAACTGGTTTCTTTGTATTCTGCTTTCTTTTATCAGTGTACCATAAGACTCTACACAAATTCCTCCAGTCCATGACCCCTGGCAAATTTCTGAGCTTCAGCTTTCTCTTTCTGCAAGCAGCGGTAGTATTTGTCCAAGACCAGAGTTCCTCAGGACCTCAGAAAAAGAGACATTAGAAAGCCCTAATGTTGAATAAGCAGGAAATATTTACTGAAATTCCCAGGACGCTTATTGTCAACCATTTCTGTGGTATCAAGAAGTTTTTCTCAGCACTGATCAGCATCTTGTCAAGGAAGCAGCTTCATGTTGGACTGCTTATTCATTGTATTTTGAGCACTTTCTCTTTAGCTGCAGCCACTGGACTCTGCTATGCTACAACTCATTTTCAGTTTCCACAGCTGAACACACAGTGGATTCAGCCCTTATGTGCAAAATCACTTAAAATATATAAAGAGCATGGCCTGCTGAGCATCTCCTGAATGGTAAGGAGGAAATGAGGAAGACTGAAGAAAATATTCAGTATTTGAAACACTAGTTAAGCTTGCCACTGAGAATAAGTTAAATATTACACAAATCTCACCAGCATACGTGGAGTTTGAAATGACACAATGTAAGCAGACAAGGAAGTGAGGAAACGGCTTATTCCGTCTGCATGGATGAATTTAGTATGAGAATTTTCATACAACAAAATCGAGTTGCTCAGCTTGCTGGTTTTACTGGTCTTACACGTGATCTGATCATTTATACCCTAAATACTGTTGCAGCAACCACTAGGAAGATTAATATGACAAGAATATATGACAATTATGCAGATGAAAAAAGGTCTGTGGAATCCCTTCACTCAAGTCTTAGTGAAAATTCCCAATTTCCAGGTATAGATGATGCTCTTTGTAAAAGAAAATAAATACTTTTCATGAACACGTTTTATGATACAAACAAACTACTAACACAGTAAAATCCAGAGAAAACAAAATAATGGATGAACACATTCACTTGACAAGCGTATCCACTCAATATCTGTATGTCAGGAAATACTTTCTGATCCCCACTTCAAATATTTTTAGTGTGAATTTTAAATGAGACCAGACCATGAAGTCTCCTTTGCCATTTAACTTTGTCTGAAGCCATTCTTTCTGCTACCTCTGTAGCTGCTAGCACTAAAAATAAATAATAAAACAATGGAAGTTTATATTTTCATCCCATTTACGGCCCAGAGATCAGAGCTTGGTTGGCCACCAGAAATATTCCAAAGATGACCATTTATTTTTTTCTTCATTAGATACCTCTTAGAGGGACAATCTCTGAACACTGTACATTCCTACCTTACCTCTAGAGATGACACACAGGTATGGAATAATTTTATTTTCTTCCTCTAAAATCCTCATTACCTTTTTCTGTATCACAAACCTCTATAGGATATTGAGAATGTTGAGGCCAAAGCACATCTTCTATCTTCTAAGGATTATTTAGGAAACCCTTTGCCAAACCAAACTTGTGGTTAGAACAGTCTGCTTTATCTTACTAATGAGAATGATAATTTAGTACCAAATACTCATGAGGAATTACAGCTCTGCTGACTGGCAAATAATTTGCCAAGGCAGATTAGTTTAGCTGCATAAAATAAATATCCACCTGCACATACTAGCACTAATCAGGGCGTGAAATTAAACTTTTTATTCAGTGGGAAATAACTGCTGCAAGGCGGCGATTTAGTCTGAGAAGCAAATATTAAGGTCAGCCTATTCTCTCTGATGTTTATAGTATATATTACAGTGTGGAGAGCATGGTGCAACAAATTTGGCTTTTTAAGTCTATGAAACTAAATACTTCAATGATGCGATAGCAAATTTGCCATTTGCTTTTCTAATTGCATACATTTAATGGAGCAAAGTGGCTGAAATGAAACATTACCAGAGAAGTGAGGGTGAAGTTCCTGAAGTACCAGAGGCCTGCACCAAGTGCAGAAAAATCTACAGCACAAAGTTTGGGATGGAAGAAAATAAATCAACATTTTCTTTGCAATACACCAGTCTCAACAAATTTCCAACTAAGAGGATGCTGTTTCAGCTAAGCACACGTTTAATATTCAAACAGGACTTGCAAGCCCACATTTAGGAGGCAACATTCTTGCTCTCCCAGCTCACAGAATTGTTCTCACTGCTTTCATGACACCCTTGCTTTGGATACTCAGGATTCTCTGCCACAATGTCCACAACATAAATAGGTTCTTAGGAAGACCGCAAGGTTCTCCAAGAAGACTTTCTTAAAACAAAGCTAACAAATCATAGGTCTTAAAAATCCCAGTCCTACTGACACCACAAATCATTCACTGCAAACAGAATGTCTTTTAAAGTATAAGCCTTTGTCCATCTGTTCCATATATATACACACAAAAACAGAAAAAAAATTCCAACTTTATTACCCTTCGGCCTGCAGTAACACTGACTATTCTTCACTGTATTACCTGGCAGTTGTGTGGAAACTCCTACAAACGTGGGAGTATAAAAATTAATCAACTTCAGACTTTTCCCTAATTAAAAAAAAACCCGAGCCAAAACAAAAACACACACAAAACCCTTAAAAAACTGGCAATGACCAAAAAAACCCCAAAAACCAATGCATAGATGTATCTTAAAAGACAACCAAAAGGTTCTGCTTCTCCTGTGAAAGTGGAAGGTCCATCAGCACCTCCTAGAATCGCATCCAAAAAGAAAAGGAAAATGGTAATTTAGGGATAAAACAGAAAAAAAGACACTCATGGAGAACGCCAGGATTGACATCTTTCTATTCACAGGCCAAGAAATTAAATAAATTATTGCAAATTGATTAATTTGTAAAAACTGAGAAAGTGAAACTTCATTAAATATCAAGCTTTTGCCTCTCCAGCCATCCTATATGGGATCCCAAACTGGTCAGGTACTGTTCCAAGCACTGCTAATTAAATACAACTGAAGTTGTCACTAGTCCATTCAAGAAAACAGATGTCGCTTCATAGAGCTTTGATATTTTTCTTAAATACCTTTCAAAATGAGGAACAAAAAATATGAACTCTTATAAAAAGGGCTTTATTGTATTTTTATAGCATATTACATACCTTGTAACAATCATTCTGTTAAGTGTGAATGTCAGTTTTATTTTCTGTCCTTTTTTCCTGGCTATTTACAAGCTTTGTAAGAATTGTTCCTTAATTAAGTCTAAACATAGTTTTATATAAATGGATTCCTGGAATTAAAAACGTTCAGACTTAAGAAATGATTGTTACAGAGACTGTAACAGGCCGTAAAAAAGAATGCCACTTTAAACAAAGATTTCTCATTTTAATTAAAAAGATAATCATCAGAACATTCGTATACTTAACAGAACCATTTGAAGCTACTTTGAAAAAATATCTACTATTCTATGCAGGCTTATGTAGTTTACTTTATATGACATTTAATCAAAGTCTCAGTTGAGCCTATCACACTCATACTTTAAATACTGTATCTACAGTTTCAAACACTTATTCAAACATGAAAGTTACTTATCCAGCACCTCGATTTCTTGTTCTTTTGTAAACAGTTATGACAATGGAAATTCCATTTCTTGAAGGCATAAAAGCAGAGCTCTGTAAGGCAAGGGGGTTGGGGCAGGGCTTTTGTGTGCATTTTTTTAAGTTAATGGGCATATTCAGCTTATGCATCAGTCTCTTACACACTTTACTTTATAAAGAGTGTACTTCTATCTGTAGCATTGTACAAACACGAAAAAGGGCTGAAGTGAACTAAGACAGGTTCCACTCTGGTAAAATCCTTGCTGTAGCTGCAGAAAACTGGACTATATAATTTAAAAGATCATATTTTTAATCTATGAACCGTCTTTCATTCGAAACAAACAAACAAACAAACAAACAATCTGATGACATGTAGAACACATGATAGAAAACACTCATTCACCAGCAAAAAATCTTCCCTGGTGAGCAGCTGCTTTGTATTGCATAGTGTTAATACACAGCAATTTAATATGAGAAATAAATTAGGCCTTATTAAAATGTAGAGTAAGGAAACAAAGTTAAATAAATGATTTAAACTTTAAACTATTAGATTATATGTATTGTAACTGACCATGGATAACTAGGAATCTGGTAGCAGCTATTAGTTAAATGTAATACTGCTTCATTGGCAAGTAATCAAGCCAGTATCAGCCACTGAGAAGGTAGCTGCCTTCTACTCCCATCGAAATGTTGCACAGACATAAGCATACAGCAAAACAACAGAGTACAATCTGCCTTTCAAAGCATTAAATATAGATGCCTTAAAGCAAAATAGTTTCATTCATAATATTAGCACTGGATGAAGTTTCCATATGACATTTTTCTATTAGAGTTGGACATTAAAATGAAAAACAAATCACCAGGTCCATCTTGCCTGATATCTTGTGACTCAAGAGAGCTGCTCAAAGTCAATGTCAAAAACTAGGTACTGACATATTTAAGTGGAAAAAGTATTATCTTCTAGAGAAGTACAAAAATACTACCCCCTACAGGGTTGCTTTTCAATATGAAATGAAACCTACCCCAAACACACATGAAAACCAAAACTATCTCTCCAGTTTTTGATAACAGGCCTCGTGTCTCCAAAACATATTTGAGTATTTAC
Source organism: Pseudopipra pipra (assembly GCF_036250125.1). Lineage (NCBI taxonomy): Eukaryota > Metazoa > Chordata > Aves > Passeriformes > Pipridae > Pseudopipra > Pseudopipra pipra. The sequence continues at coordinate 23,754,491 of NC_087556.1, forward strand.
CTACGATGCTGCCTGGGAAGCTCTGAGAAAATCAATAATTAATAGCAAAGCCCTCCTCAATCCAAACTGTGAGCCACCAAACAAGGAAGACGAACATGAAGCGTGTCCCACACTCGGATGGACAAGGTGAATGATTCAGCATTAGCTGAGAGGATGCACGAGCTACCTCTGTGCAGATAACTGCACCAGTGCCATTACTGCAGTGCCCAAGCACTTCCTGAGTGCTAAAAGGCAGAAACAAGAAGACTTTTCCTAGGAGGGCCAAGATGATACTTGCAACTTATCCTTCACGTATCTAAACAACCTACCTGTGCCACCCCTCCATGAACACCAGAAGACCCCTAGTCTGACAAAACTTTACTACATCAGCATAATTAAAGTAAGAGCCACATCCTAGAGAGAAATGCACTAAAGCAAAAGCCTGAGATGTGTTAAACCAAAGCTTTTCTCACTCTCCTCTCAACCTGTAAGCAAAAATACCCCCAAAAAGTTCAGAGTGGACAGAGGAAAGCCACATCTTTCATTGCACATTTTACAAGCATTTTGCATACAAGAGGCATTCTAATAAAACATGGAAGAACTTAGGTTAGATTTTAGCTCTCAGTGCAGCCTGATCTTGGTAATTCCTCCTTTTATCTGGTGCTCTTAACAGACACATCTCCCATAAGATCAGCTCTCTCAGGCTCCAGCCTCTTCCCAATGTCAAGGAGCTCTATTGTTTGCTCTATTGTTCGAGTGGGACACAGCCCAGCTGCAAGATGGATGGGGATTCCCTCAGCCTCCAGGCCTGATCTTACAGATGATCTCAAAAGGCCTGGACTAAGTCCTTGGAAGGGAACCTCAGTACAGGAGGCAAAAAAGGCAGCATATGAGAAGACAGGGCAGCACGTACACAGTCCTGTCTGGCAGCAGACAACAATGTTTCACAAGAAACTTTTTGGGATGTGAAACTCACTATCTAGAGGCAGGTTGTAATTACCAAGCTTGGCCAAACACAAGTGCAGCAGGATCTGGGACACTCCTTTGGCCGTCCACGCACCAAAGAGGGCCATTCATTATTACTAATTGCTACCTTGTCTATTTAGGTGTCCATGGCATTTTCCCACTTCACTGAGCTGAGACTCCATAAATCTGAGAAACTTGGAGACTACTAGCAAAAGGGTCAAAAAGTCTCAGGAGAAACAAGTTCTTCCAGATCAAAAAACAAAAGCCAAACAAGTGGTTTCGAAGCTCAATTAAAAATTAAAATCTGCAAATAGTGTTTCCTCAATTTCATTTTAGGCATATGTTTTGAAGGTTTAATAGAATTCCTTCTTCCTGATGAGCCTAAATTTAATTCTGTGCCACTGGAAGCACTAATTCAAAACAAACTTTTAGCAAGTGTTGCCAGTCATTTAAATTATATCCTTAGGGAAAAAACAGTTTGGGGTATGTGAAATTTACACACAGCTTGGTTGGCAGCAGTTTGTTTTCAATTCTAAAATATTACATTTCTGGCCAAAACACTTAGAAATATCAACTAACGAAGAAAGAGAATGAAACTACAGTTTAAGTGCACAATGCCTCGCATCTACGTAAATTAGCCGCATCTGAAGAGTACCTTGGATGCAAGTACCCCCAAGGCTGTTTTCCATGCCAGAGGCCAACTCACAGATCTAAACAATGTACGTGCTCTTCGCAGTCACTAGAACTGATACGCTGCTGCGGCAGCAGGTGAAACGCTTAAGTGTCAGTATTTACAGCTCTCGCGGTAGAAAATGGGAGGAAAAACAAAATTACAGAGGGATGGTGTGCCGTATGGAAGGATAGTCTGAGGTGTACAGATTAAGAGGAAAAAAATAAGAATTACATGCGCAAACCCTCCCGGTGCCTCTGGGCCCCTCTGCAAGGTCCTGCCTCTTTCCAGTTTCACTTCTCTCACTCCCAGGTGGCACCTGGAGCTTCCTCCCCCTCCTCCCAGTGCTCCTTTTCCACGGATTTGGGGACCCTGCTCCCGGCAGGCAGCCCCTCCCCGGCAGGCAGGACACCTCCCCACCCCGGGCCCCGCTCACCACCCTCCTCCGCCCGCCAGCCCGGCGCCCCCCGGTCCGGCCCGGCCCGGCCCAGCCCAGCCCCGAGGCCCGGCCTCCTCCCGGGTCCCCTTCCCCATTGCCCCCCGCTCCATCTCGCCACCCTCCACCACCCCACGCCCATCCCCCCCAGCCCCTCCACACGCACAGGTGCCCACATCCGCCGCCGCCGCGGCCCCTCACCATGAACTTGAGCGCCTTCTCCTGCAGGACGGCCTCGGCCGGGTCCATGGTCCCGCGGGGCCGGGCCGGGGCCGCCCCCCCGCTCGGTGAAGGCCGCAGCCAGCGCAGACGGGAACCTGCGCTGCCCCGCGCCCCCCCACCGCGCCCCGCTGCCCGCACGGCGCATGCGCCGCCCCGCAGGCCCACGGGAAATGGAGTCCCCGGCCATGGGGCCAGCAAGGGCCCATACCGCAGACTGGAACTACAAATCCCGGCAAGCCTCGGGGGCGTGGGCACGTCGGGAGGTGGCTGGCGCATGCGTCCCCGTCATAGAGGGGGCCGACGGGAGATGTAGTACTGTGGGGCCGTGACGGTGTGAGGGACGGGCAGGGGTCAGCGGGGGGCGGACCGAGTGACGGAAGGAGGGTCGTCCACAGCCTCAGACCTTACCCGTGGGGCGTACGGCTGGCTCTCGAGTCACAGCCCCCGCTCTCTGCAGTTAGCACCTCAAATCAGAGAATCACAAAATCACAGAATATGCTGAGTTGGGAGAGACCCATCAGGATCATCGAGTCCAGCTCCTGGTCCTGCACAGGACCATCCCCAAGAATCCCTGAAAGCATTGTCCAAACACTTGAACTCTGCCAGGCTTGGTGCTGTGACCACTTCCCTGGGGAGCCTGTTCCAGTGCCCAACCACCGTCTGGGTGAAGAACCTATTCCTGACACTCAAACTAAACCTCCCCTTACTCAGCTTCATGCCGTTTCTTCGCGTCCTGTCACTGGCCACGAGAGTGAAGAGGTCGGCGCCTGCCCCTCCGCTTCCCCAGGAGGGCTCTGCTGCTCCCACATTTTGCTCCAGTGCGCTCCGTGCTCATGCGCTGTCAGAGTTCATCTCGACTGTTGCTCATAAACCTAAAATGAACCTCCTACTCCTGCATGTGGGGGTACCATAATAGGTGACTGCCATCCAGAGAGAAAGTTGGTCTGAAGGTCTGCAGGGGATGTGAAACAGGAAAACTTGCATCTCTGGAATGGGTCAAGTAGGCTGATGTTCTTGAGGGATGTTTGTTCAAAGCCATCCTGTAAACTCCTCACATAAACATCCTCCTGTGGTGCTTTGGTGCCCTCACACTTTGCTTTTTTTCTAGTAGTGTTTCTAAAACAATTTTCCCTGAAAATTGGGCCAAGTTCCCTTTGCTGTACCAAGAAGCAAAATAAAAAAATTATTGATCGGCATCCCTTGAATATCAGCTGCACATAGACTGGAGGGTTTTCTTTCTGTTGCACACCCTAAAAGACCAGCTCACTCTATGGCAGTCATCACTTCTCTTGCATTTATTAAATTTGCCTCATCTCTTTTCAGTTTTCCTGAGTTTTTCACAGTGTGCCCAAAAGCTGAAGCCACCTCCCATATAGCAACAGAGAGGAATTACTTCTTGTGTCTTTAGCACTAACTGTAAGACCCTGATAAGTTTTTACTTCTCTACAGCAGACATGACACTGATTTATAGGCAGTTTGTCATCCAGTAAAACAGGTTCCTTACCTTACTGCATTTATATATATTTGACTCTGCATCTTAAGTGAGATACCCTGGATTTCTTCCTATTCAGATGCAAAGAAGCCAGCCACAAACATCAGCACTTGCTTGCCCACATACAGCTTAAACCCATTCTTTTGATTTGTGTTTGACACAGGAACAAAAGTGAAGCTTCCAGCTGCAGGTACAAAACCAGCACCTCCTGAGTACCAACCCCTTCCCTCATTTTCTCTAAACAGCTCATCTCCTCCACATTTTTAGACAAGATGATCAGAGAGAAAACAAAGGACACAGAGAATGTGCCCATTACTGGATTCCTTGCAGGGACATGTGACCCACGTGGTGCCTCATGATCCAGGAGTGTCTCCTGCAGCCAATGACAGCAAGGTGACAGGGAATGTCAGCCCATGCAGGGTGTGATGCTCCCAGAGCAGTGGCCTGAGAGAAGGAGGCAGGGATAACCTTATGTCCTCCTCTACAATCCCAAGGCATAGGAATCTTCCAAATAAAGTTTTCGGGTCGCCAGGACATAGGCTGCTATTCCTGGGCTGGCCCAGCCATGCTCTTGGCCATCATAATTTAAGCCCAGACTCTTAGCAGTGAAGCGCCTGAAACGCTTGGCTGTAGTGGGGCTGGGCATTTTCCAGACTGCTGACAGCACTGAAAACACTCACCACAATTATATAAATAACAGTAATTATAATGAGGGAGTCCTATAATTACAAAGGGGTGGCTCCTGTAACCGTACGAGGGGTTGCTGGTGCTTGAGGCATGGCTCTCCCATGTCTCCTCCCTCTGGGCATCCTGCAGTTGGCTGAGATGTAAATGGATCCTCTTCGCAGCAGCGTGACAGGATGAAGGCTTTGATTGCATGGTTTATTTGTCAATAATATCTGATGCCGGCCTAATTGTAGTAAAATTGAAAAATGTAATGCTTCAGCACTAGACACCAGTGTCCCAAAGCCCTCCAGGCTGATTGATCTGTCTGGACTGTAATTTATAGGGGATTAATGTCTGAGGGTCATAAAAAGCATGAACTATGTGGAGCCAAAACTAATTAGTATTTAGGTGCTGGACTGAAAACTTGGTGGAAGAAGATAGTGGCTGAGTTATTCTTCCATACTGGCAGCAGGATCCCACAATGCAGGACGACTGCAGAGAGACAGGGCAAGGGCCTCTACCATAGTAGAGAAACCGAGGAAGGACTCTGAGATGCAGCACTTGGCCCAGCAGCACTGAGCATGGAATAACACCTTGCCATGTGAACTTTCCTGCATCTGCAGCCCAACCTTGTGGTTCCTTCCCACTGCAGGATGCTCACTGCAGCTGGATGACCAGCTCTACACCCAGAAGCTTGCTGTGTCCACTGTAGCCAGGAAGAGAATGGGCAGCACATCAAGCCGTGACATCCACTGGATCTGTGGTGCAGCCCTGTGCCATCGGGATGTCGCATCACACACCAGGAGGAGAGGCACTGGAGAGGACTGTGATGCATAAGGCAGGGGGAAGGCACACTTCGAGTTCAGCAGATTTACAACCAATTAAGCAATGATTTGTTTGAACTGCAGGAACAACCAGACGTGTGGTCAATGCTGTCTCTGCCACAGTAGAGCTGCCCTGACCAGCTCCTCTTTACTTTCCCCTGAAACAGCAACTATACACTCCCTCCCTGCCCTCCACCCCCTCACTGCAGAGCACGTTGCATGAAGTGAGCCACATAGCGCTCAGGGACCTCAGCATCCTTCCAGATGAAGGATGCTACCTAACAGTAAAGATATTACTGTGATTATTTTTGCAATAGCATATTGCTCTGTGCATTCCGGACTCTGCGGACCACATCCACGCCTGGTGTAGCACCATGTTAATTTGCTGTGGCAATCATTAATTGGGTAAGGAGCAGCTGGTGCTTTGCTTCAAGTGAAGCTGATTGGGTCAGTAAGTAACTGGTTAAGTGATCTACAGCAGGTACAGCCCTACTTTTCTCTGCAGTCCAGAGGGGTTTCACTTCTTGTCCCTGTGACCTTTGGTGGAAGCAGCAAGATTTGGCCATGAAACATTAGGGAGCTTTAATCAGTGCAGCTCCTTTGGGCATTATTGCTTGAATTTTAATATTTTGAATAATAAAGGATGATTTTAAATTAAATTTGTGAAGTCACCATCTGTGTGTGCTTGGCCTTGTTTTCCTCTGCTTTGGCAGTGCCTTGACTTCGTTCTTTCCAAGTTGGAGCAAAAAGGAAGGGAAGTAAAAAGAAGAGATCACTCCAGTGGAAGAACCTTTTGTTATTCCCTTTGTCCTGCAAGAACTTGGCAGCAACAGCAGCTGTTATTGAGGGTATGTTTCAGTGGTGAGCACACAGGCAATGTCTGATAGCATAAGAACTTGTGAGAAGGCAACAGGGCCCCCTGCACCCAGAAATATCCCAGCTCAGCCTCTCCATCCCAGCTCATTCATGACGGTGGCATGTTTCACACAGGGCACTGGCATCTCAGCTAAAGGGGCTTGGTGTGCAGTGGACTGGGGAAACTGGGGGCAGGATGGGGGAAAAGGGGGTTTTTTATGATGAAGGGACTTTGCTACTCAGTCATACAAGAGCAAAAGGAGAGAGTCCAAGCCCACGTGGTATGAATTACATTCACTGAACAGGACAGTACCCATTACCTGGTAAAAGGAGAAGTGCAAGGCAGCACGAATGGAGGAGATGACCAGAAAGAAAGGCTTCTCTGCAGAGAAACCACAGTGGTCAGGCTGTGGGTTGACATTACAGGCTGAGCTGATTGTATCCCTTGTGCTGCTGAAAAGGGGAGCTACATCCCCTCTCCTGTCTCTGCCAGCCATGTGCTTCCTCCTCTCATCTTCTGCCTGCTCCCAAACTTGTTTGCTAGCACGGTGAGCTGTTTTTGTTCACTGTAGTGTCAGGAAAATGATACTAAGGAAATATAAAAAAATGCTTCTTTACTGGCCAGTCAAAGTGACCTTTTTTGCCATCAGACAAATGGCAGAGTTACTGCAAGGGTAGGTGGGAATTGTGCTCCAGGGCAGGGAAGGATGAGACTGGTCCCTTCAGTTATGGGGAGCTGCTAATTCAGTGGATACTAGGTGAAAAACCTCATCTTCACACTTGTCAGGGTCTTTTGTGGGGGCTGAGGGCCCTCCCTGCAGGAACAGCATCATCACTGCTGCTGGAGGCTCTGTATGGCCAAGGCAGAGTGGAGGAAAGTCTCAGAAAGGTCAGATCCTGAGAGCTGGGCATCCTCACGGGGATTCTGAGCAGGTAAACCTGAGCTCATTTCCCAGTTTCCCATCTTACCACTGTTGCTGCATAGTGCTGTTCTCCCTCCAGATCCACTTGGCCACATGGAAGCAGGAGATGCTGAAGCCTTGGTCCTAGTCCTTTCCATAGACTATGCAGTGCTTTGTTTAAAATATGGATTAAAAGGAATCAGGGTGACAACAACCTTCTTGAACAGGAACTATAGCCATTGCCAGTAGCCTTCCCAGTTTCACCCACAGACTTGCCAGAGGCCCTGGTGTTGAACACCCAGCTGAGGAACATACAGAAACATGCACCCCGACTCCCAGCCAGCCAGGTGCCCCAGCACAGATCTGGAAGCACCTCTTTACCCTAAAAGCAGCTCCTTCACTCTCTGAGGCCTGGCCACCTCCCCAGGATGCATCCTCTGGTGTTTGCAGCACTTTTCATCAGCCTGTCCTTGAGACAGCAGCAATGACAAATTCATCAGTCCTTCAGCAAGCACGAGTCCAGAGGATCATTGCCAAGAGCTCAGTGTTGCTGTCTGAAGGGTGGCAAAGGGGAAAGTAAGATTTCTTCTTACAAGGATGAAAAACAAACCCAAACCACCAAACCTGACCCGATAGAACAAAAACAACCCCAACAAGTACCTTGTAGTCAGAACAGCCTTTTAAAGCCTCATGAATATTTAGCTTGTCCTCATGTAAAATATATGACTTTGTGTAAGGATCAGGCAAAGGAGGTGCATGATTTTTTTCTGATTTATGGGCCCGGCAACGGATTATTCATAGCAGAGCAGCTGTGTGGAAAGATTCATCCACTGCAAAATGTGATTGTACATCAGGCAGTGTGAGGGAACAGAGCTATGACTAATGGCTACTTTACATATAAATGAGAAGGTTTGCGCTAGGAACTGTAAAAAAAATACAATCATTCAGCTGACGGCCAGGCCTCTTTATCGCAAGCACTGCACAGGGGCCATGGAAAGCCGGGAACAAGCCTGCCTGAAGGCGCTGCCTTCCCTCACATCCTCCAACATACAATAAAGGAGGCAGCAGCAGTCAACACTTCCAAGGGCCAGATTTGTTGCTGGTATGAATCTGCAATGGGGGAAGGCAGATGTGTCTCCTCCTGCCTCGGATGCCCCTGGAAGTCCCTCCTGACTGGGCTGGAGCATCGTGCTCAAAAGCAGACGGGCAGCATGAGCCAGGGTGCTTGGCACAAGCCTCAGCACAAGCCCTTTGCTTCCCCTCCCCACTGTGATCACAGCCTCCCCCACCCTCCCTCTTCTAGCCGAGACGGGTTGTCTAGACATTGCAGATGTGGACAGATGTTGGGGCTGTAATTTATAGCAATGGCCTCCAGAAGGCAATTCCAATTTGTTTCGCTAAAGCTTTAAGTTACAGGCAGCAAGATCTCCTGTAAATACTCTTGACTTACATAGTAAGTACATAAGAGACTTTGCCTGGCAAAAGCCCACTTGCTGCAGCAACTATGGCTTTCCCCATATCGTGGAGGGATGTTACGATTCGTAGATCCGAAAGGAAATGCCCTCTGCCAGGGACCCAACGAGTCCAGAAGCCCCAGCCCGAGTTCCAGGAGCTGACACACATGCAGTTCAGAGGTTGCTTCTCCAGCATCATTCACTGCTCAGGGATGGAGTTTGGGATCCTGCCTGCAGAGCTAACTCCCACACCCTATGTGCACCCCATTCCTCATGGGGCATTTCCCTGCCATTTTGTGCCTGAAGGACAACTCAGAAAAGGAAATTTTCCCAGCCCTTTAAAAGATTCCCTAGAGGGAAACCTCGCCTGAAAGGAAAAAGGCCCTCAGAAGGAAAGATTTCCCTGTAGGGAAAGCTTTTAAACCCAAAGAGAAAAGAAGCACAGTCTTGTCTCTGCCCAGGTTCCTACCAGCCCTGTTCAGAGCAGCCCAGAGTAGGCATCACAAGATCTTCTCCCTCCATCAGACACCACCCAATATCCCAAACACTCCTTTTGCTGCTCTAACCCTCTTGTTAAAGACAACCATGGTCCCAGTTTTGCAAATCTGCAGCAGATACCATTACAAGTGAAGGACAAGGAAGCCTGCAGCCATGGGAGAAGAGGGCACTAAAAAGGTTATGGTCACAACCAACTACTTTCAGCATTTCTGTCGTGCGAAACCTGCCAACCAAGGTTTGAACAAGAGAGGGAGTATTCCTTCAGCACCATTTCGGAGCACCTACAGTTCTTCCGCTTGCAGAGTCCAAGGGGAAAGAATAGGAGCCCTTTAGCAATTATTTGCTCCTGCAACTCTGTTTGTGCAGGTTGTTCCTAGGTGGAACAGCACAGACTTTGTCACAGGGCACTGAGGTGCTCTGCAGTGGGTGTATTGGTGCATAGGTGCCTGAGTACCTAGGGAGGCACATGCTAATGGGAAGCCCCTCTGGCAGTCCCTGATAAATTACAAAAGCTGGTGCTGACATGCCGCAGCCAGACAGGTCTCAGAGATCCCACCATGTAGCTCTCCCTCATGCTAGGTGCAGTACACAGCAGATCACTGCCCAGAGAACTAGCAAACTCATTCACTTCAATCTACATATATTTCCACCTGTGAAAGTCTGTCTGTCCCATTCATCTCTGTCTCTTGGCCATCATACTAGTGAGAACCTGTAGAAGACTTCTGCATGTATGAGACCACCAGAAAACAGAGACATGAGATTATATCTTGTATTCATCAGAGGTGAAGACCACATTTGGAGACTGGGATATAGCATATGGCTGAAACCCCACCTTCAGAAGTCCCAGGACAGGGCATCAACCAAGAGGAAGTTAAATATATATATGCAAAACAAAGAGCATACACAGAGCTGGAACACAGCCACTACAGCAGTTTCATCCACAAAGCAAGGTTGTGGAGAAACAAGACCCTGCAAACTCTGAGACACAAAGTGATTCAATTAAAGCTTGTTCCTGTGAGGCTTGGTTGGGATTAGAGATGTGCTCCCTTTGAATTTGCGGCTGAAAGTCTGCAGCCACATATCACCCTGGGAGACTCAGAATGAGAAACCCACTGATGTCCCAGAGGAGTGGGAGCAGCAACCAAAACAGCAAAAGGGTGTTTTGTAAAATTTGTGTCACTTTTGTTCCAGAGTTTGCAATTAAAGCAATGGAAAATGGCAGTTTTCATGTTTTCAGCCAAATTAAAAAGTCTTACTTTCCCCAGCCCCCAAAAGTTTAATCTCAGATTTAATGAAACATTTAATTTGAAGCAATATATCTTAATTTGTGGGGAAGCAATTTATTGAATTAAAGTAAATAAAGTAATAAATTATTTATTGTTCTTTAATTTTGAATTTTTCAGCAGAGCGATCAGCTGAATTCAAAGTAAAAGAAATGTCTGAGCCCCCATTTACCTTCATCTGCAAGGAGAATATTTGATGCCTCTTTCAACTGTGTGGGACAGGAGAAGGTCTTGGAGGAGAGGCTTTTCTAGGAGGGAATCAGACTTCTGGCACTCAGCTACTTTTGCAGCCACAAAGGTACATTTCCATACTGCTTTGCATGCCTGTGAGTATCAGTGCAGGAGAGGCACAAAGGTGCTGCAGCTCATACTGCAGGCAGTGTCCAGGCCAGCCCAAGGTGGGCAGATGTTTTCATCCATGGGAATCTAACTTGGAGACTTTTCTGTGCCCCGAAGGACAGTGTGGGGCTTAGGATCCAAAAGTGGATTTGCTTCACGTTTACTTTAAAATGGGAAAGCAGAGCAGGCCTTTCAAGTTTTCATATCCCAATTGCAAATTACATATCCAATACCTGCACCCCAGCCAGCTGCTACTGAGTCCCAGCCTGGAGCTGTGCTGCCCCTGCCGAGGGAGAAAATCCAGATTTTCATGGAGGGGACTGGGTAGCACAGGAGGGATAGGAGTCACACCTCACTTACACACTTTCTGCCCTCAACCAGCTTCCAAAGTAAAATATGGACCCAAATACTGCCTTTCCCCAGACGCTTCTGAGCTGCATCCCTCCTGATCCAGCATTTCCAGAACCCATGTAGGATCCTACTGATGGAGTAGGAAGCCAGGGCTGAGGTGCACGAATGACCCTAGGAAGCAAACAAGCCAGACTCTGAAGCTTCCCCAGCAGTCAAGGGGATAAGGTGGCCCTGAGACCAGTCAGCTCCATGGTTATGGAGCCTGGGGCCAGCACTGCCATTTCCAGAGAGCTAGACTGGACAGCTCCCTCCCCTGTTTGCTCAAGCACTTCCAATTAAACCCAATGGAATTCAATCTCTTACTCTTAATAAACTTCCCTGTTTCCTTGCCAACTCCCCTCCGGACACTAAGACGCTATTACTCCAAACACAACAGGAAAGGGCTATTTTTTTCTGCAAACTTTCTGACTGAAGAGGCAAGCATGATCCCCCCTAGCAGGATCCAAGCCATTAGGATCCATGAAAATTAACTGCAAATAAACATTTAGGGAGGGGAGGGAGGTAACGGGGCTGCTGAACGACAGCAGAAGGGTTATGCACACGCTTCCCAAGGCAGGCAACACCTGCAGTTGCTGACTGGTGTGCACCTGCATGTGGGACCCAATATGGAATTTCAGAACTTATGTTCTGCTGTGAGCACATAGATCTCCAAGGATGCTTCCCCTTTATTTTCACGCCACTGCAAGTCCCTTCTCATGCATCCCAGGCATGCAGTTCTGGGGGCGGGGAAGATCTAACAACCCCTTCCTTGTCACTGTCACCACTTAGTACAGTGTGCACATGCAAGGGAGCTCTACAGCCCCCCTCCTCCAGCCTAGAGTCCTCATCCCCACATGCTACATCTCCATTGCACAGACCCAGAAGATTAATGCAGCCATCTCCCCTTTCCCAAAGCCCTGGTCGCAGCTTTGCAAGGCAGGAGCCTCCTTCTCCGCTCTCCTCTCCCTGACAGATGCCTCAGAGCCCGGGGCCGCAGTTAAGGTGACAAGATTCAGCAATTCTTTATGAACATTTCATTCCCGCTCGCTACACGACGTAAATTAGATGGTGTGTTACATTCGGGCAAGAAGCACGATATGTCACTGTGGCGCCGGCCCATTGGATGGAGAGGCTAATCCTGCCGTGAATTTCATTACTGCTTTTATGCCGTCGGAATTAGCTCAGTGACAGCGAGCCTGATTGTCTTTCACTAGGGGTTTGCCAGGGCGCAGGAAGGCTTCCTCCCTGATGGGAGCACTACCGAGTGACCCCACTCTGTGGCCACTCATTGTGCCTTCACTGAGGCAGGGAGGGAGTGGTGTCCAGCCCATGGGGAGCTCTGATATCCCTCCTCCCCAGTGCTCACATAAATGAGATTGAAGGATCCCCTTGCACAGGTGGGTGGCCAGGATGGTGATAACCCTCCTCCCTGTAACAGGAAAGCATTTTATCCCTCCCCCTCAACTTTACATGCACATGGGCAGTTGTCCTGAGGATGTTGTTCTTGCTATGGTGGATTCCTCATTCTCCCAGCGCTCACATGTCAGGTACCAGCACTCGAAAGCCTGGAGCCTGAGAACCAGGGACAGACTGTGATCTATGCTGCAGCTGGGCCAAGCTCAGGTCTTGTATCAGTGTCTGCACTTTTAGGTTTCATGGCCTTGCCCAGCATAAGAGGAGATGAATGAGATGCACAGAGCCATTTCCATGACTGCCCTTAGGGTGCTGATGCTCAGGATCCGTTTAGCCAAGCTTCCTCCTGAAGCACCCTCATGAAGAATATCAGCAGTATGGGTGACTCAGCAGCTGCTGACTTTAGGGAATGAAGCTGGACAACTTGAACCCATCCTGTGTCTATCCCTGCATCTCTCCTGTTGTAGAGCTGCTACTAATCAGGGAGCAAAGCCAGGAACACACAAAAAACCATCTCCAAACAGCCAGCACTTACCTAGGTGATGTTGCTAAAAGGTCAGACACCAAAAGGGTGGCTCCCAGTAAGAAGTGGCAGAAAGAAATCTGGGAACCTGGAGAGCCCAAGTGAAACAAAGGTAAGGCTGGCTTCATGCACATGCTGTATCCACTTAGCAAGTTATACTTTCCCCAGTGAAACAATCTCAGAAGCATGCCATAAGCTGTCCCCTGATGCCACCCCCAGGCCCAGCCATCAGGAGTTCCCTGAACCTCAGCACCCACATTTCATAAGCAGCATGGCTTTACTTCTCCAAACTAGCTTCTGGAAATCCTTTCTCCCTCCTCAGAAAGGCCCATGATAGCCTCAGCTCACTCCTCTCCATTTTTCTGTCCTCTCCCATCCACTCTGCCCACCCCTGTTTTGCATCAAGCTACCTTGCTACCTCTCTCCCAAGATTAGATGGGAGCAAACCAGCAAACCCCCACGTGCAGACCCATGCCTGCCCACATCTTACTGAAGCACTTGACTTTTCTCCTGGTACCTCTGAGCGCTGCTGCCATTTACAAGGTTTAAATGTCAGTGTGATGCCCTCCAGGGGTCCAGAGGATTGAGCTGCAAAACACTTGAAGGTTGCAGATGACGTTGCTGATGATTGTCAGGCTGATCCAATTGGTTCTGCAACCCAGCACAGGTTCAGAAACCGAATTGTGGGAAGATGGACAGAGAAACAAATTGATCATCACTGCCAATCATCCCAGTGCATCCCCAAAGTTCAGGTTGTGTGGTTCTGCACAGTTCCAGCCTCAAACTCTCCTCCAGTGGTGAGTGCAGCCTCTGGAAATTGCAGAGGAGGCTTCAAAGCCAAAGAACCAGCAGGAAAAAAAAGCTCTAATGACATTCCAGTGCTCTGTGCTACCAGACAGACCCCACCCCTCCTGCTTTCCTTCTGGCTGTCCCAGTGTCTCATCTCAGGGCACCTTTGGGTGATCCAGTTTTCAAAGGACTGATGCAGGAACTTTATAACATCCCCTGGGGGACTGAAGGAGCCCTCCTGGGCTGGGTGCTGTACAAACATGGCATGAGGAAAAAAAACACTTTCCCCTAAGCAGGAAAACTGGTGTCTGTAACTGGCAAAGGAGCACATTGCATTTACTGGAAGTCAAATCCACCTGGCTGGGGTGCTACCAAAGGCCAGCTTAGATCTAAAACCCATCCATAAGGGTGAATCTGAGAGCAGTAATGGTCCAACTGTGTAGCACAATCTGGATATGTGGAGAGAGCCAGTGATTCTGGTGATACTGATACGTGTAGCTGTGCTTCATACTCTTGGTCCCCTTCTCCCTCTCTCAGGACAAGAGGATGAGAGGATGCACAGCTTTAATGTGCATCTATTAGTCAAAGTGCTGTACTCTTAGGTAAGCACTTTGGGAAGCTTGCTTAGTCCCTCACAGTAATATTCCATTAGGCCTTCACTCTAATTAGTGGGAGAAGGAGTGAGAGGGGATGGGAAAGAGTGGGAGGAAGTTAACACACTGATTTGGGATGATGAACTACATAAGAGATTTGTCAAAGACAAGAAAAAGAACAAGAGCAGTCAAACCTCAAATGTTTGCAGGACAAGTGCCTGAAGGTACATAGGAACAAGGTTTAGTAGAAAAGGGTCCCTAGCTATCCCCAAAGAAGGGGACAGGATGCAGCCTTTCCCCTGGCATTTGGGATTTGGAGGCAGGCAGTACCCAGAGCTTGGATGGGGATGGCAACCTACTGCCAGCAGTTCCATGGGTTTGTGTTGTTGGTTTAATTGGGATGAAAAAAAGTAAAAGATTAAAATGAGGATAGACTCTGATATTGTGTCCATAGCCTTCTTGACAGAGACTTCCTCTTCTCTGTCACCAAGTCAAATACAAACATGCCCACAAAGAGCAGGGCCAAGGCAGGGGAGCTCAGTGGCCAGAGGAAATCACAATGGCTTCGTGGCATGCCACGAGAGGTGGCACTTGAACCTCAGAAGACAGAGGGGGCCCTTTTTCTGGAGATCACTGGAGATCCACTGTCAGAGCAATGCCAGTCACTGTTCTTCACAGCTTGGGAGTCCTCTCTGAACCTGGAGGTACTCAAACCTGGAAGAAACTCAGCTGTGATAGGGGACAGGCTCTAATTAGGTCCAGCAGGAATAAGTCACTGGAGAAAGAAACTGTTTGGGCACCATAGCACATGACTGTCCCTCAGCCCAGCTCTGTCACCGGCTCACAAAGTGCCCCAGCGACAGCAGCAAGGGCAGGAGAGCTGGGTCACGTCCAGCCCCCAGCCCAAAACCTGAACCAGCCCCACTAGCACTCTGAGCATCACTTCCCTCCCCTTCAAACCTCTCCTCTTTCACTGTGCCAATTGCCCAGGCTTTAGGCAGAGCTGTTTCATACACAGCTCTCCCAGCAGCCAAGAGCAGTCTCAGCTGGATTTGCCCCAGACGCAAGGAAACCTCGGACAGATAATTCATTGTGCAGCCCACTGCAGCAGAGACAAGGCCAGAAGCTGTACAGAGCAAAAATAAAAAAGTCACTGGGACTCTCCATATCATATATATATCAGCCAGCAACAGCTCCATTGGGAACAAAGGTATTCAAGCATTGGAAAGAGAGTGCTTAGCAGTAAAATAGGTCCTGGAAGCCCTCGGGCACTATTTACTGGGGAATGAATCTACCTTGGTGACTGATTGCAGCCTTTTAACCTGGATAAATCAGATGACAGATAAGAGCGTCTCCCAGGTAGCCCTGCCGGCAGGTACCTCCATTACAGCCCCATCCATTTCAGCCAGCTCTGTCACCCACCAGGGGACATGTCCCCCACTGTGTGAGGTGAGCCCTGTGGGGGGATCAGTGGGCACAGGTTTCTACTAGTTTTTGGAGCAGCTCTGCTCTTCTCTTTATGTCAGGGTAGGCAAGGGAGCTTTTTCCAGCTGGAGAGGCCACCAAAGCAGCTGCAATGCTGAGGGCTCATTGCTGCCTGGTTCTGAAATCCCAAAGCATCCCATATCCAAGACCACTGCGGGAGGTGGGGAAAGGGCATGCAGTGGATCCCAGCATGGGTTTCTGGGGTACACAAGCCCAGCATACTTCTCTCATCTGCAGAGGGCACCTTCCAGGCTGCTTGCGGCGGGACTCACTGCAGTTTCTCAATCACCCTATATCACACCTGAGAGATGGCAGGGACAGAGCCACCTCCAAAGCCACCTATACTGAAGGGACAACCACCAGCTGGGAAAGAGGCTTGATTTATATAAGGACACTTACAAGCTGTGAGTGCTCCCAGGCAGGAGTGAACAGGCAGCCTGCCCCAGCCTTTCATTTTGAGATGCCCTGTCTGCCCCCCCAAAGTGCATATTAACCAGGATGCAAGTGTCTGTAATATGCAGCTGCCCTGCTTATCCTGTCCCAGAGACAGGCTGCAAGGACTGAGTCTTCCATCTCCCCGTGTGGCTCTCCAGCAAAGCAGTCAGGAGCTGTGGCAATGCTGCACAGCAGTGCCATGAACGTAGCAGCCCCTGGCCGTGTGCTTTCAGGCTCAGAGCTGGTTTTTCATGCACCATCCTGGCACCACCAGGTCAGTCATGGCCCACTGAGGAATTGTCACAGGTTAGCAGCAACGTGATTTGCCCTGTGCAGTCTGTCACCCCTTCTGCACAGCAAGAAACCTGTAGCACAAATTAGGATGTTGCCAAACCTTTGTTTTCTTGCCTGCTTTTCCCCTTTGAGCACTCAGAACTTGCAAGCACACAAGACAACACATATCCACAATTTCAGTTGCTGCAAAGTCTAGGCACCATCCTGTCCCATTTTTGCTCCTAATGCCTTTTATTGCTGCTTCAGACAGCCTTTGGAGGACCCCAGTAACTCAACACTCACCCTGCAGCTCTCCTGACACAGCAAGGAGTGCTGGTCAGGAACACTGTCATTTCAACAGCCGCTGGAGCAATTAGTACTCAATGCATCTCTTTATCTTGCAAAAAGAGCCAGTCCCTTCCACACTGCTGCTTGCCCCTTTCTGTGGCAGAGCAGGCACAAATCCTGTCTCCTTCTGTCCCTTTCTTTATAGATTTAAGGGAGAAAACAAGAAGCACAAACAGGTGTTCTTGCATCTTACAACCCAGTCCTGTGCTCTGCCACTCTCTCCAGCAGAGCTCCCACCCAGGGCCAGCTGCTGATATTCAAGAGAATTAATTATCCACCCGAGATAATAACCCAAACCAAAGCACTCAGTTGAGAGGAGTTAAAGGAACAGTGCTTGTCTCTAGTATGGAGCCTGGGGTTAGAGAACCTCACAGTACTCCAAGTCACCTCTGTTGCCAAGCAAGAGAGGTCTGAAAACTTTGGAGGCAGAGAATAAATGCGGGGAAGACATTAGGGAATTGAACTTTGGCTTTGCATGTCGGATCAGCATGGTCTGGAAAGGGCAAAATTGTTCCTGGTTTTCTGTGCCTTGGCATGGCAGTTTCTGGAGTGAGAATGGGAAACAAAAGCAAACCGACATATCTTGTTTGAGTCCCTGCATATGGGAGTGCTCCCCTCCATGTCATCCCCATGCCAGTTGGGTGCCAGCTTCAGCCAGAGGCATGCAGAGCAGGCACGGTGTGTTTGCTGGGGTTGGATGCAGAGCAGGGCATGTAGTACAGAGCACAGTGGAGCCCCAGTTACACCATGCACAGTGATGCTCAGTCTGCCAGGAATCACCAAAATCAGTCATGAACCCTTTCTGGCTGATTTAAACTCATCAGGCGGCAACTCTGGAGCTGCCGAAATGAGCAGGAACCTCTGGTCGGGGTTATTCCCTAAGAGCCTGCAAAAGGGGTTTCTCCTCTGCAGTAGCTGTAAATGACACAGGCAGTGCTGGGACTCAAAAGAGGATGGGTCTAATCCTGCAAGTTGCTTATCAGAAGGAAAATCCAGTCAATTCCCTGCAACAGTGCTGCTTCATGTAGCAGTTTGGATCAGGTACCTGATCCCTATGGGAATTGCTCGGTTTTTTTGGTGATAGGGTTGTTTTCAGCCAGATTGCTTCCCTGATCTGGCCTCCATACATCCTCAGGGACAGCAGACCTGAACGGGGTTAGACAAACAGCTTGGCTGAGCAGCGGGGGGTGAGGGTGCCCTGGGGCAGGATTAATCCCAGCTTGACACATTTCCCACACACCAGAGCATTTGAGCTGAGATGGAGATGCTCCAGGGAGCCGAGCAGGGGCTGGTAGGCTTCAGGGACCAAGACTCCCCTTCTACCCAGCCACACAAACTGCAGTGTGTCCCTGCCCCGCTCCAGGTGCACGATGCAGATGGGACAAGGAGCCAGCTACTGCCTGTCTATTCAGCCAGGTCTGTCAGTCCAGTCAGGTTCAAGATATCCAGGAGGGTCAAAGAGAGATGAAAGTGTATGTGTGAGGACTGGAGAGCAGCGGGGATCCACCCAGAGGCTGACCTCCTTCTCCATCAGAGATCACACCCTGGAAGCCATATTCAGCCATCATTAGTATGCAAAGACTGTGATCCGAGAAAGGGGGAGAGAGAAAGGGAGAGGGAGGGAGGGAGGGGGGAGAGAGGGAAGGGAGAGAGAAAGAGAGAAAAAGCCAGTTGTTTTATTCATGGCTGGTGATATTATAGACTGAGTGAAAATCACATTATCGTAATGGGAAAGTTAGAGTTGCCGTGATGATGCCCTGAAGCTTGTGTGCTGATTGGGGTGTGATTGCTATCTGTATTTATATGTAGAAAGCAAAGTTCACTGCCAGTTCAAGATGGTGGAGCCTGCTTCTTCATGCTACATAATTCTTCAGTAGGGAGAAACTAAGAGCAGCCGGGGCTTCTGAGCAGGCATGGGGGCTCCCGTAGTGTGGGGCCATGGGCAGAGATGGTTTGTGCTGCCCACCTGACTCCCAGCACAGCAAGGGCTGCTGGGCTGGGAGCGGGGTGGGGAGAGTGGGTGTGAGTGGGATGGGGGCAGTGGATGTGAGCACCTGTGTGTGTTTGCATGTGAGTCAGTCTCACAGCCCTGGTTGTTGGTGATGCTAGGGGAAACTGGGCTGCAGTTCCAGTTTTGAGGATACAACATGATGGAGGGCACAGAGCAGCAAGAGGAGGGGATCAGTGTAAATGTTGTGATGCTGTTTGCAGACTGCAAGGACTTTGGGAGTGTGAGTTATTGATGCCTGCTGGTATTTTCTCTTAGGTGGAATGTGACAACCTGGATGGACTCCGTCTCATCCATTAGCCAACTTTCCCCCTCAGCTCCCAAAGTCTTCTTGAGGGAAGGTGCAACCTTGGACCTTCCTGCTCCAAACTCCAGCTTTAGCTGCTAAGACTGGGATGGTGCTGGGCTTCTGTGCAGCAGCAGGTGGTGGGAAATGTAGGTGAATCCCTCAAAAATAAATCCACCCACAGAAAAGGCTAATGCTTAAGGAACTCTTAAACTTCCAACCTCACTCTTTTTCTGCCAGCCCTAGCACTCATGTCTGGCTGCTGAAGGTCCTATCCCGCACCCTGTCCCAGGCATCCCGGAGAACCTGTAAGCCCACAGGTAGGCTCCAATCCAGGAGCTGCTATGCTTCATATATCAGCACTTGGGATACTTCCTGTGGGATGAGGACATGCCACAGTCACTGGCTCCCCCAGGCAGTCACACAGAGGAGATCCACGGGTGGAAAGCTGCTGCTCTGCTTGGGACTCAAGCAAGTGCCCTGATGCTGCAGCACAAGGGGACTTCCACTCACCAGTTTATGTTTTTACATCCCAAAGTGACACACATTAAAAAGACAGACCATGAACTGTGCACCTGTCAGCAGTAACGCTGAGGTTATACTGGCATCCCGGTGTCCATGCTGTCTCCTCCCAAGGACATACCTTTCAGCAGGCTCTTGCATCTGCAGAGATATGTTGGCATTCAAGGGATGCGTTTACCTTCCATTTCTGGGTACAGTTTCAGAGAATAATAAAAATCAAAGTTTGAGGAAAACAGAGGGTGAGTTATTAAACCACAGAAGAGGGAAATAAAAATAGCCAGTGTTGCAGAGGGAAAGTGAGGCAGATATTTGAGAAGTCAGAAGAGCAGAGGCTAAATCCTGCTCTTTATTTGTTTGCTTTCAGTAGGCTTTATAGCAAGCCACTAAATGTGCTCCATTCCCCCTGGAGAGCCTTCTCCTTAGTCAGCTCAGTCATGTGCCTCCCAGCTTGCTGTTGCATTTCCCTTTCAACCCCCCATGAGGACCTGCAGCATTGTGATGGGAATTTCTTGTGCCTCTCCTGACTCCTCACCCTTTGCCGTGCTATACAGTTGTTTGTAAACATACCTCAGGTGTATGAAATGCTCTTCCACCCACATTTTGCATTGATGCAAATGGCACAAGGTGCAGGGCCTCGAGCAGTGTCCCCCAGATCTGCTGTCACAGTTGGAGCAAGACACAGCCTGGGAAGAGACAGGTAAAGGCTAGATTGTACCCAGCCTATGTAGAGAGCTGCTGCAGAGTAGAGACTGAAGGATGAGGTTGCTCCACAGGGACTGCTCAGCCCAAGGTCAGAGGGAAGGACAAGTTTTCCACTCCAGGCAGAGCTCAGACCTGGCCCTTCCACGACAAGTGGTGGCAGAGCCAGCTCCTGGGTGCCAAACCCCCCGTGCCCTCAATGCACCAGATGGATACTCATGTTCCCGAAAGAGCAGCCATTACCTCGCCCGCCTCCCTCCCACTGAGGGAGTCAAATGTGGCTCCAAAATGTGCCATGCTGCAGAGCAGAAACTGCCTGTGACCCCACCTGTCCCCTCCACCAGCCGTCACAGTGTGGCTGCCAGCCAGGACGCCCTGTGTATCAGACACAGGGTAGGCTGGGACCAAAGAACACTAAGCTGGGACGGGTAGGAGGCAGCAAGGGGCTGCCTGGATACACTCAGAAATGGGAGAGCCTGAAGGCTGCTGGCTGGGCTTGAAGGCAGGAGGAGATGTGGCTGCAGGGCACCGTGGAACTGGGGACAGAGACAGCAGAGGCAGAGTGAAGGTCAGGCCATGAGCACAGGCAGCTGGGGAGCATCCCTGGGAGAAAATGCAGCCTGGGATACCTCATGACTGCCCATGCTGACAGCTAGTGGGAACTGCCTAAATAGCTGCTCATGAGCTGCAGCATCAGGTCCCCATGTCCCAGCTCCCCATCCCTGGGCATGGCAGCGCCAGCCGTGCCTGGGGCTGGCTCCAGGCTGACCTCTCTCCCATTTCCCAGCTGCAAGAGAGGCTGTGCAAGGGGCACAAGGGGAGAGGGACTGCTTTGAGCTGCCTTTGTGCTATGCAGGCTCTGCCATGGCCAACAGCCAGAGACCACAGACCACCCACCTCCTTCCTCAGGAGCCTGTGTACAGGTGTTTGGGTGAACACACGTGGGGCAAACACATGTTCCCTGCACACATGCACTTGTCAGCAGGGAGAACAAGCACACACACATGCATGCAAGAAGCAGGATCCTAAGCTCCAAAAATGTCATTTGCCAGCACTTAAGACAAGGCATCCCTACTCATCACTGTTGCTGGTGCGTGCAAGCAAATAAAGAAAATGACATCTCACAGACAGACATCAGCAAACACCTACATGAAACTCGAAATCTCCTCCCACCAAACACACACACAGGGCTCTGTCACACACAGGACTACACTATCATCCCAACACACCCACGTGGGATCATTGCAGCCTGCGCCCACTGCTACACAAACATCTCAGCCCAAACCTATGTGGGGTTTGCTCTGCGTACAGAGATATCACCCAAGCACTCAGGTGCTCCCAACCCATGTGTGAACAGGTAGTGGGAGCCTGGCAGACCCAGGCTGTGCACCCAGCAGTGACCAAAGAGTTATAAATGTCTGGATATTCCCATATGCACATGGATGTGCACACAGACACACAGATGTTTTGTTACCACAGCTGCCTGGGCAAGGACACTCATGGCTCCCTGCTTCCCATGGCACTGCCTCTCTTCTCTCCCTATCTTATCTGTTTTTCACAGTTTAACCAGAATCAGCAACTTCTGTCACCTGCTGCTACCTGGCATGTCCCTTCCCACGCTGGCTAAATCTGTTTGAACCCACAGATGTGTGATTAAACACGGCGAGCGTTAGTAGCGAAGCACTGCTGCGTGCTCCCCGTATGGCTGATGAGTGTGCAGCTGGAGCAGAGCTCCCTGGGGTACCCTGCTGCTCGCTCAACACGCGCCAGGTCGGGGGGAGGAAGGTGTCAACATGGCAGGGAGGGTATTTAAGCATTAAGCCATTTCTTTTCCCTGCAAGGATCCAGAAAGTGCAGCTTTTCCTGCCTAGGTATGTCTGGCTGAGCCTTTGACGAGGAGATTGGAAAGGCTTTCTTTGTAGGAGAGCAGCAGAGAAGAGGGAAGGGATGAATGTGAAGGGAGAGGAGAAAACTGTACAAAATACCAGAGGGAGTTGCTATGTCTTCTCCCAGCTCTGTCACAAAAAATTCAAGGGGCTTCCAGGGGAGCCAAACAGCAGAGTATGTGGGGGTGCCACACAAGAAGCTTGACTCTATACCTTACTGCCAGGTGATGATGGTGGGACCAGACAATAACATAACCAGCCCGTATGTTTCTGAAGGGGAAACTTTGCTCCACAGGTTCCAGCAAGTAGGTCACCCTCTAGCTTCTCTAAGCATGTGTTCCCTGGATCCTGGGGGGGGGGGGGTTGGCTTCCAGAGGACTCCCCTGGCTTACGTAGCCTATCAACCAGGAGCAGTCAGGCTGGCTCCAACTTGACCTGTGCTGCAAGGGAGAGAAAGTCGAAGGGAAAAGTGCCTTGATCCAAAGCACTAGAAAAAAGTCTGTTGGTGACTTGCCCAAACAGAGCAAATCATGAGCTCAGAGCAGGGCACCTGGTCCCTGTTCCACTCTCATCATTGTGAAGCATTTTGGGTCAGGTTTAAGATGCATCAAGAGGCGTCTGAGGATAGATCCCAGAGGAAAAGGACAGAAATGTTTCACATTTGTCTCAAATAAATAACAACTCGGGTTTCTTGCAAGGCTGATCCAGGGTGCAGAAACACAGAGATGCACTTGGGTAATGCAGTAAAAACCTCTCAGAGCACAGGACTGATCCGCTGTGTTCTCACTGGTCCCTGCCATGGTCCCTGCCAGGGTCCCTGCCACCAGACCCTACCTAGCTCCTCCACCACCCTCCCTAACTGGGCACAGCATCAGGGCAGCCTCCCAGTGGGACAGGGACCCCTCTTGGTTTAGGATGCTGTCTGGCTCATTCCTGATGGGAGTGACATGTGGCTTGTCTTCAGCATGTCAGCCACTATTGCCCACAGTGGCCCCAGGGGTGTGAAGGGGGACTTAGTATGGACACACCACTCTGGGGTGTGCTCCCTTGTCATTTTCCTGCTGAAACCAGGGTTTACCCTGGAAAGGGGAGACAGCTGGAAAAACACTGTGGGGCTGAGGAACAGCGTGGGACAGAGCAGCCTGCCAGGCTGGGGAGATAGCAGTGCTCCTCACTTCCAAGGGCTGTGGACGCTGGGTCTTGCTGCCTCTCTTATTACTTCTCCCAGCTCCATCTTTCCCTGGAGGACCTTTCAAGACACCCGTGCACAGCATGAGCCCATCTGCTCCAATCACTGCAGCTGCCGACTCTTCACTCCTCTCCCTCTTGCTTATTTCCCTGCAAAGAGCCCTTATTTCTCCTATCATCACCTCTCCCCACTGGGTATTTTCTATCAACCTGCATCCAACCCCTGCCTCTCTGCTCCCCTCTCTGCTCACTCCAGTTCTTGCTGGCCTCACCACCAGTCTCCTGTGTCACCGTGTCCTAATTTAATGGGGACCAGACTGGGTGCAATGCTCCTCTTCAAGCAGGTCCCACACTATGAAAATGCTGAGGTGGCTGTTCTGCTACACACAAACAACTAATGCAGAAAGGGCAACCAGAAAGCCTGTAAAACCATGGAGCATCATTCCTGGGGAATTAGTACCGATGCAAATTGACATTGCGCTCTGCAGCTGGTTTCCTCTGTGCAATGCCTGGTGCCAACAATTACTGCAGACAGGAAGAGGAAGATAAACGGATGAATGGGTGGTTCACGGAAGATCTAGGGATGGAGGAATGGATGAAGGACAGCCCAGATGGGTGGTGGGTCCAGTCAAGGTTCCGGTCTAAATTCCCAAATTCCTTATATTATTAATTTACTTTCCCATCTGCTGTAGTGAAATCAAGCACCGCAAACTTTTCCTTATTCCACAGTTTTCCCACTTTCTGACATCAATTTGATGCCATTCTGTTGGTGCTTTGCTTGCCAATCCCTTTCTCTATGGCATGGATTGCTGTAGTGAAGTAGCCAGGATCAGCATCCTTCACACAAGTGCATTTTCCCCTCAAGGCCAGAAACAGGATACTCCTGAGTCTGTATTTTCCCCTGTCTCACCTGTGTCACCATGTAGTCTGATCAGCCATTGAGACCTCTGCACTGATCATCTGCCCCCCAGAATTACACCCCTATCCTTGTTCAAGGATAGGTTGAATGAGGCCTTGAGCAACCTGGTCTAGTGGGTGGCATCCATGCCCTTGGCACAGGAACAGGAACTAGATGACCTTTAAGGTCCCTTCCAACCCAAGTCATTCCATGGTTCTATGAAACAGGTATGAACAATAAGGACTCAGGGAAACAGAGAAGACTGCTAGTCCCTGTCTCCCCCAAACACCGTGTGATTTGCACACTATCAGAAAAGTCTGTAGACTTCTGTGGTGTGAAGATAATTTTTCTGTACTGGTCAGCAGCACAGCTGTGTCCCAGGGACGCAGATCATGGGCACAAGACAGCAACAGTCTCCCTCTTTACTAGGTTTCAACTCCTTGGCTCTCTACATCTCTGCTGCTTGCTGTGGGAGGCAAGCTGGTTAATGGGCATGCAGAGATCCTGGAAGGGTGGTGTTTTGCATTCTGTGAGTGGTTTGGGGGCAAGGAACAAGGTGTTATTTGGACAAAGTTGGTGGAGTCATAGCCTTATTTCCTTGTGAGATGAGAGGCAACATAGCTGGTGACACTAATGACTTAGCAGGGAAGGTCAAAGGATAATGCTGCTCCTGAGCTCTGCACGTCTGCAGCAAATGATGATGGAACTAGGTGAAATTTTGGACAAAACATTTCTTAAAACAGACCGTGCCCCCTGGAGAAACTTTTTGCTTCAGTAGAAGTGCCCTTCTCATTAATTTGTTCATAATTCTGCAAAGCCCTTGTGTCCAATTTGGGTCTCCACAAGGCAAAATAAACAACAACAACAAAAAAAGACAACCAGGGGTTTGTTCTGATTTTTGGAAAGCCCAGCATATTTTATAAAATCTGGCTTTGAAAACCGATTTTGGAAGAGAGGGAGGATGGGTTGCTTTCAGCCACTCATCCATAAGGAAAGAAAAAAAAAGGAGAAAAAGTGAAGCCATTGGCAGTTGAACACAAACTCGGAGAGGCAGAAGGAAAATGTCAGTGCTATGTCACAACTCTAGCTGGTACAAGACAGCTCTTAAACAGAGATGTGAAAGGGCTGTTTGGGATCATGTACCTTCCATTCCATAAATTACAGCTGAGTAGAGGGGGGTAGAGCAATGCTGGGTGGTTTTGGGAAGAGGTCCCAGATGGTTTCTATTTCATCCAAAGTGGGTCACCTGCCTCTGCTCCTGTTCCGTCTTGATTTCAGAGTTGGCATCCTCTAGCAAAAGTCTCTTGGTGGTGGTGGGCACATAACTGTGGCCCTTTGGTCCTGCCCAAAACCAGTTTTGAGCTCTCCCCCTTGCCTTTCTGAGCCCTTCCTCCTCAGGACCCATTTGTGGGGTGGGTACAGCCAGGGAGATGAAGACAGCTGCCCCCCTTGCCCCACATCGCTCAGGATCCCACGGCATTGACTCCTTGTGAACCAAACAAGCACTGGCACGATGCAGCCTGGCAGGCTGTCCTGAGGGCTGTAAATCATGCCTGCACATTCCTCCAGTGGCGTCTCACTTCAGACACATTCCCCCCCCCAAAAGTATAGCAAGCCTGCACCCCTCCACCACCTCCCCACTCCTGCCCAGCCAAGCTCCAGCAGCCCCCACCCTAGGGAACAACACTCAGCCCCTCCTTGTAATTTTTGAGCATGAAGAAGCATTAAATTGTAATCTACCTCCTTGGCACTCTTTTTCCTTCCCTCCTTGTTCTCCTTCATCCCCAGTCTCCTCATCCTTCTGGGTCCATAAATCTTAATTTTGTCTGTGACTTGGATTTTCATTTCCCTTCTCTCTTGCTCTCTTTCTGTCTTGATCTTTCTTTTTTTCACGATGTTAATTAATCATGTTTAGGCCTGGTCCCAGCTGTTACCATGAGGAGAGTCCTTTGCCAGCCCCCTCTCCCCACCCCCAGCCCAGATGCATGTCACTTTTGGATAAATCCAACCAGTTGGAGGAATTCTTTGATTGTCCAGCAGCAGAGACACTGGGTGATTTGTTACACTCCCCGTGCCACCTCTGGGACATGTCATTCTCAGCTCTGCTCCCCTGGGCGTGGCCCACCCCATCCCTACCTCCAAGGGGTTCCCTCTCCAGCAGGGCTGGAAGGGTCTCTGAGGGGCTTTTTCAAGAAGCAGGACCTGTCATCCCAGCCGTATGTAGATGGGAGAAAGATGTGATTGAAGGGCTCCTGTCTCCAGAGCCTCGTCCCTGCCTGGGAGGGATACTGAGGGAAGAGCTGGATTCCCTCCTTGGGAAACCGTATGGGGGGCAACATTGGCAGAGCTTCTGGGAGGTCCAAATGTAAGGTCAGGCCCTGCAATCAGTCTTCCCCTGTTCTCCTATTCCCTCCCTTCTCTATGCCTGGCACTGCTCCCTCAGAGCAGGAGCAGTGTTTGCATCAGCTGACAGGGCTGGCACATCTCTGTGCCACATGGCACCCCATCTCCAGAGGTGACCTTGTATCTGACACTGCTAGGATGCATGGAGACATGTGGGGAGGTGGCCGAGTGTGCTCATGCTCCCTGGAGCCTGCTGCCAGTGGATATTCAGTATCACAAAAAATGGAAAGATCCCTCAGTGTGCTACTTTGGATGGTTGGGAATCCTTGTCTTGGAAAGACAGAGGGCTGAAATAACAGAGATGGGAAAGGTCAGGCCTGCCATGGCATGAAGGATGTGCAGAGGTCCCTGAGCAGGGACAGGAAGGAAAGGTGGGATGCTGGGGGAGACCAAGGGTGCAGGGGGAGCCCGAGAATACAGAGAGAGCAAAGGGTGCCTGAGCAGCAATGGCAGAGCTGGCACTGGGATGCTCTGGAAGAGATACAGAAGGCATGAGGGCACCAGCAAAGCAAGCAGGGTTGGACATCAAAGGCCTGGACTGTATACCCCAGCTGATATGTGAGTGTGGCTAAGGCACAGATTCAACTGGCTTCCAGCCATGGCCAGCTGGTGTTGGCTTCCAGAACTTCCACAAATGCTTGCCTCTTGTGCCTGGTGTTTTATTGCTCCCCAGCAGTGTGCCAGCCCATCACACCAGGGATCACATGGGCCAGCAATGTGAAAAGCCCATGAGCTTGCCCCTCTCTTGCCTCTCATGCCAGGTGTGCTTCACAGCACACATTCCAGCTCCTTGTTCAGGCTGTTTATGGATCCCAGGCTCCTTCCAACCATTGCCTGAAAGAGCACATCTCATTTCTTAAAGCTCCTGGTTCTCTGGAAGCTGTCTTAAAGCTCCTTCTTTGCCTCCCTTCCCTGCTGCCTGTCCTTCTAAATTATACCCTATCATTCCCCCAGGACTGGCTCCTAGTGCTAATACCCCTCAGATATTTGCAAGCTATCATCATGTCCTCAGTGAGTCATCATTAGGCTAAGCTCTTGCAGTTAGCTCCTTTAATCGTTCCTTGTAAATCTTTCCCTTTACACCTCTGCTTGTTTTCATAGCTTTTTCCTGAGTGTCTTCCAATCATACCAGAGGCCTTAGGGTCATAGGCCTGGAAATGACCCTTGTAACTCTATTTGGGCCAAAGGCAAAGTTGCTCAGGGGTTTTCCAGCCTGATCCTTCCCTCTGTGCATCTGTGATCAGTCCCACGTCATATCAGTATCTTTCCCACGACAATCTCCTCTTTATTGGCTGCCCAAGTGTTCCAACACCAGCTGAACCAATGTAGACTGAGGAAAAAAAGAATAAAATTCCATTCTGCTTATTCCATTTGAAAAAAAGACAGACTTAAAGCTCACAAGGGAACTCACATGAAAATTGGAGCAGGTGAAAAAGGACCAGGATTGTTTCCCCCAATGAAAAGCCAAGCCATCAATGGGTATTTTGGGTTTGGATCTGGAATGAAGCTGATGGGGCCCATCTGTTACTTTTCCCTTTGCAGATCAGCTGTGTTTTCCCAAGCTGACCTTCATCTGCTATTTCAAACCCCAGGTCAGCATTCCCATGGGCTCCATCCAGCTCCCACTGGGAATGAAACTGGGTGCTAAATGTTTCGGTGTCATTTCACTGTCTGTTCCTGCCTTTACTACCACCTACAGGCTTCAGGAATGAAGCAGCCTCTTCCCAGATCATTAACAGGGAGCTTAATTAAAAGCTGTCACAACACCGGGCATCATTGCTGGAAAATGGTAGCCCACTTTGCAGCTGGGTGACAGGGTCATGCTGTTGTCATTTCCCAGTGGAGTACATGCTTACTTTATCACTGACTCCAGGACTCCTGGTGGCTCCAACTTATTTTATCAACTTGTCCTTCCTGCAACCTTTTCTGCCTTTCTTGGAGTTCTGACCAATTTTTAAAAGGAAAATGCCCCTTTGAAATGAAGAATGCAAGACTGGCAATACAAAATGTTTCAGGTTGTTTCAGTCCCATCCCCATCTTCTCTGGACAAGTTACCATGGTGAGATATTTTTGACTTTTAAAGTGATATTCCCATTAGAGGGTTTGGGGAAGGGATGAAGTGGTTTCCTAATAGCCATGAATAAACTTCCTTAGACTTGGCAGTCAGCCAGCGATGCCAAACACAGCCAGGCTAGAAAGTTCTGGATCTTTTGTAAAGAAAGGGCTCAAAGCATGCTTTACTCTTGACCAAGGCTATTTGGATACCAAAATACCCATCTCATGGTAACCCTACATTCAGAGAACTGCCCACCCAGAAGGGAGGTGAGAATAATCAATGGGTACGTTTTCATTCATTAGGAACAAAAATTGCTGACAGGGGCCTATGCAAGATATTTTGGGGTTTACCTGGTTGCTGCACCTTTCCTGCTCTGTGCTAGCCCCCCTTTGCAGATTTTCATACTTCATTTTTCTAGGATTTTGCAATCTGTGAAAGTAGTCATGTCCCTGTCCCCACTGACATGAAGAGATGAGCCTCTGTCCACGTGAAACCTAATCCTGCCCAACTCTCTGCACCCTGTAAGTGGGTAAAAGTCTTCACAGAGATTGGTTTATGTCCTGCCTCTTGCTGTTTTCAAAGCTAAGCCCCACTGGGACCCCAACTCATACAGATATTGAAGCACACAGTCATACCATGAACACATGAGATCTGCCACTGCTCCCAGAGGACTTCAAAGGGTCAGGCTCACGTGCTTAAAACTGAACAGGTGTTAAATAAGCTGCAGGATCAGGGCATCAGTCATCGGCAAGGCAGGGGGCACTGGATATATCTTGCGATAATAGACCTCTTTGCTACATTTGCACAGGCCTTTGCAACAGCCAATAAATCAGGCAAAACAGCTGCTGCTAAACTATGCAGAGACTTTGCCCTTCAATGCAAATTTTCTGAAAGGATCAGCCACGATCTGGGCTGGGGGAATTTGAAGCTGGGCTCCTGTACACCCTGATGCCAGACTAGGGATGGTCAGGGCAGCCCACCCTGCAACCCCACTGACTAAAGGGCAGCTGGAGAACAGGACTTGTGGCCCCATGCATCCAACCAGCTGGACTGAGCACTGTGCCACTTGCAGCATGGGAAGCCCAGTCTAGCCATTCCTCTAAGAGCACCAAGCCATCCAACAGCTAAAGCAGTCATGTAGCTGGAGAGGTTATACCCCCAGCCTTGCTATTGGGTCTCCTCTGATCTCCTGACTCTGTTAAAATAGGCAGCAACATCAGAATTGGTTCTAAAAACATTTTGGGACCTGCTGAGGATGGGAGGAACAGCAGGAACCTGGAGCACAGGTCCTCAGTCTGACTCCATTGGCTGCTCCTCAAATCCTGTGATTTCAGCCGTTCACTCACTTCCCTCCTTTGTTAAATGATCCTCTCCAATTCAACCAGCAATTTACTGGGCACAGTTCCCCAGGGTGTGCTCTGTTTGGGCTTTATCACCTGCTGCTATGAAACATGAGCGAAAGAAACCCCCAGCAGCCAATGGGACCCCAGTGACTCACTGTCATAGACACAGCAAGAAACAGCTTCTGGTGCAGGTAACAATGAATGAAAAAGGCAGAGTGAGAAAAGGCTGAGTACAGATTGAACAGAAAGAGGAAAAGGGGAGAAAGACCCAATTTGAGAGGAAGCCCCAAATGAAGAAAGTCTACAAGCTGCTTGGAGCCCACCAAGGGGAGAAGGGCTACTCTTGCTTTCCATCAGCATTTTCCTCCAGATCCTAGAGGCTCATTTCTACTAATAAAGAGCAATTTGGGTTGGCCAGGATTCCCAAGGTGATGCTGGCTTCCATCTTGCTCCTACACACACCAGACATAGAATCATAGAATCATAGAATCGATTGGGTTGGAAAAGACCTCCGAGATCATCGAGTCCAACCCTTGGTCCAAATCCAGTCCATTTACTAGATCATGGCACTCAGTGCCACGTCCAATCTGCGTTTAAAAATCTCCAGGGATGGTGAATCCACCACCTCTCTGGGCAGCCCATTCCAATGCCTGATCACTCTCTCTGTAAAGAATTTTCTCCTGATATCCAACTTAAATTTCCCCTGGCGGAGCTTAAGCCCGTGCCCCCTTGTCCTATTGCTGAGTGCCTGAGAGAAGAGACCAACCCCCACCTGGCTAGAACTTCCCTTCAGGTAGTTATAGACGGTGATGAGGTCACCTCTGAGCCTCCTCTTCTCCAGGCTAAACAACCCCAGCTCCCTCAGGCTCTCCCCATAGGACTTATGCTCCAGTCCCTTCACCAGCCTTGTTGCTCTTCTCTGGACCCGCTCCAGCACCTCAATATCCTTCCTGAACTGAGGGGCCCAGAACTGAACACAATACTCAAGGTGTGGCCTCACCAATGCAGAGTACAGGGGAAGGATCACTTCCCTGCTCCTGCTGGCCACACTATTTTTGATACAGGACAAGATCCCATTGGCCTTCTTGGCCACCTGGGCACACTGTTGGCTCATTTCAAGGCATTACAAGTCTGGAATCAATCCATTGTGGCTCGACTGCGAGCAAGGCGCTGGGGGGGCTGACAGAGCACTGGGCCAAGCACATCCCATGGTGGTTGATGCTAGCATGTTGTGTTTCACAGAAAATCTCTGCTAGGTTTTCCAGGGATGGGTAACTTCAGAGCTGCCAAAATTGTTCTCAACACAATGGGGAAAGGGATTTTCTCTGCAGGAAGGAAGTACCACTTCCCTGTGTCACTCCTTGGGGGTAGTCAACCCAGGGCCCTCAGCTTTGAAGGACAATCTTTAGTCTGTAAAAGACCCAGCAGCTGATGTGTAGGATAAACCCACCAGCAGTTAGAGAACACGCTGCATTATACCAATCTGTCAGGCAACAAGTTTACGCCGTACTGGACTCACTGCTTTCAACCTGGGCAAATACATCCAAGCTGGAGAAGGCAGATGTGAGAAGCTCATTTGTGCCTCTTGCAAAGCCAGGGATGCCGAATGTCTCCGGGAAAGCTCCTTCTGACCTTTGTCTTTTTTTCCTGCTGTTTTTCTGCCTCTGTCTTCCCCCCAAAAATGAAAAAAAAAACAAACACAATCTGTGAATCACTCCTACTTCTCCTTCAAAAAAAGTGTAGGGAAGGGAATTTTCCTCCACTGCACACCCACGTTTTCACAACCATGAGTTAGAGCAAAGTTTTGCTCATGGACATGAGTCTTGGTGTTATGGCAGGGCCTGCTTGGGAATAGAGTGCTATAGGCTTAGTGTTGTTTGTTAAAAGGCATAGCTGGGCAAGCTACAAATTGTTACTATCCCACTTTGCTGACTCTACAGGACATGGAACGGACAAGCATTGGGGCTCGTTTATAATCCAGGCAAAGTGGCAGGAGCACCACTACACCTGAGGCCCTTGTTTTCAGTTTTTCTGCACTGAGCTCAAAGTTTATGCAGCATGAAGCCAAACCTGGAGGTGCAACTGACCGACAAGATCAGGTGCTGGCTGACTGGCTACACTGTATATTAAAGGACTTGTTTGTCTAATGTTTACTTCTGATCATGCCCAATATATTCATTTTAGTGTGAGATCCTAGAAAACTATTCAGGAACTCAGCATCTATCTGTGGTTTTGGTAGACTCTGACCCTTATTTTTCTATGTCTCAGGTAACCCAATACACCTGTCCTCCATTTTTAAATGTGTTCCTGCCAAAACACCTAGTCCCATTTCTCTCTCTTTCCAGTAATCCATCTATGAGCAGCCCCACACAGTATCTCCCTCTCTAAAGCCACAAATCCATCCTTATCTACCTGTCTGTCTCTCCAACAAGGGAACAAAGGACAATGTGTTTGGTTAAGTTGGCATGAGATGGCAAAACCCATTGGCACTCTGTCCAGTTACCTATTCTTACAAAAGGAAAAGCAGTGACATTGGGGCAAGAAGCCCTATGAGACAGTTTGGAAAGAAAAGAGAGCAGGAACAAAATTTGAGCAAGATAAAAGGTGATAAATGTCTGTCTCTTCACCAAACTTTTCTTCTTAGCCTCTTGCTGAACCCAATTACCCTAACTAAAATGAATGTGCTGTAATATGACAGACTTTTGTCTTTGATTAAAGACTTCCAGGCCTCTTGCAGGTGATGCACTCTATAACTCATTGTAAAGATGGCTGCATTTTATAACCAATGAGTTGCGTGGAGTTTAGGGGTTTTTTTTCTTTCTCCCCCCTCTTCCCTGTTTCCTTACTCTCCAGTTCAGACCGAACTGGGTTTAACTAGGCCTGAATAATTTAATAGAGTCATTATGCTCCTGTGTTTTTCCCTTACTGTCAACTGTAAAATCCATACAGTAGCTTCGGGAAATGGGGCTAATTTGAATTGATAATAGGAGACTCTGGAAAAAGTCATCTATTGCCGTGCAATGGTGGAGCAGATGCATGCTAAATCTTGTATAATGAAAGAATATGCTGGTGTCAATTATGTAAGAAAACGACTTTACAGTGGTTTGAGGCAATGGGTTAGCATTCTGCTTGATATTATCACATAAAGAAACACCCATCAAAACTTCTCATAAATATGGAACGGCAAGTAAGATTACATTATAAATTTGAATGTTATGAATGTGTATGAGAGAGACAGATCGAAGCAGGATACCCACCTCTCATAACTGGAAGTACAAAAGAGCAATATTTCAACATTTACACGACACCGTCATCGGGAGAGCGGACCAGGAGAGGGGCTGGGGCTGTGTCCCTCCCTTGCCTGCCCCAGAGCCACTGTCACAGCATTTGCTGGGGAAAAGACTACTACTGGGTGTTGGTCTCTTAGTCATGTGCCTGAGTGAAACAGTGATTTGTCATCAGGCAAGGTGGCTGGGAAGGCGATGCTGCTGCTGCAGGTGCAGGAGTGGCTTTCACTTCAGGAGATGTTTGCACAAGGATCTGAACTTCACCGCAGTCATCGAGCTCTGGGGAAGCACCTCTCTCAGCTTTCAAGGTTTGCTGCCTGGGAACTTTTTGGGAGAGGAGTGTTATGGATGCCAATTACAGTTACAGCTGCCACCAGCCAAAACCAGTATCAGGGTCTGGTTAAGAGAGGACAGCACATTGCTGAGAGTGTGACTGCAGAAGGCTGCAGCAGCTTCTGTTAAGCAGGTTGCTGGGGAAGGGTCTGCTCCCAAGAAGGGATAGCGGTATCAGGGTAGGGTGGGGTGGAGTGAGACAAGAAAGGATTAGTGGATATCAGAGGGGATTTGCTTCAGAGCAGATTCCCAGCACATCATGAACAGAGGAGGCACTTGGGGTGAGGGAATTCCAGGGCACAGAGTCAATGAATCACATAACTGAATTCAATTCCTCATAAAACATGAGCTGCACTGGGCGTAGAGGAGAAAAGGGATGTCTGGCCCAAGCCGATAGTGGGAACTGGGGGGGCTCCATGGACAGTCACATCTAGCCTGGGGCAAAGTAGGTCACCCAGCACAAACCTGCTGAGCTTGCACTGCCTATTTCAAATCCCCATGAGACCCAAACACTGCCTGAGTTGCTCACGTCACAGGGCCTCCAGCAGAGCTGTCAGTTATCCCAGCTCTGGGACTGGACAAAAACTGGACCAGGTCCAGGTTCCTTTTGCCCAGCTGATGGCTGAAACCTGTCAGTTTGCTCTCCCTGGGCTCCAGCTGGCTGGCTGCAGCCCGAACCTGTCAGGCTCTGTCAGCATGGTGCATTCGAGCTCCCAGCACAAATGGGAGGCATGTGTGGTACATCAATTTGCAGCCATTCCCTCATGCTCCCCCAGATGTTGCTGCCCTTTGCAGCCTGGACAGCTGAACACATCCAGCCCAGAGCCATTCTGATCCACCACAAGCTTCTAGACACCGCTGCATCAGCACAGGGGGAAATCAGCAGACAGTGTTGATGACGGGTTTTAGGCTGTGGCACTTTGGGAGCAAATATACAGCCACTCAGATGCTGTGGTGCAAAGGCAGCTTTGGGGCTGAGGCCAGTCAGAGAGTGAGGGGTACAGCATGTCTGACCTTGGCCTGAAGCACTTGGGTTGTCCCTTGCTCTCCCTTGCTGGCTGCCCTGTCCTTCTGATGGACGTTGCTACTCTTGGAGCCGAAAGGGCCTTCACTGATACATCCAAATCATGAGTCTGCAGATCCATATTCAGCAGCAGGTTATGCTGTTACTGCCTTCTGCTGACCACTCCAGGGGTGGTCTCTCCAGCAGAGACAGGGAGGGCGGCAGGGATAGCATTGCTGTGGCTCAGCTCACCCAAGTTTATCTGTACTAAATGATACCTCAATGTGCTCCTGCTAGCACAGAGAAGGGGTACAGCTTAAGTTATGTCTTGGATGGGTTGGACCTGGTATAGAAAACTGAACATTCCTCTGCCCTTTGGAGCCTGGAAGATGGAGCACATCCCAGTAGAGAAGCTGGTCCACCTGCCTGAGAAAGGGGGACTCTCAGTGCCAGCACCTTCATTGAGAGACACAAGTTAGAGAAAGGTGACTCTTGACTTGCACATAAAACATTGCTGGGGCTGGGTAGTATTGCTTTGTGTGCATCCAGCACAGCAGCCCCTTCATGGACTGAGTAGGCTCTGTCTTACACAAGCATTGACTTCGGCCCACTCTGGCCCTGTGGGATGCCTATTCCAGCCTCTCTTTGCCCTGATGGTTACAAATCTGTTGCTAATTTCCAGTCTACATTTCTTTTCCTTCTGCTTTAGCCCTGTTTGCTCCAGTGCCAGTGTCCTCTTTTAGCTTCAGTGGCTCTTCCCTGCTGTTAGCCCTGTTGACGTATTTATGGACAGCAATCAGATCCCCTCTCAGCGGGTGTCATGCTGGGCTAAACAAGCCAAGCTCGTTCAGCCTCCTCTTTCCAGAAATGATAAGGCCATCATGCACTGAGGTGTGCAGCTGCTTTGCTTCTGCAGCCAGGTGGGAGCGCATCTGGGCCATATTCATACCACCCCAGCCCCCATGCCTCACTTACTGCCATAGCCTTGACAGGAGTGGGGATAAATGCTGTGCTTCACCTGTCCCTTCCAGAACAGAGATGTATGTCCAGGAGTCACCCTAAGCAAGACAGGCACTTCCACGGTCTTCTCTAAAGACAGCGTAAAGCCTTGCTTACTCTTGGAGATGCTTAGTAGGGAAATAGGGAATAACTGGACAAGCTAGTGTCTATCCACCCAACACATGTGAGGAGGGTCTCTTTTCTAGCTTTGTGGAGTGGCTTCCTGCAGTCCTTCCCTTTCATACCTTCCCTGTTCCTCACCTTAGCTTTTCGAAGAGACCCAGGCAACACCCTGATTGAGGTCAAATGAGTCAATCAATGTGTTTCATCTCAACTGTTTTTTCATGTTTTCCATTACTGAAAGACTTCTTGGTTAATTCTTTAGGGCAATTATCTGGCTGTTATGGTTTATTTCTCCTTATAAATAACATTGTTTTCCACTAGATAAGATTATTTTTTATATTTACTCAAGTAAAACTTTACAAGAGTAATAAAATAATGCTTAAAACCCCACAATTTCTATGACTGTTTAAAGAAGGCTCCTTCCTCCTACTCTGACACCTTGGTCCCCTGAACTTCAAGGAGAAGGGCAGAGTCGTGCCTGATTTTACCAGGATTTTCGTTTGAAAGAAAATACAAAGGAAAAGTTCAGTCAATTTTTAAAGACCTCACTTCTGTATTTTCAAAAATTACTATGCTTGATTTAGACTTTTTGTTTTAATAACTGTTTTATTTTAACATTTTAAAGGTATGATGCTTTTAAACCTTGACATTAAAATGAAATTAATTAATCTGATCTGAAAAGAGTGTTCCTTGAGGACTTTCCTTTTCAGATGATTTTGAGATCAGTGAAAGGAGAGATGGACATTTCTAATTAAGTGTTAAACATCTGGAACTCTCAGCATTCCTTTTTCCCTCTGGATTTTGCAAACTTCTGCACTTTGTGGAGCTCTGGCCAGCTCTTTATTGTGCTCGATCCTATATGAGCATTTAAAAATGGTAGCCCCAAAGCATTTAAAAATGTCAGTCCAAATTCCAAAGCTTCAGTTCTTATGTAACCAAATGTTTTTCATTTATAAACATGGATTTTCTCCTAGAAAGTTGTTTCTTGCTATATCTTTGTGTGACATCCATTGCACTTTAGTCTGCCACTCCCTAGTTTCCTCCAAACACCCCCTTGATCTGTCCTAGACCTCTTGGATAATCCACCAATTCCTTGCCTGTAAAATCGAGATACCTTGCATAAGCAGAAAAGTCACTTATTATTTTTATCCCTTGATTTGCTGAAACTAAACTATTCAATGGGCTGATTTAGACATGTTTCCTATTTTATTTAAAAAAAAATAGACATTTTGAAACAGTTTACAGACTCTACAATGAAAAAAGTAGCTGTTTTCTGCTTAAAATGAGCTTTTACATTTAAATTGTAAAGTAATTTGAAGAAATGTTGAAAACTGAAACCCAATAGTTCAAAGTGGCACATACAAAAATATTCATACAGACTTCTGACCACGTGGTTCTGGGCATGGAAAGGGGGCTGCTGTGACTGTTGGTGGATTTTGTCCTGACTTGCAGATGGGACACTTCTGCAATTCTCAGAAAAAAAGCAAGACTTTCTAATCTTAATTTGAACCATGTTTCAAGGCCTCAGACTGTAAAATTCATAAAGATACAGATTTTTTATCCCAACTTTGCTCCTGCCCCAGCTGGACCAGCCTAAAACCCTGGAGTGAGAAGACCAGCCAGCTGGTTTCCTTGCAGTCTTTTGCCTCTTTTGCCTTGGCTTTTAAGCTAAGAATGGGCAAACAACCTCCCCAGCCGGCCAGAAAGCTCTCCCAGGGGTTTGATGGCAGGGCCCAGTGTGTGTGTAGGATGGATCTCATGCTGCCTGCAGCCCCTGGGAGCCTTGCCCACATGCTGTTCTCATCTACAGGGGGTTATTTATAGCCACTGATGCCAGGAATTCGACAGGGACGCTGCCGGGGAGGATAACAAGTTTCTCTTTAGGAGGAATGTTCCACCCCGACCGGAGGAGCAAAGAACAATAAAAGATGATTGATTTCCTCGCAGCCGCCTTGGAGCTCAGCGCTGTACCCATGCCAAGCATCCCAGTGTGCAGGGCTCCCTTTCCTTAGCTGATGTGTGCCTTGTCCAGCCACAGGATAACACCAGTGGGCAGTCAGGGACCACAACCCAGTATCCACGTTCTCTCACTGAACTGGACATCTCCCATCACCTTCACCTAAGATGAGTGAGTAGAGGAGAAAAGGGAGGGAGAGCTTATAAGACCATCTCTCTGGGCCTTCAGGCGCTTTCTATTTATGTTCTTTGGAGTAAATTACCGAGCCTTAGATATTTACAGGGAAATCGCTTTGATTCTTAAACTATATGAATGAAGCTGCAGATGGAGAGAGTAATGGCTTAAATTTATTAGTGTGCATAAAATTGTTGATGCTAATTTTCAGCTGTACACCAAGCAAACAGTCGATGGGATTAAACTGGATCCCTTATTTAAACAAACTCACAAAATGTAATTTACATCTAGTTATTGTTTCCGACTCTTCCCAGACCCCTTCCCAAAGCTCCCTCTAATGTTGCCAGGTTTGTATTGCACCCTCTCCCTTCTGCTCTTCCATCACCTCAGGACAGCATTGCGACTGCTGTGGGACCTTCACGGAAAGAGATATATATTTAGGCAGAGCAGTACTCTCTGAGCTTTCTTTTCCAGAGGAACTGACCTGGATTTTTTCTGCTCTAGAGATGCCAGATTTTCCACTAGAGATGCCACTTAAGGATGTTTTTTTCCATTACCAATGCCAGTTACGAACCTTTTCACCTCTTTTGGTTTAAGGGTTCACCAGTGGGCTCTCACAATGAAGGGAAATCTCTCTTATAGGGCAGTGCCAAGCTGTCATGCCTCAAGGATTAAGTGTACAGCCTTGTCTCCTGCTCTGCAGCCAGTCTGTTCACAGCACCAAGTGTCTCCCCTGCTTTTTGACCCCTACTACTTTTGCAGCTATGCCTAACATGCAGCATCCTGGATCAGGAGGAAGATCCAGGATCTGTGGGCATGCTGGGGGCATACAGCAGGGAAACAAAACTCATGGAAACCATGGGAGATGGTGTACATGCCAGCAGCAGCCTCGTGCCTTGCTCC
This sequence comes from Pseudopipra pipra, assembly GCF_036250125.1. Classification (NCBI taxonomy): domain Eukaryota; kingdom Metazoa; phylum Chordata; class Aves; order Passeriformes; family Pipridae; genus Pseudopipra; species Pseudopipra pipra. Next base: position 23,793,394 of record NC_087556.1, read on the forward strand.
ATGCTCCATCATCTGATCTGACATCACCTGCATCTTGTGTGCTGTCTTCTCCCCTGGGAAGGAAAAGTTCAGAAGCTGCCCCTGAGCCAAAAGAGAAGACCAGACAGTCAAAAGTGTTTCTTCTGCCTGTAAAACTCTGCAAGTCTAGTCAAGATTCACTGATTAGGTGCAGGGTGCCTGACCTCAGTGGGGTCCATAGGTGCTGCAGGGATGTGAACTAATTAGATGGAAAAAATCTGACCAGCTTCAGCTCTGACTAGTCACACAAAATAATCTCATAAATTTATTCCCTGCTCTCTGGTGCCTCCCTATGAGGGGAATCTGTGTTACAGAATGTCTGGATGTTGCCGGAGGGTGGGAAAGCTACAGAGGAATAACAGGGCTGACAGAGCATGTGATGATGCAGGAATACCACAGGAGCTGCTATCCTACTCCCTATGGCTGTTAGGACTCTGCCAACAGGACCTGTATGTGGACATCCTATGTCTGGCAACAGCAGTGGGGGTTACAAATGTTGACCCAGTGTGGAGCACAGGAGTCATCCAGAAATGCCTCCAAGAGAGCTGGCTGGGAGCAGGAAGAAGGAGGGCAGGGTGGAGTGATTACAGGGGGATGTTGGAGACACCTGTGTATGGAGAAAAAGCTTTCCATTGTGGCACAGTTCTTTCTTTGGTGTCCAGAGATAGTGGTAGGGTCCCACCATGTTTCTGTGTGCCTTGTGGGGGAAAAATGACCATGGTAGAACTGACCCACGGTGAGGAAGAGATGATCAAAATCAGTGATGCTCACACCTTCAGCATAGGGCTGCATTCAGAGATTTCCCTTCCTAACAGCCAGGCAACACCTATCCTCAAGCACCCTCAAGCTCTGTCCCCTGTGCTGGGGTGTTCAGTGGTTAATCTGCTTGTGGAAACTGAGCTGTTTAAGGTAAGACTGGCTCCTGTGTCCCTGAAGTGGAGCAGACACAGGGATGAAAGCAGGAGCAGTTTTGTGGTGCAAATCATTCCTCCTCTTTTGAGCAATGCTGAAGCCTTAGCCCAGGGTGCAAGGACAGAAAGGAGACAGGGATCTGCAGAGTCCACTCCCATCAAATTGTCACATCTGTGCTTGAACAGCATCTACTTGCTTCCAGCATGCCCTGCACCTCCAGCTCCTGGAAACACCTCACTGGGAGTGTCTCTGCTTAGGACACAGAGAAGAGGTTGGAGGGACAAATCCTGCCCTTCTAGAGAGAAAAGAGGTAAGGCCTGAAAGGTGAGTGGCAGGTATAGCAGCTGCTATGCCTCCAGCATGAGGACAAGTTTCTGGGCTTGGATAGTAACTGGACAGGAGACCAAGGACAGAGATGGAAAGCCACTTCAGCATCTCCCCTCCCACCATACCACTGAGAGCTGATCAACCTCGTGTCACCTTACAAGCCACTTAATCCCTTCCGTCATGCTTCTCAAGGAAGGGGGTGTGCGGGCCAAGGTTTAGCTGCCACCAGCTGCCCCAAAGTCCTATGCTGATCGTCTGCAGGAGCATGTGCAGCGGGACATGACTGACGCCTTGCCAGTCCCCCGCACCTGGGAATTGCCCAGCCCTGCAACCCCAGACCCAGCTGGCCCTTTGATCTCTGTGGGGGCTGAAACCAGTTCCCCTCTGCTTCAGCTTTGGAGAGGATCATTCTGATTTTGTCTGGACATCTCATATCCTGGCAGGTGTCAGTCTTGACTTCCAAGACGCCTTGGAGGGGGAGGTGGGAAATGGAAGGATTGTAAAAATAAATAAAGTGTTGAAAACCCACGTCTGTGCCTACCCTTCCTCTCAGTCCATGTGTTGGGGCCTTGGTAATCTAAGGAATGGCCCTCTACTCTCCACTAGTGCCATCAGCCTCCACAAGAGCAGCTATGCACTTTCTCATGCAGGAAACATCACTCCCAATTTTTTTTGAGCACCATGGAAGTGGACATGTGTGTAGATGGAGGAACTGGAGACAGCCTGTGCCTCAGCACTGGACACGGTTATCCATGATCTCTGCTAAGGAAGAAACTAGATAGACCACCAGGCACATGTGGGACTGGAGGGCAGAGCAAAAATTCATGTTCTGCTCAGCTGCCCTGCTCTGGGTCCCACCAGCTGCTGCTCACACCACCTGAGCTGTGTGATGAATCAGTCTGCACTGTTCCATGGAAAGAGGTGCTGTAGAAGTAAACCATTTTCAAACCAGGGCCCTCTAAAGCCTTGAGTGTCCTCTACCTGCAGCAGGCATCTTCCAAACCATGCCAGAAGGACTTCAGTAATATTAAGAGGCTTCTCCTGCTCTCGAGTACTCCAGCCCCAAACTTGGTAGTAGTGACAAAGGATGAGAGTTCCCTCACAGTGCTAGGTCTTTCTGTCTATTCAGGCTTAAATCACACACACAAAAGCCATGGTTGCTGACAGCTTCAGCCCAATGCAGATGGGCCAAGACACTGCTTTGCTTTGGACCTTGCCTTTCTGGGATGCTTGCTTGACCTTTGCTCCAGACTGTAAATTGATCTCACATCTGGCTGAGACGGGGTGTGTGAAATCTTACTATAAACTGCCTTAAGTCCAGGGGCAGAGACATAAAGGAAGCTGTGGCCACACAGGGCTGCAAGGCACATCACCACCCCCCCACACACAGCGTCCCATATGAACTCAACATGCACTTTTAGCTGAGTTTTTAAGTTTACAGTGTATTATGCTAGAGAACAAACCTAAATAGTCCTCAATAGGACCAATATTGGTCTGTCTCTGTGTGAGTTTCTGCAAGACTCACTGATGCCTTCTTTTTCTCTCTTTCGTCTTTCTCAGGTCTTCTCTCTTCAGCTATTGAGAGACTCTAGATGATCGAGTCAGCCAAGGTGCCTTTCTGACAGCTGATGTTGAACCCATTTTTTAGCAAGGCCTGTTGTTCACTAAAGTGAACAGTATTCTGGGATGCTCAACAGAGGCATAGTATGAGCCAGAATAAGAGAAGGTCTGGTCAGGTTGTATCTGAGGTCCATGCAGCCCTGCACCACGTCTGAGGGGATACCTAATGTCAAGAAGGGGGTCGATATGCTGTTATGTTTCTTCAAAATAGTTTCCCAGTCTTCAGCGATCTTTGATGGGGGACTTCCTCAGCCAAACATTGTGGCTTTGTATTTAACAGCAACTGTTCTGGATTTTTTCCCATTAATTTTTTTAGGTCCTTCTTGAATTCCTTTAAACTGGTAGCATCCATGTATCCCAAGGCAAGGAGTCTCTCAGGTTAGTTGTACACAGTACAAAGAAATTTTCTTTCCATTTGTTCTCCTATTGCTTTCACTTGGCAGCCCTGGTTCTTGTATTGAAAGAAACAGTGAGCATTCATTCCTTATTTACCTGTTCAATAACATTCACCTCTGTCACCTAGCCTGCCTCTAGCCTTTCACCAGCTGAAGAGTCCCAGCTCACACTTGGTAGTGAAAGTCCTCTGACCATCCTTGCAGCCCTCTGTTTTTCATGAAGTCCTGCTGATGCCTGGTGAGGGGAAAGACCAGAAGTGCACCCTGGAGCTGACTATTCCTCTTTGCTCACAGCAAGTGGAACATCCAGAGTGCTGTGCGCCATTCTTCGCATCACACTGTAACGAAGATAAATGCTTTGGAAAATCTGACCTTGGAAGGAAAATTGTCCAAAAAAATGGAAGGACCAGAAGGTAGCAAGTAAAATATATTTCTATATGTAAGGTTTCTGTGCAAGGATAAGGATGAGTTGCTCTCCATATTCAGCATGGGGACAAGATAAGGAGAGCAAGGCTCTATTTGCAGCAGAGATGATTTAGGTCAGATGTTAAGAAACTTCTTCAGCTCTAAGCGCACACAAACCCTGGAACAAGCTGTCAGGCAGGAATGGAGCCTATTTCACTGGCAGTATTTACAAGCAGGTTGGACACCCATCTGTTGGGAGGGTTTGGGGAGAGCTGTCTTGCAAGACCATCTATCAGGGTCCCTCCAGCCTCACATTTCTCCTTTCATGTTCCCACTGTCGAACCACTCAGCTAGGACAGACCGTGCCATCCGGGGGCTGAAGACACTCTGCCAAAGGCCCTGAGGGGATGAACAGCACTAAGAGGAAATCTGTGCAAATCTATTATCTGTACTCTCTGCTGAAGGCCGGGAGGGTCTCCGTATCAGCCACATCGCCAGTGGGAACTGCCTTCTCACCTCCCTCTGCTCCCCCAAAATGCAACTGATCTAATTACAGAGGACATCAAGAAGAAAAACCTGCCAGGGGCAATGTGGATTTTGGTCATTTGCTGCCCCACTGGCTCTTCTTTCTCACTTTTCAGGGCTGTTTTGGAAACCCATGGACCACAGGCTGGAAGATGTTGGTGACAATTACGTGTCACGGCTTCATGTCCCTCCGAGGGTCACAGTACCTGGAGCCAAGCTGAGAGACCCCTATCCTTCTTATCTGCATTGGGGCAGAGGTGCTTGCTCCCAGCTGTGAGCCAGGCCATGTAAAAATGTCTCCAGTTTTGCTGCTTACCAGAGCACTGCTGCTGTTAAGGCATCGAGGGAAAGATGGGGTGGACAAGCAATGAACCTCCAACTGCCCACTGGGTGTTACTGAGGACATTATTTGAAATCTGAGGCATGTATTTTTAAGAGTTTACACCAAAGGAGTCTGTGATGGTTGCTTCTTTCTCTGTGAGAGCAGGGTAAGTTGCCTACCCATGTGTGCTGTGATAGAGATGTGGTAAAGAGGTGCATTAGCTAGGCCAGATGTGCACGGGCCACCCAAGAGCATGGTGTTCCAGGCAGTCCCTGTGAACAGTCACACTTTGGCTGAAGGTACCACTGAAGTGCTCTCTGTCAACACTGCATTCATTATGTGAATCTTCATAAGTGACTGAGCTTAATTAATGTGTCCTCCATGGGCTGTCAGGACATGTGTTAATGGTGAAGGATCATTCAGTTTGGAGCAGCAATTCAGAGATAATGCTCAGCTCCATCAGCATCTGCTGATGCCCAGCTCCCTCTCCAGACTTCTCTGTGTGGCCGATGCTTCACAGACACTGTTGCATGCTCTTATTTCCCTCTCTTCTAGCTCATGCAAGGCATGGCCACAAAGCAACCCATCTTTTTGTACTTGTAAATGCATTTTACAGAGTTGTAAATGCTCTTATTGATTCCTCAGCCTTATTATCCTCACTGTTCAGCCAAGAACCAACTACCATTTGAGGATAAATTATTAATCAGACTTCTTCAGGTCTATTTCATAATCATTTCCACCATTCTGGCTGTCACATAAGAAGGATTTGCATATTTATTCTGCCACTTTTCCCCAGAACAATACGTGGCAGCCCATGTTTACCTGCAGACTCTTAAATCACTTTCTCTACCTTATAAAAGCTTTGCTTTTAGACATAGCAGGCCTTGCACAGTTTACTCCATGTCCTTCTGACTCATTTGCCTTGCAGCGTATTTTTGTAGGCAAATACTTTCCGTTTTCACTTCTCTGCTTTTTCATTGCTTATTTATGATACCCTCTGGGGTAAAACTGTGTGGTTTCTTCAACAACCCTTAACAAAAATGCAGAAGCTTCCAGCCTGGTACCAACTGTCTTTGGTCCCTGGCCCAGCTTGCACAGGAGAGTGTGTTGAGTGGGTATTTTGGCTTTCAGCACTGGGGTTTTTCTTTTCCCCAACAGTCAGAGATGAGCTGCCCACATGCCCCATTCAAGGCATGGCTATGTTTCTGTGACAAAGGAGTGCTGCTCAATGGGAATTGTTTTGGGAACAGTTTGGGGAGGAGCAGGGATGGGAGCATGATGAACCTAATGGCATCTGTCTAGGAAGAGAAAATGTTTGCAGTCACAGTAAGTCAAATGGAGGGGACTGACCCACACCAAGGGCTAGTGTATTAGAAAGCAGCAGGAAAATTGAGGTACAGACCAAACCAGTGCCTTATCCCAGGTTGTGGAGCAGAATGGTGTCAGAGTCAAGGAAACACTCAGTAATTGCAGTTTTTAAACTACACTAGGAGAGAGACATGGGTGTCCCAGTCCCTCCGAGCACAGAGTGGGAAGGCGAAGAGCAGCAGATTCACCCCAGCGCTGCCCTCGTCCTTGTGCCATCCCTGTTATGGCTCCCAACAGTCTCCATGTGGCAGGCAAGCGCACAGGCCGATTCCTTCCACCAGATGGTAGCAGGAGTATACAAGGGGATGGGCATCCACGTTGGGCCCCCCAGCTGGACACTGCAATGGTGCTCCTCACATCCAGGGAGACTGGCTGCCAAGCAAGCAGCACCCCAGAGCCAAGGTGCCATGGGGTGCTACAGCCCTTCCTTATTGACCAGGCCATGGGCAGCATGATTTTAATGAAGGACTCACCACTCCCACATGAATTCAGTTTCGGAATGGCAGGAGGATGTGCTTATAGACTTTGCGGCCGGTTGGGGTGGGTTAGCCACGATGACGGCCATGGCACAGGCCAAGATGGTGGCCATGGCACCGGGCAGGATGGCAGCCATGGCTTGGGTCAAGACAACTGTCACAGCACTGGGCAGGAACTGATTTACAGCCCCCTTGTTCCCAGCTTGCATTTGGACTGTGGTTCATCCCTCTCAGGCCTTACAACCCTCTTCTCTCAGGGATGACATGATGGCACGTGTCGTCCCTTCCCACAGCTCCTCAGGTTTACTCCAGTTGCTCTTCCCATTTCCTTCCTTCATTTTTCCTCCTCCCCCACATACATTTCCAGATCTCCTGATTTATTGCCAGTCATGATGACTTTCTGCAGGCCTTCAAATTCCAAATTCTTAATACCAGGACACTGCAGCGAAATTTCTCTTCTTTATTTTTTTGGTAGAGTAAGTTTGAAAATGTGATATGAGTGCAAGGAGAAGAGCAGAGACCAGTCAATAGAAATTTAAAGGAGCCCTTAAACATGCAGTTGAACACAAGGACCTGGATGGTTGAGATATATGTGGTACCTTGATCTGCTTCTCAAGTGTGGACAAAAAAGATTCTTTACACAACCTGAGATGAGAGCAAAGTGGGGAGACCCACCAGGAGGGTGAACAGGAGGACAGACAGGGAGCTACCAATACTAAAGGACGTGGTTGGCAGCGGAGCAGAGTGAATACCAGCAGTGTCAGCTGGGTGCACTAATGATCAGGGTTGGATTGGACATGCTTGCCCAGCCAACCTCTTAGCACCCAGGCTAGCACACCATGGTGTCCACAACCCCACTGTGTCATGGTGGGGCAAGCAGGGGTGAAACAAGGAGGGTAGATCAAGAGTGTTGCTCTGTGTGACATTTGACAGGTCTGCAACATATGTTGCATCCCACTGCAGGCTGAAGCTGCTCTCCAAATCAGCTTCCAGCCTTTCTCAATGTGAGGTTAAATCTTTGCTCAGGAGAAAGAAAGTAGAGAAGCAGCAGATGGAACCAATCAATTTGCTATCTGAAAACTGATCGATTTGTGGGGACCCCTTCCCATCCAAAGGCAGGGTGGGAACAGGGTCCAGCCACTGCATGCATGCAGGAAAGATCAGTGGGCAGCCCATAATAAACCCTGAATGTATTTCCAGCCATAAAATGCTTGACATGCCTTCAGAGAGGCTGTTGAAATCCCTGATTTGCAGCTGGCACTCATTTTCCATCGCAGGTAATAAAAAGACTCGACCAGAGTGCTCAGATATTTCATTGTCGGGGTCCATTGCCATCCCCCAGCCTAACGACCAGATCACCAGGACTCGCACACCTCCTCCTCTTCCTTCTCAGGGCTCTCCTTTCCCTTCAAATGGTATCCGGACTGTGCAGGTGATGGGAGGGCGAGATAACAAGCTGGAGTGGTGATTTCAGGAAGTGGTTGGGACTTGTAAATCCTCACAGGGGCTTCCTCTGTCAGAGGAGCTATCCGGGCAGTGGGGCATGTGCTGGCTGGAGTCATGCCTGTTAGGGAGGTATTTGTTCTTCTGGCCCCCGCGGCCTAGGCGGGTTGTTGTAACATCCCTCGAGCCAGGATCTGGTTGCAGCAATAAAGTTGAGCGGGTTGGGTTCCTGGCTGGACAGGAAAGAGTTATTGATCAATGCAATGAATCCTTCCCACCTTCCTCCTGCCCACGGGTACATACCAAGAGAAGTGAGAAGGAAAGGAAAGCAAAGCTCAAAAGATGCTCTGTTTAGGAGTGAAGGGTGGCATGGCCAGGGCAAAGACATGGGGAAAGATTAAACATCATCTGAGCAAAGCACAGGACCTTTTAAAGGTCTCCAAATGAGGGCTGGAAGCAATTTGGAGACAGTTCTTTATGCCCTGGGGCTGGAGAGACAGGTGGAACCCTGATTCAGGGTGGAGGTCCCAGCACAGTAGTATAATACCAGAGAAAACTAATTCTAAAGGAACAACATGCTTGTGTCTTGCATTGTACAAGATCTTATTTCCTTATTTCTTACTGTACAAGATCTTATTTCCTCCCCTAAAGTGAGGCTGGGCTTGTTGGTGGACAATCACTCTGTGCCCACGAGGGAAATGTGGCCTCAGACCCAGCATTTCAGTCAGCTAGTCAAGCTTCATAATTTTTGATCCTGACCAGATATTATATCTATAATAAGATTGATATTAGTAATACCGCTAACAATTGTGGTAATGTTAATAAAATAATATTGGACTCCTCCATCCAAGGAGCTCAAAGCTTTTAAAGGAGATTAAGTCTCATGGCATCCATCCCACTTTAGGAAAGCTTATTTAGACAGCGGCAAACCCTTCTACCCGCTTCTGTGGCATGTAGTCTCCTCCAAGGTGGAACACAGCAGCTATTTATGAGTATGCAATAACAGTCCACAGCAATCTAGGCCAAGTAATGAAAGCAAATACCATATTCAGGACAATTAGAAGGGTTATAGAGGAGACAATGTATCAGGACACTCAGCTCAACCACCAGGCTTTTAGATGTATTAGGGGACTTTTTGTGGTGTTCAGAACCTACTGTAGTCAATCACAAAGACCTTCAGCAGCAGTGTGGTCTCTCACCCTGCCCTGGGCACTCTTATGCTCCTGATTTGGAAAGCCTTGCTGGCTCCTCTGTGTGACTCAACACAGCCCGACTCTGGCACTCCATTGGAAGCATTTCTTTTTTATGTGCTAACTTGGGATTGTCCACTAAGACCGGCAGCTTGGAGATGGAAAGCTCATTGGCTTTTTAAAGCCATGTTCCCCTTCCAGAGCTGTGTACAAGCCTGTCAGAAAACAGCAATTCCCAGGAGTAAATCATACCAACAAGAGCAACTTCTTGATGACTATGAAGCTTCTTCAAGCCACCCTCTTTTCTTCTGTGTCCTTGAAGTCACAGACACCATTAGCCCCACAAGGTGTTAGTAGAGAAAAATGCGAGGCATTTTTGCTCATCAGCACACGGTGTGCTACTCTCCACTCCTGCAGGATTTGATGAATGCAGAACTAGTTAGCAGCACTGGTGTGAGTGGGTCCAAGAGGTCATGCTGAAAAATGGCACTTTGTCAAAAATGTCATTTCAGCAGCTTTTCATTGCCTTTTTCTTTAAATGAAAAAATTCAGAAGGAAAGGAAGCCAATGTGTTATTTCACTGGGATTTGAAATTTTGTGCTGCTGTTCTTTTTAAAACTTCTTCCTCTTGCCTGGACTTCTCACCTTCTTTCAGTCTATCATTTGCAGCACAAAAAACAGATTTTTGTCATTCTTCAAAGGATGCAATTTTGGGTCACATCACTCAGTATTTCCCTTACTTGAAAAGACGAAAATCTTACCCACAGGCTCAATTCTGTTTATGCCTTTTTTTTTTCAAATGAACCATTTCCAGAGAGCTTGACCATCTCTTTCTACTGAACCTGGATGACTATGCTTTGGGGTCCCATTGCAGGAGGCCATACCTTTTCTCATGGCCACCAGTGGAAACCCAGAGCTGAAGCAGGAGGAAGGCAAACACAAAGCCTTACTTGACCTGGACCTCCTCTCCCCCTGCAACCTGCCAGCCTAGTGCTGGGAGATTTCAGCTAAAACTCAGCCACATCACTTGTGCTTGGCTTTCCAGAAAACATCCCTCCCAGATTCAGGGATCTTGAGGAATATAACAGTCACCCCTGCTTTAGGTTTGGGCTCCAGCAGCTCATCTCTTCTTTCACTTGAAAATGTGGATTTTTTTGCTCATTCAAAGCTATCTGGCTTCATCTCCAGCCTTGCATTCACTGCCAGAAAAGGCAATAAGCTGTGGGGGCCCCTTGGCTTCCAGTATCACAAGGAGAAGAGGTGCGAGGGGTGGGGGAACCTGTCCTAACCCTCCTCACTGCCCTCCCCCATCTCTGCTTTCTCACTGAGTGGGGAAGAGAGAGCAGGACCTTACCTAGGACCCTGGAGACAGACTTTCAGCAAGGAAGAGTCTGCCACTCTGCACGTCAGGAGTGATTTGATCAGTGAGAGAGATGAGCACCTCTAGCACTGACATCAGGGGACAGACAGAGGAGAGTGCGAAAAAGCTGGTGATGGACAGCAGGACTGCAGCACATGGCAGGGTGTGGAGACCCAGGACTGCGGAGGAGCACCCATGGAGTGGGCATGGATCTCTCCTGGGGACAGCAGAGGGGCTGAAGAACTGCCTAATGCTGTGCTGAATTTCTTCTCCTGCAAAACCAGCCCTGCTGTTTCCATCTGGGGTAACAGTTTAAGAGAGTTACTAGTGCAAAGGTGTGCTCCTATGCATCCTGCACAGGCTGGAACTAAAACCAATTGGATGGTGCAAGGGCAGTTTGCTCTGATCCAGGTGCTCGAGTATTTACCCATGTGTGCAAACACCCCACGTTACATATTACCTATGAAAAAGTAATATAAAACACAAATAGATGGGTGAATTCCCTAAGTGGGGTATGAGCTTTTCCCAAACTCTTCCTGGCAGACCCTACTTTAGTCTCTCTTTCTTAAGAAAGTGGTCCATGATCAGGCACATCCGCTGAACCTTTCCAAGGGTCACCCCACAGCCTTCCTGTGTGCTCACTGAGCAGCAGTAGGATCATGACACATGACCCAGACTCCTCTAGAGAAAAACTGTCTCAGCCACCAAGCTTGCCAAGCCACTGAGAGAAACCCTTTCCATTTTTTTCTCTTCAAAATTTTATTTAAAAGTTTATTCAGCTGATGAAAGGTGATGTACTGACAGCCATGGACAGTGACATATCTTGAGTTATAAGGGTACTACAGCAGTTACAATAATGTCCTGTTGTTTGCAAGGCCAAATCTTCAGCAAGAGAATTCCCATGAAGGTTTCCAAGCAGAGACCAAATGCACACCACACACATGTGCATCTACACAGGTGCTCCAGACTGCACAGTGCTCCTGTCACACCAAATTGTCAAGGTCATCAAGACCCTCAAAGTCCTTTTCTGGCCTCCCCGGCTCAGCAGTTTCTGAGGGCAAGAATACCAGCTGCAAATTGCTTTCAAGGGCTGGATTGCCACCAAGCACAGCCCAAAGCCTGGCATTGCAGTGCATCCTAAAGGACCATGGGTACATTTTTGCCTCTCATAGCCACACACTTCAATGCCTAATGCTCTTCAAAGATGCTTACAAGGAGTAGGCCTTTGGGTATTATTCCCTCCCCAGGAGCAATTTCTCTCCTTTAAGAGCAGGACAGTTTAGAGAGCTCTTTTAATGCATCTTGCTCCCATCTGCCCTCTCATCTTCAGAGCATTTTTCTATCTTTTTGCCTTTCTTTCCTTTGGGAATAACTCTCTTTTATTTTAAGATTCCAGGGGCAAAATGTAGCCAGGTAGCTGTGGGTGGGGGTAGCCTCTCTCAGCCTCCACGTTAAAAAAATTCCCATCAAAGCATGGAATAAAACCCAAACAAACCTCAAAACAAATTGAGATCAGAAATTCTGTAGAGGACCACTGCATTGTATTGCCACCCCATATACAACCAAGCCCCCCTGTCAAAACCCCATTCTACCCCTCTGCATGTGATTCTCACCCATACAGTCTGCTGGTGTCTCCTTGCCTCTGTTTATACTAAAGCCCTTGCAGAATAAAACATCCATGTAAAATCCAATTTCCTCTGAATCTCTCTCAGAGAAGAGGCCTTGAGATTGAGTAGATAACCTCTGCAGTAATTGCCTGAACCACTCCTGTTTGCTGGAAAGGTGAGATCCATTTTTCAATTATCTATCTGCAGTGACAGCAGCGAGCAACGGAGCTAAGAGGAAGGAGAGAGAGAGAGAGAAAGAGAGAGGAAATCCAGCCAACAAGAGCCGTCTGTGTCAATCCTGGCAAACGGGAGGTACGATAGATGTGGTCACAGTTCCTGCCATCAATATCCTCTAATATAAATGTCAGCGATGCCATTTTACCCACAGTCATTTCCCACAATGCTGATTACATTATCGTATAATAGAGGGGCGCCAGCCGCACCGCTTTCTCTCCTAACCCTCCTTGCGGTAATGTGTCAATAGCCTGCCTCCATGAAACAAGTCAATTTTCTGCAGGCTTGGCAGCGGAATAAATCTGCCGACTATCTAGAGAGCTGGAGATATTTATACACACCGTGTCCTCTCTCTCTCTCTCTCTCTCTCTCTCACTCTCTCTCTCTCTTTCCCTCTCTTTTGCCCTCCCCCCTCCCACCTTCCCTCCCTGTGTGTGCAAGCATAGATGTGTGTCCTCAGCAGAATTGAGTGATTTTCAGCCCAGACTCAATAAGAAGAGAATTTAGGGCAGTCCTACAGCTTGGCTTCCAGTAACAGCCCTACACGTTTATTTTCTTTAGCTTAACAGGAAAGAGAGAATTATGTTTAGATTTATATGACAAGGGCAGTTCTACCAAAACACTTGTGATAAGCACTGTGGAAGGGGGAGGAAGGTGTGTGCTTGTGTGACAAAAAACAGGCAGGCCAGTGGCAGAGAGGGATTGCAACACCTTGCAGGTCACATCAGGGGGGTCCTCTGGGAGCTAGAAAAGCAGCTCTTATTTTAACCGACAGCTCCTTTTTTAGTGCGTGTCTGAATCAAATGCCAGTGGAAGAAGGAGGAGGGAGGCCATGGGCTTCTCCATCCCCGCTGACAGTGAAGGCATTTGGCTCCACTCTCTCGACTCTTTCAGGTAAAGAGGCTTCCAAGGACAAGATGCTCTGGCCATTGCAGGGTTGCTTCTTCTCCTGGGGACATCCTCAGGGTACCCTGTGGTCCACTGCCCCACACACCCCTGCTATGACTTCTGCCTTTCCCCAGCTCAGACAGGAATCAACCTCCCTGAAAGCTCTAGTGGCTCCCTCTGCCAGCCAGTGAGGGCTGCTTGGGCCATACTGGACTCTCAGAGCACAGGCTAAAATGGCAGATACTACTCATGTTCACAAAGGTAAGGCTTTGTCACCTTACTGAGGCACGGCAACAACTCGGAGTGCTCTGGAGAGTCTGCTTTCTCTGGATGCTGGGCAGAGAGACAGACTCTCAGTAGGCAATCTCCATTCCCTCTTGGACTAAACCAAGAAATTGGGAAGGGTTTCTCCTTCCTCTCATCTCTGCACAACAAAGAGGACTTCATACTTAATTCTCAGTGGGGGAATTTTTTGGTGATGGAAAATTTTGTCAACTGGTTTTTTTTGCCAAGAGGGAAAAACAAAGCCTGAAAAGACTAATAGCAAATACAAGATTGCTTTCAAATTTTTGGGTTTGTTTGTTTTTTTTTTAATAAAAATCTGCAAATGCTCCATCTGTTTTCATCAAAATTTTGTGCAAGAGGCAAATAATACTTGGATCATTGCTTTTGGCTTGGTTTCTCCATCCTCCTGCTCCAGAACGTAGCAGTTTCTGGGCAGGGAGCTGGTGCGTCCTCCACTAGCCCTGGGAGGAGTGAATCCACCACCTCCCATGGTGATGGGGAAGGCTCCACCCTAAGAGCCACCAAAGCTTGGGCTCTGGTTTCTCTCTGCAGAGGGAAGACATCCAACTCCCCACCCATTGCTCTGCTTCTGTACATGCCTTCACAATGATGCCAGCAGTGTTCTTTTGCCCTGGCAGCTGTGTCAGAGATTGACAAGAGCTTTATAATATTGGTAGGGAAGCGGGGCTCTGTGTCTTAATAAAAGCTTGATTTGGAAATCCACAGCTCCTTCAAACAAACTCCAGTTCTTCTACCCTTTTCAGCCCTGTCTGCCTGGGCTGCAAGTCATCTGCACCTGCCAGAAAGAGAGGTCCGTCCTGGAGGTACCTAAGACAAAACAGGCACCATGCACCCAGAGGAACCTAAAATTCTTTCCATGCTATCTAGAAAAGACCCTTCGTCTGGGAGAAGGCTTGTATTGGGTCTTTGCTGGGAAAGGTTCTCCTCACATCTGGAAGGGACAGATCTGTCCACAATGGAGAAGAACAGAAGTCAGAGATAGGTGGGGCTGCCTGATCCAAGAGCCATCAGAGCCAGTGGGAGCCTTCCTGTTGACACAACCAGCCTTCAGATGAGTCCAAAATCTGCACACATGCCCTGGACCACAGCCTTTAGAGGTATTGGGGCTGTTTCACTGCCAAGCCCCAAGACAAACTGCAAAGGAAGGATACGGCGTTAGGATACATTTCTCCAAAGTGAGAAAGTGGGGAGTGACTCTGGAGTTCTGATTCAGATCCTTGTCTGCATACATGGTATGTCATTAAGGGAGAAAAGCTGGCAGCAAGCTTCAGTTGCTTACTACTACACTGGCAGGAAGACAAATGCAGAGCGTAAGATAAATGAGGCACTTCCAAGTGCAAGAAAGTCAATACTGTAGAGACCTTCAAACTGGAGTCTGGGGAGCAGCTTGCAATTCAGCTCTCTGGTACAGGCAGGAAGACATCTCTGTGTGCTGAGAGCTTAGCAACACATAGGACTGGTACATCCCAGTGAGGTGACAAGACAGGCGGCCACATGGGACTGGACTGCACAAATCCTTGCAGAGGCCCACTGCGAGGGATTGCTCGTGCACCATCTGTGTTATGGGAGCTCTTGAAGGAAATAGGAGCCCTGCTGTGCATCATAATGTTCCAGTAAAAGAAGATCAAGTCCTGGTTCAAGACAGATCTCAGGTTCAAGTCTCAGGTGTGACCAGGCAAATTGCAAGAGGGAACAGAAAAGAGACTCATCCAAAATCTCGTTAAAAAGCCATGCTTATCTCCATGAGGCTACTCTTCAAAGTGCTCAAAGTCACCCAGAAACACTGGGCACCCAAAACACTGCCATCCATGTCAGATACCATGCTGTATCATTCCCCCTTTCCTGCTGTGGTGCACAGAGTGGATGCACCTTCTCCATGGCACAGCAACGCTGGGCCATGCTGGGCATCAGCTTGTTCTGCTCTGCAGCATTACAGCATGGCTGTGTGCAAGACTGGATTAAACATGGCTCTGGGTGCATATGCACAGGCTCAGTCTGACAGTTCAAGGAAATGCAAACTGATCCACCAAGGAAAGAAAGGAAGAAGCTGCCCTTCTTTTTTCAATTATATCCAGGTCCAAGGTCAGCAACCTCTTCTCTTGTGCTCTGCGGTATCTTGTCACACAAAACCCAGAGAGAAAGAGAATGTGATAAAGATGAAAGTGATGTGGCAGGCTCGTATGTGAAAACAATCACCCTTCAATTAAGTGTGATTGATTTCCCAAATCAGAGATGCATTCAGCTTCCAACAGATAGATATGGGTGAAGGCCAGATGCTGGGGAATTCAGCACATGTGCTGGGTCTAGGACATCACAAGGAAACAAAATGGAGATGCTATAAAGAACCAGGTGCTTTGAGATGAATCTGAGATGGGCATAAAGCTAAGCCAGGAAAATTTTCCCCCTCAAAGTAAAGCATAGTGCTGAGAAACAAAATGCAGAAAAAGGTGGTGTTTTCCAAACAGTGAAACTACAGCTTTGTAGAAGATTTTTTTTCTTATCAGACCAGCAACCAAGGACAGCCCAAAAGAGAGTGAGGATTTTGCAGATATACAGAAGAAACTCACTGACATAAAGCTGTTTCTGTACAGGACAGACAAGGGACACAGCCTGTCTCACGGGGGAGCTGGATGCAGCATAGGGCAAGGCACTTTAGTGACATCTCACTCATGTGGCTCTAAAGCCTTTGACAAACAACTGTGAGGTTCAGAAACTCCATTTGGTTCTTCTAATGTCAGCTGTGTCCCCTTTCTCATTCAGATTCACATGGAGCCCTTCCAGCTGTTTTACAGACCCCTGATGCTTTGTGAAGCAAACCTGCCCACCCGCCACGTCCACACTGCCACTGCTGCGGCAAAGCAACTCGAGGTGTTTCACAGCAGGCTGACAGTGGCATAGAGGAGGACATCAGAGAAGCCACTTTGCCAAAAGGGAAGAGAATTCTCCTGTAAATGTCTGCAGCAAGCCCTACTCTTCACTGAAGCATTGCGGTGTGGCAGAGGAGCAGTATCCTGATAACCAACCTCCATTGACATGGCCATGCATATCAGAGCTGGCTAAAATATATGCTATGCTTTAGGGGAAGATTGGGTACTCCAATGCTGGTTGCCAAAACTGCTCTAGCTAGCACCCCTCATCTGGATTTTTTTAACCATGCAAGGGAATCTTGTCACCCTCTCAGAAATTAATGCCCTCAGTTACTATATGAGCACCCATCATTGCAGCCATCACACCATTCTTCAGAGCCCCACATGCTCTTCCTGCATTTATCAGCAGTGGGCAAGGGCAAAACTGGCATCCCCAGTGAGGTGTTTGGATAGGGAGAAAGGAAGGCAGCACTGCAGATTTAGCACAGTTCATGGCAGGAGAGTAGCTCCTGTAGGTTAGTCTGGGCTGTTGTCCCATTTCCCCTATCACGATCAGCCTCATCCATCTCCCCCTCTCTCCGCCTTGTCCCTTTCAGGGATTTCAAATAAAAGATCTGCACTTGACCCCCCTCCTCCTCCCCGCAGGGAGAGGGGAAGGCCGTGAATAGAGAGACCCTCATGTTTGCAGAAGTGATTTTCACATTAATGGCAGCATATGTTTGCATTGATTCCAACCTGCGGGGCTGCGCCGAGCTCGTGTGTGTGCCCGCGCACGCTGCGGGCGGGGGGCGGCCGGCGGCTCCGCGCGTGGGGGCACCAGGTGCTCGCTGTCAGGCCGAACAAAAAGAAGTGTCAGCACTCTGCGCCGGGAGGCTGCGCTGGCAGCTCCCCCCCACCTTCAGTCCTGCGCTCAGATCATCTTGCCTCTGACTCACAGCAGCATCCTCTTGTGTCAGCTCCCGAGCTGCAAGAAGCAGCTCTCCCCAAGGAGAAGAACTTTCCCCAGATTGCATGGCACAGCACTCCTTGACACTGCTCTGTCTGCTGTCCCCCATCCTCACTCCCCAAAGGCTCAGATGGTGACTTCGGATGGACAGCGGTCGTGCAGAAGACGTGGAATATACTCTGGAGCCCGCTCTGACCTCCTGCTAGACTGGTATATCTCACAACCCATGTAACCTCCTGCTACACCCAAAACCAGATCAGCAAGGTCACTTGCTGAATTCATATCTCCAGCTCATGGCTGATGCAGCCTGCTGCCTCCTTTCACCCCTTCTCTGAGACACCACTGGGCTGGCAGACCAACAAGCACTCCAGGCCATCCTGGCTGGCATCCCCATGTTTCTTTCCGGGGGAGTAGAGCTTCCCTGTCCCCAGCACCCCCCAGTCACAGTGCACCCTCCAACCAGCACCAGCAAACCCCCAGCTCTGCCCTCCCCAGGGCAACAGCGAAGCCAGAGTTGCAGATTAAGAGCAGTGGAGACCAAAAGCATTTTGTACATATCAGTGCCCATCCAGGATGTACTGAACCCAGATATTTCCCCCATGACAATGAAATCAGGGATTGTAAAGGAGGAGGCTTGACCCTGCTGCCTGGTTCACTCACACCCAGGGCATTTGCCAGCTCATGGATACACTCAAACTTTCATCAGCAAAACTTTCTGGAGAAGCCCGGGCCTTAATCTTTTTTTCTGCTCCATTTCTCCTGCCTCTGAAACGGGAGTCACGGTGTTTCTTTTTGCTGCACTGTGCATCCATCTTGTCTGCTTAGATCCTGACCTGTCTGGTGCCCTGGAGATATTCAGTGGTTCCAGTAGGAGGACCAGCATCTCCCCAGGGTTCTCCAGGAACTGCTGCAATCACAGTAAATTCATGAAGAATAAGAATTAGGTGTGATCCTATGTGGACCGTGAGGACCCTCAGAGCTATGGCTGGAGTGAACAGACGGAGCAAGCGTGTAGGCAGTGCTGATGCTCAGAGCATGATGATAAGAAGTCTCTTCCCAGGTGAGCCTATGCCCTGTGGGAGAGCTGCCTTGTGCTCCCAGGTGAGCTCAGCTGCTGAAGGATCCCATCCTGAGAACAGCAGAAAGTACTCATCTTCCTGAATAAGCCCACCTGACCTCCAGTGTGGATGTTGCAGACTTTACAGCCTGTGCCACCTATTTTACTGCCTGATGAACAGTACCTTTCTTCCTTCCATGCTTTAATCTCCATTGTGGGTGGCACTTGAACAGTGATGCTTGTGGGGTTTGCAACCTGGAAATTGTTCATCTTCCGCAGGACAGCACTGTGCCTTTGCAACAAAACATTCTGCAGGCAGAGCTCCCAGGGAGAGCTGTGTGGTACCTCCACGCACTCACAGAGCTCACTTGGGACAATCAGGACCCTCCAGGCAGCCAGCACCAAGAATCAACATTCATACACAGTTTCCAAACCAAGACATTTTGCCTGGAGCTTGGAGCAACTTTTCTTAATCCTCTGGCTTGTCAGCCTGGCAGTGCAGGAAAAGGAACAGAAACTTTTACTTGCCAGAAATCTTGGTGTTTCCGAGTCATTCTCAGTGGGGAATCATAAAGAAAAGTTGAAATGTCAGAAAGCAAAGGAAAACAATCTCCAAACAGCAGATTGCAGCTAAACCATGAATCTAGAAAGTGAAAACACTAGCAAGAAAAATCTCTCTTTTGCCACTGGAAACGTAACTTGGGAAGGGGGAAGTTCTTGTCATATTTTAAAATGAAGCCTGCTGCTCAGCCTGGGAATTTGAAGCTGAAATGATTTGTATTGTTGCTTTGATTCTCCTGATCAGAAAATAAAAAACTTGTACCAAAATATTTTCCTCAGAAGGATCTCGATGTTGCAATAACCACATTTTTCTCCATAAGAAATTCTTAAACAAAACAGATCAGCTCTGTCTACTTAGATGCATTTGGACTCTAATCTTAAATTTTTCTTTCTGCCACCTGAACTATAAGCAGGTTTGTTTTTCTCAGAAAAGATAAAAACAGGGCTACCCATGTAATCACAGAACCCAGGAGCCAGGGATTTGAAGAAAACACCTGATCCTATACAGGATCAGGGGCTGATCCTATACATAGCCCAGGCACCACACTGCTATAGACCGGAAGACAGGGAAGAATTTGGTGGGTGCAATAGCTCGATGCCTTATTTATAGTGTGAAGCTGTGAAGCAGTGGTGGGCTGAGCTCCGGTTGCCATTTCCTTTGCTGTGCTTGCACCCAGCAAAACAAAAACATGTGAGACAGGCTAAGCTGGTGTCATCCACTCTCAGAAGGATATCTCCAAGGCAGGCTATTTTAATCTGCCTGTGCATACTCTAGCCACTGCTGTAACCACTCTGCTGCTTTTTTTTTCTTGTGCTTTACATATAAACACCTGGTGCAGATTTATGATCTTCTCCTGTATGTGCAGGCCCATATGAGTTGATTTATTTTCTCCTTTACTCTGACGGGAAGGGTTCCAAAGCTGTTCTTGATGTACAAATTCACTCAGGACAGCTTTGTAGAACTGCAATGGAAGTGCCCAGGCCAGATCTTGTTAATGAATGAAGGTTGTTAGCACCCTTCCAGACACTGAATCTGTTGACTGTGAGAAGGTCATGGGCTGTAAACAGCTTAAGCAGGAGTACTGCGTACAGCAATATTTCAAGTCTTGAAGACTGTATTAGTACCCAGAAAGTAGATGATCCACCAGTGGTACATTTGGTGGACAGACTTCTTCCAAGTCAGGAGGTGGGAATCAGACAGGTGGCCTCATGGCATGGAGAGGTTTCCTTCAGTTGTTTTGTGGGTTGGGAAGGATGGAAGAAAAAGCTAAAAGCATTATGCTTTCTGCCCCTATCTTTGCCTCTCCCCCCTGCAGTAGGATTGGCCATGCATGGAAATGAAGGGTCCCACTCAAATTTGAACATTAAATACTCAGATGGGGCTGGAAGCCCATGCAAAACACCCCACAGCTACTGCCCTCTGGGACCACATTGCAACACCTACTGCTCCCTTTCTCCAGGATAAGCAGGCGGTGGGAATCACGGGCTGCTGAGCAGAGGCAGGGCTGCTGTCAGTTCACAGCAGGGCAGAGTAAAGGGAAGCCCTATGCCCGCAGGGGACAGAAATCCCTTTGGCTTTTGAAAATTATATTTTTCTTTTAAGATCTCAAAGCAGCCAGCAGCCCTGATGTGCAGCCATTCCTGTCAGAGCAAAGGTGCGAGGGTGTCTCACACAAGGTCTGCAGGGCATACCAACTTTTATCCCAGAATCCCAAATGTGTGTGGAAAATTCCCTTGCTGAGCACCTTCCCCCCAGCATTCCTGCATCGTGCTGTCAGGATCACACATTCCCAGTACATCCCTCATGCAATAGCAGGGCTGCAGGGATGAAGGCTGATGTGAGGGCTTAATTAATCAGTTAATTAATCCCAAACATTTTAACCCTCTAAATCCCTGCTGCACTCTAGTTTGGCAATTTGTTCATTAGCACAAGTTTTTTGTTTGTGTTTGAACCTGTATCATCCAATTTTTCCCCCAAGACAGAAGCAAAATCTAATTGTTCATTAGGAGACTGAGTGTGTTTTTGTACATATGTAGGTGTGTCTCCTCCATGAGAAGCAAGCTCTGCTTGTGACTTTTCTGTCCTGTCTCTATCCTCTCCTTGGATCCTTCTTGGCACTGGACATTGCAAGGCTAAAGTCAGTGCTCTGCTCCTGCTGAATGCGGGCATGAGCTCCGCCAGGACTCTTTCCCAAGAAAGACTCAAAGGTACTTGCATCAGCATAGCCTGAGTATTTGGGGTGGCTTGACCAATGCAGAGAGGGCAAGGGAGGATTATCACCCCTGTGCAGCCTGACTTTGCCTCCCTGGCAACATCAGGGCCACCCCACACAGCAGAGGTGTGAAACATGACTCACAGTTTGCTGGAGGAGTAGCTGTTAGACCCACATGAAATGGAAACCTGTCCTGCTGCAGTGCTGCACTGCTTTTTTTGGGGTAATGTTATGTTTAAAGTATCAAGACACCCTATCCCATCCCCTGGCAGGTTGGGACATCTATATGTATCTTATAGACTTCCAAACCCTTCTTCCACCCTTTGTTCTGCTTCCATCCCTGTCTCTTTCTGAGCTAAAGAACTGCTGCCTTACCCAGGCTGTCACCCCCACCCCTTTATTGACACTGTTTTCAGACCTTCATTTCTTTCCTGTCCTCTGCTCCCCCAAGTACACACACTCACTATCCTTTGCTGTGTCTGCAGCCTCCTACCTTGAGACAAGCCAAGCAGCTGGGTTCAGGTGCCCAAGCTCCAGCCAGCACCACCCAGGAGAAGGACCTCTGGGCAAGTGAGAGGATTTACTGCTCCAGATCCTAAACATTGCATCGGTGCTGTTACTCTGCCACTTTATATCCCTTTTCCCTGGGTTTTTACAGTGCATCTCTGTGCCACTTGGCTACAGTAATGAGGCCCCACCTAATTGCTATTCAATAAACTCCAGTTAAATTAACAGCTCCATCCAATGATCACCAACATCTGCTGTTCATCAGGCAGCCTTCCCTCTCCTCCTGCTCCCTGTGTCTCCTTAAATCCCAATGCCCCAAAATACGGTATGTTTGTGATGGGCACAATGTAGGTGTAACTCAAACACGCTGTCTCTTAGCTGTGTTGGGCCTATATATGAACCCACTCACATGTGTGGGAGCACATGCATAACTGCAGTGGTGGGACTAGGTGAGATGTAACCACATGAATGCACAAGCATCCCAGTGTCTTTGTCTCACAAACACCCCCTATCTGAATCTCTAGGTCCTTTGTTGCACTGGCGATTCATTGTTCCCACATTGCATATGGAAGAACTGGTGAAGAGGGGAGCTGACTCTGGCGGGAACACTGACTTCACAGGAGCTTCACATTCCTTTGACTCCCCGTTTCTGTCTGAGGATTTAGTGTTGCATCAGCCCAACTCTGACTGAAAATCAGGTCCTAAATTTGACTTCTGTAGGTAGGTTCAGTCTGTTTATACATAGATCTGTAAAGCCTGTGTGTACATCACCATCTCCAGCAGCTCCACAGTGGCTGGGGAGAGGGAAGGTCACCTCTCTGATTCAGAGGTTAACAGGGTCATGCTTCACTTGTGGAAAAAACTCTTGCTTAAAATTAAGCCTCAGCCTTGCAGAAAGCCAGGCCAGACAAGCCATTAAAAAAAGGTCAAAGATATTATCAGCTCCTAATCCAATTAGATACTGATTATCTGTGAATTCAGCACAGCTCACTGTTAGAACTATGCTTAGGAAAATTAGCATCTCCAAAAAAACAGCTGGAGATCGAGGGGGCTCTGAGAGCTGAGGCAGCCTTGTGAGAGATTATGCCTCTGCCTGGGGAGCACTGACTGTAGCAGGAGCCACGTCAGGTTTTCATTGCTATCTTTCTTCATATGTGTCACTCGGTGGGTGACATTACGTTGCTGGTGAAGGAGGCAGACAGGTCTGTAACCATCCCTACTCCTAAATATAAGTTTAAGAACAAAGGGAAACAAGAATTTCTAAATTCGATTAAAATCAGTGATGCAGCAGCCTGACTTGTTGGGAATTCTCCAGCAAAACATTTTTAATGGAAAATATCATTCTGGCAAAACCAACAGTTTCCATGGAGAAATAACAGTTTTACCATTTACTTGTTGGGGGTGGTGGGTGTGTATTTTTTACTTTTAGTCAGTCCAGCAAAAAGCAGCACATTTTAAGGAGGTTTCCTCTTAGTGATGTTCTGGGGAAAAAAAAACTTTCAATGGGGTAGAAATCTAACTGTTTTTAATGTGGGACTTGATTGCTGTATTAAAGGGATTGTGTGATACAGTCCTGAGATACCAGGAGAATGGATTTGCTCCCCTGGCAGGCGGTCTGACTTTGCGAAAAGAGAGTTTGTGTATTGAGTACTAGCTGAAAGAGTTATGGAAATACCCCCTGTGATTTCATCTCCCTTTTCTCTGGGCAAGAAGGTTTTTGATTTTTTATTTTTTCTTGCTGATAATAGGACTGAACCATGGCAGGTTTCTCTCCCTAAATGGAGCACTTTGCACATCTTGCTGTGGCAAACTTCTTTGTAGGTGTGAATGACTTTGGGTGGTTTCTTCTGTGAAAACAGGGAGAGGTGCTCTGGACAGGGCAAATCCTGCTGCACCAAGTCCTGAATCTGTTTTTAAGTCCTGGCTGATTCAAAGGATGGGTTTGGGTAATGCCTCTCTCTGCCCTTTGCAGCTCTCCTTTCTTGAAGGCAACATCAGCTTGGTTTATTATTTGTAAAGGCAACACATTTAAATCTCTTGCAACGTGTTCCACAATCTCCCCTGCCTGGCTGGGCAGTGCCAGACAGCTTTGCAATATCTAGCTGAGCAGGCTCTATGGATTTCCACTGTTCTTGTGTGGCTACAATGACACTTTTTGGTTGTAGCCTCTGCCTTAGGAAAATGATACTCTTTCCAAGCAAAACTGCCCATCAGCAGAGCCACCCCTGGGCAGGGGCTCGCAGACAATGGTGGGTGGGATCAGGCTGGGAGGGCAGCACTCCTGATGGGGCCAGGACTCTGTTACCACTTCCTAACCACCAGGGAAAAAAAAGCCCACCTTCTGATCCCAGGCTGGACCTGCCGAGGGAGTTGAACCAAACTGGAGCCGAGTGCCAACAGTGGTTCCTTGCTTCTGACACAGATTTACTGCTCAGCCTCGTGAAGATGGAGTTTCCCTTCCATATTTTATCTGTGAGAGCAGCTTTTTGGCCAAACAGTAGCACTCACAGAGTCTGTGCTTTGGATTTACATCTGCTGAACATCTGGGCTCGAGGGTTTAGCCATGCAGCAGTGGTCACCAGCGTGCACTTGTAAAGGGCATCTATTACACTGCATTAACCCCACGTGGACATATGTAGGCAGGATTAAGAGGCCATAATCACATTCAGCTTGGCGGGCTTTTGAAAGAGAAATCAAATGAAGGCTGTGAACAAGGACGTCCCTGCGGGGGCTTAACACAATTTGGCTAATCCCTTTGGCGTGTAAATGGTTTTTTCAACTTCATCTTCCCTGCCAGCATGTACAGACAAGGTGGGAGTGAGTACACGTGGGCTTGAGACCCCCAGGTAAGCTGAGTCAGGTCTCCTGGGGGGGGTCTGGCTCTGTGGTTCCCCTTAGAGAGGGGCACTTCCTTGTGAGTCTGAAACAAAGTGGGGGGAAAGTGCAATGGGCACAGCTGAGAGCAGGGCAGTTTCTCTGAATAAGTGAAAGACAGAGGAGGAGATGTTGGTAAATAGGCTATTAACACCCAGTGTCACTTCATTAATTTCATGGAATAAATCTGTCCTCTTCCTCCCATCTCTTATGGCTTGAGCTGGAGGCTGTTTGCTGGACTGGAAGGGAGTACCCAACACAAAACCAGGGCTGTTCTTGGTTCAGCTCCCCTCCTAAAAACTCAGCCAGCTCTAACACCAGCACTGTCCCATTGATATGAGAAAGGTGGACAGCAGTGGCAAATGTTCCTTCCATGAAGAAAGTTGGAATTTAGTGGTATTTTCTGTCTTCTTCCGTCCCCTGGAAAGGCAAGCGGATGCCTTCCAGAAAGTACCTGTACAGCTATGCCCATCCTGCCAAGAGGGTACCTCTCCCTCCACATATGCATCTCCCCAACAAGGATGAAGCCCACAGAGTATGGTAAGAGCTGCTGAGGCTCTGAGACAAAGTCTTTGCTGATAGAGAGCTAAGACTCAAGCAGACAAGTGTGGAGGTTCCCTGGGCTGAGCTGCCAGGGGAAGGCCAGGGGAAGAGCTGCAGCCAGTCCCCACTGGAGCAGCTTGCCTTACAGAATCACAGAATATGCTGAGTTGGAAGGGACCCACGAGGATCATCAAGTCCAGCTCCTGGCCCTGCACAGGACCATCCCCAAGAGTCACACCATGTGCTTGAGAGTATCATCCAAATGCTTCTTGCAGTCTGTCGAGCTTGGTGCTGTGACCACTTCTCTGGGGAGCCTGTTCCAGTGCTCAACCACCCTCTGGGTGAAGAACCTCCCTTGATACAACTTCAGGCCATTCTCTCACATCCTGTCACTGGTCACCACAGAGAAGAGATCAGTGTATGCCCCCCCTCTTCCTCTCACAAGGAGGTTACACCCAGGGCCTACTGCACTGAAGCCCAAGGTGCTGACACCTGGTTAAAGAAGCAGCTCTACTAGTACATCAAATAAGTTAGGGGATTTTGTTCTTTATGTGCCGCTCTTGAAGCCACAGCCACTATACTGCAAGACTGTCATCCATGCAGGAGACATTGGTGAGGCACCCAGAGCCCATAGCTGTTCCATTCCATCTTTCTACTGCAATAGTTCATGCTATCAATAGCTACAGAGACCACCAGAACTTGGGCTGTTGTGCCAGGTGTTTCTCAGGCAATCAGTGCAATCAATGCAAAGAAAGTGAGCATGAGCTCACCTGTATGAGCTTTGGCCATAAATGAATTCATGCCTGCAAAGCACTGCCTAAAATTCCTCACAAGCTGGCATCACAATCATGGAACAGTGTAGATTACATGTAGATGCCTTCACAGCAATCCCAAGCCCTGTCTCAGGCCTTCCCAGACCACGTGCAATTGCATCCAGCCCTTACTGCCATGGATCAGTGGATATTTTCGTTGCCAGGTAGAGATCTCATTGATTTTTCTTTTTTTTTTTTAAATTGATGTTGCTATGGCAGGAAAGAGTTTTGCCCTATCGGAGACTGCATGGCTGCAGGTAAAGACTGCTACAGCTTGTGTAAAGGTTTAATTACAGAAGATGGTTTGAGTGACCTGCCTCAGCACTAAAAAAGCCCTAATAAGACCAACCTTGCCTTGGGAAGACAGGTCAGTTTGGCAAGCATTGTTGGGAGGGAGCTCCCCATCTCTTACCAGCTTCGCTAATCAAAGTCCACAGCAACTTCTCCTCCAGAGTAAGAAGTCTCATGACTTGCTTTTTAAATGCCTGCTGTGGTAACTACCTTTCCCCAACCCTTTGTCGATGCAGCCAGCACAGTTCTGCATGATTGGTGGCACTACTGTCTTTGCATGCCACGGGTCACCCCACAGGTCCTACTGAGGGGGAAATGAGCTGGGTGGGGATGATTGAGTTGGAGCAGAAAGACAACAGGAGGTGCTTTGGTTTCAGTCATGCCTTGTCCTGTGGGAAGGCAGGGAAAAGGTGAGAAGGGACCCCTGCTCTGTCATGTGTCCCTCACAATCCCCCTTCCCACTGACTCTTGGGCAGCTGCAAAATTCACCACTTTCCCAGCACTCACCCAGGAGGGAATAACGATAATAAAAACAAAATTAGAATTATTCCCTTTCCCAGACTGGGGGGGACAGGAAGGGAACGAGCTCTTGGGAACGTCTTGAATTTCACAGCCTCTCCTGGCAAACGTGACTTTTCAGAGAGAAAGTCGCCGCCACCGGCTTGTCTTTTGTGTCTGCAGAAATGGGGTCCTCTCTCAGCCTTTCCCTTGTCATTGGATCTGGTCAGAGGAGCTGCGGTCCTGCCACTTCCCCCATGCAAAAGAAACAGATTTGTCATCCCTGCTGTGGGCTCTGCCATTCCCAGCCTCTCTTGCCTCATTTAAAGAAAACCCCCAATCCCTCAACAATGTAGAGCTTGAAATCTTTTCTTCCTACTTGATACTTCATTACTGTGATTGCTTTTTATTGATTGACAGAGCTGCCTTTGCAAACACACAGGACCCTCGGAGAATTGCAAGCAGCCAATACAGTCCCACTCTCACACACGTGCACACACTGTCTCCCACTGAGCATGGTGGAGCTGCATCTTCCTCTGCTCCCGAAACACAGCTTCCTTGGAGGGATGGTGGGAAGACTGGGAGGTGGTTTCTCTATCAGGTTGTGTAACACAGAGCTGTTCCATCAGGGAGACAGAGCTGGGCAAGAGGCTGCCACCAAGAGCTTTATTAATCATGGCCAAAATAGTCTTTCTCTGTGCACCAAGGCAGGCTGTGACTCTTGGGGAATCACCACACAGAGATGTGTCACTGCATCAGTGATACACAGGTCCTGGCAAGATCTTTGCTTTCCTTCTCATCTTGAAAATCTCCCTTCTTCCTCCAAACCCACACTGTGCTCACCTCTGGCTTCACATGAAGGGTGACTCTGGTTTTCCATCCATGTTCAGAGCGGTGTCGCCCAGTCACCTCAGCCACAAGAGACCAACCTCTCCTCACAGCCCTCAAACCTGTTTGTGCCCTGCCAACACGTACAGGGCAGCCAGTGCCTGCTGAGCCACTCTCACTGTTGAGACCAAGCCCTAAACCCCTGTGAGAAAACTTCAGCTTCTGCTTCTTCTGGGAACTCAATAACAGATGGATGGATGGATGGATGGATGGATGGATGGATAGCAATCCTAAATGCAGGGAAGATCCATCACTTGCTTCTGCCTTGAGACCCTATGCAGAGGTACACTTTTGGAGTCTAGATTGAGAAAAGGAATATAGATTCTGGCTGCAAAATATGCAAGGTCTCAGCCTGTCTGTGGGGCTGGGATAGCTCACTTTCATATGTGAGACAGACCCAGCTTGCTGAGGCACCCTGTGGTGGTACAGGCACCTTGGTTCTGCTTGTGCTTGGGGAATTTAAATCCCAGAGATGTCGGGGGGGGGTCAGAGCAATGTGCTGGAGTCTTCCCAACAGCAAATCCTTTTTCCCACTCTGAACTTCTTGCTAAACATGCAAACCCTATTACATACAATGCAATGGTCAGGCCTTGTTAATATTAGGCCTTGGCTGGTTAATATTGGCCTTGGCAGCCAGGAACCTGAGTGGAGGAATGGGTGAGGCAGCAAGACCACACAGCAAAGCAAAGCTCTGGCAGCTTTCCTGTGCTCTCTTGATAGGATTTAGGAAGACGACAACTCCCAGCAGACAGATCTCCCGAGGTGGTCTGGAGGATGCATCTGCCTGCCCTGGGTCTTCAATCAAACCTGAGGATACTTTCATCTCCTGGCTTTCTGAGGGCACATTGCTAGGAAAGTAGGAGACAAAATGCAACTGTCAGAATACAGATCTCAGCTGTGATGTATGGGGCAGCAAGATGGGCTGCTGCTTGTTATCCCCTGCCCAGTTGAGGTGACAGACAAGGGGATGACGTGAAAAGTTGTTGCCAGCCAGCAGGCAGATCATAGGGAGCCCAACCACAAGGAAAAAAATGGCCTGGCAGGATCACTTGTAAAGGTGAGGAGAGCACTAGCTATTAACCTGCTGTAGACACTGATTAAAGACACACTATCCTATAGATTACATTCTACATTCGTGGTTTTCCACCCACACTAGGAAGAGCAATAATTCTTAGCTTATGGGCTTGCAGTGCTATTTCCAAGTGTTTTAAAATTTCAAGCAGGCCTTTTCTCTCCTTCCCCCAGGCAGGAAGGTGTTGGGCTGCCCCAACAGTGCTAATCCAGCCCTCACTTCTATTAGATCAGCGCTTCAGCACCGCTTGCAAAGATGCCTTTGCACAAGCACTCTGCCTGATCAAAGCACTTAACCGAACCAGCAACATAAAAGCTGGAGATGTGAGCTTAGCCAGCTCACCAAGCAGCCTGCTCTCACCTGCCCAAACATGTCAGGGATGCTTTTTCTTCCTGCCTGCTCTGTAGCACTGAGCAGTGGGTGGAATCCCTTCCTGATGATAGACACCAACAGCAGGGGAGCTCCCTGCACGGGGAGCAGCATTTTCCAGTGTTCACACCTCCATTCCCACCCCATCCTCTCTACAGCAGTTTTCAGGCCAGGACTATAGAGCCACCTCAGAAGCCCCTGCCAGATGACTTTCCCAGGGCTGTATACCTTGGCTGGGCATTTGGAGGGATCAGTAGCAGAAAAATATGATGCTCTGTGCAGATGCAGAAGGAGGAGACCTGGGACTTGTCTGCTTCTTAAATGGTGGTACTTCAGGTTCATGGCAGCCCTCACACCTCCCCAGGGCCCAGGAAGAGGAAGATAAGAAGCAGGGCTGTGACAACACCACCAGCCATTTTATACCCTCCCCAAGATGCCTTGGTGCTGAGTGGCAGCACCCACAGGCAGGAGAACCTGAGACAGACATCCATTTTTCCCTGTGTCCACTGCAGGGATGTGGTTATAACCCAGGCAGGAAGGTCTCCAACTCCCTCCTCACATGCCAGGGGTCTGTGCTGGCAGGGAAGGACCAAGATAGCTCTCTGAGGGAGCTCCGCTTTCCCTTGCCTCCCCCAGCCCCTGGCCCTGATCATCGGCTTAGACCTTCCCAGACAACTCATCTGGGGTATTTGCATCTCAGAACAGATTCCTGAAAGAGCTGAGCCACCTCTCTCCATGGGATCATGGTGCCTCCAAGGGTCAGCCCTGAGCCTGGCAGCCCTGGGGAAGTAAAGGAGCAAACATAGACCATCGTGCTTTTATAACCACTGCCCTGAATCCACAAAGACGCCAAAAAAGGCAGTGCAGCCATGCTCCTACCTTTTGTGGTGTCTCTTCAGCAGGTTATCTTTTTTCTGGGATAATTTTTGAATGCAAACAACAAGTCTTTCCATGGCTGCATTGTGCTGCTTGGTCCTAGCATACAACCCTCCATCCCCAAATCTGCTTTGACATGGGACCTCTCTGAGCCTCCCTGGTATATTTCAGCAGAGGGAAACACTGGCACGAGGACATGACCAGGTTACAGCAATACCTTGTGTGATGCTACTGATGGACATTAGCACCCTACTTTCCTCCTGGAGCCAGGGCACTCCTTGACCCCATCTGGGTGCATGGGGGAGCCCCAGGCACAGAACGCCCATGCAAGGGGATGGAACAGCTGCCAGGCCTTTGTGTTTGGGGTGCCTGGCTGCTTTGCCTCCAGGAGGATCTTCCCTGTGGTGAGAGCAGCTTTAAACGGTGCCCCAAAGCTCTGGCATCTTGGAAGGGTTTTTCCCTTTGTCTCATTTTCCTTTTTTCCA
This sequence comes from Pseudopipra pipra, assembly GCF_036250125.1. Classification (NCBI taxonomy): domain Eukaryota; kingdom Metazoa; phylum Chordata; class Aves; order Passeriformes; family Pipridae; genus Pseudopipra; species Pseudopipra pipra. The sequence goes on from NC_087556.1 coordinate 23,823,649, forward strand.
GATCTGACTTAAAACAGAGATCAGGATGACTCTCAGCAAGCAAAGATCCCATGACTGTTTCCCCAAGAGCCAGTATATTAGTCCTTGCATCCTGGCCATATTCCAGCTCGGGAAATTACCTTCTGCCTCCCTAAATCCCCCCTGCGGTTTCAATTGGATACAGGCTTCTTCGCTCTCTTGCCGAAACTGCTGCGCAGGGTTGCTGTGTGCGGTTAAGCAGCTGCTGTCAGAGGTGGGTGACAGGATTGATCCCGGGGGTGCTGGGGGTCAGCGCCGAGCGAGGGCAGGAGCGCCGCCGCCTGCCGAAATGCCGGCACAGCCACCTCTCCCTGGGGTCACACTTGGCTCCAAGTGGGGCTCCCCTCACTGAGCTGCCCCTTTGGGCTCTGTTCTCAGGCTTAGCCCCCTCTTTTACCCACTTTGCCTTGCAGAACCATGACTAGCACACACCAAGATGGATTTTGCTTCGTTTTCCAGTACATCAGCTGGCTGGCCAGACACCAGCTGCTGGAGCATCAGTGTGCTCGTGCACCTGGAGAACACGTGCTCTTCTCACAGGCATGTTGAGGCATGGGATCCACCTCCCCCCTGGCTAGCCCTCTTGTCTTTGCAGAATAGCTATGGACTTTTGGCCATTTCAGGACTTGTCCCTCTGGGAACAGCTGTGGGGGCCCCATGTGGGATGGTACGCCTGCAGTATGATGTTCTGAGCAGAAAGGGGTAGTGGCACAGTGTGGGACCCTGCCCAGAGGAAGGGCCCTGCTCTTCCCTCAGCCCAATACAGCCCACAGTAGGACCCCTTTCACAAGCCCTCATGCTGGGGAAGACACCATCATGGTCCATCTACAGTCACCCAACACTGGAGCAAATCCCAGGAGTCAACAACCCTGGAACAGGAATCCCAGAGGTCTCCAGACTGAAGTTGTTCAACCTTGAGTTAAAAATGCAACACTGTCAACCAGCCAGGCTTTGCATTGTTCCTGTTGCCAGAATCTATATAAGCAAATTACTTTGCTGTCAGGAATACAACAGGAGACAGAGAGAGAAATCTCCTGCCCAGGCACTCTGGAGACAGACTCGCAATATTCTGAGTAATGCAGCCATCTCACTGACATCCCCTGACATCAGGGAAATACAAAAAAACCCAACAAACCCCTAACAGAAAACCTTTAGTCATTTAGTAGATGTGATTTGTGGATGAACTATAATATACAGTGAAAGGTGGGGACGAGGATGGCCTTTAATGAATTGTCTTGGAGGAAATCTCGCATGTTTGCTTATGTGTCAAGGGGAGGCATTTATATAAATATACACACATTTACACACACATCTGTTAAACAGTCTTCCTATGTGTCCTAGGTGTGCATATAGAAATATATACATCTGTGCATGTGCCTCTGCTGTGAGCAAGAGAGCTGCCAGGAGCAGTAAAATTTCAATCCAGCGTGCAGAAAGCGACAGGGCCTGCGGACAGGAGCTCAGCCCTCTCTTCTGCCCATGAATCACAGCCCACGGATGAGGATCAGGGCGGACGTCAACTCTGGTGCCAGCTTGCTCTTCTTCCCTGGCTCCTCTGGCTGGATTCCCTCCCCTCCTTGCCTCCCCCTCTCCCCTATTCTCTACCCCCCTTTCCTTTCCCAGCAGGATGACATTCATCCATCATCCAGCATTTTAAGTGCTGGCATGTCATTGAGGCTGTCAGCCGTCCTCTTTGCTCAGCGCAAGGAGCTCCACTTGGCGGCTTGGTGCGACCGTTTCCCTTTGGAGCCTGTAATCCTCCTGTTCGGGTTAGTTCCACTTGGTTTCACAGAGTGCAGAGTGAGGGGAACCCGGTGGGATAGCAGTAGATTATATCAAATAATAAAGAGAGCACTTGCTCTAATAACTCCAACCATGGGATACTCAGGCACTGCTGGGAGTTGAGTGTTGTAACCTGCCAGAGTAAATCCTCTATAGACTTTACCCTCTTCACTCCCTAAGCCAGAGAGACTCCAGGTCCTACCTCAGTGCTACTGGGTGTAAATCTGGAATTAACTCCCCTGACTTCAGTGGAACTACTCCAGATTTATGACTGAAACTGAGCTTGGGATCTGGCCCCAGCTCAGATCCAGTGGGTGTAAACTGAGCTCCAGCAACCTGGCCCCACAGCTGAAAAATGGATCAACATAAGGAGAAGAGGGCTGGAGACAGGGTTACTTAGGAAAGTCAGCACAGGGTGCCAGGGAAAAGTCATTTTGCTATCCCTTGCCCAGAGGGCTGGCATTCCTCAGAGGTCTGCCTGTATTTCATCTCACCAAATGAACACATCTTGATGTCAAACGTGCTTTTCAGAGAAGATGGGTTGTCCAGCAGCAGGTACCATTGTGGGGGACACCCTCTCTCATGCCCCACAATCCCACTACATTCCTAGCAGATCCCCGGTCCCCTTTGAAGCCCACACAGCCCTAACCCACGCATGCCCTTACCTCAGCTGCTCCAGGTGCCATTGCACCAAAAGACGGCCTGAGAGATGGCACAGCTGCCATCCCAACTCCGCTATGTCATGCTCGGCTACTCAGGTTTAAACTGGGAGTTAGAGGAGATGCTTATTTTAGAAGCAAGTTGTTTTTGCAGCATGCTTAGTCAAAGCAAAAGCAGGAGGGGAGGCAGAGGGATTATTTAAAGGAAAAACCCCTGAGCATGGACCCAAGCACTGGGCTAATTTTAGAAGCCAGAATATCCTGGAGTCGTGTCAAGGGTCTCAGAGGGACTTGAAGAAGTAGACAGCACACCAGAAGAAAGTGGGGTCAAGGGCTGGCTGGGTATGGACTCGTGCTGAGAGCCCAGGTGGATACACTAAATCAGCCACTTTGGCTGTAGCAAGGTCTGGGCCTCAGTTTCCCCATCTCTGTGTGGGAATACAGCTTTCATGTGAGATCGCTACCCTGGGTCACAAGCCAGAGTGTACGGATGGCAACTAGAAAAGAGCAACTTATTTCAATCTCTGAGAAAAGGTAAAAGGAAATCTGTGAGGACTGGTTTGCCTTTGCCAGTTTTTTTATGCACTTTTTGGCAAAGATGTTGGGATAAAGTTCCCAAGCACCTCCCTGGCAGAGGTGTGCGCCTTTGTAGGAAAGATGCAAGCCACAGGGACTTGACTGTATGGAGCCAGCTGACAAGTTTTCATCCACATCTGCAGACTCAAGATCAGGGTATAGCATCACTTCTGCTACTCCTGAAGCCTTGCCCCACTGCTCTAAGTACTGCAAAACCCAGGAACAAGTGTTAGTCTGACCACAATGCCTGACTACAGCGGTGCTTTGCAGAGCAGCAGTCCCAGGCCTGCAGAGCCCTGACTCACCCTCCTCTCCTTGCTGGGCATTAGCGCGCCGGGGGATGTGCGTGCGTGCATGTCTGCCTGTGCTCCTTCCCTGCACCTGCCAGCCTGCTGATCTATAAGCTAATCCTACCCCAAGCTGATCTATAACTAATTCACTTACAACACAATTGCAATATCGATTCCCAAACTCCTTTGCAGACAGTGCTAAAATGTGTGTGTGCAGCAGGGACAAGGAAGCCGGTTGACAAAAAGCCAGCGCACAGGGAGGGCTACACTCTTCACAGGGGAGATCCAAACATGCTGCAGAGGCAGCTCCATGCTCACCCTTCCAGTCCTTCCCTTTGTCTCCACTGCTGCCAAGGGCTGTGACTAGCTGTGGAGAGGTCTGAACATGCTTTTCTGCCCAGGGCATTCTGTGGATCCTATACATCCACCATCCTTGTTGCCTGTGTGTCACTGTGGGAAGGATGGCATGTTTTTTTGTCTTGCCCCACCATCTCAGCAGAGCAAGGCCAGTCTCGCACTCTCCCATTGCTATGGGAGCCATAGCTGTGCAGGCAGCGGCGGGTGGTGGACATCCATGTCTGGAGAAGAAGCACGCGAGCAAAAAACTGCTTCTCCGGGGTCACATCTAATGGGGGACATGAGAAAAGGGCCATGTTTCCAGCCTCCTCTGGCCCTCTCTGGAGATGGGTTGAAGCAGGAATTGTGTTTATCTGGGGAGGTAACCAGCTCCACAGCCCCTGGTCCATCTCCAGAAAACAGGGAAACTCATCCCAGCACAGCAATTGACCTGCCCTCCCCTGTATGGATCAAAGTACTTTGACGGCTGGCTTTAGCTCAGTGCCTGTGCACCTACCTTGCTCACACCAAGCTGGTTTGGGATTAGTCTAAAGTTGTAAAATCCAGCACAACCTATGACCAGGTGGTCTTGGTACCTTCCCAGCCCCAGGGTCAAGCACGTGCTATTCCAGCCTGATACCTCCTGCATTGAGCAGCATGGCAGAGCACCCAGGGGCAGCATGAAGCGTAAAACTCTCCCAACACCTGCAAGAGGCACCTAATTTCCATGCTTCTTCCCAAAGTTTACACCATTACACCAGCAGCACATGATAACTCTGAAGCCACCAAGAAAAGCCCCTGTTTTGGTCAGTGGTCTCTGAGAGCAACTCTTTACTGCAGGAGCCACGTTTGAAAGGTTGATTTATGCAGCACAAAGTAAAGAAGACATATTTAATGACGAATGGAAATGTCATATTGATCCTATGGGCAGGCTGTGAAATATGGTCGTACATGGGCTGTCGCTGAATCCACCAAGCGAGTGGAGGCGTTCGACAGCAGGACAGTCGATACGGGGAGCAAGCTGCCCCCGCGCATCTGCCCACCCAACGAGCACCATCAAGCCGGGCTGGAAACCAGGAGAAAGCTCCAATGGAGAGAGAATATTGAAGGACTCTCCCATCCATCCAACCAACACTAATAGCATCAGTATTTCTAGAGCGTTTGCACACGTGCATGTGCAGGGTGGCAGGGCTGCCATTGCATCTCACACAGCACAGCGGGGCACTGACTGAGGCCCTGGCAATTCCAGCATCAAGTAATGCTGACAAGAGGCAGGACTGTGCATGGTGGAAGGACAGGAGATGTGTCTCCCACCAAATACAGCACGATGGGTGATGGGATACACAATACCTGAAATTCACTCTGCGAGGGAAAGGCAATGCACCTAAGATTGTCAGGACTCAGACAAAATGCCTTGGGTTTGAAAATGGAGAGGCAATGTTGTTGCTGAGTCTAAGAAGGGCCTGTGGCATCTTTGGAAAAGAGACCCCACAACTACACTGCCATGTAGGGTGGCCCCAAAGGGACTTTGTGGCCACGTTCATCCCTCTGCCCTGCTCACATTGCAGCCATGAGGATCTTTCACGTTGCTGTAGCAAAGACTCAGCTCAGCTGGAGGAAAGTTCCACTTGGACAGAGCACAGCAGAGGGGTAAAGTGATCTTAAACTGGCAAAAATAGAGCATCAGCCTCATATAATTTCTCTGAAAACAAGATTTATTGAAGTTCTGTCTGTGGAAATCACTGTAGTGTGGAACACTCACCATATAGATTCGATCACTGACTCGTACCCTACTACATTTTTCATTAGGAAAAATATTGGCTGGGAAAGTTTGACCCCATAATCTCTGCATTTTAAACAATAACCAAGGAAAATAGAAGTGACGGGCTAAGGAAGTCTCTTCCACTTCAGCACTTCCCTAGGCAGTAGCCAGGAGCTGTAAATCACTCCTCTGTTCCAGAACTGCTTGCTATGATCCTTTGTGTCCAGACCCTTCCAGACCTGATGCTCTTTGGCCACATCTACCCAAGGGATTCTGCAGTGGGCACAATGCACATCAGTACCTGGTAGAGGACTGAGCCACATCACTGTGTGCTTGGGGGGCAACATTTCAGAAAACTGGACTCTATTCTCACCACGATTTGGGGTTCTGGTATGCCCAAGTAGAGACAGTCTTCACTGCAAGGAAAATCAAACATCTGAAACTCAACTTCTCATCTTTCTGTAATAAGATCTCCCTGGTCTGCAGTCAGCACAGGGATGAGAGAGGGGACAGGCAGAGAGATTTCCAATCTGTAGAGCTGTGGTCTCCACCTTCAGTTTGGCCAATATGTCCCTGTCACCCCATCAGCATCATGCAAGCGATGGTGTCTCAGCTGCTGCTCCACAGCCCCTTTCAAATTAATTCCTGTTTTATGGTCTAAATAAATTAACCTCCATCGATTAGAGGTTCATGGTGCTTTTAATGTCAGTGTCATAATCAGATACCAGAATGGATTTGCCTTTCTAAATCATAGCTCCAAAAGGCTTTCAATCTGAAACTCTATTTTATGTGTGGTCCAATTAGAGACCACAAAGCTTTGGGCCCCAGTCACTTGCTGATATCCTGATTTACACATGCTGCTTGTTGGTGGCCTTCATGACTGGAAGGAGACCTCACCCCATTCCTCCATGCTTCCCACCACCTTCACTCCTTGGTCCTCATCTTCTGACAGCCAGAAATGCCCCCCACTCTGCAGCAAAAGCCAAACCCAAGAAAGCCAGAAGCAGACAGTATTGCTCTGTCTTTAATTCATGCACTGGATCTACATGGGAAGACGCCTCCAAATCATTTGTGAAGATGGACTCATCTCGGGTGACAGCTCTATCAAAGCCTTCACAATCCTATTGGGAGTCTCTCTGCCAGCTCAAAGCCAAAACTCATAGGCTCTGGTTATCCATGGGTGTCAGTCTCTTCTCCAAAGTAGCAAGCAATAGGACAAGAGCAAACAGCCTCAGGCTGTGCCAAGGGAGGTTTAGATTAGGAAAAATTAGGAAAGAGTTGTCAAGAAACGGAACAGGCTGCCAAAGGCAGCAGTTGGGTCACCATCCCTGGAAGTATTTAAAAGACATGTAGATGTAGCACTTAGGGACGTGGTTAAGTGGTGACAGCAGCATTAACAATTGGACTTGGGGATCTTAAGGGTCTTATCCAACCTAAATAATTTTATGATTCTAAGATCTTAAGTAATGCATCAGGCAAAGAGCTGAAAGAGAGATCTTGGGGGACTGTGATTTCAAGCAAAACTGTGACTGAACAAAACCTTTTGTCCATGGGGAGAGGAAGGGGTACATCACAGGCAGCCTATTCAGCTTGGATCTTCAAGAATAGTCATCAGCTTTCTAGACTTTTGTCTTTTCTGTCTTTTCCTTTATCTCTGCAGATCTCAGGGCCCTTTCTAAGCATCCATCTGGTACTGGGGAGGGAATTCCTCTCCACCTCTTCTGTGCTTGGCATGTCCCTTGCAACTACTTCCAAGACCCTTTGGTTTGATTTCCAAGTTCTGACATAGCCATTAGTTACAAAGAGCGATTAGTTTGGTTGTTGTTGTTAAGTCATTTTTTAAATGGCTCCAGGCGGCATCAGAGAACAAAGAAACAAAATATCCATGAAAAGAGTTAATCACAAATTACTAATTATTTCCCCCCCTCCCTTTGCACTCTTTCCTCCCCAAATCATGAAATATTATCCCCATGAAGAAAGGAAAAGGTCTGTCCGTTCGTGAGCCTTTCACGGATTTTATACACCTAATTCATCAAATGAGAAACACTTCCTGATTGTCCCGGATTATTTTGAGAGGTGAGCTCCTGACCCCCGACCCCTCTGCTGAGAGCCACGGCGAAGGGCAAAGGCTCTGATTTACGTGTCCCGAGATGCGGCCCTGAGCTGCGAGGTGGGGAACAGTGGAGCCTCACTGGCTCAAGGAATGAGCCCTGATACCCCAGTGAGGGGCAGCCACTGAGCCAGGCCCTTCATGTGGAGAGATCTTGTGACTACAAGTGTTTCTGAACCCATTCGGATTTTATGGGGCTGCTGATTTCAAACAGGCCGAGCGCTTTGAACAAGGCACCGTGCATGCCATTTGGGGGGTTGTATTTATTTACCGTGAGGTCTTTTATTCCTCTTCCCAGACGAAATGTACGTGCCAGAAGACAGGTCTTTATCTGAAAAGAGTGCAACCAGAGGGACAATCTGAAAGCAATGGGAGTTTGGGCTCCCACATATTTTATTCAAAAAGGAAATTTGGGGATGATGAAAGCTGATCAGTCCAAGCCACGGAGACAGCCATTGCTCCCAGGTCTAGATCCACGGGGACCTGCTTGTTAAAGGTCCTCAGTTTGCTCAGAGTCAAGGTGGCCAATCTGGAAAAAACACTATTGAAAATAATGACTCTTGCAAATGCCCAATGTCCTTCTGCTCCATTCTCCCAGTCCCACAGTACCAAGAATCCACAGTTCCACTGGAGACAGGATTTTGGCTGTGCTAGGACAGAAACTGCTGCTGAGGAATCTAAATGCATAAACCCTCTGCTTCAGATGCCCATACTGCTCTGTTACCCTTCCTCTTTGGCCATCAGCAAAATAAGTGTGTTCATATGCCCAAATCGACACTAGAGCTTTTCTCTTGGCCCTGGATATGTTCAGCATTCAGCTGCAGGTACATGTAAATACCAAAGATGTCTTTATAAACAGGCAACAGTAAAATCAGACATCTCAAAGAGATTTGACTTCCAAATCTGTACCAGCAGCCAACACAAAGCAGAAGGCAGCAGTAACACTGGGACCTCTCTGCAGTGGAAGGCTCGAACATACCTGCTGGCTGGCAGGTGCGTAAATCTCCACCTCCCAGTATTTTTGCAGCCTTTAGGGATGTCTCCATGAACAGAGACATTCTGAACTGCACCAACATCACTTCAACAGGCTCAGATTTTGCCCTTTGCATGGTTAAAAGCCTTTGACCTTTTCTGTATGTGTTCAGAAGCACATCTTATTTTGCGTGAAAATGAAGCTATTTGTCTAACTAAGACAAATAAATAAACCCCAGTCTCCTAGGCCAAGGAGGGGAGTCTGGGAGAACCATGCTACTGAAATAACTATTTTTTTTTGCCAGGACAGAAAAAGCTCATCCTTTTTGCCTAAAAGCTGAAACTAATGCAAAAGGGGACCATAAGGGAGTATGAAAATGCATTTGAATCAATAGGATAAAGTTAACAGGATCAGGAATAAATAGAATGAATGAAATAAGATAAAAATGCCAGACTCAACATCTCCTCAGGGATCACTGCTAAAGAAGCAGCAGGGCCAAGTTCATCCTGGATGTAATTCCCTTGGCTGATTCCTCCTGGCATTTTAAAGCTTGGTGGATTTAGGAGCTTTGGGTGGTTGTTTTTTTTTTTTGCTCCCTGTCAATGATGTCTCAATTCAAATAATGTGTGACATTCTTGGGTTTGCTCCACACCCGCCTGGCACAGCTTAGGTTCTGGCTTCTATAAATGGCAGCTTCCCATGACCCAGCAGCACTGCTCTGCTACCAGAGTGTTCAGAAGGGTGTCTACATATGAATTTGGGTGATGAATTTAAAGCAACCATGTTTGCAAACCAGTTTTTATGTTTATATAATAGACTTCATTCTGATTCAACAGGCATGCTGGCAGCCAGGTTTCACTCCAAATGTGTGTAAATCTCTTTGGCTTTCACGGAGTTTATGCTTGTGCTTTCAGTAAAGCAGGTGTTTTGTGGATTGAATCCTGCTTCATTTTAACAGAAGCACCATCTTCCCATGATCCCCTGAAGACAACAGCGAGAAGCTTTAGAAGAGGTACTCAGGTATTTGGTGGTTATTTTTCCCAACAGCTCCCTGCTGTGCCTCACGGCAGGGCACTCCAGCAGCTCCCTGGTGTGCCTAGCTCCCACACAGCCCTTGCCACACCACCAAAAATATAAAAAGAAAGGAAATTAAAATGTGATGAAAAGCATCTTTTCTCCATACTGGTTCCCAAGGCACCTCATGAGCAGGTGTGAGTTCTGCGTCTCAGCAAAAACATGGACCTGATTCATTTTCTGTTTTATAGAAGGAGAAAGGTGCCCCTTCAGAAACCATCAGTCCCACATAAGCCTCGTTCGTTGGTGGTTGAGCAGAGGGACCCCAGCTCCTTGAGCATCCCCCCGGGTGCCTGCTGGGACCTCTGCACTAGGACACGACACTGAAGCTCACATTCCCATCATTGCAAAAGCAGCCAGAGAAGTCTCCAGCAACAAAGCTGCATCAAACACCATGTTTGAAAGGTGATGCCCTCAGAGAGTGCAGTGCCCCATAGCCCCATGTCTGGGCACTGGGCTCATTCAGAATGCTGCTCAGGGATCAGCCCTTCATTGCACCACCTTGGCTTTCCCACCCACCTGCCAATCCCAGGATCAATTCTGCTTAGCTTAGAAGGCTTGATGATTGCACAGCCCCAGGCAAAATGGCTGCAGGCCATCAGCTAAAATAGCTGCTTGTCATCATCTCCTTTGTCTGGGCTTCCGGCTGACAGGACCTGCCTCCAATCCCTTTGAGATCCTTTTACACCCAGCCTTTGAAGGTCTGACTGACAGCAGGACCTTCCTTCCATCCTTTTTCCCCTGCTTCTCTCCTTTTCCTTTGCTATCTGCTCTGGTTATTTCCCCCTGTGCCTTTTTGGGGTCTTTTTCTCCATTCTATATTTGCCCTTTTCCCCCTCTATAGATACTCTCCCTACCACCCTGGGCAGCTAGTAGACTCCAGAATGGCCTTGCTGTGATTTAGGGTGTCATGCAGTCCACTACCGTGTTCACCCACCCTGGAGCAGTGGGGTGTGCTGGGGAATGTGGGTCTCAGTCCATGGGACCGAGCTGGGACCACATCACACCCTGGAAGCAGCCAGCCTGGACAGGGTGCTCTGCTCCAGTATCCTCCCCCAGAAGTGCCCACCTCCTCACACCATGGGGCAGGTGAGTCGTATGAACTTCTCGGGGTCGTGTGGACCTCACGGATATCGTGTGAACCTCAAAAGTGTCATGTGGCTGCACCAGAGAGGGATGATCAAAGGAGACATGTCAACCTGGCACCAGGCTGTGCTGTGGACTCCCTTTGCAGCAGGATGCCCGCATAATTCCTCCCAGGTCAAGGACCTGGCACAGTGGCAGCATATCACTTAACACCCAGACGTGGATGACACGAGCTGGGGGAGGTTGACTCATCTCAGCAGCTTGGACCCCTTCTCAAGGAGCACAGAGCTCCTGAGTTCAGCCACTGCTGGGAGCAGGGTGAGGGAACACACAAAGCAATCACTGGCCCTGGAGATGACTATGCCCTGATGCCTGATGTGCTAGACTCTGGGACAGGAAAAGCCAGGGTGCCAGGGCTGACCCCCACCATGACCCTTGCGGGATGGTCCTCCTGATGGCAAGGTTGTTGAGCTTGCAGGAAGGAGATGCTTTCCCTGAGACAGTTACTTTAATGCTGTCTGCATCTGTAAAATCAAGACTCCATCCCTCCAGGAGTCAGATCAAGCACTGCTGCCATGAAAGGGCAGCTCATACCAGAGCAACATGCACAGCAGTGGCCTTCTGCAGATGGGTGACCCACAGCAAGGACAGCACCCGAACCTTGCTTTGCATCCTCTAAGCGGGGTTGATGTATGGCCTGCTGCCTCACTTGGCTATACCTTGTGGTGGGGAAGCCCTCTGGCCTTAATGAGTTTCTTTGCCATAAGAAACAGAGTCCAGGCATGCAAGCTCTTACAGCTGAGACACTGGGGCTGGAGGCCAGACTTGGATCCAGCCACCCACCATGGCAGCCCTCTCCAGCTGAGCTGGCTCTGAACTGTCCTGGGCTCTGAATGACAGGATATGAGCCCAGCTGACATGGATGGGTTGAAAGAGAGGGAAGTCACTTCCTAGAGTTTTTGAAGGGGGTGTTAGACACAGGCCTATCCATCAGCTGACCCCACAGACCCACACTGCTGACCCCTCAAAACTCAATGTACAGGAACACCTCCTTTGCAGGTCTGGCTGGATGTGACAGATTCAGCACACCGGAGAGTCTGGAAGGAAATCAGGGAGAGTGGTCTGTGATTACACATCAAGGACAAACAAAGCTCAAGACTTGTGCTGTTGTCTTCTCCCATGGCAGGGAGATGGACGTCAGCAGACCCTATCAGTGTCATCAGGTCGCTCTCTTTCCAGTTAGAAATTAGTTGTTACACTGAAAATAATTGAACCTTAATGCCAGCTGCAAGGACCAGAGCATGCATTGCCACAAGGTTACGCTCCTTCCAATCCATCTGCTGTTCCTGTGTCGAGCTCAGATATCTCTCCTTCTCCCCCCAGCCCCCAGCTCTCCTTTCAGCTTTCAGAGCCACCCTGGCTCCTGGGATGTGCATTTCGCCTTTCCCTTCTCCCACCACATCCACTGCTCCACAAAAATGAGCAAGGTCAGGAATGGGTGATACATCACCAGCAGTCCCACTCTAATCCAGGAGGGACCTAGAAAAAGTCTTGGCTACCCAATATCCATCAGCTCCTTGGGATATTACTCATGTGACCCTCACAAAGGTGACATTCTCCTCCCTTTATCTGAGCTATGGCTCTGGTAAATGCACCAAGAGACCTGCATTTCCAGAAAGAGTTATGGACAATGATGAGGGGATGGTGCTGTACTTTGAGGGTCCCTGTCACATGTCCCCCATTTGTGAGCCTCATCAGGTTGGGAAAATTGAGTTCTCTCTGTCCTATATCTTTCCAAAAGGAGATGACCCATTCAAACAATTCAGCCATGTGGTTTGGCAAAGGTAAACAGCCAAGCAAATGGAGCAGTGTTACAGTGGTATGAATGGGCTGGGGCAAACTAATTCCTTTCCTTGACTCTGATCTGCTTGCTGGCCTTGACAGGGTCATTTCCCACACCTGTGCCTCTATTTCTCCTCTGCCTCTCTGCTTTATGCATGTAGCCACAGCTTCCTTGGAGAGAAGCAGGAAGAGGGGATGATGTGAGCTGGGATATCTGGTACCTCAACAAGAGCGATGACTGTGGCTGGTGCTGCACACTCAGGCTTTTCTCCAGCCTGCAGGTGCTGACACTCTCTCTGCCCGCTTATATCCACCCAACACAGGTGGATGCTGTGCCCATTCCAGGCCTCAATAGGAATCTGCTAGACACTTCTGTGGACCTCTGAGCATGGACTTGGTAGTGGACATCCAAAGAAACAGCAAAGAAGTGGAGGCAGGATGGGCAGATGAAAAGCAGCTGCTCTGTGGTGCAGCAGGGCAAATAGCTGTCTCCCACACCAGTGTCTGTCTGAAGCAACATTGAGGAAGCCAGAATTCTATTGCCTGCATAAACCTCCTTATACCCATAGTAGCATCTTGCTGTGCTCAACATTTTCAGGGAGGAGGCTGTGGCTCAGCAGTGTTTCCACTCCGCTCCCTGACTTCCCCTTCCAGCAAAGCTGATCAGGGACATTTACAGAGAATGGGCAGTGTGAGGCCAGTCTGGCAGCACAGGGCAGGGAGCAGGCAGGTGTGCTGTCCAGGCCTTTGCAGGTGCAGGGCCATGCAGGCAATGCATCTGCCATGCTCACCTTCCCCCCTCTGGGCTACCTCGTATGCTAGTCCTGTCTTCCCATGTCTCTGCTGCCTTTTTATCCTCAGCGTCTTTGCTCGATGGGAACACCCGACCGAGATGCAGGGATGCACTGCCATTTCCACCGACACCAGTGGCACAGCAGGCATGAGGCAGCCTGGCTGCCAGCACAGGGAAGGCTTCAGCCCAGTGCAGAGCATGTAGCAGGACCAGCCCCGGCCAGGGAGAAGCCTGGGGCACAGCATACTGCAAAATTGACAGTGACCTGCTACAGCAAAAGAAGGGAAAGCTGATTTATGCCCCCACTGTCTCCACACTGCTTGGCTCCAGCAGAGCTAAAGTGCTGGTTTTGCCTGTACTGGGCCCATTGCGGTGCAAGATCCTGCCAAAGCATGAGAAGGATGTGTGGTGGAAAGCGTATCAGGGGTGGAATTGTCTACACGCAAATGCTCAACTTTATGTACTTTTAACTAGAGGTGTAACAGATGGTTGCATTTCGGTCCAAGCAGCAGAGAGCCATGCCCATTCCGGCTGGAGCCAATCAATCCCACCACTCTGGGGAAAACGGCAAGCTGGGTTTGGAAGCACGGCTGCCAGCAATCCAGAGGAAGGCTTTGCACAGGCAAACATGGGCCGCTGCCATGCGAAACCAGGGAAACAGGACTAAAAAGACGTGGAGACAGACAGCAGAGCGTGGTGCCGTGGGCTGTTCCTGGAGCAAATGGTGGGAGAGACAGCAAGCAGCCAGGGCTCAACAAATGCCCAACCCTCCAACAGGGAGGGAAAAGGGAAGGGGTTTTCTGGGAAGGGAAGTTTTGTGGGATAGAGAGAAGCCTTTTCCCGTGCAGTGGTGCCACAGTAAGGGGCTGCCCGTGATGCTCTGCCTAATCATGACACCCTGCCCAATACCCTCATCTGTCTCCACACTCCACAGAATTGTTTCTGCATGGGATGGGGACTGCCCCCCACCGCCATGACTCCTGCTCTTCATGGCCCCACAGCCAGGGCAACATCCCTCCTCTGAGCTCAGGTACCAATGGGGCTTGGGCATGTGGGTCTGCAAATCCCACCTGACTGTGCTCCATGGGGGAGCCCAGAGCACCACAGCTGAGGATCCAGGGGAAGGATGAGCCCTGCAGTGGAAAGATGTCCTCCCCCAGTAGGACCCACACCAGGAGAGCAATATAGATAGGGCTGAGGCAGCATCTACCCCAGGGCCCACAACGGAGATTTGCCACTCGTTTCTGGGCAGGTTTTGAACTGATGGAAAGGAATACAATAGTGTAGAGGCGTCTGAGTTGGACTATTTCAGGGGTGCAGTTTAAGTCTGGGGTATAAGGAGGTAGGTGATTGAGAAAGATTATCCACTGCTGGTTATGGGAAACTGAACTGGAAGATTACAGTGAGGAGAAGTTTTTAACATAACAGCCTTCAAGATAACCAAGAGCAGGCGAAAGAGCACAAAAGAAAAGCCATTATCATCACCTCTGTATCTCAGGGTCCCCACTACCTAAAAAAAATGGCAGATCAACGCTCACTTGCTGGGGATAGTGCTCTACTTCCCACAAATCCCAATACAACTGATTTATCGTTATAGAATGAAGGGCTGGATAATCACCTCTACCAGACCTGCACTGTGGGGTAAAACATCTGCACTACGTTTCTGCCTCCAGAAACGGATGCATACTTTACTCTTTATCAACAAGGAGCACTTGAAATACAGCTTTATCCCTTTCTCTAAAATATAGGTTTATATTGAGAGAGGTTAATCAGACCAACAGAGGCAAAATCTCCCTGTGCCACTCACCTTCTGCCAGTGAACCTGGAAGACTGAAGTACCATGGGAGCAGATACAGCCAGAGGCAGCTGAACCCACAGTTCATTTGTGAGGTGCTCAGCAAGCAGACAGGGTTTGGAAGGTGCCCCTTGGGATGCAGCCTGGGGAGCTATGCATTAGAGAACTGCAGATCATCAGATCAGGAACTGTAATGGGAGGTCGCAGGGAAGAAAGTGATTTTGTTTAGTGGCTTCTGGAGGCTGAGGGATTTGGGAAAATCACTAGAACTGTGGATCTTGGCAGGAAACCCGTGCTTCATTTCTGTGCTGTCAACACCAAGCAGCCAAAAAAACCGGGAAGAAGGTTCAAAATCATCAGAGAATGTTTAAACCAATGAAAAAAAAAAAAGACTTATCCTTGCTCCTTGCCCTGTGTGGTTTGTCCATAACATCTACACATCTTCAAGGGTATATCTGTCACCACAAATCTCAGGTGAGAAAACCCCCATGTGCAAGTTGAATTGACCCCAAGGTTTTGAGTGAAACATTAAAAACTTGCAAAAATCCAGTGAAACAATGAGACTGGGTGACCTGAGGAGTCTGCCCGTCAGGGCAATGGGCTAGGGCTTAAGCGCTAAAGGACTGTTTAGAGGACAACATCTGCATCAAGGACATCTTGATCCTTGCCCATCAGTGGCACCATTCAGCAGTGCAAAAGTTGCATGCATTCTAACTGAGACAGAAATGCATCCCAGCAAGGTGGCAGGGAGACAGCAGGCAGCCTTCTGCAGTTAAAATGAAGTATTTCAAGCAAATCTGGGTCTTTTCTCACTCCTATCACATTGCAAAAGCTTCAGGAAGTCACCCCAGGGACTTCCTCCTCAGCCTGTCAGGGTTGGTGCCCCCAGCAGTGCGATTGAGCCTTTCACATCACCCCCAGAGGGCTGGTGGCTTTAACCTGTCTTAAAGACCTGTTCTCTCTGCCCTCTGCACCTCCTCATTCTCTCTCACAGTCACGTTCCCAGGTACCTCTCAGCAGATGTTTATGGTGCTTTTGTAAAACGTTTCCACATTCCAAGCTTACCAAACTCTCTCTGTCTCACAGGTGCTCCTGTCTAGAGTATGCAATATCATGAAATGACTGCTGTGACAGCAGGTATGTCCTCCCCCAGCTCCTTTCCCTATCTAACAAACAGTGCCATGCCCAGGGAAAAACCTTGTGGAGGCTGAGTACACTTGTCCTTACACTTCTGATATAACTCTTATCATTCCCAAGGCATGGTAATTTCATAACAGGACCAAAAAGTCCCTTGGGTGTTTCATTTTACATCTGCAAACCCCTCCCAGACCTGTGAACGTGGGGTACACAAAGGAAACATGGATGAGCAAAGGAACTAACCCAGAGCCTTGCAGCACCTGATGGGGTCAGGCTGAGGACAGTCCTTCACCCAAACAGTGCTGTCTCAGGTGCTGCCAATGGATGCTCTCCATATTTGTTCAATGCACTGATGCCCAGTTTAGGTTCATCCCAAGAGAAGATGTGTGAGCCCCAAGTTCCTGGTCTGCTTCTTGCTGACTCTTCAGGAAGCTCTGGAGATTTTGGCTGACTGGGGTAAGCTCCCTGCCCCACTGTTTCTGTTTCACTGCTGCAGCCCCAGCAGCCAAACCTTCATGTTGACAGCCATCTTGCATCATACATCAGCAACCCCATGCATCAGCTAGGAATCTTCCTCCAACTCATCCTGGTGGCCCAACACCTTCCTCAGGTGTATGCTCAACCGGGGACACCACAAGCCTCCCCGCTGCCCACCACACCATGAATTCCATCCTCTCTCTGAGGTGTATCTTGATTTTCCTTGGTCTTCTCCATAGACTACTCGGTCCTGAATAATAGGAGATTCACCTCTCCCACAGTCGGCTCCATGCAGGCTGACAGGCCCTACCAAGGGACAACTGTGCTGCCAGACAGGCTGAGGAGTGGGTGAGCAGGGATTAACTGTGTGTCACCTCTTCCTGAACAAGTGCGAGTGGATGTGGAGTTATCAAATGGCAGATTCATAACAAATGAAAGGAAGATCTTATCTGCATAGCTGTAGATCAGCCATGAAACTCATTGCCCCAGGGTATCGTGGATGCCAAAAGATTATACGGGTTGAACAAGTGGTTAGATATATCCATGGAAGAACAATCTATCTGGGGCTATAAAACACAAAGGTATCACTTCTGGCTCAGGACTCTCTAAACCACAAACTGCCAGGGGCTGGGAAAGTATTCTTGGAAAGCATACCATATACTTGCTAATGGTTGTATTATAATAATATAATGTAATACTATAGTGATAGTAATATACATAATTGTATATAATACAGTTGGGTCTTTTGCTCTTTCAGGATGACCATCATCACCAAGCAGTGAAGTCAGGATACAGGTCTAGGCAGACCTTCACTAAACCCTATCTGGCCTTCTTCAGCCTCTTGTATCCAGTGACTATACAGACCTGTACCAGGCTGACTGCCATTAGCACTCCTGCAATGTAGCACTCGCATCACTGAACTGCCCTCTCCTAAGGAGATGTGCAGGGATACAGCATCTGATTCTGAGAGGGTTCACAAACCTAGATGTGCATGTCAAACCCCTGCCTACGCTGGGGAGACGCATCATGTTAAGCTGTGTGTTTGACTGAGCTCTGGGTCTAAAATCAAACTCTCTGAGTCGGTGTTGTCTTGGGTGTGGAGTCTGAGTCTTGCCTGGGAAGTTACCAATTAGTGAAAGACCTTTCTGAGAGTTCTTTCTGAAAATAGCTTTCTGTTTCTCAGGAACAGATTCTTTTCCATTGTTCATCTCCTCTCACCTCATGCGGTAACACTGACTTTTCACCACTGTTTTGTGTGATCCCGTGAGTACACCCAGAAGCAGCACCACCTCCTGTGCCCCTGGCCCACGGACAACCAATCCCATTCCTGGCACATCAAGATGCTGTGACACAGAGGTCTCAAATGCTGCCTTGTTCCACGTCCATGAGCAAGCATAGACTCTCTGCCCCTGTCCATCAGCTTGTAAAGCATAACGAGCCCGGCTCACCTTGCGCAGGCATTTCTGGGTCCAAATCAGCAGCTTTGAGGCAGGAGAGGGCCTTGGGCTTGGCACAAGCTGGTCGAGGTTCAGACAGTAACAGTGACTGTGTTCCCGTCAGTGTCCTGCCCCAATTGGGTTTACACCAACCTGCCAAAACTCCTGCTTGGGAAAGACACTTGGGGATGGGGGCCAGATTTAATCTCTCCAGTATCAGGGGAAAGTTTTGAGGAGAGAAGGAGAAAACTTATTTTCCATCAAATATAACTAATAATAAAACCAGGGAAGAACAATGCTGGAAATATGCTAAGTAAGCAGAAATCTGGCTAAACAGAAGTTTTCCACAAGGCATCAGGAAAACTCTGAATTGCTATCAGTGCCTTATTTAGTGGTGTGTGTGCTTTTTGTCCACACAAGTTACAGTCACTGCAGCCATCAAACATTTTTTAATAGGAGCATTAACTTAAGAATAGCTAACAGTAATATTCCTAGCTGTGTGGAAACAGCATTTTATTAAATGCTTCACACAGATTTTGTATAATAAAGATGAATATATTATATCCTCTGCCTCCCCCAGAGTGAAACAATAATAGGAAAATAAAAAAAAAAAAGCCAATAAAGTGAAACATAAATAGAACATAATGGGACTAGTAGCAAACTGAACTGACTATATAACATCTGCTATTGTTTGCCTGGCAAACGCAAACAAGGGGAGAGACCAAGAAAAATTTGAACAGCCCTAACCTCTTTCCCCTCTGCTGCAAGGAAGCAGCACTGATATCCCAAGCAGATCAGAGCTGACAGAACAGTACAAGGCACGACTTGCAAATTTCTGCTTAAACAAATGTGTGAGATTCCCTTCGCTTCTGTGCATGGAGCAATTTTCACAAGTCTTTTGATGCCAGTCATTTTATGTGTGAAAATATTCTCAGGTCTGGCAAGTTCTCGACGTAAACATTCATTCATTTCAAAGCTCAAATTTTGGCATGAGTTTGCCCCTCACTATCCTCTGGTTTATGAAGTCCAGTCACCCCATCACCTGAGTGGAAACAAAGCCATGGGAGCTGGGCAACAAATCCTGCCAACTCAGAGGGTACAGAAAGAACTGACATCTCTGGGCAAGGCCTCAGCTGGCTTCTGTATGTCATAACCAGGGAGCACTTGCCTGTATCCCCCACTTTTGGAGAAACTGGGATAACTAAGATATCCCACTGTAAACAGAGGGGGGAAAAAAGATGGGATTTTTGCCAGGCAGCTCCTTTGCAGGTAGCAATCTGGCCAGCCCACAGGTGCAGTAAACCCAGGGCTCTGCATCTGCAAAAATCTAGTCTGAGTTTGTGACAAAACTTAAATCATAGACATCCTGGCTGAACAGAACTGGCTGGAAGCTGGGGGAAGGAAAGAAGAGCTAAATGCCTATAAAAGTCATTTTCTCTTTTATTTGTTATCTTGCTTGTAATGATCACACCATGTTTCCTATCTATTTTTACAGTAAGTTGTACACTGGTCTCAAGAGGCCCCTGGATGACTTATTATTAACGATGTCTTCTTATTATGGATGGTGATTTATTATCAGAATGATTCTATTTGTACTAGGTATGTTGTTCTGCTGCCAGCACAAAGCTGTTGCCATCTTCAGACCAAAAGGTCATGTTCTTGCAGCACAGCGTGCCCAGCTCTGCTGGGCTGAGCTGGTGAGTTTGCAGATTATACACATGTACAGGGCAAAAGGACAAAGTCCAAAAAGAAGAGCAGCCATGGTGCAGCCACAACATTGCAACTGCTCCATAGCCATGGGGTGCATGGGTGATCCTTCTCCCACTCCTGGACTACACTCCTCCTCACTCTCTGCCTACATTCCCTGTAGTGATGAGGTCACCATTAAAGGATCTGTATGCTTCTCAAAAAAAAAATAATTCAAACCTTCTATAACTTTTACCTCACAGCAGCAGTCAACAAGTGTTTATTTAACCTTGGGAAATTAGAATTGTTTTTCTGTCCTGTCTTTGGAGTCCATGTATCCAAGATTCATGGACACTCCTTTAGCTGCAATAAAGGACCATCTGGAGTTTGGCAATAGGTTCACGGTGTACCAGAGACTTTTAACACTTATTTCTTCTCTGAAACTGAAAGAAGAAGCAGAAGCAGGTTCCAAGCAGAAAATCACAGGATTTAAAGTGAGGGAGAGGGGTTGCTCCTGAAAAGTTATCCTGTGCTTTGGGACAGACCAAACTAGACCCTCCACAGCTGCCCTGCCATCTCTGCAGTGACAGAACCCCCTTTCACACTCCCTGGCTGAGTAGTGAAGGACCTGATAGTGGACATGGCTGCCCTTGGTGCCCTCCCTTTAGTGGCAGCTCCCCTGCAGAGGATCCCTACAGCCCTACCACTTCCAGTCTCTCTCGAGGGTGAGGGATGCCCAAAATAGCCAGCCAGCCCCTTTGCACACCCCAGACCACATTATTTCTGCTGTCTGTAGCCTTAATACCTCCCTTTCTTGGTCTTGCTCACCCTCTCGGCTCTTACTGAGGAACATTGGTAGGTCCTCATTAAGCTGTAACACTAATCATGGCAGATGCAGAGAACCTGACTGGTTTTCCCCACATGCAAGCAGAATCCAAACCCACATGTTGCTGTGTATTTGGCATTAGTGAAGACCTGCTTTCCATACCTGTAAAAAGCAGCAGAGCTAAGCAGACCCCAAGGAGATTTCAAGCAGAAAAATGGAAGAAATCTTGACACTGTTCACTACATAGGCTTTACTCAGTGCCTAGGAAAAAAAGAAAAAAAGCCCAGGCAGTACACAAATGTTCATACATCAGTTTAGAAAAAGTTCTGGGTGCCAGGCAGGAGGACATGGGGATTCGGTGCTACAAGACGTCATGAACTGAAGAAAAGAGAGGGGATGTGGACAGTACCCCAGAATACTCAGATGTGGGATCACTAAAGATGTAACATATTTGTAGTGATATTAAATCTCAGAGTTCAGAGTCTGAATCATTTCCTGAAGAGTGGGAATTAGGAAAATGCCTATCAAGAGAAATTTTTTTTCACTCCAGACTCCTGCAGGAAGCTGTTTTTTCTCTCTCTCTCTCTGCCAGACAGCACTGGAGACAAGGAGACAGCCTGATCCAACAGTGATCAGTACAGAAACACTGTAAGCTGACAGCAGCTATTATGCAGTATGGGAATTGCCATCCACCATTACAGGATGCTAAAAGTACCCACAGAAAGAGCCATGACTGATACAAGACCATATGAGGAATGTGCCTAAGGTTCTTGGACCAGAAAGCAGAATAAAACAAACATAGGTGTAAAGTGTCTCGTCAGGGGTGTCTGCTGGCCATGGCCAAGCTGCTGGGGAAACGTCCCTTTACAAGGCAGGTCTGAGAATGCAGCTTGGTACTGGAGAGAAGTACAGTGGATCCCTGTGTCCAGCAGCAGAGGCTGGGAGGGTTTGAGAATCATCTTGTGAACCTCTGCTGGGGATGGAGGCCACAAGAGGGCAAGAGTATAGCCACACCTTCCTGGTGTGAGGAACAGGGGAATAGAGAAGAGGAAAGCTGCTGGGTCTGGGGGGATGAGTCTGCTGCTAAATGGTGTTGCAGTTTGGAAGGAAAAGAACAAGACTCATCTGAGGCCTTGCAAACTCAGCTCATGTGTGAGTTGAGACAAGTGAACTGCTGTTTGACCCTACCCCTAGTTGCTACCCCTTCATAACAGGACCTGAGAGGGACAAGGGGAACAAACATGGCAAGCCTAACACAAAGAGATGTGTTTTAGGGAGAGTTTTCTTTCTAGCAGCATTTGGCTTAGCTTAGAGAGCTCCTGTAAGGCCAAACGGGGTAGGGTGAAAAAAAGGAGGAATGAAAAACCAGGGCAACTGAAAGAAAGAAGCGAGAAGTAGGGAGGAGCAGCCTCACAGTGCTTGAAGTTGGAAGAGATCACAGTCACAGTCAAAATCTAGCTCTGAATCTTGGGGATGCTTTTGCAAAGGATGGAAATATTAGTTTTTAATTAATTTTCTCACTGCATTTGTTGGAAGGGGGATCACCTTCACAAAAAGAAATACAAATAACTGCTTTAACAGGAAACTTTTGCTGCTGTAATTTATTGGAAGGCGAAATGAGCTCCGATTACATTATCCACCCGCACTGTGCCAGCAACGTGTACTTCGGATATTGCGCTATAATCCAATGACTGCTCCTGAATTATTAAAACCAAGTTGTTATTAGAAGAAGTTGCCTGCCTTATTTCCGCCATCCCCCCCCCCACTCCCTTTATTAAGTTTCAATTGATTCCCCACACCTCCTCCTGCCCCCCAAAAATGAGCCCTCGCCTCCCCGGCTCCTTCATAGCTGCCACAAATGTTACTTGCATTTGGCAGCCTGGTGAATTATTCACGCGTGCCGGGAGCAGCAGAGATATTACAGGTCTCGGAGGAGCCAGTGCGGCTCGGCTGTCACAGCCCTGGGTGGCTGTGTCGTGTCCCCCCCACAAACAAAGTTTTGCAGAGCCCCGAGTCCGCAGCGCAGTTGCGGGGCAGGGGGGCATCTTGCGGGCAGACCCTCCGTCGCTCCTCTTCCGGGGGAAGCGAGGAAGCCGGGACGAGGTGGGCATCACCTCTAGTCTTGACACCCTCAGACCAGCCTCGCGGGGCCCAGAGGCGACAACGAAACCGCCTCCGGACGCAGCTGCACGGGCCGGGCACTGTCTGCCCCCGCCTCCCCAGCGCCCGTCCCCGCGGTCTCAGGGTGAGCTCCGCGGCCACGGACCCCTCCAGCTTACTCCCCCTCCAGCCTCTTCCCTGGAGCTGAGGTGGGCTGGAGAGAAGGCGGTCCGAAAACAAGAGTGACCCAGGTGACAGACAGGCTCTGAACGGAGAGTCGGGGGTGCGCTGATACCCTCCGACGAGTCTTCTTCCCTGCTTGCACCACGGCCCGGCCTTGCCTCTTCCGGAACTGGAACGGGGCAGGGAGAGCCCGAGAACTGCTAAATCTCTGCCATCCAGAGGGGTCCTGCGAATGGCATTTATCGAAGTATTTAGGGGTTTTAAAAAAAAATAAAATAATAACAATCAAGTTCTCGCCTTGCATGGAGCTGGGACGGGCACGTCCCGCCTGTTCTTCCCAGGGAGCCTGCCTCCAACTGAATTTCTTGGACTAGAAAATAAAATACTGGAATTTAAAATATTAAATACGTTCAGATGCTCGTATTGGTCGTTCCCGCGAGGGAACCCCTGGAGCGGCTGCAGGAGGACCCTGTCCCCGGGAGGAAACCGGGGGTCTGGCTGGGACGCCATCTGCACAGACCGCCTCTCTAGCCCAAACAAACCCCGGGGATCCCCTAAAATCCACCAGGAGCAGTGACTCGAGAGGGTCTCCGGCCGTGCTGAGAGGAGAGGGGACTTGCTGGCCAACGACATTTGAAATGGGGACACCCCCGTTTTTCTCCCCTGCTGTGGGAAATGCTTCCTGGGGCCCCACGTAGGACGATAAAGTGGCTGAAGGTGTTGATCCGCCCCGGGCGTTACTTTCGATTTGTGATTATAAAAGGTCTTGCGGCGGAGACGGGCTCCCCTATTTCCCTTGCACCCGCCCGAGAGCATCCCCGCTTACACTGACCCAGAGACTCGCTCAAACTGAGGCTCCTTCCCCTCCCCCGGTCCCGCGGCGTGGAGGCAGGAGCGGTGCGAGCACCGCCGTGCCACCTACTCTATGCGGGGGCTTTGTGGGGGGAAACAAATCAGCCCCAGGGGTGGGCAAAAGGTAGACGATCCCTGTAGCTCCACCGGTCTCGGCTCCGCTCAGTCGCCCGGGGAGTTCGTTTGCAAACGAAAAATCCCCTAGGAACGTCAGGGAGCCGGGCACCGCGCTGCCAGCCCACCCGGGTAGGGCTGCTCCCCGCATCCCGCTTCTAGTCGGGTTCCTGGGGCAGTGGGTTTCGTCCCTGGTCGGCCCCGCGCAGGTCCCGTCCCCACGCCGAAGCCCTCCGAAGGAACTGCGGCTTCTCCGCCTCTCTCTGCCGGGGAAAGGTCGGGGCTTCGCGGGGCCGGTGCGCTCCAGCCGAGCCGGGCCGGGCGCGCTGGCCCTGGCCCTGGCTCCCAGGCCAGATGCGGGCACTCGGGTCACATTTATTTTTGGTGCAGCGAAGTTTTTTCCCCCGCAGGGAGGTGGCTGCGAGGGGAGGAAGGATCGGGCAATAGCTATACAACGACCTCCAGAGATGGGCTCGGTGGGGGAGCTTCTTTCCGGCCCCGCAGTGCCCCCCCGTCCTCCAGCGCCCCCTCTCCATCACAGATGGGAGCCGGCGGGCCCCCAGCTCGGGGTGGTTGTTTTCCAAGGGGAGCAACGCGGAGCAGCGCCCGGCGGCGGCGGGGTCAAGGGGTACCTGTAGGTACATTTTACAGCAGTTTCGGTAGAGAAGACTTGGACAGAGACCTCGGATCCCGCCGTGGCTCTCCCTCCTCCGGGCTTCACGGCGGGTCCCACTGGGCGCTCTCCGCCTCTCGGCACCCGGAGCCCAAAACTTGGGTGGGGGTTGCTTAAAGACAAAAATAACTGTTATTTCCTAGGTTCCCGGCTCTCCCTCCCGGCTTTTGCGAGATGCTGTGCCAGGACTAGCTGTCACCTCGAGGACACAGAGTTTTGCTCCTCTCCACGCTGCTAACAGGGAGCAGTAACGTGTTTAGACCACTTAAACTAGGCAGACATAGCTGGGAGCCATGCACGGCTCAGCTATGCCGGGAAAGGAGGTGTCATTTGTACGCAGTTACTTTGGTGATCAACACTTGAATGATATATGCCGCCTGCTTTAATTATATTCCTGTGACATTTTCCTGGACAGGAGCGGGCCGTGCACAGCCAGAGCCGGGCAGCCCCGGGAGTGCCCTGCTGCTGGCCGCCGGGCCTGGGACTGTTCCGGGGAGGGCATGCACACCGACCCCCCGAAATATGGCTCTGAGGACGGCGAGGGGAGACGCCTCCAAAGATGCTATCCATAGCCACAGATTTATTTTTTTGTTGTTTGCCCACTCACAAATAGTTTCGGATTCAGCGGCAGTTTTCTGCTCCGTGGAGGAGGAAAGGCCGCAGCTTTACTGGCTTTTCTTCCACAGAAGAAGGCAGGGACCAGGAGGGACGCTTCCCCGACGGTTTCAGGGGACTCCGTGATCCATCCCCGGGTACACCCAAGGGCCGCTGTTCCTTCCAGCCCTGCTCGCCTCCCTGCCTCTCGGCCGGGGACCCCACTCAAACTTCTCGTACCTGCACCAGGAATAGATCAGTGACAGGTCCCACTCAGAGCGGTTGAAGCAGGCAGAAGTGGGGAGATTGGAGCGCATCGGATGAGGGTGCTTTTCCCCAAACGACCTCAAAGCTGGGACGCACGACTACCAGCTGCCTTCCGGCGGGCCGGGCAGAAGAGCCCGGCAGGATGCGAAGCTCCGTGGCGGTGGCTGGAGCAGGCCCCCGGCTGTCCTCTGTGCCCCCTTGCTCCCCGCGGCCCTTTGAGGACAGGGAGGTGCAATGGGACATGCTGGGGAGGGGGGGGGGCACTGAGGGTCTCTAATTCGGGGTTGAGTGCCAAGAGGGCTGCCGAAAAGAAAATTAAAATAATTGAATTCCAAGGGGTGAGAGGGGGGGATGCTGAGCTCTCCCGCTAAGCCAGGGTGGGGGCAGCCCAGCTTGCCCCTCCTCTGATTTTCGGCCACCCCGGAGCGCAGAGAGGGAGTCGTTTGCAAGGAGCGAGATGCAGTGGTTGCAAAGGCAAAGTGAGCGCAGGGAAAACGAACCCAAATCCGCCAAAGGCGCCACCGGGCAGCCGAGAGCACAGAGGAGAGGGGAGTCGGTCGGAGGCCGTCGGGACGGCCACTGAGCGCCGTGGGGCTCGGGGGAAGGAGGGCCGGGACCTGCTCCCTTCCCTCTCAGCCACCCCTTTTCTCAGGGACGTGCTGTCCAGGGGGGACGCTGGGTACAAGGGCAAGCGTCAGGCCTGGAGCCATCGGGCTGAGCTCATGCAAGGCATGAACCCGGCTATCCCCTGACAGGCAGCGGCCGAGGCAAACGAAGAGGAGTCCCTCTGTGCCGGAGTCTGTACTGAGGCTGCTGTCCGCCTTCGGCTGGGCTCTGCCCCTATTAGGGAGCCAAAAAATAAAAACAAAAACAGGGGGCATTTAGAGCCCTGTCCTGCCGCGTAGGCAAAGAGGGGAGATGCGGGCTGGAGGGACAACAGGGGATTGAAAACGATTTTCAGGGTTTCGCTGTGTCTGGCGCACTTTTGCCCGTGCCCTGAGTTGAACGGGCTGCACTCGAGATGGGGGCGCAAGTTGTGCCCCGGGTCTGCGCTCCGCGGGGAAGGCTGCAGCCGCTAACTGGCAGGGCCTCGGAGCATCCCATACGCCGTCCAGCCCACCCAAACTCGCATCCAGGAATGAGACTCTTTTTCTTTCGGTTTCCCCCCTTTCTTTATTTTTTAAAGTCTTATTTCTGTAGTTACAACACCAGCATTCCCGTCCGAGTTCTCAATAAAATCCAAATCTGACATAAAACGCCACGCTAGAAAATAATGTGAGGGGACACAAGGGAGAGGAGGAAAGTCTCTAATTGGTTAAAATATGTTTAAATCACTTCATAAAACCCAAGCAAAGCGAAGCAAATAATCCACCTAGCAAAGCAAAGAAGCCAGGCGATTTAGAATCAGTGTAATTCGCTCCCCCCTCAACCGACTACCCCCCCCCAGTTCCTCGCAGTATTTGATATGATGAATAACCCAATATAGGCCTTTAAAAATAGGTCACTGCATAAAGAGACTCCCAGAGAGCTATAAAAAATGGGAAGAGGGCGCTTTAAGGAGAGGAGCCATTTGCTTCTTTTGTGCTTGTTTGGTACCTAGCGGCCTGGGAGCTGCCAGCCGTCCTCCTCCTGGCCCTCAAGGTGAGGAGGGAAAGTTGTGGCCGGATCCGGCCCCAGCCTCTCCTCCCGCTCCACCGCCCCTCCAGCCACCGCCCGCCCCGTCCAGCCCCGGCCCGGCCCGCGGGTCGCGTCCCGGCCGCCCCACGGGGACCGAGGGGTACTCACGCCTGAGGTGGGGGCCAGGCTGCTCACTCCCAGCTCTGGGCTTTGTCTCCGTCCCTGTGGAACGGCGAGGCACAGGCGGGATGGTGGCCCGGGTGAAAATACTGAGGAGCGGGTCTGCCCCTGCCGCGCCGGGCCGGGTTCCCCTGGGAGTGGGGGGCACAGCAAGCCCCGCGCCGCTGCCCCTCTCCAGAGCCGCCCATGGGCTCGCAGCAAAAGGCCTCGGACTGGAAACCGTCCCTCCCCGGCCCTTTCCCCCCGCGCTGCCCCCGGCCAGGACTACCCGCCATCCCCGGTGGCAACGGAGCCCAAGAAGCCGCCGACGTCCCGGGAACGAACACGGCCCGCGACCCGCCGCACAACCCCTCCGCGGGCACTCTCGGCACCGGCACCCTCCCAGAGGGGCCTGCTCCCGCCCTGGACCCGCAGCCCGCTAAAACACAGGGCACTGGGAAAGAGGAGCACGACAAATTCGGCGGAAACCTTCGGATTTTATTGGAAAGGAAAGGTCTGCCTTACCTGGAACCAGGCTCTCCCCTTCTTCCCAAAAAAAAAAAAAAAAAAAAAAAAAAAAAAAAAAAAAATCAAACGGCTCTGCGTAGAGCCGGAGAGAGACATTTTAAATAACCTGGTAGCCGAAATTAAAAGGAGGAAGAAATGGAAGAAAAAACAAAAAAAAATCTCGGGGAGAAGAAAAAAATATATACAGCCGGATATTTTTCGTTTTGGTTTGTTTTCCCTTATTATTTTTCACTATACTGTATTATCCTGATGCAATAAAGGTT
The DNA here is from genome assembly GCF_036250125.1 of Pseudopipra pipra. NCBI lineage: Eukaryota > Metazoa > Chordata > Aves > Passeriformes > Pipridae > Pseudopipra > Pseudopipra pipra. The sequence goes on from NC_087556.1 coordinate 23,851,657, forward strand.
GGTTTGTAATGTAATTTAAAAATATATATGTCCAAACAAATAGCAGGGCCAGAATATGACAAGTGCATTCAGCATTATAATTCAACTGGGCTCCACCTCCATACCGCCTCCTAATTAATGGGTCTCCGAACTTGCAAAAGCCTGCATTGGACAGAGAGAGAGAGAGAGAGAGAGAGGGAGAGAGAGAGAGAGAGAGAGAGGGCGAAAAGTGTCATTGAAGATAATTGATTACCTCCCAATCAACAATAACTTGTTAGCAATAGTCAATTACCCCATCTCTTCTTGCTTCTTTCCCCCTGGTCCGAGGTCTCGGTGCGAGGGCTGCTCTCCCCCTTGCCGAAGTCTGCTTTTTCTTTTTCTTCTTTTTTTTTTTTTTTTTAATATTACTTTGGGGTGGGTATTCGCGGGGGGGGTGGCAGGGAAAGTGCTGTGATTTGGGGTGTTTCTTAAAATAGCAGCAAGGAAGAGAAAGAGAGAGGAGAGAGAGAGAGAGAGAGAGAGAGAGTGTGAAGGGAGAGAGGGGGGGAAAAATCTCCGACCCAAAACCCTGGGACAAGAGGTACGGCAGGACCACCTCTCGGCGAGGGACCGACGGCAGCTCTGCTCCTCTCCGCGCCCGCCCGCCCGCCGCCCGGCCCGCCCGGCCCGCCGCCCGACGTGGCTCTCCCCGGGAGGACCCGGGGCTCCTCCGCCGGAGTTGGAGGTGGGCTTCAACTTTTGCTCGCTGTCTTCGCCACCGTCACCCCGCGGTCCCGCCGGGGACTTCTGCCCGCGGCAGCGCATCCCCGTCGCGGGTGGGGAAGGCAGCCCCGCGCGGCCCGGCCCCACCATGACTTCCAAAGAAGAACCCAAGCCCTCCTCGGGGGAAGAACGGCGGCGGAGCCCCTTGGATCACCTCCCACCGCCGGCCAACTCCAACAAGCCTCTCACCCCCTTCAGCATCGAGGACATCCTCAACAAGCCCTCGGTGCGGAGGAGTTACACCCTCTGCGGAACGGCACACCTCCTGTCCGCTGCGGAGAAGCACCCCCCGGCCGGGCTGCCCCTCTCCGGCCGGGCGCTGCTTTCCCAGACCTCGCCCCTCTGCGCCCTGGAAGAGCTGGCCAGCAAGACCTTCAAAGGGCTGGAAGTCAGCGTGTTGCAGGCGGCCGAAGGTAAGACCCCCTTGGAGTGGGGGGATCCTCCAGCGGGTGGGTGCCCCACTCCTCTCCACGGCCTGGTTTTCCTTCTCACCTCCCCCACCCCCCCACCAGCTCCCGGGGTGTCGCATGGGATGGGATGAGGGGGGTCCCTTGGCGGCCGGTACCCGGCGGCATCCTCGCCCCGCGGCCCTCGGGGTGCAGGAGCGGCTGCTCTGCCCCACTCCCTCCAGATACCGACGGGGCAGGGGTGTGGGGGCCGGGGGCTCGGGTCGGGGTGGACATGTAGAAAGCGGGTACAATCTGGCGGCTCGTCGGCAGGCCGGGACGGGATGACGATCTTCGGGCAGCGGCAAACGCCGAAGAAGCGTCGGAAGTCGCGGACGGCCTTCACCAACCATCAGATCTACGAGCTGGAGAAGCGGTTCCTCTACCAAAAATACCTGTCGCCGGCGGACCGGGACCAGATCGCCCAGCAGCTGGGGCTCACCAACGCCCAGGTCATCACCTGGTTCCAGAACCGCCGCGCCAAGCTCAAGAGAGACCTGGAGGAGATGAAGGCCGACGTGGAATCGGCCAAAAAGCTGGGCCCTAACCCCGCCGTGGACATCGTGGCCTTGGCTGAGCTGGAGCCCAGCGCCGAGGGAAGGGGCAAGGCGCGGCCCGGGTCCCCGCCGCCGCCCCCCGCCGCCGCCCGGGAGCCCGGTGCCCCGCCACCGCCCCGCCCCGCCTCGCCCCCCACGGAGCGGCCCCGCAGCCGCCGGGACAGCGAGGAGGAGGAGGAGGAGGAGGAGGAGGACGTGGAGATCGACGTGGATGACTGAGGGGCGGCCGGCGGCCCCCCCCACACCCCCTAACCCTCCCCCCCCATCCCGACAGCTCCAAACCGGCACCCTCGGCCCCCCATCCCGGCCCCGGCAGCACGGCGGGGCGGCTGCTCCCCTCGGTCGGAGCAATAAGCAATAGAACCCCACCACAGACACACACACATCCCGATTAATTTAGGGTAGAGTCGATATCCCTCCGCCTGCCACATCTTCGGAACGGTGCAATTACGGACGGCTTCTGTATAAATATTTAAACGTATATATTGGATTTTTTTCCTTCCCCATTCTTTTTGAGGTTTTGATTATTATTTTTTTAATAGCTATCAATGATGATTATTTTATCTAAAAGGGAGAGGCATAACCTTGGAATAAACTCGGCTTCCAGCAGATGTTTGGGAAAGCAGTTTGTTTTCAAAGACTTCCGAAACGAACCACTTTAGAGAAGATTTAAGTTAGGCTTAAAACGGCAACAGCAAAGAATTAGCCAGTTTCCTTTCCTTGCATGTTTCGAATGTGCACGAACTAATTTTTTTTCTTTTAAAAATATTTTTTCTTCTGCAATCTGGGGAACTTGGGGCTGGGCTATAATGCAAGTTGAAAAATATATACTTTCTTTTTTTTCTAGAGCATAGAGATTTGTCTCCAATGCAATTTCTGCCTCATTTTACCAATTAAAAGCTATTTTTACCATTTTCTGCTATGTTTGTGCTTTTATTAAAAGCTGCCTTTCGTATTTTTGATATGAAGGTGGTAACAAAAAAAAAAAAGGAAAATGAAAAAAAATCCTAGAATTATTTTTTACTCTTTTTAGAATTTTTGCATGCTATGGAAATAAAAAAGGACAAATCCCAAGATCACTACATTTAAATATTACACTATAAATTAATAAACATGTACAGATTTAAGACTTGTTTTTGTTTGAATTGTACAAATTTTAAAAGGCCTGCTATTTAAGTTCCGATAGGGACAATGTCGCTTTATTTACTGTCTCTTAGAATTGTACAGATAGCTCTTTTTTCCGATACAATAAAATCTTTACCATTTTAATATACTTTTTGACGTCCTTCTTTGTGACCGAAAAAACACTCCGTCGGTCCGAGGTTACGCCAGACTTTTCTACCACAGAGATCTCCCATCCCGTTTGCATTTAAAGTTACTTTATGCACAGTACCTGCAAGAAAAATGACGGGAAAAGAACACACGAGAGAGACCTTTATTATTATAATTTCTCTTTTTAAGGCTCATGCCAGGTAGAGCTTAGCAGAGGGAGAACGCGGCAGATCGATAAGGCAATAGGTGCAGGCAGCGCTTCCCGGGCGCGGGGGATGCGCAGCGGCAGCGGGAGAACGGCGGGCGAGCAGGACCACCGGGTACCCCCCACCCGCCCCGCCGCTCCCGACGCCAGCACGGCATTTCCAGCCCGAAATTGGAGAGGAAAGGAAGGGGGGGAGGAAAAAATAATAGAAAGAAAAAAAAAAATCTGAGCTGGGGGAAGGAGTTATCACCGACTTGGACAAAAGAAGCGAGGGGAGCTGCTGTACACCCGGCGGGCCAGGCCTCCCGCTTCTGGGCAAAAGCTGCCATGGGGACACGAGGATGGAATAACGTTTCGTTTCCTCATTTTCTTTTCTTTTCTTTTCTTTTCTTCTCTTTTCTTTTCTTTTCTTTTCTTTTCTTTTCTTTTCTTTTCTTTTCTTTTCTTTTCTTTTCTTTTCTTTTCTTTTCTTTTCTTTTCTTTTCTTTTCTTTTCTTTTCTTTTCTTTTCTTTTCTTTTCTTTTCTTTCCTTTTTTCTTTCCTTTCCTTTTCTTTTTTAAAATTTTCTCCCTTGTCTCTTTTTCTTTTATTTTTTTCGGCCAAAATTAAGGCTCTGGTGAATGTGTTTTCTCTTGGCAGCGTGACCTGCCTTTGGAGTCGAGCAACGTGTGTTTCTCCCTATTCTTTGCAAAATTTATGTGAGAAAGGCAAATCTGGTGTACAGTGGCAGAGCTCTGCGGAGAAGTGTCCAGATAAGGCAGGGTTGGTTTGTCGGTTGGATTTTTTTTTTTTGGTCCAGTTTCTCCGAGGCTAAATAAATCTTTCTCCTCTTTGAGAATGGATGGGGTTGTAATTTTTAGCGTAAAGCATGAAAACTGGGGACAAATGAGCCCTCTTCTCTGAAGTGACAAGCGACAATGGAGCATATACAGCCTCCTGCGGTTCGCCATGCTGAAACAAGCGTGCCCCTCCGCAGCAGAGAGAAGGAGAGCGCTTGGAGACCATATGGTTTTTGAATTTTCTTCACAATTTCCAGACAATTTGATGGATTAGGTTAACCCTCCCTTCCACTGTTTAACTCCACAACAATGGGAGCAGAGCTGTTCTCCCTTCGTCGGGGCATCTGTGCTCTTCTATTCTTCTCTTTCTCTCTTGGTATTTGGAACAAGCCTATGAATTACAATGAAATTCACTTTTCTTTAGTATTATTTGGAAGAGCACTTGTTTTCCGCCACCTCCCACCCCCACTCCGACATCCCCTCTTTTTTCTTTTTCTTTTTTTTTTTTTTTTTATACCTCCGAATGATAGCTTTGACTTCTGTCCAGATCTCTCGGAAAGCCTTCAATCTTGTCCTTAAGTGTTTTTATGCTAAACAGCCAAATCGTAAATGCTGAGAAACTGTGACATTTATGTGAAGATCTAGTTAAAGGGCTTTATTTGTTTTCTTTATCTGTTTTTTTTCCCCATTCCTTCTCCTGTTCCCCCTCCTCTCCTGTCCCCTCCCTCCCCCCAGTCTTTTATTCTTTTGTCTTGGAATGGATTTAATGAGGCTGCAAACACTACAATTCAATATAAGCAAGAAATAAAAAAAAAAAAAGGGTGGCTGGGTGTATGGAAAATAGACTGGGAGTTAATTTGGGTTTCTGATCTATTGACTTCTGAGCGCAAAGAGAAAAGATGCAGGGCCGCCTTGCACCCGCAGAAGTTTACCACACGTGGCTGGGGCGGGATAGTAAATAAAGCCTCCTCCTGAAGATTTGCAGCCTGTTAATTTGGCTCGCCCCCCATTTCAAAATAGCTGGGATTTTGGTTATTTAATCTGCATATTGACAAACCAAAGCTTTTTTCTTCTTCTTTTTTTTTTTTTTTTTTTTTTTTTTAGCTTAAAATGAATCGCCGGCTTGTACCCCTCGTTTTTCATCCAGTTTGGAACGCGCCGTTCCCTGAGAGCACCTACCTGAGCAGACATTTCGCTCGGGGTTTCCTCTCCCTCGAATTTTAGATACAACACAGCTTTCTTTTTTTTTTTTTCTTAGTTTTATTTTTCTGGGGTTTTTTTTGGGGGGGGAGGGGGTTG